>NC_044032.1:326952732-327552732 GCF_901765095.1 Microcaecilia unicolor
CATCCATGTTGGCACAAATGATACTGCTAGGTATCCTACAGAACATATCAAACATGACTTCATGGCTCTGGGTCAGAGGGTGAAGCACCTAGGTGCACAGGCGGTATTCTCATCAATCCTTCCTGTTGAAAGTAATGGCCATAAGAGGTAAAGCTTGCATCGTGGAGCTGAATGTATGGCTGTGTGGATGGTGCCAACGCAAGCACTTCAGTTCCCAGACCATGGGATGATTTTCTAAGAGCTACTGAGTAGTGATGGGTGTCCATCTTTCTAGGAAGAGATGAAGTGACTTCTGTAACAAACAGGCTAAAGTACTAAAGAAGACTTTAAACAAAATTTGCTGTGGATGGGTGCATAGGCGGTCAGTGGCCCAACTGTTTGGGGAGGCTAAAGGGGGCAGGGTTAGGGGTGGGGCCAGGGGTGGAGCTTAAATCCATAATTGTCTGATAACACACAGAAAAAATAAATAAATTAAAAGAAAAGTCACAATTAATACCTTTTATTAAATTTAGATATTAGATATGTATCATATGTCAAAGAATAAAGTGGTTGCTCAAAGCATATTCTAAGCACAATCGCTCAACTGCAAAACACTATGCACAACTTTGTCCAAAAACACACTCAGAACCTTACTGTACCATAAATATTACACTGGACAGAACAACATGCTGTGGTCACATCTCTCCTTAAGAAGCCTTCACTCGACCCTACTTGTCCCTCTAATTACCGACCCATCTCCCTCCTTCCTTTTCTCTCCAAATTACTTGAGTGTGCTGTTCACCGCCGCTGCCTTGATTTTCTCTCTTCACATGCTATTCTTGACCCACTACAATCTGGTTTTCGCCCTCTCCACTCAACCGAAACTGCGCTTACTAAAGTCGGCATACCTCAGGGTTCTGTTCTTGGTCCCCTCCTCTTTTCTATCTACACTTCTTCCCTTGGTTCATTAATCTCATCCCATGGCTTTTCCTACCATCTCTATGCTGATGACTCCCAAATCTACCTTTCTACCCCTGATATCTCACCTTGCATCCAAACCAAAGTTTCAGCGTGCTTGTCTGACATTGCTGTCTGGATGTCTCAACGCCACCTGAAATTAAATATGACCCAAACCGAGCTTCTCATTTCCCCCCCCAAACCCACCTCCCCGCTCCCCCCATTTTCTATTTCTGTTGATGGCTCTCTCATTTTCCCTGTCTCCTCAGCTCGAAACCTTGGAGTCATCTTTGACTCTTCTCTCTCCTTCTCTGCTCATATCCAGCAGATTGCCAAGACCTGTCGTTTCTTTCTTTACAACATCCGTAAAATCCGCCCCTTTCTTTCCGAGCACTCTACCAAAACCCTCATCCACACCCTTGTCACCTCTCGTTTAGACTACTGCAATCTGCTTCTTGCTGGCCTCCCACTTAGTCACCTCTCCCCTCTCCAGTCGGTTCAAAACTCTGCTGCCCGTCTCATCTTCCGCCAGGGTCGCTTTACTCATACTACCCCTCTCCTCAAGACCCTTCACTGGCTCCCTATCCGTTTTCGCGTCCTGTTCAAACTTCTTCTACTAACCTATAAATGTACTCACTCTGCTGCTCCCCAGTATCTCTCCACACTTGTCCTTCCCTACACCCCTTCCCGTGCACTCCGCTCCATGGATAAATCCTTCTTATCTGTTCCCTTCTCCACTACTGCCAACTCCAGACTTCGCGCCTTCTGTCTCGCTGCACCCTACGCCTGGAATAAACTTCCTGAGCCCCTACATCTTGCCCCATCCTTGGCCACCTTTAAATCTAGACTGAAAGCCCACCTCTTTAACATTGCTTTTGACTCGTAACCACTTGTAACCACTCGCCTCCACCTACCCTCCTCTCTTCCTTCCCGTTCACATTAATTGATTTGATTTGCTTACTTTATTTTTTTTTTGTCTATTAGATTGTAAGCTCTTTGAGCAGGGACTGTCTTTCTTCTATGTTTGTGCAGCGCTGCGTACGCCTTGTAGCGCTATAGAAATGCTAAATAGTAGTAGTAGTAGTAGTAGTAATATACCAATATACCACCCATATGGAAAATGCAGACCATCAACAATATGAAACAAGGGATCATATCATCACAATTCTCATGTAGAGCCACAAAACACCCTAATTCATGTTTAATGTGGGATAAAATGCCATAAATAAGTAAATAAATATAAACTTTTAATGTTGAGCACCTGATTCTCAAAGTGGACATATTCCAAACACTATAATGAAAATAAAATGATCTTTTTTTACCTTTGTTTGGTAACTTTTTCTGATCATGCTGCCCAGTATCTGCTGCTATCTGTCCTCAGTGCAGGTCAGGAAGTCATCCTTGTTAAATATCTCCCTGGCAACCCAGGACACCTCCAGCCAACCCCCCCCCCCCCCCGCCCCACTCTCCCAGCAGTAAGGTAAACAAACCATAAACCAATTTCTACAACTGGACAAGGCTAGAGGGCTTTCACTGCAGCTCCTGCTGTGAGGATGGAAGTAAATCAACAATTTAAACCCCTCAGAGCACAGCAGGGGAGGCTTAGCCTGTCCAAGCCTCTTATACAGGGCGCCTATGGATGGGTGAGAAATGCCCCGAAGTCATTAATAACCCACAGAAAAGTAAGGCATTAAATACCTTTACAAAAAAAAGGGGGGGGAAGAGTAACATCTGGAGAGCCTTGTATACCCATGCCCGTAGTATGGGAAACAAATTTCTAGATCTAGAGGCTACAATGATAGCAGCAGACTTGGATTTAGTGGCAGTCACGGAGACAGTTCGTGAAGAATCATGACTGGGATATAGTTATACCTGGCTATAATCTATTAAGGAAGGACAAGGTAGGAAAAAAGGGTGGAGGAGTGGCATTATATGTTAAGAATATTATTCAAGTGACGGAACTGAGGTCACATGATGCTAAGCTGAAGAGCGGGCGCATGTGAGGAGTGCTCCTGCCTATACGGGTTAATTCCTCCACCCCCCCCCCCCCTCCGAAGCCTGTTTATCGTCTTTCTCCTAGCATATTTGGAAAGCGGAAAGCCTCTGGATTGATATTTTGGAGCCATCTGAGTTACTTGCCCCCAGGATGTCTAGTAAAACGCCAAGGAAATTGTCCGACCGTGGTTGAGCTGGAGACAAAATGGCAGAGGCTGAACAAACAGGCGGGCCCTCAGTGAGCTCAGTGTGGGCCGCCGAGGTGGCGGCAGAGCTGAGGGTTATTCTGGAAGACTCCATGGACAAAAAAATTGCAAAAGATAGCAGCCAAAATAGACTTAGTAGGAACTCGGGTGGAAACTATGCATACGGATTTACAAGTTTACCAACAGCGATTATCCACAGTGGAAGACAGACTCCAGCGACAAGAAACGGGGCAGAGTGAACTTAGAGTGGTGATAGGAAAGCTTGAAGACAAAATCGAAGATTTTGAAAATCACTTGAGAAGGAATAACCTGCCTTTTTTTGGTCTCCCTAAATCCATCAGAGAAGTAGATTTGAGGCAGTTCTTGGAAGACTGGCTTCCAAATGTTCTAAAACTATCGTAAAGGTTAGTTGCCTTTAATATAGCTCCTTTCAGTCTTGTCCATTGCTGTTCTACATCCTTCAGCTGTTCCCATCCTGCTAACTGTTCCTTGAGAAATTCCCCCATCTCGGCAAAGTTAGTTCCTTTGAAATCCAGGACCTTCAATCTCGCATGAGCCCTCTCTTCTGTTTTAATATTGAACCATATAACAAAAGAGAGGGAACGAAGTACAAACTAAAGTCCAAAAAAAAAAAAAACAGCACCACAGGCCTTTAAAAATGGAACACAGTTCTTTAATGAATGAGCCTTGACAAAAAGACCCGACAGGGGCCGTGTTTCGGTGACTAGCACCTGCGTCAGGGGTCACAGTGATGACGTGGAAAATTTGGGGAATAACTCGAATATATTCCTCTACAATATATTATTCCTTACCCCACGTCTCATATAGTAAAAGCTACAAATACAGAAAGTGAAAGTGCCTTGGTGCTTTGTAGCTTTATACATATTCGAGTTATTCCCCAAGTTTTCCACGTCATCACTGTGACCCCTGACGCAGGTGCTAGTCACCGAAACACGGCCCGTGTCGGGTCTTTTTGTCAAGGCTCATTCATTAAAGAACTGTGTTCCATTTTTAAAGGCCTGTGGTGCTGTTTTTTTTTTTTTTTTTGTTAATATTGAACCATACCATATGATGATCACTAGATGCCAAATGGTCCGCCACCTTGACGTCAGAAACGTACTCTCCATTCGAAAGCACCAGGTCCAGAACAGCTCCATCCTGTGTCGGTTCCGTCACCCACTGCTGGAACAATTCTTCCTGTAGGGAATCTAAGATCTCTTTGCTTCTAGACGACCCCGCAGCCGGCACACCCCAATCAACATCTGGCATATTGAAGTTACCTATCAGTAGTACTTCCCCTTTCCTAGCTATCTTCAATTAAGTACCTGTCCATTTCTTCCGACTGTGAGGAAGGTCTGTATATCACTCCGATATAGATACATTTTCTTTTCCCTCTTTCCAGTTTAACCCACAGCGCTTCTTCCATACCCCACATGTCCTGCAGTTCTGTCACTTGGATATCATTCTTAGCATATAATATCACACCTCCAACCTTTTTTCCTACTCTGTCCTTCCTGAATATGAACATTAACACTTGACCACTCTGTATTTCTCTTACTGGAATTGGCGATCGTCATCACGGTACTATGTAAGCCACATTGAGCTTGCAAATAGGTGGGAAAATGTGGGATACAAATGCAACAAACAAACAAACAAACAAATAAATAGCCAGGTATAGCAACATCCCAGTCATGGTTCTCCGTGAACCACGTCTCCATGACCGCCACTAAATCCAAGTCCACTTTCATCATTGTAGCCTCAAGATCTAGAAGTTTGTTTCCCATACTACGGGCATTGGTATACAAGGCTCTCCAGATTTTACTCTTTTTATTCACTTCTATAGAGGTATTTGATGTCCTACCTTCCTTGGGGTTAATTATGACTTTGTGGCCTTGATACCCATCCCCATCAATTTTAGTTTAAATCCCTCTTTAGTATTTTAGCCAGCCTGTTGCTGAAGACACTCCTTCCCTTCCTTGACAGATGGACACCATCACCACTCAGTACCTCTTGGAAAATCATCCCATGGTCTACAAAACCAAAGCACTCTCGTCGGCACCAACCATGTAGCCATGCATTTATCTCCAAGATGCGAGCTTCTCTCATTGGACCTACCTTCAACAGGGAAGATCGATAAGAACACTGCCTGTGCACCTAGATGCTTCACCCTCTGACCCAAAGCCATGAAGTCTCGTATGATACGTTCAGTAGGATACTTAGCTAGTCACCGAAACACGGCCCGTGTCGGGTCTTTTTGTCAAGGCTCATTCATTAAAGAACTGTGTTCCATTTTTAAAGGCCCATGGTGCTGTTTTTTTTGTTTAGCATTGATTTATAAACATATTGATTTATTATAAACTCGTTGATTTATAAACATATGTGTTCATCGTTAGAATTATAATTCATTATCTAACTGTCTGATGATGGAAATATAAAAAATATATATAACCAGGATAAAACCACTCAATTCATTCACACCATCACGTCGATAGCAAGCTGCTATATACCACTTTTTGTTATATTATCTGTCTTAAAATATACATATACCATAGCCACTGTAGACTATTGCTTAAAATGGTTGTGACTTTATGTATTCTAGTAAACTGTATGTTAGATAGACGCGATTATAAATACGTGCCTGCAATCTGTATTAATACTACACACCAATGCCACTGCACATTGTCGCTAGCATCGCTGAATGTTCAAAATTTCATTACCCAAAATATCGACATGAAACCGATTGTTCATAGGTTGTTTTTAGCTTTTTGTTTTTTGTCTTCTGTATCAATATGACGCGCACCTTCAGAGCGAATATACACTGTTGCAGCATTTAGCCTCCAACTTCTCTGTTGAGTCAAACCATACTGCTGCACGTTGTTCCTGCTATTTTTTGTGGTGAGCTCAATCTCATTTTTATTAATAATCATCTTTTTTTAATTAATGATCTAGATTATATTTTATCTTATACATTCTTATTATTATTTATATATATATATATAATGTGTACAGTATAATATAAGTTGGCTAATTGAAGGTCATCAAATCAAAAGATACATCAATATGTACCATTTTATTATCTTTTTATATATACAATATGTGCAGTATTACATAAGTTGGTTGCCTGCTAACTTAAGATTATTCAATTTTGAGATACATCAATATATAATAATTGTTTTACCATTTTATGGTTTTTATGTATGTATTCAGATTTATGTTACATTTCTGATTGAAGTTGGACTTTTTATATATATGATTGTCATATGTTTTGTATACATAATATACATTTTAAGTATGCCTCTTACTCTATATGTTAGGTATGCGTTTTAATACTATTGGTTCCTGTAGTATCTTTGTATTTTTTTATATCTCACTTTTTTATATCTCATTATTATTTTTAATTACTTGTAATTATTGTTTTATTGTTTTTTTGTCTGATGTAGACCCTGATGCAGGTGTTGAGCGCCGAAACACAGCCCGTGTCGGGTCTGTTTGAGGATTATTTGATCTAAGTGTATTATTAAAGAACTGTGTCCCTATTTTGAAGGCTTCTAGTACTGTTTTTTTTGCTATTTGGACTTGTGTCTGTACTTTGCCCCCCCCCTCTCTTTGTTGTATATTTAAAAAAAAGAAATCTAAACAGTTTACAATAAAATATATATTTGGGAGAAGGGAAATCACAAAAGATAAAGCAACACAACACTTGATACAAGAAGAAAATGTAAGTAGTACATGGGTTAACAAGGGATGGAAAATTATCACAGAGAGCTTGGTACTGTCTTATCCATATGACAGGGATCGATATCATCAAGAAGGGAAACAGGAGATTAGGAGACAGTAGGTGGGAAAACATGGGAGACAGTAGATGGGAAAGCCTAGGAGAAATAGTAGGCTCTTTTGTTTCATTGCACTTCATACATCAACATGTTGCTGAAAATTGACATCTACATGTTCCAGGAGCCATGGTTTGGTAAAGGGGGAGAGGGGAGCGCTAATTGCCTAGATTAGACAGCTAATATGTGCAAGAACAGCATGTATGTTATGCACACATAAAACATCAATGCTTATTTATCTTAATAAATTAGTGCCTAAATAGAAGCCTACTTACTCTCCTTAACCAGGCAACTTGTTGTACATTACCTTCAAGAGTGACAATTCTATAGGTGGACAACTCCATGCTGTGCCCAGTTAGAGAATGCTAGCGTACTAGTGTCTTGGGTGTGACTTACATTTGTGCATCCCCAGTTACACCAGCCATAGACCTAGTGTAACTGTGATTGTGGAAACGCAACGTAACTTACAGTATTCTGTAAGTTATGCATATAAGTAGCAGCCTCACCCATGCTCTGCTCATGTGTACACCCCCTTGCATTTATACTCTGTGCCACACACACACAACCTTACAGAATATTATTTAGGCACCCTGCCAGCAGTTAAGTAGGTATGTGTGCACATATGAATGTAAATGCTATTTCTCTGTATATTGCAAGGGGCACGTAATTATAGAATTCCTCTTCACATGTGGGTTATCAAAATCAAAAAACTACTTAACTGTAATGGTGAGAAGTAATGACAAAGAAAAAATGCAGAAAACCTGACTATAAAAATTGACCTTTTTAGGAAAAAGGGGAGTTTAGCTGAAAAATTGGGAGAAGTGCCAAATCCAGCAGTGCACAGAAAAAACCCCAATATACCCCTAGAACTGGAATCATCCTTTTCAACTGCACAAAACAGAATTTTATCAGCTTCTGCCTCCATTGTATCAGGTATCACAGGAAATGTTTTATGCTATATTACCCATTTATAACAATAATACATCTAAATGTACTCAGATAGGGAAGTTAACTTAGTTCTTTTCATCTAGCTCTTTTCCTACAATAGTAACTCACAAAATATCAAGAAAAATGAATGAATTTACCTCAAACACCATATGAATCTGTGGGGTCAATTTGATTCTTTCACTATTTGCCAAACAAAGCATTTTGTTATCATCCAATACAGTGTTCATGTTTTCAATCCATAACGCATCCACTGGCCCATCATTAATGATCCATTTGTGATCTTCAGAAGTATCATTGACAGCTGATCGGACACTCAGAGCCATCAAGCCATCCTTCCATTCAAGGGTTAAAGGGTTAACTTCACCATACAGTTCCCCCATTGTAATTGATTTAGGGTTCAGAACATATGTCTTAACAGGCTGATAAAAAACATTTTTCTCACCAAGTTTATGCAAGGCCCCTAGAGTATCAGCCAAAATTTGGTATACAGTTGTTTTTCCACCTCCTGTTGGCCCCACAAGCATAACACCATGTCTTACTATCATAGTTTCATAGAACTGTATGACCTTATGAATCATACAGTCTACTGATTGTAGATTGCATGAAAGCATAACATTTATAATAGTTGACTGGAGTATGCCATAGTCATGTTCTGGGATTTGGACTCCTGGAAAAAGGTCAGATATGATCCCACTAATAGAGAAAAACAAAATAAAATTAAATCAGTATGGTGTAATTATATTCAAATAAACACAAATACACACATACACATACAGTCAAGAAAGCTATACCCCTGCACAAATGCTAAGCGACGTTTTCGAATCTCAAATATTTCATTAATATTGATTTTGTAAAAAGTTAATCTATGTTCAGGCAACATAAAAGTTTGCTCTGGCCTACTCCTTTGTTTTGATTTGAAGGCAGCAATGTTAGCATCTGAAATCTACACAAGAAATGACTCCAGTAAACTTTTTATCCATGTTACTATCACTGTTTGAATTGAATTTGTTAAACTCACTGTTCTATATGCTGAATATTCAATAAAACTTTAAACTGCAACAAAAAAATTATTTAATTAATCCTGCCATTTAACCTATTTTGGCCTTGTCTAGGAGTTTGACATGTAGTGCTCTAAGCATCACTCTTTTGTAAATAATGTCCTGTTGTGCTTTAATTCCTTCATTCCTGTTGTCTTTCATGATGGTACTATTAATATTATAAGTTTCCCAAACCTACAAGTAACTTAGGCCTCCTTGCATGTGTTTCTATACTGTTGTTTCCCTGGAAATATATGTTTCTGTCAACTGCTTTAAATTTAGATTTGGGAGTATATCAAAATAAAGTGAAATGTGAAAAGTAGCACTTTATAATTTTCATTTATTTGCCTTTATTTCTTTACATTCCAGTGTGCGAATATGGAAACCCCATGACTTTTTCCATAGTGAACTAATTTTAGCTGGCTGTCTTTCTGGAAAGTTTCAGCTCAACATTTGCTTTCATCTGATAATTTGCATAAATCTAGCTGGTAAAAAATTAATAGGCTAAATTTAGTCCAGCTGTGTCCCCTACCTACAGTTACCTGGTTAGGTCTGACAATCAAGCACTAAGGAGATAAAGTGGGTGTCAACACTTATGTGCCAACTGCACATTGAAGTGATTAGAATAATGGCATATATGTGCATATGTGTGTAAAAATGCATGTAAACACCAAAATTCTGCCTAAGTGCTATTCTAGAAATAGGCACATATCTTACATAGCATGTGTGCCTGATGAAACCACTTATAAAATGGGTGAATATTGAGATAACACAAAATAAGGGGGGGGGGGGTCACTGCCAACTACATAAAGATGATATTTCTTGTGGACTTAAATATAAGAAAAACAACTTAATGCTAATATGCTTTGTTGAGAAATATAAATGGCTAAAAACACATTGGATGTTTTTTAAAAAAGGGGGTGGGCTATTTGAGTAATTCTATAACAGAGCACCTATTCTACAAGGGAAAGTAGATATTTTCCTTTATTGAATACTACTTTAACAGGTGAAATATGTGGATATGATTTAGGCATAAGCCTAAATGCTGGAGATACATGCATAACTTATACTGTTCAGTACATTATGGGGCCCTTTTAGAAAGTGTCGGTAAAACCAACACAGGCTTACCATTCGCTATAAAGGAAGTATCGCAGTAGCTCGGTGGTTCCCACCCCCAGTGCACCATCATATCCGGTGCTACAAAAATATTTTTATTTTTGTAGCCCCAGTGTGTACACGATGGTAATCAGGCAGTGCTGGGTTAGCGTAGGAGCCCTAACCGCCACCTCAATGGGGACAGTAAAGGCTCCACCCCCCCCCCCCCCCCAAATGGCTGCACGGCCATTTCCTGAAGAAAGGAAAGACCTACCTTTTACCTACTGTGGTAAAAGGGGGCTTCAGCATGCATCAAAAACACACGCCAGCGCAGGCCCTCTTTTTTTTCAATATTTTTATTGGAATTTGCCATAGATAAATCAAAGTAACAAAATAAAACAAACATAACAATAGGTCAGCTTCATGACGTATATGAAGTATCAATAATGCATTGCTACAATAAACTTCATATTGGATAACTTCCATTAAAGTGTATATAAGCCTCATTTATCTGTATACTTGTTGTGTATTCACTCAATTCAAGCTTTTGAACTACTACAATATTATTCAATTTTTATCCAGTTAAATGTTTGTTATCATATAGTTTCTCTTATTGAATGGAAGTTATAAACATTGTTATTTTGTATTGAATTTATTAAATCTAAAAAAAAAATAGCAATTATCAAGTCTGTGGACATTTAAGGCAAAATGAGCCTATAGGTGCCCAGGTAGTCTTTACAGACTTCACAGAGTGATATTTGTAAGCAAGTACTAGGAGTAGCCTAGTGGTTAGTGCAATGGACTTTGATCCTGGGGAACTGAGTTCAATTCCCACTGCAGCTCCTTGTGACTCTGAGCAAAGTCACTTAACCCTCCATTGCCCCTAGTACAAAAATAAATACCTGAATATATGTAAACTGCTTTGAATGTAGTTGCAAAAACCTCAGAAAGGTGGTATATCAAGTCCCATTTCCCTTTATAATGCAAACATGGCTCCACCATTCAAAGAAGTTCAAAAGTGAATTGGCCTTCCATTTGCATATTATTTAATGCAAGGCAAGTGCCATTAGGATATTGAAAATTTTGTGAGAGGATTGAGGTAAGTAAATTTCCGAACTAGAGGAGCAAAGGATGACAATGTTGTAGGAGATATACAGATCAGGAGGTAGATGAAATACGTTGGAGATTCTGGACCAAATATAGTGGAGTGGAGTAGTGGCCTAGTGGTTAGGGTGGTGGACTTTGGTCCTGAGGAACTGAGTTCAATTCCCACCTCAGGCACAAGCAGCTCCTTGTGGCTCTGGGCAAGTCACTTAACCCTCCATTGCCCCATGTAAGCCGCATTGAGCCTGCCATGAGTGGGAAAGTGCAGGGTACAAATGTAACAAAAAATAAATAAATATAGTTCCAGTATGCATGTACATTTGGACAATAAAAGATCATGTGAGAAAGAGAACCATCAGCAGAGTGACAAGACTAACATAATGTTAGGGAACTTTGATTGGAGATTTTGGCCAGTCTTGTTGGAGTCCAGTAGCCACGATGCATTATGAAAAATGATGACTGGGATATAGCTGCTCATTTTGTTGGATGTAAGGTTTTAGACCAGTATGTTGACCATTAATTTCTTTTAAGATAATATCCAAGCCTTTTTTCCATGAGGACTCCAAGTTTTTTGTACAGTGTAGAGGCTTGTTTCTGGCCACTTTGTAAATCAGGGCAATAGGATGAAAACTTTGTGTTATGAGTTAGAGAAGATAAAAGAGTATGCAGGAGCTAGAAGTGAGGAGACCTGTTTCCATAGGTAATCTAGATAGAGCATCAGGAGATAATAAATTACCTGCAATGTACAGCTGAGATAGGAACCAAATCCCTTTAGATTCCCATTCTTTTTGAAAATGCTTTAAGGCAGAGGAGTCAAACATAGAGGAGTACCATATAGGGATGTCATGTGTACATTCTATTTTGTGTTTAGTGATATTGCGTAGTTCTTTCAGGGAACCAGCTGATTTCAGTATTCTCAAAGATTTGGGAAAAATAAATTTGTCCATATGAGGGAGGAGATGCAAGGGACATGGATGTATTAATGAGGCTTCAAAGGCTTCAGTTTTAATGCAGGAAGATTAGAAAAAGGGGCCCTCTGTGCATTGTGTGAGTTCCACCCATGCTCCACCCAGACTCTGCATGACCCCCTTATTTTTTGTTATCTCAAAATTCATCCATTTTATAAGTGGTTTCGTCAGGCACACATGTACAGTGGTGGAAATAAGTATTTGATCCCTTGCTGATTTTGTAAGTTTGCCCACTGACAAAGACATGAGCAGCCCATAATTGAAGGGTAGGTTATTGGTAACAGTGAGAGATAGCACATCACAAATTAAATCCGGAAAATCACATTGTGGAAAGTATATGAATTTATTTGCATTCTGCAGAGGGAAATAAGTATTTGATCCCCCACCAACCAGTAAGAGATCTGGCCCCTACAGACCAGGTAGATGCTCCAAATCAACTCGTTACCTGCATGACAGACAGCTGTCGGCAATGGTCACCTGTATGAAAGACACCTGTCTACAGACTCAGTGAATCAGTCAGACTCTAACCTCTACAAAATGGCCAAGAGCAAGGAGCTGTCTAAGGATGTCAGGGACAAGATCATACACCTGCACAAGGCTGGAATGGGCTACAAAACCATCAGTAAGACGCTGGGCGAGAAGGAGACAACTGTTGGTGCCATAGTAAGAAAATGGAAGAAGTACAAAATGACTGTCAATCGACAAAGATCTGGGGCTCCACGCAAAATCTCACCTCGTGGGGTATCCTTGATCATGAGGAAGGTTAGAAATCAGCCTACAACTACAAGGGGGGAACTTGTCAATGATCTCAAGGCAGCTGGGACCACTGTCACCACGAAAACCATTGGTAACACATTATGACATAACGGATTGCAATCCTGCAGTGCCCGCAAGGTCCCCCTGCTCCGGAAGGCACATGTGACGGCCCGTCTGAAGTTTGCCAGTGAACACCTGGATGATGCCGAGAGTGATTGGGAGAAGGTGCTGTGGTCAGATGAGACAAAAATTGAGCTCTTTGGCATGAACTCAACTCGCCGTGTTTGGAGGAAGAGAAATGCTGCCTATGACCCAAAGAACACCGTCCCCACTGTCAAGCATGGAGGTGGAAATGTTATGTTTTGGGGGTGTTTCTCTGCTAAGGGCACAGGACTACTTCACCGCATCAATGGGAGAATGGATGGGGCCATGTACCGTACAATTCTGAGTGACAACCTCCTTCCCTCTGCCAGGGCCTTAAAAATGGGTCGTGGCTGGGTCTTCCAGCACGACAATGACCCAAAACATACAGCCAAGGCAACAAAGGAGTGGCTCAGGAAGAAGCACATTAGGGTCATGGAGTGGCCTAGCCAGTCACCAGACCTTAATCCCATTGAAAACTTATGGAGGGAGCTGAAGCTGCGAGTTGCCAAGCGACAGCCCAGAACTCTTAATGATTTAGAGATGATCTGCAAAGAGGAGTGGACCAAAATTCCTCCTGACATGTGTGCAAACCTCATCATCAACTACAGAAGACGTCTGACCGCTGTGCTTGCCAACAAGGGTTTTGCCACCAAGTATTAGGTCTTGTTTGCCAGAGGGATTAAATACTTATTTCCCTCTGCAGAATGCAAATAAATTCATATACTTTCCACAATGTGATTTTCCGGATTTAATTTGTGATGTGCTATCTCTCACTGTTACCAATAACCTACCCTTCAATTATGGGCTGCTCATGTCTTTGTCAGTGGGCAAACTTACAAAATCAGCAAGGGATCAAATACTTATTTCCACCACTGTATTGCTTTTAAGTATCCTTGTAATTTGATTTTGATTGTCAAGATAGGTACTAGGGAGTGGAGGAGTAGCCTAGTGGTTAGTGCAGTGCAGTAGACTTTGATCCTGGAGAACTGAGTTCTATTCCCACTGCAGCTCCTTGTGACTATGGGCAAGTAACTTAACCCTCCATTGCCCCTGGTACAAATAAGTACCTGAATATACTATGTAAACCGCTTTGAATGTAGTTACAAAAACCACAGAAAAGCGGTATATGAAGTCCCATTTCCCTTTCCCTTTCATGAAACTGAGGTAAAAAGTGGCCTTAGCACATGCATATGGGGTCACTCCCACACACTAAGTCCATTTTTACTGCATGGGTAAAATGGTCGAATTTCTATTAATGGCCATGCACTAATTTTCCCATTAGTATGAGCCCCTACCACTACCTATTTTGTAGGCAGTATGGGCTCGTCTGCTAACCATGTGCTAATCAGTTAGCATGCAGCAATGTAGCTGCACTAATCGATTAGCACAGAAAATGAAGATACATACCTGTAGCAGGTATTCTCCGAGGACAGCAGGCTGATTGTTCTCACGACTGGGTGACGTCCACGGCAGCCCCGAGGAACGGAAATCTTCCTAGCAACAAAAGTTTGCTAGAGCCTTCGAGCGCGCGGAGCCATCTTCCCACCCGTCGCGCGAGAGTCCCGATCAGTTCGATAACAAAGCAAAGAAGAAAAAGACAACTCCAAAGGGGAGGCGGGCGGGTATGTGAGAACAATCAGCCTGCTGTCCTCGGAGAATACCTGCTACAGGTATGTATCTTCATTTTCTCAGAGGACAAGCAGGCTGCTTGTTCTCACGACTGGGTTATTTCTAGCCCCCAGGCTCACTCAAAACAACAACGGCGAAGACATAACAAGGATTGACCTACGAAGAAACATCTGACAGCGCAGCCTGGAACAGAACAAAAATGGGTCTAGGGGGATGGAGTTGGATTCTAAACCCCAAACAGATTCTGCAGCACCGCCTGCCCAAACCGACTGTCGCGTCGGGTATCCTGCTGAAGGCAGTAGTGAGATGGGAATGTGTACATTGATGACCACGTCACAGCCTTACAAATCTCTTCTATAGTGGCTGACTTCAAGTGGGCCACTGATGCTGCCATGGCTCGAACACTATGAGCCGTGACATGACCCTCAAGAGTCAGCCCAGCCTGGGCATACGTGAAGGAAATGCAATCTGCTAGCCAATTAGAAATAGTGTGTTTCCCGACAGCAACTTCCCTTCTGTTGGGATTGAAAGAAACAAACATTTGAGCGGACTGTCTGAAGGGACTTGTCCGCTCCACATAGAAGGTCAATGCTCTCTCGCAGTCCAATGTGTGCAACTGACGTTCAGCAGGGCGGGTATGAGGACGGGAAAAAAATGTTGGCAAGACAATTGACTGGTTCAGATGGAACTCCGACACCACCTTCGGCAACAACTTAGGGTGCGTGTGGAGGATTACTCTATTATGATGAAACTTAGTATAGGGAGCATGGGCTACCAAGGCTTGAAGCTCACTGACTCTATGAGCTGAAGTAACTGCCACCAAGAAAATGACCTTCCAGGTCAAATATTTCAGATGGCAGGAATTCAGTGGCTCAAAAGGAGGTTTCATTAGTTGGGTGAGAACGACATTGAGATCCCATGATACTGGTGGAGGTTTGACAGGGGGCTTTGACAAAAGCAAACCTCTCATGAAGCAAACAACTAAAGGCTGTCCAGAGATAGGCTTACCCTTTACACGATAATGAAAAGCACTAATTGCACTAAGATGAACTCTTACGGAGTTGGTCTTAAGACCAGACTCTGACAAGTGTAGAAGGTATTCAAGCAGGGTCTGTGTAGGACAAAAGCGAGGATCTAGGGCCTTGCTGTCACACCATTTAAAAGAGTAACACCTCTTCGTGGAATCTTTCCTGGAAGCAAGCAAGACTCAGGAGACACCCTCAGAAAGACCCAAGGAGGCGAAATCTACGCCCTCAACATCCAGGCCGTGAGAGCCAGAGACTGGAGGTTGGGATGCAGAAGCACCCCCTCGTTCTGAGAGATGAGGGTTGGAAAACACTCCAATCTTCATGGTTCTTCGGAGGACAAATCTGACGCGGCCAAAAGGGCGCAATCAGAATCATGGTCCCGCAGTCTTGCTTGAGTTTCAGCAAAGTCGTCCCCACCAGAGGTATAGGAGGATATGCATACAGAAGGCCCATCCCCCAATGCAGGAGAAAGGCATCTGATGCTAGTCTGTCGTGGGCCTGAAGTCTGGAACAGAACTGAGGGACCTTGTGATTGAGCTGAGTGGCAAAAAGATCCACCGAGGGGGTGCCCCACGCTCGGAAGATCTGGTGGACTACGCCCGAGTTGAGTGACCACTCCTGAGGTTGCATTATACTGCTCAATCTGTCGGTCAGACTGTTGTTTACGTCTGCCAGATACGTGGCTTGGAGAAACATGCCATGCTGGCGCGCCCAAAGCCACATCTGGACGGCTTCCCGACACAGGGGGCGAGATCCGGTGCCCCCTGCTTGTTGATGTATTACATGCAAGTTGATTGTCTGTCCAAATTTGAATAATTTGATTGGACAGCCGATCTCTGAAAGCCTTTAGAGCGTTCCAGACCGCTCGCAACTCCAGGAGATTGATCTGAAGACCCGATTCCTGGAAGCACCAGCTTGATACCACTGGGAAGCTAGGGTCCATTGAGCCGATCTCATATGAAGACAAGCCATGGGAGTTACATGAATTGTGGAGGCCATATGGCCTAGAAGCCTCAACATCTGCTGAGCTGTGATCTGCTGATACGCTCTGGCCATGGAAACAAGAGACAGACGGTTGTCTGCCCTTGCCTCGGGGAGATAGGCATGAGCCGTCTGTGAGTCCAGCAGAGCTCTTATGAATTCTAGTTTTTGAACTGGAAGCAGATGGGACTTTGGATAATTTAGAACAAACCCTAGTAGCTCCAGGAGTTGAATAGTCATCTGCATGGACTGTAGAGCTCCTGTCTCGGAGGTGTTCTTTACCAGCCAATCGTCGAGGTAAGAGAACACATGCACCCCCAGTCTGCGTAGTGAAGCTGCAACCACCGCCAGGCATTTTGTAAACACCCTGGGCTCAGACGCAAAACCAAAGGGCAGCACACAATACTGGAAGTGCTGTGTTCCCAGACGGAATCGAAGATACTTCCTGTGAGCGGGCAATATCGGGATGTGTGTATAAGCATCCAGAGAGCATAGCCAATCGTTTTCCTGAATCATGGGAAGAAGGGTGCCCAGGGAAACCATCCTGAACTTTTCTCGGACTAGATATTTGTTCAGGGCCCTTAGGTCTAGGATGGGACGCATCCCCCCGTTTTCTTTTGCACAAGGAAGTACATGGAATAGAGTCCCAGCCCTTCTTGCCCTGGTGGAACGGGCTCGACCGCATTGGCGCTGAGAAGGGCGGAGAGTTCCTCTGCAAGTACCTGCCTGTGCTGGAAGCTGAAGGATTGAGCTCCCGGTGGGCAATCTGGAGGTCTGGAGATCAAATTGAGGGAGTACCCTAACCGGACTATTTGAAGAAACCACCGATCGGAGGTTATGAGAGGCCACCTTTGGTGAAAAAATGTTAACCTCCCCCCGACCGGTAGATCGTCCGGCACAGGTACTTTTAGAGCGGCTATGCTCAGCTGGAGCCAGCCAAAAGCCCATCCCTTGCTTTTGCTGGGGAGCTGCAGGGGCCTGTCTGGGCGCACACTGTTGATGCGAACGAGTGCGCTGGGGCTGAGCCTGAAAAGGCTGTCGGGAAGGTGGATTGTACCTACGCTTATTGTAAGCAAAAGGTGCATTCCTCCTTCCCCGGAAAAACCGTCTACCTGTTGAGGTAGATGCTGAAGGCGCCCGGTGGGAGAGCCTGTCGAGGGTGATTTCCCACTGGTGGAGCTGCTCTACCACCTGCTCGACTTTCTCGCCTTTCTCGATTTTCTGCTGGGCTCAATTGTCCAGGTCAGAGGCACGCAGCCATGAGAGTCTGCGCATCACTATACCTTGAGCAGTGGATCTGGATACAACATCAAAAGTGTCGTAAGCACCCCTGGACAGGAATTTACGACACGCCTTCAGCTGCCTGACCACCTCCTGAAAAGGCCTGGCGTGCTCCACAGGGAGCTTGTCCACCAAGAGGCTCATTTTCAAAGCACTTAGCCTCCCAAAGTTCCATAGAAACCTATGGAACTTAGCCTCCCAAAGTGCTTTGAAAATATGCCTCCAAGTCTGCCAGTTGCTTCACATTGTTCCGCATGTGGATGCTCATGTACAGCTGGTAAGACTGAATTTTGGACACGAGCATAGAGGACTGATAGGCCTTCCTCCCAAAAGAGTCCAGGGTTCTAGATTCTCGTCCCGGCGGCGCAGAGACAAAATCTCTAGAACTCCTGGCTCTCTTGAGAGCGGAATCCACAACCATAGAATCGTGAGGTAACTGTGTCCTCATCAACTCAGGTTCTCTGTGAATCCGATATTGGGGCTCAGCTTTTTTGGAAATGGTGGGATTAGTTAGTGGTTTCATCCAGTTCCTAAGTAATGTCTCCTTAAGGACATTATGCAAAGGGACAGTGGATGACTCCTTAGGTGGCGAAGGATAGTCAAGGACCTCGAGCATCTCAGTCCTGGGCTCATCCACAGACATTTCCCGGACAAATGAAGAGAAAGAAAGACTCTCCAGGGGAGAAAGCTTTCTTTCTGGTGAAGGAGTAGGATAAGAGGAAAGACCACAAGACTCCTCAGAAGAGAAATATCTAGGATCCTCCTCTTCCTCCCACGAGGCACCCTCCTCGGTGTCGGACAATAGTTCTCTGACTGCAGTCCGAAACCGGGCCCGTCTTGACTCCGAGGGACCACATCCTCGATGACGACGTCGAGAGGTTGATTCCCGTGCCGGCGGCGATGAAGCTCCCTCCAACGATGTTGACAGGGAGTCAACCTGAGTGGCAGCCGAAGCCGGGCGTCAAAAACCTCACCGCAGGCGGAGAGCCAGCTGCCACTTCCATCAATGGTACCGAGGGCGCAAGCACCCCCGGTACCAGAACAGACTGACACAGCAGCCCTTCCAGAAGACCTGGGAGAATGGCTCGGATGCGCTCGTCCAGAGTCTCTGCCGGGAAAGGCTGTGGGGCCGGTGCAGGAGTCGGAGGCAGAATCTGCAAAGGGCGAGGACGCGGTACCGGGCTGTCCGAGGACCGACATCTCTTGAATGGAGGGTGAGCGATCCTCCCGGCGTCAACGCTTCACGGGTGCTGAATCCTTCGACGCCCCGGAGCTCTCGGTACCATGTCTGGAAAGAGACCGATGACAATGCTTCTTAGCCTTCGCTCGAGGCACGTCATCAGTACTCCTCGGTACTGACAAGGAGGATGTGGAATCCACACGCCTCCTAGGGGTCGGGTCCAAAAGTGGTCAGTCCCATTGGGCCTGCACAGCAGGAGTCTTCGAGGCAGGTGGAGACCCACTCGATGGCTCACTGCTCCCAGCGTGTGGTGGTCTCCGGACATCCATTACCTGCGCTCCCAATGTCAATGCCATCTCCGGTGCCGACATCGACACCACCGACCTCGGTACCAATGTCGACATCAAAGTCCCAGGTAAAGCTCCAAACAGACGGTCCCGCTGAGCTTGTCTTGACGCCTGTGTCCGCTTTTTAAGGCCAAGACACAACTTACACACGTCTGGGCGATGGTCGGGCTCAAGGCACTGAATACACCACGAGTGGGGGTCGGTACCTGAGATTGCCCGGTTGCACCGAGCGCACTTCTTGAAGCCGCTGGGAATCCTCGATGTCATGGACAGAAAAATACGGGCGGCGTAGTCAATGTTCTTGATGGTGCCAAAAAGAAGGGCACAAAAATGAGAAACGTGTAAGCGCGGCCTAAAGAGGGCCACGACGGAAACGTTTTTTTTTTTTTTTTTTTTTAGAAAAAACAGCTCAACCAGAGCGAAAAGTGAAAGAAAAAGCGGAAAAAACGCGAAAAAACGAAGGCTCTTTTCAGGGAACATGGAGAGAGACCACAAGCAGTCACTCCCTTATCGCGGAAAGAAAAGAACTGATCGGGACTCTCGCGCGAAGGGCGAGAAGATGGCTGCGCACGCTCGAAGGCTCTAGCAAACTTTTGTTGCTAGGAAGATTTCCGTTCCTCGGGGCCATAGGCAGTCGGTGGCCCAACTGTTTGGGGAGGCTAAAGGGGGTGGGGTTAGGGGTGGAGCTTAAATCCATAATTGTCTGATAACACACAGAAAAATAAATACAAATAAAAGTCACAATTAATACCTTTTATTAAATTTAGATATTAGATATGTATCATATGTCAAAGAATAAAGTGGTTGCTCAAAGCATATTCTAAGCACAATCGCTCAACTGCAAAACACTGTGCACAACTTTGTGCAAAAACACACTCAGAACCTTACTGTACCATAAATATTACACTGGGCAGAACCTAATACACCAATATACCACCCATACGGAAAATGCAGACCGTCAACAATATGAAACAAGGGATCATAACATCACAATTCTCATGTAGAGCCACAAAACACCCTAATTCATGTTTAATGTGGGATGAAATGCCATAAATAAATAAATAAATATAAACTTTTAATGTTCAGCACCTGATTCGCAAAGTGGACATATTCCAAACACTATAATGAAAATAAAATGATATTTTCTACCTTTGTTGTCTGGTGACTTCTTCTATTCATGCTGGCTCAGTATCTGATTCTGTTGCTATCTGTCCTCAGTGCAGGTCAGGAAGTCATCCTCGTTAAATATCTTCCTGGCAACCCAGGACACCTCCAGCCAACCACCCCTCTCCCAGCAGTAAAGTAAACAAATTAAACCATAAACCAATTTCTACAACTGGTTACACACAAGGCTAGAGGGCTTTCTGTCACATCTCAGAAAGAGTTTTACTCTTAAGATTTTATCATTGCATAAACCTAAGACATTTTAGCAAATTAAGACTTCTAATAGGGCATTCCAACACTGCTGTTTTTCTTTTTCCCCTTGCATTAGCGCCCATGACAATTATTTTATGTACCTTGAAGGGCTGTAAGTTAATCACAGTTAATTCTGCAATGAATGCATCAATTATTAATCATGATTTTTTTTAAAATTAATCACGATTTAAAAAATTATCACGTTTCAGCATCTCCTATCAAATCCAAACATCTCTTCTGCTTTCTTCCACTCCCAATCCCTGTCCTCGATGCAATCTGATATCTTTTGTCTCACCCACAATATAACATCACCCCCTCCCCCCAGTGCCAGTCTACCTTAAAAGTGGTTTTCTGTTGATCCCTGGCAGCAGCAGCATTGCATATACACTGCCTGCAGCCTGTTCCAAAGCTTTTCCTCTGACATGCTGCCAAGGAGGTTTAATGATGGGAGATGGCCAGATGTCACAAGGCTGAAGCCAGTCTCCACCCACTCCACCCAAGGAGGTTTTAATTCTCCCCAATGCAGCCTCCGCCTACTGGCTTCAGACCACATAATGGGCCAGTTAAGCTCATGTTGTTTCCTGTTATCAAACATCCATGTATACCACCCATGCAGAAACAGAACGTGATGTCAGAGGAGGTAGGATGGGCCAGAAGGAAAGCTACAGAATAGGCCAGTTATATTCCTATGGGCTGCATGGCATTTAGCATAAGCTAATCATTAGCACACACTAAATCCCCTAGCTCCTTTTGTCATTTTGTGACCGCAAAATGATTATGCTGGCTGGATAAGTACTCCCTCCCTTTCTTCTCTCAATTAAACAGCGAGGAGTAGGGGAAATCCCACAACTGGCTCTATTGTTTTTTGTCACTTAGTGGATAATTCTATACTTGGGTACCTAAATAGTGTCTCCAACACTCAAGAATTACCCCCCACAACAGCCTTGCCACCCCATAAACTGCCCTATCCCAAAGACCTACACCCTTACTATTGCCACATTACCCCACAAACTGCCCCATCACCAAATGTTACCCCCCTGCAACTGCCATACCACTCTATATACTACTGCAACACCCAAAAATATCCCCTGCATTTGTCAAACTACCCTGAAATTGCCCCACCCCAAAGCTAAGCCCTGCAAATTGCCATTCAAAACCCAACTATCCCACTAGCCTATAAACTGCCCACTCCCCCAAAACTACCACCACACAGCTACTCTACCACCCTGCAAACTGCCTCACCCCCTAAAAACTAAGCCCTCACAACTGCTCCATCATTCCACAATATACCCCACACTCAACAACTATCTTTCCCGCAACAGATACTATACCATACAAACTGTCCCAACCACAAAAATTACCCTATTGCAACTTCCCATGACCAAGAGCTCCAGCCCAAAACTATTCTCCCAGAATTACCCCTATATACTCCAAACTGTCAACACCTGGCAAGTGCCCCCCATAGTACACAATATATGTCCAGCATGCACACAACAAACAACACCACACACTCAAAATACACACACCACATACTCAAATACATACAGACCCACAGATAAACACAGAGAATGCAAATAATTTCCTAATACTTTATTTCATTTTCCTTTTTCTACTTCAAGAATCATACAGTTTTCTTATTAGTTGCTATATATATATATTGCAAAGTAACATCTATTGCTGTGAGCAGGGCCACTACTGCAGTACCGAGAAGCTGCCAAAAGAGGTAGCAGCAGCCATTTTCTGGATGCTGCCACTAGGGGCAGGGGGAGTTGCTCCAACCCCATCACTAGACCACCAGGGCTTGAAGGTAGGCCTAGAGGCCTTCTTCCATTTGGTTATAATTAGCAATATTGTTTTTGCTGATGCTATGAATTCCCATTATCTAATCTATCCAGCCTCTTTCCTTTGTAACTAGCAGCAGATACTGAAGGTAGGATCTAGTCAATGAGAAGGCAGTGGGAGCAGAGCACTGGAAGGCAGCTCTAGTCAAAGGAAGGGAGAAGGTGATTTGGAAGATGTTTCTGTACTTTAGAAGTAAAGCTTCTGCATGCAGTGGAAGTGGAAAGAAATGAATCCAGCCAAAAAATGCCCCAATACATATCTATGGAAGAAACAGCTTATCTATGGAAGAAATAGCTCAAACAGAGTGAAGGACTGACCTAGTGGTTAGAGCACCGGTCCTAATATCTAGAGGTGCCTTATTCAAATCCCACTGCTGCTCATTGTGATCTTGGGCAAGTCACTTAACCCTGCATTGCCTCAGGTACAAACTTAAATTGTAAGCCCGACAGGGAAATACCCAGTGTACCTGAATGTAACTCACCTTGAGCTACTATTGAAAAAGGTGTGAGCAAAATCCAAATAAATAAGTAGCTGCAGCATACATTCATTGATTCACTGTAGCACAGTGATTAAGGATTGCTTTTTTCAAACCACCTTTCCCTCTCATCTCCACTCCTGAACCCAGTCACACACAAATACCCACCAATCTCCTCCCATACCATGTATTTACATGCAGAGGGTTTGGGACGATAACAACAACAATAGAATAATATATTAGTGTACCTGAATAGATCGGCATCATCTGCAAGAAATTTAGGTAGGTTTGAGTCTCGCAAAGCTCTGATTAACACCACATCCTCATCTAAATTTGGGTTCTGTCTTTTCAAAGACCTAAATTAATAATAGCAACATAAAAATGCTTCTCGACACACATTCAAAAAGATTAGCAATCTCAACATAATTTTTACATAATGTACCTATCATATACATATATTTTTATTTCAAAGATAGCATATATCTGATTCCACAGTGAAGGGTAAATAAATATACATGTTTATAAGAATAAATGATAGGAAATATCATTATAACATGTCATTTAAATAAAAAAATAATTTTAACTTAAAACTAATTTAAACAATATTAATAATAATTTCAAGACTCAAGAAATGTATCTTCTTACCCAGCCATGACAAGCACAGATTTGACCGCTCGCATACCAAAGTCATAGTGATCTTGTTGAGAAAGCTGCTCACTGCATAGCTTATACATTTGAGTCATCTTTCTTGCAAGAACTTTACTGGATTCAAAGCCTTCAGAATACAAAATTACCTGCAAAAGGTAAAATACAATTTGACATTCATATTACCATGGGTTTTATTTACAGACCAAAAGGAAGCTGACCAGGGGAATGGGCACACGGGTCAGAGGCAGGAGCAGGCAGCACAAAGAACCAAATCAATTCCACACACAATCAGGCGGAAGCAAGAAGGAGTGGGAATGACTGACCACACTAATGAACCAGGATGACAGCAGCAAGTCCTTTATTAAATCAGTGGATAAGTAGTAAACATGCAGACCCGACAAGGGTCGTGCTTCAGCTGTAAAGCCTTCCTCAGGAGTCTTTAGGGTACAGTAACCGCCTTATTTTCGAAAGAGAAAGACGCCCATATTTCGACCCAAATCGGGAGATGGGCGTCTTTCTCCCGTGGGCGCCCAAATCAGTATAATCGAAAGCCGATTTTGGGCGTCTTCAACTGCAATTTGTCGCGGAAACGGCCAAAGTTGATGGGGGCGTGTCGGAGGCATGGTGAAGGCGGGACTGGGGCGTGTTTATCAGCCGAGGAGAGATGGGCGTCCTCGGCCGATAATCGAAAAAAGAAAGGTGTTTTTAGCGCGAATTTGGGTCACTTTTTTTGGACCCCTTTTTTTCATGAACAAGTCCCACAAAAGTGCCCTAAATGACCAGATGACCACCAGAGGGAATCGGAGATGACCACACCTGACTCCCCCAGTGGTCACTAACCCCCCTCCCACCCAAAAAAAAACAACTTAAAAATTTTTTTTTCCAGCCTGTATGCCAGACTCAAATGTCATACCCAGCTCCATCACAGCAGTATGCAGGTCCCTAGAGCAGTTGTTAGTGGGTGCAGTGGACTTCAGCCAGGTGGACCCAGGCCCATCCCCCCCACCTGTTACACTTGTGGTGGTAAATGGGAGCCCTCCAAACCGCCCCCAAAACCCACTGTACCCACATCTAGGTGCCCCCCTTCAGCCATAAGTGCTATGCTAATGGTGTAGAGTTGTGGGGAGTAGGTTTTGGGGGGGATTTGGGGGCTCAGCACCCAAGGGAAGGGACCTATGTACTTCAGAGGTAGTTAACTTTTTTTTTAAATTGTTACAAGTGCCCCCTAGGGTGCCCGGTTGGTGTCCTGGCATGTGAGGGGGACCAGTGCACTATGAATCCTGGCCCCTCCCACGACCCAATGCCTTGGATTTGGTCATTTTTGAGCTGGACACCTTCAGTTTCCATTATCGCTGAAAAATGAAACCGCCCAGCTCAAATCCGATGCATTTGGCTGGCACAAACCATATTATCGGAAAAAAGATGGACGCCCATTTTTTCCGAAAATACGGTTTGTCCCGCCCCTTCACGTATCCGTTCTCGGAGATAGACACCCATGGAGATGGCCATTCACGTTCAATTATGCCCCTATAAGTGTGCACATCTTAAGTACAAAGTCACATCAAAACAAATTTTATCCTCTCAATACACTCAGTGACCATGGCGGTCATGAACTCAAAAGACACTACAAACAATGTAGCACAAATGGAAACAGACAGGAGCAACAGGAGAAGAGGGGCTGTATTAGAAGTAGTGTCCTTTCTCTGCTTCAGGATCATCCCTCCTCTCCTCTTCCCTGCAGGCTGCCTGGAAGGGAGGGACTGAAACAAAATAACCCTGCAGTGTGAAAAGAATTGCTGGAACTGAGTTCTACACTGTTCCTCCACAAATTAGGTTCTGTGTATTACACAATTACACATACAATGCGAAGATACATACCTGTAGCAGGTATTCTCTGAGGACAGCAGGCTGATTGTTCTCACATGTGGGTCGACGTCCGGGAATCAGCAATTTTGCAAGCAAAAAATGTAAAAAGTTTGCCACAACATTCTGGTGCGCGAACCGCGCGCAACGCGCATGCGTGGACAACTTCCCTCCCATCACGCGAGCGTTCCCGCTCATTTTAATCAAAAAGCAAATAACAAACAAACAACAACTCCAAAGCGGAGATGGGCGGATTTGTGAGAACAATCAGCCTGCTGTCCTCGGAGAATACCTGCTACAGGTATGTATCTTCGCTTTCTCCGAGGACAAGCAGGCTGCTTGTTCTCACATGTGGGGTATCCCTAGCCTCCAGGCTTACTCAAAACAATGAACACTGGTCAATTGGGCCTCGCAACGGCGAGAACATAACAGAGATTGACCTGAAACCATAAAATGGTCTAAGGTTTGGCAATTAAAATTCAATGCGAAGAAATGCAAAGTGATGCACTTAGGGAGTAGAAATCCAAGAGAGGCATATGTGTTAGGTGGTGAGAGTCTGCTAGGTATGGATGGGGAGAGGGATCTTGGGGTGATAGTATCTGAGGATCTGAAGGCGATGAAACAGTGTGTCAAGGCGGTGGCAGTAGCTAGAAGGTTACTAGGCTGTATAGAGAGAGGTGTGACCAGCAGAAGAAAAGAGGTGCTGATGCCCCTGTACAAGTCGTTGGTGAGGCCCCCCCTGGAGTATTGTGTTCAGTTTTGGAGGCCGTATCTTGCTAAGGATGTAAAAAGAATTGAAGCGGTGCAAAGAAAAGCTACGAGGATGGTATGGGATTTGCGTTACAAGACGTATGAGGAGAGGAAAGAAGAAACAGGGGTGATATGATACAGATGTTCAAATATTTGAAAGGTATTAATCCGCAAACAAACCTTTTCCAGAGATGGGAAGGCGGTAGAACGAGAAGGCATGAAATGAGATTGAAGGGGGGCAGACTCAAGAAGAATGTCAGGAAGTATTTCTTCACGGAGAGGGTAGTGGATGCTTGGAATGCCCTCCCACGAAAGGTGGTGGAGATGAAAACGGTAACGGAATTCAAACATGCGTGGGATAAACATAAAGGAATCCTTTGCAGAAGGAAGGGATCCTCAGGAGCTTAGCCTAGAATGGGTGGCAGAGCTGGTGGTTGGGAGGCGGGGCTAGTGCTGGGCAGACTTATACGGTCTGTGCCGGGGCTGGTAGTTGGGCGGTGGGGATAGTGCTGGGCAGACTTATACGGTCTGTGCCAGAGCTGGTGGTGGGAGGCAGGGATAGTGCTGGGCACACTTATACGGTCTGTGCCAGAGCTGGTGGTGGGAGGCGGGACTGGTAGTTGGGAGGCGGGGATAGTGCTGGGCAGACATAGGGTCTGTGCCAGAGCTGGTGGTGGGAGGCGGGGTTGGTGGTTGGGAGGCGGGAGGCGGGGATAGGGCTGGCCAGACTTATGCGGTCTGTGCACTGAAGAGGACAGTACAAATAAAAAAGTAGCACATATGAATTTATCTTCTTGGGCAGACGGAATGGACCGTGCAGGTCTTTATCTGCCATCATCTACTATGTTTACTATGTTTAACTAACTGAGAGTGCAGCCTGGAACAGAACAAAAACGGGTCTAGTGGGGTGGAGTTGGATTCTAAACCACAAACAGATTCTGCAGCACTGACTGCCCAAACCGACTGTCTCATCTGGTATCCTGCTGGAGGCAGTAGTGAGATGTGAATGTGTGGACTGATGACCACGTTGCAGCCTTGCAAATCTCCTCAATGGAGGCTGACTTTAAGAGAGCCACTGATGCAGCCATGGCTCTAACATTGTAAGCCGTGACATGGTCCTCAAGAGTCAGCCCAGCTTGGGCGTAAGTGAAGGATATGCAATCTGCTAGCCAACTGGAGATTGTGCATTTTCCAATGGCGACTCCCCTCCTGCTGGGATCAAAAGAAACAAACAACTGGGCGGACTGTCTAAAGGGCTTTGTCCGCTCCACCTAAAAGACCAATGCTCTCTTGCAATCCAAGGTGTGCAAACTGCTTTTGCAAGGGCGGGTATGAGGACGGGGAAAAAATGCTGGCAAGACAATTGACTGATTCAGATGGAACTCCGACACCACCTTCGGCAAGAATTTAGGGTGCATGTGGAGGATTACTCTATTATGATGAAACTTAGTATAGGGAGCATGGGCTACCAAGGCTTGAAGCTCACTGACTCTACGAGCTGAACTAACTGCCACCAAGAAAATGACCCTCCAGGTCAAATACTTCAGATGGCAGGAATTCAGTGGCTCAAAAGGAGGTTTCATTAGTTGGGTGAGAACGACATTGAGATCCCATGATAATGGTGGAGGTCTGACAGGGGGCTTTGCGGTTCTTGTTTGTAGTGGTGCTATTTTGTTTAATATGCTTCTGCATCTGTTGTCCCAGTCTAGGAGATAGTGTTTCGAGTCCGTTTGAGCAAGTGGTTGAGAAAATAAAGGCTAAAGAGTTGGCGTTCCAGAAATACAGAAAAACTCAAGAAAAGGAACACATGAAGGAATACCGGATGAAACTGAAAGAAGCCAAGAGAGAGATACGACTGGCAAAAGCGCAAGCAGAAGAACAAATGGCTAGAAATGTAAGAAGGGGTGACAAAAATTTCTTTAGGTATATTAGTGAAAGGAGAATGACTAAAAAGGGAATTGTGAGAATAAAAGATACTGCGAACCGCTATGTGGAAAATGATGAAGAAAAAGCAAATTTGCTAAATAGATACTTTTGTTCTGTTTTCACAGAAGAAAATCCTGGAGAAGGACTCCGATGGACTGGAAATAGTACAAATGAGTATGAAGTAGATACAGCACCATTCACAGAAGAAAGTGTGTATCAACAACTTGAAAAGCTAAAGGTGGACAAAGCCATGGGACCAGATGGGATCCACCCCAGGATATTGAGGGAGCTCAGAGAGGATTTGGCGGGTCCTCTTAAAAGATTTGTTTAATATATCCTTGCAGACGGGAAAGGTTCCAAGGGATTGGAGAATGGCAGAGGTGGTCCCTCTTCACAAAAGTGGTGATAGGGAAGAAGCTGGAAACTACAGGCCGGTAAGCCTCACTTTGGTTATTGGAAAAGTAATGGAAGCGAGGCTGAAGGAAAGGATAGTGAATTTCCTGGAAGCAAATAAGTTGCAAGATCCGAGACAACATGGTTTTACCAAAGGGAAATCGTGCCAAACGAATCTCATTGAGTTCTTTGATTGGGTGACAGAATTGAATCAGGGACGAGCTATGGACGTAATCTACTTAGATTTCAGCAAACGTTTTGACACGGTTCCCCACAGGAGGCTCTTAAATAAACTGGATGGGCTGAAGATAGGACCTGAAGTGGTGAACTGGATTAGGAACTGGTTGACGGACAGACTCCAGAGGGTGGTGGTGAATGGAATTCACACGGAGGAGGGAAAGGTGAGTAGTGGAGTGCCTCAGGGATCGGTGCTGGGGCCGATTCTGTTCAATATATTTGTGAGTGACATTGCCGAAGGGTTAGAAGGTAAAGTTTGCCTATTTGCGGATGATACTAAGATCTGTAACAGAGTGGACACCCGGGAGGGAGTGGAAAACATGAAAAAGGATCTGAAGAAGCTAGAAGAATGGTCTAAGTTTTGGCAATTAAAATTCAATGCGAAGAAATGCAAAGTGATGCACTTAGGGAATAGAAATCCACGGGAGACGTATGTGTTAGGCGGGGAGAGTCTGATAGGTACGGGCGGAGAGAGGGATCTTGGGGTGATAGTATCTGAGTATTTGAAGGCGACGAAACAGTGTGAAGGCGGTGGCCGTAGCTAGAAGGTTGTTAGGCTGTATAGAGAGAGGTGTGACCAGCAGAAGAAAGGGGGTGTTGATGCCCCTGTATAAGTTGTTGGTGAGGCCCCACCTGGAGTATTGTGTTCAGTTTTGGAGGCCGTATCTTGTTAAGGATGTAAAAAGAATTGAAGCGGTGCAAAGAAAAGCTACGAGAATGGTATGGGATTTGCGTTACAAGACGTATGAGGAGAGACTTGCTGAACTAAACATGTATACTCTGGAGGAAAGGAGAAACAGGGGTGATATGATACAGACGTTCAAATATTTGAAAGGTATTAATCCGTAAACGAACCTTTTCCAGAGATGGGAAGATGGTAGAACGAGAGGATATGAAATGAGACTGAAGGGGGGCAGACTCAAGAAAAATGTCAGGAAGTATTTTTTCACGGAGAGAGTAGTGGATGCTTGGAATGCCCTCCCGCAGGAGGTGGTGGAAATGAAAACGGTAACGGAATTCAAACATGCGTGGGATAAGCATAAAGGAATCCTGTGCCGAAGGAATGGATCCTCAGGAGCTTAGGCAAGATTGGGAGGCGGGGCTGGTGATAGGGAGGTAGGGATAGTGCTGGGAAGACTTATACGGTCTGTGCCAGAGCCGGTGGTGGGAAGCGGGACTGGTGGTTGGGCGATGGGGATAGTGCTGGGCAGACTTATACGGTCTGTGCCAGAGCCGGTGGTTGGGAGGCGGGGCTGGTGGTTGGGAGGCGAAGATAGAGCTGGGCAGACTTATACGGTCTGTGCCCTGAAGAGCACAGGTACAAATCAAAGTAGGGTATACACAAAAAGTAGCACATATAAGTTATCTTGTTGGGCAGACTGGATGGACTGTGCAGGTCTTTTTCTGCCGTCATCTACCATGTTACTATCCATTCGTTTTTGTAGATCTGTTGCCTGAATGTTACAGGGTCAATTTGGCCTCTCGTGGTGTAGGTTGTGCGTTCTTTGTTGTGGTATGAACCTTTTTTTCACCACTGTAGGGATAGGTTTAATTTGTGGTGGTCTGACCATGGTATGACCGTCCATTTTGTACCTGTTAGTATTATGTTTAAGTCTGTGGACAGTTTGTGTGTGATGAGGTCGAGTGTGTGTCCTATGACATGGGTGGCTTGCATATTTGGTCAGTTGAGGTCCCATAGTTGGAGGAAATCCTTGCATTCACGTGTATTGGTTGAGTTAGAATCTTCTAGGTGTAGGTTTATGTCCCCCTATTATAAGTAGGTTGGAGTTAGATACACAGGTATTCGATATGAAATCCATGAAGTGTGGTTGGCATTCATGCCAGTTGCCTGGTGGTCTATAAAACAAGACCACGTTTAGGTAGTCAAGCAAGGTTGTATGGTGGATTCTAACTGAGGCGATTTCAAGTTGGGGTGTTATGGACTCGGCTGTTGTTGTTACGGTGAAGTGGGATCTATGGATTAGTGCTATGCCTCCTCCTCTTTTTTCTTTTCTTGTTCAGTGAGTGATTTTGTAGCCTGGAGGGCATAAATCTAAAATTATGGGGTCCTTATGATCATGGATCCAGGTTTTACTGATGAATAGTAGGTTGAGTTTGTCTGCCATGATCCAGTCTGTTATTATTGTTGTTTTGTTGACTACTGATCTGGCGTTTGTGTAACCCACTTGAATTGTTTGGTAAGGGTCAGCTAGGTTCGAAGTTGTGTTGATTTTTGTTAGTTGTGGTGTGGGTTTGTTGTGTCCTTTCTTTCCTTTGTATTGATTTCGTCCGCATATAGTAGTTCTTCCATTGTTTTGGTTGTTGTTGTTTCGGTAAGATGTATTGTATCTGAGTAATTTGTTGAGCTTGTGTATTGTGGGTAAGTTGTTGGTATCTGTGAGAGGGGTGGTTAGTGTGTGGTGAATTAAGGATAAGGAGTAAATTATTAGGAGCAGTTTAGCGGTGTTCATTATGGTGTTAGTTCGCTTTGGGCTGTTAGATGATCGGGTTTGATGGTTTTGTAGTTGATCCTTGTTCACAGGATTGTGTCTATGCGGTCTGGAGTGGCTTTGATGCTCTATGGTAGTGGTGAGTGGGTTGATTGGTTAAAAAATGACTGGTTTACTCACGGTTAGATGTGTGGTCCTAGAGCTGTGTCAGTGGTCGGGGGTAGTGGTCTCCGGAGCGATGGTTGTGGTCCAGGATGAGCAGACAGGTGGAGCAGGTAGGGGCAACCCAGGGTTGGGCGGTAGGAGAGCACTGCACCCAGCTTGGATAAGTTCAGGCTAGAATGGATTTTTTAAAACAGTGCTTCCCTGTAGAAAAAGCAAGTGTTGGATCTGCTGGTGTAAAGATTTCGCTGCCGAGGGTGCTGCGTTGGTGGCCGGCAGCCTGAGTCGAAAAGCGGCAGTCACTGATCGTCTCAACTTCATGCGCTGCGCTTCTCCGTTCCACTACTCCACGCGGTCACGCCATGTGGCTGGTCGCTCGGCCTCCCCACTCCTCAGTGCCTTTGTTGCAGTGGTTGAGGCAGGGGTCTCTTCAGATATCCTCCGGAAGGTGTACCTCCTTTTCTCAACTGCTGGATTGTGCTCGGGTGCGCCGTTCGAGTCGCCGTTCGGGCCTCGCAATGGAAGGAGATGCTTTATGGAAGTTAGTGTTCCATTAAGAATTATTATTATACTCACCTGAGAAATTTCTTTCCTTGACTCATGCTAGACTAGTCCATGCATGGCATATGCAATATGAGAGATTTCAGGTTGTAGTAGACTGAGAGGAGGATGAAACCAAGGGCTCAAGAAGGCAGCACTCTCGGATTGCCCGCTGTGCACTGGGCGATGGGCTGGTGGCTCCGGGTTCACTGCCGTGTTGTTCCCGTCTCGCCGCTCCCCCTGTTGCTACAGGGACCCAAATCGAATGCACCGTTGGCTGAACTCCTGGTTGTCTTCGCGCCTTCTGTCTCGCTGCACCCTACGCCTGGAATAAACTTCCTGAGACCCTACGTCTTGCCCCATCCTTGGCCACCTTTAAATCTAGACTGAAAGCCCACCTCTTTAACATTGCTTTTGACTCGTAACCACTTGTAACCACTCGCCTCCACCTACCCTCCTCTCCTCCTTCCTGTAGACATTAATTGATTTGATTTGCTTACTTTATTTTTTGTCTACTAGATTGTAAGCTCTTTGAGCAGGGACTGTCTTTCTTCTATGTTTGTACAGCGCTGCGTACGCCTTGTAGCGCTATAGAAATGCTAAATAGTAGTAGTAGTAGTTGTTGTCTCGGCGGCTGTCCTCAGAACGGCTCCCGCCTCTCTGATCCGCACCGGGCTCCCTCTCTAAATCCTGTGGGGCAGCAGTGAGGCAGCAGGGTCGGACGCAGGGCCAGGGTCACTTGGCCGCGTGATATACAGCATGGGAGACCCGGTCATCTCTCGGCCCTCGGACGGGAGATACTGTCACCTCCCAGCGCTTCGGGTGGGGAGGTGGGGGAACTGGTCGCCCTGTGCTGCTCGACCCTCAAAGGTCCCAAGCGGTCGTTCCTTGGGAGAGGGGCCGGCTGCCTCTCTCTTCACTGGGGGCAATGTCGATCGCGCTTATCGCCTCTTTTGCCTGGGCCTCGGTGGTCAGTCTTGCGCCAAACGCTGCTCGCCGCTCTCGTCTTGGCACCGTTCCCCCAGTGCCCGGAACACACAAGGGTCACCGCTCCTCGTTCCCCGCCCGGTACCGCTCCCGTTGAGCTCGGAGCTCAGGTGGATGCGACTACCTCAGTCGCCATCTTTACATGCTTTAGCATGAAGAAGCCCTTGAAGGGAATGGGGCCAAGACCAGTAAGCATGCAGCAGCTGATGTTTCCTGTGTAAGGCACAGCACTACCCAAGTCTCCACTGGCAGGCTTTTTTTGTGCTGTTCTGACTGGGTGAAGAGGACGGGAGATAAGGGGAGCACTTGGAAACAGTTCATTGAGGGAGGGGATCCAGGCAGTAGGGCACTGTAGGATTCTTTCTCCCGCCAACCTTTGGGGGGAGGTAGTAGCAGAAGACACCCGGTGGGAAAGAGAATCCATAGCATCATTGTGCTTTTTGAGATGGTCAACCAGATCCTCTACTTTCTCACCAAAAAGGTTATTCCCCCCGGCAAGGAACATCTGCCATCCACTGCTGGACCGAATGATCCAGGTCAGAGACATGCAGCCATGAGAGTCTGTGCATCACTATACCTGTCCCGTCTGTGGCCGTGCCAACCCTCAGACTTACCCTGTTTCTGGGAGTCAGTGTCTGTGCTGGCTTCTGCTTGTCTCTGTGTCTGTCTTAGGTTCTCTCTGGCTCTGTGTGCTGATTGCCCTACTGAACCTCATCTGTGTGGGCTTTGCCTCTTCCAAGATGGCTGCCGCCTCCTCCTCTGTGCCAGTATCCAAGATGGCCCCCGCTGTTCCTTCCTATGGGCTGACTGCTCTGAGTGTCAAGCCTCTGTTTGGTCACAAGGTGATTGCTGCAGCTGTGGCTCTAGTGTTGAGGGGCTTTATTAATCACTTGAAGACTACAGTCCTGGCCTTTGCATCTCATCTAAAGGTCCTGGTGTATAGAGTGCTCTGTACACAGTTTCAGTGTTTGCTCTGTGTGAGTTTCTATGTTTGTTTAGACTAGCTAGCTTAGGCACCGTGTGGCTTGTAGCCTGTGTATAGCTTTGCTAGTACTCTGTGTTTGTGTAGACTAGCTAGCTTTAGGGTTACCATTCGTCCGGATTTCCCCGGACATGTCCTCTTTTTGAGGGCATGTCCGGGGCGTCCGGCGGGTTTTGGCCGCACGCACGTTTGTCCGGATTTCTGGACAAACGTGCGTGCGGGAGGGCGTGCACAGCCTGCACAGACCGGCAATAGCGCTCCCCAGTCCGTCCTCCCCACCGCTGTCGTAGAGAACGCCGCTAACGTCAAGTAGGAGCCTGCGCAGGCCTCGCGCTCCAACAGCCCACTTAGCTACAGCCTACAATGATTCCCCCAGGACCTTGGAGAAGCTGCTCCTATTGGTGGCCTTGAACATTGCGTCCAATCAGAGGAGAGGAAGGCGGGAGCTGTTGTGTGATTGGCCGGCTGCTGTAAAGTTTGTGTAGTCGTCGCGATGCTAGCGGGTCCGACTCCCGGACTTTGGACGCTTTTAGGCTGCAGCAGTGCATTCTAAAACGCTTCAGAGAGGCAGGCAGTGTGAGAGCTCCGGGGTTAGGGTGAACTGTCTGAGGGGTGTCGGTAACGTCAGTAATCAACAGCAATAAAACATAGAAACGAAAATTAAAAGACACCTTTTTGTTGCTAAAATAACACCGTTACTGCAAAGCTGCCAAGTTACCCAGTAAAGAAGTGATACTTCTTGGAGATGACGGGGGAGGGAAGGTGATGGGGGGAGGAGGGGGGTGACCGGGGGAGGGGAATATGCGTCAGGGGCGGGGCGAGTGTGTGAAAGGGGCGGGGCAGGGGGACATGAAAGGGGCGGGGCAAGTGTCCTCTTTTTATGAGGACAAAAAATGGTAACCCTAGCTAGCTTAGGCACCGTGTGGCTTGTAGCCTGTGTATAGCTTTGCTAGTACTCTGTGTTTGTGTAGACTAGCTAGCTTAGGCACCGTGTGGCTTGTAGCCTGTGTATAGCTTTGCTAGTGCTCTGTGTTTGTGTAGACTAGCTAGCTTAGGCACCGTGTGGCTTGTAGCCTGTGCATAGCTCTGCTAGTTCTCTGTGTTTGTTTCCAGTGCATGACTAGCTAGCTTAGGCACCGTGTGGCTTGTAGCCTGTGTATAGCTTTGCTAGTGCTCTGTGTTTGTGTAGACTAGCTAGCTTAGGCACCGTGTGGCTTGTAGCCTGTGCATAGCTCTGCTAGTTCTCTGTGGTTGTTTCCAGTGCATGACTAGCTAGCTTAGGCACCGTGTGGCTTGTAGCCTGTGCATAGCTCTGCTAGTTCTTTGTGTTTGTTTCCAGAGTATGACTAGCCAGCTTAGGCACCGTCTGGCTTGTAGCCTGTGCGTAGCTCTGCTAGTTCTCTGTGGTTGTTCCTAGGGTTAGACTAGCCGCCCTTGCTAGCCACTATCCCAAGACTGTGTTTGTTCCTAGTGTTAGACTAGCCGCCCTTGCTAGCCTCTATCCCAAGTCTGCGTTTGTTTCCAGGGCATGACTTGTTAGCTTGGGCACAGCTTAGTTGTTAGCTGGTGTATAGCCTTCCAAGTCTCATGAGTTTGCTCTGTGTATGTTCCTGTGTATGACTGGTTTGCCTAGGTATAGCGTTCCTATTAGCCTGGGTACAGTTTACTAGTCATTGTGTTGATTCCTGCCGACTGCCAGAACCCGGACCGTCCCTGCTTGTCTGCCTTGCCTTCGCCTAGGTGCCAGGGGGCACTCCTGGATCTTCATTCCTGCTGTTCCTGTAAGTCCTACCGGCTGCCAGAACCTTAGGGCTCAACCCTCGGGGAAAGGCAGTCAAGTGTAGGTGAAGCCTAGGTCCAGGGTGTTCCAGTTCCGCGGGTTCCGCTCCAGTGTGTTCCAGTCCAGCGGGTTTCACTCCTGTATGTTCCAGTCCAGTGGGGCCACTCCAGTGTGTCCAGTCCAGCGGGCCCCACTCCAGTGCGCACCCGTCCGGTGCGTTCCAGTTCCGAGTGTTCTGGTGTAGAACTCCAGTCCGGAGTTCCGGTCCAGTCTTGTTTCCTCTCTACCTGGAAGGTGATTTTGCCTGCCACTGCCGCTCCACGGTAGTGGCCTATGGACTCACAAACCCCGCGCTCCCGGGGAAGAAGCCTGAAGGTATGCCAAGGTCCTCGAGAGCGCGGCAAGCGCGAGAGACGCGACAATACCTTGGGCAGCGATCCTGAATGTTACATCAAAAGTGTTGAATGTACCCCTGGACAGGAATTTTCAACACACCTTCTGCTACCTGACCACCTGGCGAAAAGGCTTGGCCTGCTCCGGAGGGAGCGCATCAACCAAGCTAGACAGTTGCCTCACTGAGTTCCGCAAGTGGATGCTCATGAAGAGCTGGTATGTCTGGATTTTGAAAGCGAGCATAGCGGCCTGATACGCCTTCCTCCCAAAAGAGTCCAAGGTTCTAGATTCTCTGCCTGGGGGCGCCAAGACATAGTCCCTAGTACTCTTGGCTCTTTTGAGAGCGGAGTCCACCATCATGGAACTGTGAGGTAGCTGAGACTTCATCAATCCAGGTTTCCTGTGGATCCAATATTGGGATTCAGTTCTTTTCGGGATCACGGGGTGTCACGATTGTGACTTTTTCTTGGTTTGTGCTCCTCTCGCCCTCTGGTGGCCAGAACTGGTGGCTGCCACAGACTTTCCAGACTCTCTTTTCAGTTCGGTCCAGATATTTTAGCCCTCCAGTCTTGCTTGGAAGTTTGGCAGCTAGCCTCACCCTTAGCTCCCTTGAGACTGCTGCAGCTGAGACTCAGCTGCTGATGGGCTTATTAGCCACCTGAAAACTTTCTGTTTTGCCTTTGCAAATGCCAAAGGCCCAGGTTAGTGTTTGGTGCTGATAGGAGCACTTCTGTCTTGTTGTGCTGTTAGGAGCACTTCTGCCTGCTTGTTTGAGCTTCCCTGCTTTACCCTTTTGGCTTCCCTGCTTTACCCTTCTGGTGCTATTAGGAGCACTTCTGCCTTGTCTTGTGTCTTACCTGTATCCCTTGTTCTTGTCTGGGTGCCTGTGGGCACTCCTGTTTTGAACCCTAACCCTGTTTCTGTCAAGCTTGTTCTGTATCCTATTCCCTGTCTGAGAATCCCATATCCTCAGTAGTCCCGAACCCTGTGTTAGTCAATCCTGTTGATGTAGTCTGTCTGCAAGCTAGGTCCAGTAAGTCCTGCTGGCCGCCTGCACCTGGGGGCTCAACCCCTGGGGAATGGTGGTCAAGCGCAGGTGAAGACTGGTTGCTCTGTCCTGCTTATTCCCTGCTTGTCTACTGCTGTAGTTCCAGTCCTGTGGTTCCAGTTCGGTTGTTCCAGCTTGGCCTGTCTACAGCTTCCCCTGCCTTGCTTGTTTACCCAGTCCTGGTTGAGGGTCTTGCCTACTGCTGCCACTTGTCGGCAGCGGTGCAAGGGCTCCCGTGGTGCCAGTGTCCGAGAGCCTGAGACCGTGACACGGGGTTAGACAGAAGGAACAACCAGTTTGCATAAGGACTTCCTTCAGTACATTATGCAAAGGAGCCGTTGCAGCCTCTCTAGGCGGAGAAGGATAATCCAGGACCTCGAGCATCTCAGCCCTGGGCTCATCCTCAACCTCCACAGGGAAGGGAATAGCCGCAGCCATTTCCCAGACAAAGGAGGTGAAGGATAGACTCTCCGGTGGAGACAGTCTCCTTTCTGGTAGAGGGGAAGGTTCAGAAGGAATCCCATAGGACTCATGAGATGAAAAGTACCTGGGATCCTCCTCTTCCTCCCTTGAACGCTCATCTTCAGTATCGGACAAGACATCTCTCAGAGCAGTCCGAAACTGAGCCTGCCTCAACACCGAGGAAAGACATCCTCGATGGCGGTGCCAAGAAGTCGATGCCCGCCTGGACTCCAGTGAAGCTTCCTCCACCGACGTCGAAGGGGAGTTGACCTGGGTGGCAGCCACCACAGTTGAAGGGCCAGATACCGCTGCAGCAGATGGTACGTAAGGCACAAGCAGCCCAACACCGAAGCAGACTGGCTCAGTAACCCTTCCAGAAGATGTGGAAGCATGGCCCTGATGCGCTCGTCGAGAGCCGCAGTTGGACAAGGCTGCGGAGTCGGTATAGGAGCCGGTGGCAGAATCCGTTGAGGCTCGGGAGCAGGTATCGGGCTGTTAGACTGATGCATCTGCACCGCCTGAATAGAGGGAGAGTGATCCTCTCGGCACCGACGCTTCTCGGGTGCCGAATCCCTCAACACCCCAGAGTGTCGAAGGAGAACAATGACGGTGCTTCTTCACCTTCGCTCGACGCCCATCATTGAGACTCCTCAGTACTGATGAGGAAGACATGGAATCCTCATGTCTTCCAGGGGCCGGGTCCTGCATAAAAGGAGGCCTCCAGACAGGTGGAGACCCACTCGATGCCTCACTGCTCCCAGCACGAGTTGGTCGTTCCGCAGCCATTACCTTCGCTCTCGACGTTGATGCGCCACTTGATGTCGATGCCGCCGACCTCGGTACCAATGTTGATGTTGACGTAGAAGGACCGGACCGAGCCCCAAAAAGCTTCTCTCGGGCCTCTCTACTACTACTACTACTACTATTTAGCATTTCTATAGCGCTACAAGGCACACGCAGCGCTGCGAAGACACAGATTACAAGTGGCTCGGCTATGGTCGGGCCCAAGGCACTGGATACACCCGATATAGGGTATCGGTACCCGAGATGGTCCGGTTGCACCGAGTACAACACTTGAAGCCATTGGGTGTCTTCAATGACATGGAAGGAAAAACGGCTTCGGCAAAATCAAAAGGGAACGAAAAAAAGGGAACAACCCGACCACAAGGAAACTATAAAAGGGGCAAAAAAAATAAAGAAACTACGGGTAAAGTTTTTTTGTGTTTTTTGTTAATTATAAATTTTGTCAAGAAAAAAGAAATAAGGCAAAAAGCCGCAAAATCGAAGGATCTCTTTCCCGGGCTTGAGAGGAGCGGGGAAAAACTCGACCGTATCTCACCACGGAGAAAAAATAACTGAGCAGGAACACTCCCATGATTGGCGGGAAGTTGTCTGCGCATGCGCAGTTCGTGTGTCACGTTCCATGTCCCTACCGGCGCTCCCGCTGTGGGGAGCGATGGTCGTCGAGCCTCGCGGCGTCCAGGGTGGCGGAGACGGACCTCCGGAGAAGCCAGCACTGCCGCGGGTCGGGCCGAGGCCGGCGACCCGCTGGAGCGAATGCCGGCCTCGGAGAAGGGAGCACGCCGGCCAAGATGGTGGCGCCGGCGCCTCCCTTGCCCTGAGCGGACCGGCGCGGAAGCTCCTCCTACTTCACGCCGGATTGGCGCGCCGGAACTAAGACTCCGCCTGGAGGGCAGGCCGGCCAATCCAGGAGCTCCACTGCCTGCCGGGGCCGGGTTGGTTGGCTCCTCTCCCGGGGAAGGGGCGGAATGGCGCGATATTTAAACAGAGAAACTGGAGGATCCAATTGCTTCCGTTTTGTATGTCAGAAGCCAGCGCAGTGGGTCTGCGGAGTGCTAGCAGTCCTTGCTAGCTGTCCTTCAGAGACTGTGTTACTTTTCATCTCGGAGTGCTAGCCGTCCTTGCTAGCTGTCCTTCAGAGACTGTGTTACTTTTCATGTCGGAGTGCTAGCCGTCCTTGCTAGCTGTCCTTCAGAGACTGTGTTACTTTTCATCTCGGAGTGCTAGCCGTCCTTGCTAGCTGTCCTTCAGAGACTGTGTTACTTTTCATCTCGGAGTGCTAGCCGTCCTTGCTAGCTGTCCTTCAGAGACTGTGTTACTTTTCATCTCGGAGTGCTAGCCGTCCTTGCTAGCTGTCCTTCAGAGACTGTGTTACTTTCATCCCGGAGTGCTAGCCGTCCTTGCTAGCTGTCCTTCAGAGACTGTGCTACCATAGACTGTGCTGCTGACTACCAGCCAGGCCAGCCGTCACCCCGCGGTTCCAGCAGTCCTGCTGGCCGCCTGCAGCTGGGGGCTCAACCCTTGGTGAACGGCGGCCGCCGCGGGTGAAGATTCAGGGTGCACGGCTGTCCTCTGAGGTCTTTCAGGGCCTCTGGGAACCTAAGGGCTCACCCATAGTAGAAACAGGACAGGAAACGGAAGCCATGAGCTCACCTACGCAGCCTGATCTACGGGACCTGGCCAAGGTACTTCAGCAGCAGCAGGAGCAGCTGAACGCCCTGTCAGGGGCGCTCCAGAACGTGTGCTCTCAACTTTCAACGCTTCAGGTACAGAACCGGGCCGCAGCGACTCCCCGTTTGGGAGGGTTCCGCACGGGACCTCGGTTCCCTGAGCCAGCACGATATGATGGGGCCCCCGGAGGGTGTCGGGGGTTCCTCAATCAGTGCAACCTGGCCTTCCGGATGCAACCGGAGGCATTTGCTTCAGACCAAAGTAAGGTGGGATTTATCATGGGCCTATGCGAAGGGAAGGCCCTGGCATGGGTGTCACCGTTAAACGAACAACAGGACCCCATCTTGGACGATTATGGCGAATTTCAGCGCCGCTTCCGAATGGTGTTCGACCTCCCTGGCAGACCATCTTCCGTGGCGTCGGAACTGCTGCGGATTCAACAGGGCGAGGGGACGGTGGCTGATTATGCCATTCGTTTTCGGACCCTAGCCACAGAACTGCGTTGGAATCAGGAGTCCCTGATGGCAATCTTTATGGAAGGACTGCAAGAACGAATCAAGGACGAATTGGCAGGACGAGAGGTCCCGGGGCAATTGGATGCCATGATTTCGCTCTGTATACGAGTAGATACCTGGTTCCAGGAGCGAGCTAGAGCCCGGGCTGAATGGCAAAAGTGGGCGCAGGGAGCCTCCCGGACCGGTAAGGGCCCGTCCCCCCGCCGTGGGAACCGGGACTCCAAGGGGAATGGGGAGGAACCGATGGTGATTGGCCGTCAACGGCTGGCTCCCTGAGACAGGAAGAAGCGCTTGTGGGACGGACTGTGCCTCTATTGCGGTGAGGCCGGGCATTTTGTCCGTACTTGCCCCGCTCGGGCGGGAAACGCTTCCCCCAAGGCACCTTGAGGGGAAGAGTCTTGGGGCACTCCGCTCCCCTACCGGATTCCCTGGTAACACTGCCAGTAACACTACGATGGCACGAGACCATGATCCGGACCCGGGCCCTGGTGGACTCTGGGTCGGGGGGCAACTTTGTTTGCCACGAACTACTGCTACAGATGGGCTGGCCTACGCTTCCTCGTCGACCGGCGTTGCAAGTAACCTCCATTCAGGGAACTACATTACCGCAGCTGGTCACGGAAATCACCCCCTTTTTGGGACTTCAGGTGGGGGAGGATCACCGGGAAGAAGTTCAATTCCTGGTACTATCCCGGACCATTCACCCGGTGGTCCTAGGCTTGCCATGGCTACGGTGTCATAGTCCCGTTATTGACTGGACCGAGGGGAAGATCCGGTCTTGGGGTGACACCTGTCGGGAGATCTGTTGTAAGGGCCGGACCGGCGGCTGCCCCGCATTAGCTATTGCGCCCGAGGGGGCACGGGCAGATCTGGGCTCCCTGCCTATGGACTATCGGGACTTCGCAGATGTATTCAGCCCAGTGGAGGCGGAGATCCTACCGCCTCATCGGTCTTTCGACTGTGCCATTAGATTGATGGCAGACAACATGCCACCCCGGGGCCGACTGTATACCTTGTCCCGGGAAGAATCAAAGGTGATGCAAGAGTATATCCGGGAGAATCTTCAGAAAGGGTTCATCCGCCCCTCTACGTCCCCTGCCGGGGCCGGATTCTTTTTTGTTACCAAGAAGGATGGCTCCTTGAGGCCCTGTATTGATTATCGAGGGTTAAATGCCATCACAGTAAAGGATCGGTTCCCCCTACCGCTCATTCCCGAACTCTTTGACAGGCTGCAAGGAGCCCAGATATTTACTAAGTTGGACTTGCGGGGGGCCTACAATTTGGTTCGGATCCGGCAGGGGGACGAATGGAAGACTGCATTTAATACTCACGAGGGACATTTTGAGTATCGGGTGATGCTGTTTGGCCTATGCAACGCCCCTGCAGTGTTCCAGCGATTCATCAATTTCGTGCTCGAGGATTTGTTGAACTCCACGGTGATAGTATACCTGGACGACATCTTGATCTTCTCTAAGGACCCCGCTGAACATGTGAGTCATGTTCGCGCTGTGCTGCAACGTTTACGGCAATCCCGCCTGTTCGCCAAGCTCAGTAAGTGCGCTTTTCATCAGCGGTCTCTGCCATTTTTGGGACACATTCTGTTACCCGAGGGGTTGCGGATGGAGCCTGACAAGCTCCGCGCTATTCGGGAATGGCCTCAACCGCTGGGATTGAAAGCGCTACAACGTTTTCTGGGATTCGCGAACTATTATCGCCAGTTTATCCCTCAGTATTCACAACTCACAGCGCCGTTGACGGCGCTCACAAAGAAACACGTGAATGTCCGGCATTGGCCGCCTGAGGCGCAAGCGGCCTTCTGCCAGGTAAAAGAGGCGTTCAACTCAGCGTCCATCTTGTTGGCCCCGGATCCAGAGAAACCCTTTATTGTGGAGGTGGACGTGTCCGCTTTGGGGGCCGGGGCGGTCCTCTCTCAAGTTAACCCCAAAGGCCGGCGCCAACCTTGCTCCTTCTTCTCTCGTAAATTTTCCCCGGCGGAACGTAATTATACGGTAGGGGATAGAGAACTCTTAGCATTAAAATTAGCCCTGCAGGAATGGAGGCATCTGCTGGAGGGAGCCGAACACTGGTTTACGGTGATCACTGACCACAAGAATCTTCTGTATCTTCAAGAGGCCCAACGGCTAAATCCCCGACAGGCCCGTTGGTCATTGTTTTTTGCCAGATTTCACTTTCAACTGGTGTTTCGGGCTGCTGCTCAGAATACCCCTGCGGACTCTCTCTCCAGAGCATTTGAGGCCCCGGAGGAGACAAAGGAGATCCATCCCATGTTGGATCCGGCATGCCTCAGTGCGGCCGCGGGGGGGGGTCGCTCCTCCGAAGGAATTAGTGCCGCCCGCCGATCGAGAAAAAGTAATGCAATGGGGGCATTCGTCCAGATGGGCCGGGCATTTCGGGTATCAAAAGACCCTCCGTTTCATTGCAAGACAGTATCGATGGCCTCAAATGAGGCGAGACATTCTCCAATTCATCACCACCTGTCCTGTGTGCGCCCGGACGAAGCCAGTAATTGGGCCCCCCGTGGGGGACTTGCAACCGCTGTCCGTACCGACAGCCCCCTGGACAGAGTTATCAATGGATTTCATCACCGACCTCCCCAGCTCCCGGGGACACACGGTGATTTGGGTGGTGGTTGACCATTTTTCCAAGATGGCCCATTTTGTTCCATTGCCGGGACTTCCATCGGCGGTCTCCTTAGCCCAACTCTTCATTCAACACATTTTCCGGCTTCATGGGCTGCCCCTTCGGATCATCAGTGACCGAGGACCCCAATTCACCTCACGCTTCTGGAGGGCCTTGTGTACGGCATTGGGAGTAGAGACCCACTTTTCATCAGCCTACCATCCTCAAACCAATGGCATGGTCGAAAGGATTAACCAAACATTGAAGGGGTTTTTACGGGCATTTGTCAACAAGCGTCAAGATAACTGGGCCTCTCTGCTTCCGTGGGCCGAGTTTGCATATAACCACAGTGACCACTCGGCCTCGGGAGACTCTCCGTTCTTCTTGGTATACGGACGACATCCTCGGATTCCAGCACCTTTCCCTTCTGGATCTCCGACCCCCATGGTTAATCTAACTCTGGCAGATCTGCAAAGGGTCTGGGAGATGGCCCGGGAACAATTGCAGAGGACAGCTGCCAAATACAAGGTCTTCGCAGATCGCCACCGGCGATCCGCTCCAGTATTACAGCCAGGGCAGAAGGTATGGTTAAGCACAAGATACCTAAGACTCCGGGTGCCCTCCCGGAGATTGGGACCTCGGTACATTGGACCGTTTGCAATCCAATCACGAATTGGAGCTGTGACGTATCGGTTGCGATTACCGAGTACCCTACGGGTGCATAACGCCTTCCATATTTCCCTGTTGAAAAGTTTTCGAGGGTCCCGATGGCACCCCCAACGGCAGGAGGCCGAAGCTCTAGAAGCAGATCCCGATTCGGAGTATGAGGTGAAGGACGTTCTGGATTCAAAGAAGTGGCGGGGAAGGCTATATTATTTATTGTCCTGGAAGCATTTTGGTCCCGAAGACAACTTCTGGGAACCCGCGGCGAATGTACATGCGCCGGATTTGATCAGAGCCTTCCACGCCCGGTTTCCTTCCAAACCCAGCCCCGGGGGAGAGGGGGCATCCGGGGAGGATACTGTCACGTTCCATGTCCCTACCGGCGCTCCCGCTGTGGGGAGCGATGGTCGTCGAGCCTCGCGGCGTCCAGGGTGGCGGAGACGGACCTCCGGAGGAGCCAGCACTGCCGCGGGTTGGGCGGCGGCCTCGGAGAAGGGAGCACGCCGGCTAAGATGGCGGCGCCGGCGCCGACGCCTCCCTTGCCCTGAGCGGACCGGCGCGGAAGCTCCTCCTACTTCGCGCCGGATTGTCGCGCCGGAACTAAGACTCCGCCTGGAGGGCAGGCCGGCCAATCCAGGAGCTCCACTGCCTGCCAGGGACGGGTTGGTTGGCTCCTCTCCTGGGGAAGGGGCGGAATGGCGCGATATTTAAACAGAGAAACTGGAGGATCCAATTGCTTCCGTTTTGTATGTCAGAAGCCGGCGCAGTGGGTCTGCGGAGTGCTAGCCGTCCTTGCTAGCTGTCCTTCAGAGACTGTGTTACTTTTCATCTCGGAGTGCTAGCCGTCCTTGCTAGCTGTCCTTCAGAGACTGTGTTACTTTTCATCCCGGAGTGCTAGCCGTCCTTGCTAGCTGTCCTTCAGAGACTGTGTTACTTTTCATCCCGGAGTGCTAGCCGTCCTTGCTAGCTGTCCTTCAGAGACTGTGTTACTTTTCATCCCGGAGTGCTAGCCGTCCTTGCTAGCTGTCCTTCAGAGACTGTGCTACTTCTCTTCACAGCGTGCTAGCCGTCCTTGCTAGCTGCCCTTCAGAGACTGTGCTACCATAGACTGTGTTGCTGACTACCAGCCAGGCCAGCCGTCACCCCGCGGTTCCAGCAGTCCTGCTGGCCGCCTGCAGCTGGGGGCTCAACCCTTGGTGAACGGCGGCCACCGCGGGTGAAGATTCGGGGTGCATGGCTGTCCTCTGAGGTCTTTCGGGGCCTCAGGGAACCTAAGGGCTCACCCATAGTAGAAACAGGACATCGTGCGCCAGAATGTTCTGGCAAACTTTTTAAATTTTTTGCTTGCAAAATTGCCGATTCCTGGGAGAACAAGAAACCTGCTTGTCCTCGGAGAAAGGTAATTACATCCAGAATGTTATTCTACATCTATATGCATGTGGGGAAAAAGAACCCGAATTATAGCTACGTCATGCAAGGTTCCACGTTAGGAGTTATGGACCAAGAAAGGGATCTGGGTGTCGTCGTCGATAATACACTGAAACCTTCTGCTCAGTGTGCTGCTGCGGCTCGGAAAGCGAATAGAATGTTGGGTATTATTAGGAAAGGTATGGAAAACAGGTGTGAGGATGTTATAATGCCATTATATCGCTCCATGGTGCGACCGCACCTTGAGTATTGTGTTCAATTCTGGTTGCCGCATCTCAAGAAATAGTGGAACTGGAAAAGGTGCAGCGAAGGGCGACTAAAATGATAGAGGGGATGGGACGGCTTCCCTATGAAGAAAGACTAAGGAGGCTAGGGCTTTTCAGCTTGGAGAAGAGACGGCTGAGGGGTATATGATAGAGGTATATAAAATAATGAGTGGCGTGGAACAGGTGGATGTGAAGCGTCTGTTCGCACTTTCCAGGAATACGAGGACTAGGGGGCATGCGATGAAACTACAGTGTAGTAAATTTAAAACAAATCAGAGAAAATATTTCTTCACCCAACGCATAATTAAACTCTGGAATTCGTTGCCGGAGAACGTGGTGAAGGCAGTTAGCTTGGCAGACTTTAAAAAGGGGTTAGACGGTTTCCTAAAGGACAAGTCCATAAACCGCTACTAAACGGACTTGGAAAACTCCACAATTCCAGGAATAACATGTATAGAATGTTTGTACGTTTGGGAAGCTTGCCAGGTGCCCTTGGCCTGGATTGGCCGCTGTCATGGATAAGATGCTGGGCTCGATGGACCCTTAGTCTTTTCCCAGTGTGGCATTACTTATGTATTTATTCACAAATTACTATTTACCTGTTATAATACAGAACATTCTTAGCTGATTTCAACTGTCCCTCCTATAAGGTTAATTTATTAATGTTTATTTGGTTTATATGGCTTCATATTAAAGTGCTGATCACACTTAAATGTGATAGGTTTGATATTCAAAAAGATTCATTATGTTTAGTGCTTCTGAAACATCTTGTAGTTCACCCTGGGAAGGGGAGATATGATAGAGGTCTATAAGATAATGAGTGGAATGGAACGGGTTGATGTGGAGCGTCTGTTTAAGCTTTCCAAACACACTAGGAGAAGGGGGCATGCGATGAAGCAGCAGTGTAGTAAATTTAAAACGAATCGGAGGAAGTTTTTCTTCACTCAGCGCATGGTTAGACTCTGGGATTCGTTGCCGGAGAAGGTGGTTGGGGCGGTTGGCTTAGTGGAGTTTAAAAAAAGGTTGGACGGCTTCCTGGAGGAAAAGGACATACAATGTTATTGAATGGATGTAGGAATAATCCACTATTTCTGGGATGGGCGGGATGAAATGCTTGTTCTTTTGGCCGCTGTCAGAAACAGGGTGCTGGGCTCGATGGACCCTTGGTCTGTCCCAGCATGGTGATGCTTATGTCTTAAGATAGTGCTACACTGCAGCAAGGGTGGATTGTAGGTGTTCTAAGTCTATGAATAGTAGGTTCTATTCAGCTGCTATTTATATAGCTAAGTGGTTTAATTTAGAACGGTACAAAGGCTGTCCATATTGCAGCAGTGTTTATGTTTATTACAAGTTTAATATACTGCCTTTCAGAACTGGAATCAAAGCAGTTTACAAATTTAAACACATAAAAATTAAAAACAAAATAAAGAGGAAAAGGACTAGAATTATATTGATAGGACAAGTGAAACATTAACATAGAAGGGTACAGATAAGGGAACTGCAACTGCACAAGTGAGACCGACTATGAGCCTGTTCTACCCCCATTTGCAGGATGCATGTTGTTTAAGTATATATGTTAAGCATTGCTTATAGCAGGTTCAGTTCCTGTGTCTTTAAATAGGATAGGACTACAAACCTTTGTCATTCTGTAGTTCTCTGTGATAGGCTCTTCCTGAGCACATGTCCCAGTGCCATGTGTTTTATGGGACTCTCCCTATTGGCTAGCCTGTTTTTTAGGCTTGCCAGGTAGATAGTCCCTACCCCCATTTTCTCTCTCCAATAGAGGGAATCTGTCTGCAGCAAGGAAGTTGAAGAAAACAGGAGAAGGGATGAAATCAAAAAGTTTCCCCGCCCCCATGCATAGGGTTACCATATTTTGTCCTCATAAAAAGAGGACACTTGCCCTGCCCCTTTCACGCCCCCTGCCCCGCCCCTTTCATGCACTCGCCCCGCCCCTGACGCATATTCCCTTCCCCCAGTCACCCCCTCCTCCCCCATCACCTTTTAATAATACAGCGAGGCTCATGCGCTGAGTCGCTGACATAAGCATGGTCCACCAACATCAGATCTGTCGTCGCCTGATCTACTGGCGCTTGCCGCTTAGGTTTGATGTGACGACAACCTCCACTCCCCCCCGTCACCTCCCCTCCCCTTACTCTACTATCTCTAGTGGTCTAGAGGTACCTCTTCAGGGCAGGAAAGAGCCCCTCTTCCCTGCCCGGAGCCCTGCTGCCAGCTACCCTGCATCCTGTGAGTCCGGCTCTCGGCGTTTCAAAATGGCCGCCGAGAGTTGAAGTCTCGCGAGGCTGCTTCAACTCTCGGCGGCCATTTTGAAACGCCAAGAGCCAGACTCACAGTATGTAGGGCAGCTGGCAGCAGCGCTCCGGCCAAGAAAGAGGGGGCTCTTTCCTGCCCTAAAGACGAAGAGGTACCTCTAGACCACCAGGGATAGTAGAGTAGGGGAGAGGAGTCCCGCGCACGCCAGCCAGCCAGTTTGTCCAGAAATCCGGACAAACGGGCAGGCTGGCCAAATCTGTCCGGACACCCGGACATGTCCTCAAAAAGAGGACATGTCCGGGTAAATCCGGACGTATGGTAACCCTACCCATGCAGCCATCATTCAAGTACACTAATAACAAAGCAAACAAACCTATGAGCTGCTGCATCTATGCTGTTGTTCTGTATTGCTGGTTGCATTTTTATTTAATCCCACTTATAATGTCAAACATGCCAGCTAATGCAGTATATGGATGTACGCAGAGGAAGTATAATAACTGAACCTTGGGTGAATCTCTTCATAAATGAAGTTAATAAATCCATATAAATAAATACATAGATAGAGTAGTCATCCTCCTTATATAATAATTCTCACCTCCAACGTTCTATGCATCTGGCTGCCTGTGTCCGTGGCTTTCTTCACAGTTGGTCTGCTAGCCTCCAAAGCCCAGGCTGACGTCACACGCAGCACTGACCAACCGCACGACAGCAGCATGAGGCCCCACCCCTGCCGCCCTCGCCGCCACGCCCCTCCCCCAAGGTCGCCGCATCCACCGCCACTCACCCCTCCACCCCCCACGAGGTCGCTACCGCTCCCCCCCACCCCCGAGGTCACCGCCTAGGCCTGCCCACCCAACACAGACCTGCCAAGTCTCCCACGAAACACGCGGTGCAGGCTCCCATTTCCGGCCACTGCTGCTTCTCCTGTTGAGCAGCAGTGGCCGCTACAAACAGAAAAACAGCTGTTTTTAGGAAGCAAGTGCGGCACCGCAGGCAGCCATCAGACATTGGCTGTTGGCTCTGCAGCCGCTCCTCTCGCCTCTCACGTCACTACTCCTGGAGGAGAACCCCGGAGCGCAGCGACATGAGAGGTGAGAGAAGCGGCTGCAGAGCCGACAGCCAATGCCTGATGGCTGCCTGTGGTACTGCGCTTGCTTCCTAAAATCAGCTGTTTTTGTAGCGGCTGCTGCTGCTCAACAGGAGAAGCAGCAGTGGCCAGAAATGGGAGCTGGCGCCGCGTATTTCGCAGGAGACTTGGCAGGTCTGTGTTGGGTGGGCGGGCCTGTGGCTGGGTGGATGGAGAGGGGGGAGCGGCTGTGGGGGAGGGAGCAGTGGCTGCAGTGACCTCGGGGGGGGGGGGGGTGGAGGGGGAGCGGCGGCGACCTCTGGGGGTGTGGCGGGCCTGGTTGGAAAGAAGGAGATAGAGAGAGAGAGACAAGTCTGGTTGGAAGAATCGGGAGAGAGGGGTAGATGGATGGAAGGATAGGGAGAGAAAGAGGGAAAAAGATGGAAGGATGGGGAGAGAAAGACACGATGGAAGGATGGGGAGAAAAAGGGGGAGATGGATGAATGGATGTGTCGAGAGAAAGGGGAGAGACTGGAAGGATGTGGAGAGAGAGGGGCACTGAACAGAAAAGGGTAGAGAGATAGAGAGACACTGGATAGAAGGAGGGGGAGAGAGACATTAGATGGAAGGATCAGGAGAGAGGGTAGATGGGTGGAAGGATGGGGAGAGAAAGAGGGGAGACATTGGGAGGGGGTCCTCAGAGCAGAAAGAGGGGGAGGGGTCCTGAGGGGGGGGGAGAGGGTCCTGAGACCAGAGAGGGGGAGGGAGGGGTCCTGAGACTAGAGTGGAGGGGGTCCAGAGACCTGAGGGGGGGAGAGGGGATGAGGGGGGAAGAGGGGAGGAGGGAGAGAGGGGGTCCTGAGACCAGAGGGGGAGGGGGGAGGTATCTCTGTCACACACACACTCTCTCTCTCTCTCTGTCTCTCACAGTTAGTGTCTTTCCCTCTCTCACACACAGTCTCTCACACTGTATCACATTCACTCTCTATGTGTCACACAGTCACTCTCAAACACTCTCTCGATCTCACAGAGAGTCTGTGTATCGCACACATACTCTCACACTCTATCTGTCTCACACACTCTCTCACTCACAGACGCACCCACACTCACTCTCTGTCACACACACACACTCAAACATTCACTCTCTCTCACACACAGTCACTCTCACACACACTCTCTCAAACATACATACTCCGAGGAAAACCTTGCTAGCGCCCGTTTCATTTGTGTCAGAAAGGGGCCTTTTTTACTAGTTTGTTATAAATTGTAATCAGTGTGTCATTTGGAGGGGCTGATTATACGGATTCCCTAGCACGTGTTGTATTTGTGCAGACATTTTTTTCTCCCGATAAAGCGCCATTAAAACAGACATCATGTTATGAGAATCAGGCGCTCGACATTCAGAGTTTCTATCTATTTACTTATTTATGACATTTATATCCCACATTAAACACAAACAAGGTTGAAACCTGGGAACATTTCAAATCTTTTTTTTTTCATATGCCTAGATCAAAAGAGAAAGATGGTTTGTGGCAACTTGCTCCTTTTGTTTTGTGGAATGCAGTGGTATATTATAAAAATGCATTTAATATTGTTTATTACCACTATTTAAAAGATATTGTGATAAATAAGAGGCTGTCCTAGCCGGGGCAGGCCACTAGATGGCGCTGTTCCCCTAAATAAATGTCCAGGATGTCCGGGGTAGGCCACTAGAGGGCACTAGGAGAATAGATGGAGGTCGCTAGGACCGGGGAGAGCCCTGGGAGGTCCACAGGTGTAGGAGGTTATGGGCTGGGTCCTGTGTAGCTAATTAACCACTTTATACCCCACCTGAGATGGGAGAGAAGTGAGCTGGCAGCAGCAGAAGAGAGAATCCCCCTGGAAAGAACTGGCTAAACCCTATGGACTTGTGGTGGACTGTGTGCTCAAGGAAGAAAAACAGGCTGGGGTAAGAAGTCCCTAAAGCATTAGTGTTGGACTGTGTAGCCTCAGTACTTAGATGAACTGTGTGTTCAAAGAAAGGCCTGTGAGTCTAAAGAAAGAAAGGACTGGGTGTCCAAAGAAGAAGTAGGGCTGTGTGTCCCAGTACTGAGAAGCAGGCTGCAAAGCCTGGGGTTAGAAGTCCCCAAAGTATTGAGGTTAATGCTCTGCCCAGGAATCTGTGTGGGGAGGCTCAGTGTGAAGATATGTAAATGTATAAAGTATTTAAGCTAGAAGAACTGTGCCCAGGGGCTGGAATAAAGAATTGCCTGAATATGCTGTTGGTAAGACCTGTTTAATTTTGCCTCTGGAGAACCAGGTCACCCTGAGTGTGAAAGGATAACATGCTAATCTACATACAATTGCATACTGAGAACCAGCTCACCCTGAGTGAGAAAGGGGCCCAGGAGCTTGAGGTTGGATTGCTCAGGATACTGGGAAGAAACTGTTTGGAGTCCTGTTCAGAGTGGGAGCAGAAGCCTCATCTTCACAATATTAAATAATGAGGGCAGAGTTACCTTAATGCAGAAGTCTAGAGTCAAGACTAAATGTGCCAACATTTTCCAGTTCTGTGATATATATTTATTTCTTCAAGTCAGTTTCAACAGCATTTTCTCAGTTATTACCCAAATGCGAACACAATTATAATGATAATTAATAAGTTTTGGAAGTTATTGAATTCTATTATTCTGTCTCACTGTATTTCCAGTTTTGGCACAGTACAAGTCATCACAAGGACAAAATATAAGAAAACCAATGGACTGTATTAGGGGCTTATAGCCCATTTAGTTATGTTTAAACAAATGAGAGATCTGTGTGAAAGAAAATATTTATTTATTTATTTATTGCATTTGTACCCCACATTTTCCCACCTCTTTGCAGGCTCAATGTGGCTTACAATAATCATGAATAGTGGAAATATATTTTAAAAAATAGATATTTAGTGTTGCAGAAGGATCTTGGGCAACATTGTAATGATAAGACATGATAGTAGTATAACAAGCAGAAATTGTAAGACAGTTCTGACTGTATGTGGAGGAGTTGCGTATATTCACATTGGTTGATCCTTGTGGTATGCCTTGTTAAAGAGATGGGTCTTCAGTAGTTTGCCGAAGTTCATTAATTCGTAAATCGTTTTTAAGTTGTGCGGCAATGCGTTCCATAGCTGTGTGCTCAAGTAGGTAAAGTTTGACGCGTGCGTTAGTTTGTATTTCAGACCTTTGCAGTTAGGGAAGTGCAGATTCAGGAATGTGCGGGATGGTCTTTTGGCATTCCTGGGTGGTAAGTCTACCAGGTCTGACATGTAGGCTGGTGCATCTCCGTGAATGATTTTGTGAACTAGGGAGCACACCTTGAACGTGATGCGTTAAGTGGGAGCCAATGTAGTTTTTCTCGTAGGGGTTTAGCACTTTCATATTTTGTTTTACCGAATATGAGTCTAGCTGCCGTGTTCTGGGCTGTCTGAAGTTTCTTGATTATTTGCTCTTTACAGCCGGCATAGAGTGCATTGCAGTAGTCTAGATGACTGAACACCATTGATTGTACCAGGTTGCGGAAAACAGTCCTTGGGAAAAAAGGTCTTACTCTTTTTAATTTCCACATGGAGTGGAATATCTTCTTGGTTGTGTTTTTCGCGTGGTTCTCGAGTGTTAGGTGTCGATCGATGGTAACTCCAAGAATTTTTAGGGTGTCCGAGATTGGAAGGTACAGCTTTGGTGTGTTGATGGTGGTGAATTTGTTCCTGTTATGTTGAGAGGTGAGTATTAGGCATTGGGTTTTGTCTGCGTTAAGTTTCAGCCGAAATGCATCCGCCCATGAATGCATAATATGGAACCTTTGATTGATGTCATTAGAAATTTCCTTTAGATCTTGTTTGAATGGGATGTAGATCGTTACGTCGTCTGCGTATATGTATGGTTGAGGTTTTGGTTTGATAATAGTTTGGCCAAGGGTATCATCATTAAATTGAATAATGTCGGCGAGAGGGGGGATCCCTGTGGGACTCCGCATTCAGGTATCCATGTGGCTGAAGTAGTCGAATTAGATGTCACTTGGTATGATTGTGTGGTTAGGAATCCCTTGAACCAATTAAGAACGTTTCCTCCGATTCCGAAGTACTCAAGGATATGTAGTAGTATTCCATGATCTACCATGTCAAAAGCGCTTGACATGTCAAATTGTAGAAGTAGTATGTTCTTTCTAGTTGCAATCATTTGTTTGAATTTGGTCATGAGAGTAACTAGTACTGTTTCAGTACTGTGGTTAGACCAAAATCCTGACTGGGAGTCGTGGAATATTGAGAATTTATTTAGATAGTTTGTGAGTTGTTTAGTCACCAACCCTTCCATTAGTTTGGTTAATAAGGGAATGGATGCTACTGGCCTGTAGTTGGTTAGTTCACAGGCACTTTTCTTTGTGTTTTTGGTTATGGGGGTGAGTAGAATGTTTCCTTTCTCCTTCGGGAAGAGACCATTTTGTAACATATAGTAACGTGGAGGGGCATATCGAACGCGGAACACCTAACTCCCATGGGCGTCTATGTCCAAAAACGGGTACATGAAGAGCGGGACAGACCGCAATTTCGAAAAAAATGGACGTTTTTCAGCTGGGCATTTGTTTTTTTTTTAGCGATAATAGAAACTAAAAACGCCCAGCTTCAAAAACGTCCTAATCCGAGCCATTTGGTCATGGGAGGGGCCACAATTCGTAGTACACTCGCCCCCCCCTGACATGCCAGGACACCAACTGGGCACCCTAGAGGTCAGTGCGGTGGACTTCAAACAATGCTCCCACATGCACAGCTCCCTTACCACGGGTGCAGACCACCCAACCCCCCTCCCCCAAAACCCACTACCCACAAATGTACAACACTACCATAGCTCTTAGGGGTGAAGGGGGCACCTACATGTGGGTACAGTGGGTTTTGGAAGCCTCCCATTTACCAGCACAAGTGTTACAGGTAGGGGGATGGGCCTGGGTCCACCTGCCTGAAGTGCACTGCGGTACCCACTAAAAGTGCTCCGGGGACCTGCATACACGCAGGCCTCTAGGACTTGTTGCTGCTATATAACATTGGCACACTAGTTGATACCTGAAGACTAATCTCTCCAAAAAACATCCTTTATTGGAATAAGCATGCTTACTCACAGTTAACTGCAGATCAGAGGTTGTGCCCCACTGGCAACGAGTCTCCCTGGTACTGAGATTAGAAGTAGGTCAGAGCTGGCAGAATGCTGTACAATGCCCTCTTTCAGTCACATTCAAGGTAAGAACTAAGTTCTCTAACGTGGCTAACATGTGAAAGGGATCTAAAACTGGCTTACAAAAATGGCCACTACCTCATGGACTACCAGAAACAAAACAGGGCACACTCTGACCTAGTAAGCAGGGGGAAAAGCACCATGGGAGTAGAGCCTACCAACTACCAACATCGTGAGTATTTGCCACAAGCTAGTGGAATCACGGAGCCCAATACCCTACACCCACCACAATGCATTGCTGATGTGACTCTGCAGTGCACATAACACAAAAGGTGTCACACTCACCCGAGAGCCACATCAGAACCAGGGAAAGGCTGTCACAGGATAGAACACCTTCTGCTGTCATGGAGGTGGGTACGGCATTTGAGGTTGGCATACAGGCTGGAAAAAAAGTTTTTAAAGTGAGGTTTTTTTTGGTGGGAGGGGGTTAGTGACCACTGGGGGAGTCCCGGGAGGTCATCCCCAATTCCCTCCAGTGGTCATCTGGGGCACTTTTTTGGGACTTGTTCGTGAAAAAAAGGGTCCAAAAAAAGTGACCCAAAATCGCGGTCAGAACGCCTTTCTTTTTCCAATTATCAGCTAAAGACGCCCATCTCTCCTCAGCCGATAACCATGCCCCAGTTCCGCCTTCACCACGCCTCCGACACGCCCCCGGTCAACTTTACCCGTTTCCGCGACGGATTGCAGTTGGAAATGCCCAAATCGGCTTTCGATTATACCGATTTGGGCGCCTTTGCGAGAAAAATGCCCACCTCCCGATTTGGGTCGCAATATAGGGATTTTTCTCTTTCGATTATAAGCAGGATAGTAACATAGTAGATGACGGCAGAAAAGGACCTGCACGGCAATGCTCATAAATTCTGGGAATGCCCTTGAAATGCCTCTGGGCAAGCACCCTTGAATTCACATGCTGTAGGGTTACACCTGCATCATTACAGAATATGATGCGCACGTAATCCCTATTATGTCCAATTATGCCAATAATTGGTTGTAGCAGCAGTAGTATAGCCAGACTTGACATTTGGGGGGGGGCAGACAACATGAGGGGGCACTAGGCATATAGATGTGAGTAGTGCTTGGAGTACTCCTAAATTATGTCTTAGCATGCACTTGATGACAGATTTCTAAGTGAACAGTCTACCCTGCACCAAATATAGACCCTATACATACTTATGGAACTTAGGTCTCCTTTTACAAAGCCACAGTAATGATTCCCAGCACAACAAATGTGATGAAGCCCATTCAATTCCTTTGAGCTTCGTCGCATTTGCTGCGAGGGAATCACTATTGCAACTTTGTAAAGAAGCCCTTTGGAAACACTGACATTTTTAAATAAATTTGCATTATCCCATAACTTAGTCTTACCATTATAGTAGAGGAGTCTGGTCAACATTTCAACACACATCACAGTATCCTGCAAATAATTACCACAATGGTAGATTGCCTTCAACTTTGCTTTATAATAATACACAAACACCTTAATAAGCTGTATTAATAAAACAGGTATATACTTTTGAAGTAGCAGTTTAAATATGTAGCTTAAGAAATCTAGTATTTTGATTAACAAACAGGTTTTCAACATTCATATATGCTGATGATGTTACAATTTATATCCCATTCATCAAATAATTACATGAGATTGCAAACAAAATCAAAGTAGGTATTAACTTAATGGAATCCTGGGCTCTTAATTTTAAATGAAACATAATAGAAATTATGATAAAAGAAAATTTATGGTATAACTAGCCCTTATTACCCAATACCATCTCAAATTTTAAGATTGATGTAGGGAAATTATTGAGTTAATCTACTACTACTACTAGCATTTCTATAGCGCTGCCAGGGTTACGCAGCGCTTGTACAAGTTTAACATGGGGAAGGACCGTCCCTGCTTAAAAGAGCTTACAATCTAAAGGTTACAAACTATGTAGTCAGTGTAGGTATTATGAGTGGGGAAGGTGGTTGTGCACCAAAAGCAAGGGAGAAGAGATGGGCTTTGAGTAAGGACTTGAAGATGGGCAGGGAGGGCGCATGGCGTATGGGCTCGGGAAGGCTGTTCCAGGCATATGGTGATGCGAGGCAGAAGGGGCGGAGTCTGGAGTTAGCGGTGGTGGAGAAGGATACCGATAGGAGTGATTTGTCCTGAGAGCGGAGGTTACGGGTGGGAACATACGGGGAGAGGAGTGTAGAGAGGTACTGGGGGGCTGCAGATTGAGTGCATTTGAAGGTTAAAAGGAGAAGCTTGAACTGTATACGGTAGCGGATCGGGAGCCAGTGAAGTGACTTGAGGAGAGGGGTGATATGAGAGTATCGGTTCACGCGGTAGGTAAGTCTTGCGGCAGAATTTTGGACAGATTGAAGGGGGGATAGATGGTTAAGCGAGAGGCTAGTGAGAAGAAGGTTGCAATAGTCAAGACGAGAGGTGACGAGCGAGTGGACGAGGGTTCGGGTGGTCTGTTCAGAGAGGAATGGGCGAATTTTGCTAATATTATAGAGGAAGAAGCGACAGGTCTTAGCTGTCTGCTGGATATGGGCAGAGAAGGAGAGGGAGGAGTCGAAGATGACTCCGAGATTGCGGGCTGAAGCGACGGGGAGGATGAGGGCGTTGTAAACAGAGAAGGAAAGTGGGGGAAGAGGAGAAGAGGGTTTGGGTGGAAAGACAAGGAGTTCAGTCTTTGCCATGTTCAGTTTCAGATGCCGGTTGGACATCCAGGCAGCGATGTCTGAAAGGCAGGCCAAACCTTTGGCCTGGGTTTCGACCGTGATGTCGGGAGTGGAGAGATAAAGCTGGGTGTCATCAGCATAGAGATGGTACTGGAAACCATGTGATGAGATCAGCGAGCCCAGGGAAGAGGTGTAGATCGAGAAAAGAAGCGGTCCAAGGACAGAACCTTGAGGAACCCCAACAGAGAGCGGGATGGGGGTGGAAGAAGAGCCATTAGAATATACTCTGAAGGTGCGTTGGGAAAGATACGAAGAGAACCATAGTAACATAGTAGATGACGGCAGAAAAAGACCAGCACGGTCCATCCAGTCTGCCCAACAAGATAAGCTCATATGTGCTAGTTTTTTGTGTATACCTTACCTGATTTGTACCTGTCTTTTTCAGGGCACAGACCGTATAAGTCTGCCCAGTACTATCCCCGCCTCCCAGAGAGGACGGAGCCCTGGAACCCGAATGAGGACAGTGTGTCAAGAAGTAAATTATGATTGACAGTGTCAAAGGCGGCAGATAGGTCGAGGAGGATGAGGATGGAATAGTGACCTTTGGATTTGGCAAGGAACAAGTCATTACAAACTTTAGAGAGTGCTGTTTCTGTCGAGTGTAGTGGGCGAAAGCCGGATTGGAGCGGATCGAGGACGGCCTTAGAGGAGAGGAAATCAAGGCAGCGGCTGTGGACAGCGCGTTCAAGTAATTTGGAGAGGAAGGGTAGAAGAGAGATGGGACGGTAGTTGGAGGGACAGGTGGGGTCTAGTGATGGTTTTTTGAGAAGTGGTGTGACTACAGCGTGCTTGAAAGTGTCAGGGACAGCAGCAGTGGAGAGAGAGAGAGGTTGAGGATGTGACAGATTGAGGGGTTGACTGTAGGAGAGATGTTGTTAAGCAGATTGGTGGGAATGGGATCAGAGGAACAGGTGGTGCACTTAGAGGAAGAGAGAAGGCGAGCAGTTTCCTCTTCGGTGATCTCTGTACAGGGGTGGGGGTGGGAACGGCCCACCCAGGTTAATTCGGGGCCCGCCCAAAATGGCAGGTCTGGCTACGCTCCTGATCTAAGAACATTCAGTTCTTCTTGTAACACACAAGGTCAGAAGGCGTTTCTTTTCTTATAATCTACACTTGAGATCACCGAAGCGCCATTCTCCCTCCAGCACTGGCGATTCCCATAGCCTTCTGCCAGTGTGCGTCGTCGGGGGCGGGGCCTCTCCTTAGGCGCGTCCCAACATACCCCGAGGCTGTGTCGAACCTGGCCCCCAAATATTCTAGAGACTGCGAGGGGGTCAGGTGACTTTTGGCCAAATTGACGACCCAGCCCAGAGATTGAAGTACTGAGACCACTCTGGCTGTTACATGCTGACTCTCTGCAGCAGAGTTTGCTCGAATGAGCCAGTCGTCCAGGTACGGGTGAACCCGAATACCCTCTTCGCCTTTAGAAAGGCAGCTACTACCACATAACCTTTGAAAAAGTGCGGGGAGCTGTGTCGAGGCCAAAAGGCAAGGCCCGGAACTGGAAATGCTTTCCCATCACCGCAACCTCAGAAACTTCTGGTGCGGGGACCAAATTGGAATGTGCAAGTAAGCTTCTTTCAGGTCCAGAGACGTGAGAAAACTCTCCTGGCTGTACCGCCGCAATGACGGAGCGCAGGGTTTCCATGTGAAAATGCCGCACTCTCAGGGACTTGTTTATTCTTTTAAGTCCAGAATAGGGCCGAAAAGACCCTCCTTTTCGCGGCACACAAAATAGATGGAGTAGCGGCCGCAGCCGTGTTCGGCGGGAGGTACCAGGGACACGGCCCCTATCTGAATCAGACCTTGTAAAGTCTCCTCTACCGCCGCCCATTTGGCGGCAGAACCACATCGGGACTCCACAAACATGTCTCTTACAGGGGCGTCGAATTCTATTCTGTAACCGTCTCTGATCAGGTCCAAGACCCACTGATCTGAGGAAATGTTGGCCCACTCCTCGGCAAAGAGGGAAAGACGTCCTCCGATGACAGGACTCGAGGAGAGGGCCGGCGCACCATCATTGAGAGGGTCGCCCCTGAAGTCCAGGCCTTGAGCCAGTGGCTGTGGATCATTTGTCCGAGTGAAAGGAGTTCCTCTGCTGAAAACGGACATGAGAAGTGAACCCAGCAGAACGCCCCGGGCGGTACCTTCGAGCTTCACGGAAGTGAGGTCTGTAAGAGGAGTGGACCACCGCACCCTTAGAGGAAGGCCGAGGCCTATCTTCGGGCAAGCGCTGGGGTTTAGCCTCACCCAGGCCCTTCACAATTTTCTCCAACTCCTCACCAAACAGGAGAAGGCCTTGAAAGGGCAACTTCACCAACCTTTGCTTAGAGGCCATGTCTGCCGCCCAATGCCGTAGCCAAAGAAGACGGCGAGCCCGCCACTGCTACTGCCATGTGTTTAGCCGAAGCTCTGACAATATCATAAAGGGCGTCAGCAAGAAACGACAAGGCCGACTCCATCAGCGGAGCCACATCTGAAAAGGGCTCCGCTCCATCACCGGGCTGTTCCACTGCCTGTTGCAACCAAGCCAGGCAGGCTCTAGCAGCATAACAACTGCATGCAGACGCCCGAATAGTGAGACCTGCAATTTCAAATGACCGTTTAAGTGCTGATTTCAGTCTACAATCTTGAATATCCTTCAGGGCAACACCTCCTTCAACAGGGAGGGTAGTTCTCTTTGTCACAGCTGTGACTAGGGCATCCACTTTAGGCATAGCAAAGCGAGCCATATGCTCCTCACTCAGAGGGTATAATTGCCCCATAGCCCTGGAAACTTTCAAAGGTCCCTCGGGATCAGCCCATTGAGCCGAAATAAGCTCTTGGATGGAGTCATGCAAGGAAAGGCTCGAGCAGGCTTTTTGGTACTAGCCATCCTAGGATTCACAGAGGAGGCCTGTGCCACTGGCAGGGTCCTCAATAGAGGGAGCCTGCAGGGCATCAGAAATAAGCGCTGGCAGCTCATCACGGTGGAAAATCCTCACCGCGGAGGGATCGTCCAGATCCTGATCACCTTCTGCACCAGACTCTGGCTCCTCAGACGCATGAAGGCCTGCCAGAGTCGTCCGAATCCTCGCAGCCCGACCACGGGGGGGGGGGGAGGGGGGGGGGGGGAATGGAATGGAGGTGCAGCACTCTCTGAAGGGGAATGAGCCCTTCTGCGCTTCATATTCTGCCAATTATCAGGGAATAACGCCTCAGAGGGCATACCCAGGCTAGAATCCACCGGGGGGGGGGGGGGGGCATTAGAAGAGGCCCATGCCAGGCTTTGTGGGAGAGCTCTAGCATGTAGGCTTTATTGCATTAATAAGACAAAATCAGGGGAGAAAAACTCACCCTGGATACCCGGTATCTCTGCCGGGGCTAGTAGCTCCCATATCAGCCTCACTCCGAGGCCTCCCCCCAGGCTCAGGACTCTCCGTCTCAGCGGAGGTCGCGCCATGTGGTAAATTCAAAATGGCACCCGCTGCCCACTCAGAGCGCAAAGAATCGTCGCTCGCCATGCTCGGGCCGGCTCTAACGTCTGTACAGCACGATTTACAGAGCCCCGCTGCTGATCCGCGCTTGCCACACTTGGAACAGCGCTTTACTGTCTCCGCAGCCATCGCCGAAAACGGCAGTAAAATTCAAAATGGCGGTTTGCGCCAAAATCGCCCCGATCGCGGGCCCCACCCGGAGAAGTCAGAAAACACTCTTACCTCACTGGACCGAGTATCACAGCTCCAGTCCCACAGAAAAAAGGCAAGGAAAACCTCTGTTCCAGCGTCTAATTGCTTTTTTTTTTTAACGCTGTGAGGAAAGCAGAGTAAATAGAACTCCAGAGGCTCAGGTGAGTGGGAAAGGCAGGGAAAGGGCGAACCTACGTGCCTGCATCCACTGTGGTGGGGAAGGACAGGGAAAGCTAAGCAATGTGTCCACATCCACAGAGGTATGGGTAAGGCAGGGAAAGGGGAACCTATGTGCCTTTAAAGTGAAGCTGCTATAGCCTCCAACACCCCTGCTAACAACTGGCAAAAGCACAGGGAGCAACCTCCAGGCAGATTTTAGATGGAGCTCGAAGAAGCTGCAGCCACTCTGCTAGGGGAGATAGAGAATACTGAAGGGAGGCAGTGGAGCAAGCTGGTATGAGGCACTGAAAAAAGTGTGCTCTCTATCTCCCTCTGCTGGTGATGGACACAACCCATCTGTAATGGCTGCATCTGCTTGATGACAATGAATAGACTATATGACGAGTGGTCAATCAACACGAAATCCACTTATTTCCTTGATGAATGGGACAAAAAATTGCAACAGCATACTAAATGAACTAGCTCCGTTAAAAAACAAGTTGAAAAAAGATTCAACTCTACACCATGGTATAATGAAGTTCTTAAATCCCTGAAGTCACAAACCATGGAACGTAAATAGAAAAAAGAAAAAAATGAACACACACTCAAAGAATGGAAATTGGCCCTCAGAAAATATAAATATGCTACTAAGCAAGCACGAAATCTATATTACAAAACAAAAAATTGGACACGATTATTCAAATCCAAAGAAATTATTCATATCGTCAATAGTCTCCTTGAAACAAATTTGGTCACGTCTATAAGTTCAGACTCCCCATCAGCAGATTCACTGGCCAGTTATTTCAACGAAAAAATCCTAAAATTACATAACTCTCTTACCCTACAATACTCAGACATTGATTACTTCCTCAATTTACTAAAGTCCACCTCTGGAGACCATCCAGCGGATTGCATCTGGTTAGATTTCACCCCTCTTTCCATCGACTCAGTAACCAAAGCAATTTCCAAATTCTCCAATTCATTCTGGCAAACTTGATATTTGCCCCAATTATCTTTCTAAATCTGCTCCCCCCATTACATCAAAGAACTTACATCTCACTTAAACTTTATGCTTAAATTTGGCTTTTCCTCCCAAAATTATGGGAATATCCTCCTTACTCCCATTCCTAAGGATACCAAGAAAAAATCTAATGACATCACAAACTACCGTCCAATTGCCTCCATACCGCTGATTGTTAAGTTAATGGAGAGCATGGTAACTAAACAACTTATGGAGTATCTGGACAAGTTTTCCATGACTCTCAATCCGGTTTTCGATCCTTACACAGTACTGAAACGGTCTTGGTCACCCTTATATCTAAGTTTAAACAACAAATTGCTGCTGGCAAGAATATACTTCTTCAATTTGACATGTCCAGCACATTTGATATGGTTGACCACGATATCCTATTACATCTTTTGGACTATTTCGGGATTGGTGGAAGTGTACTTCAATGGTTCAAGGGTTTTCTTTCTTTCAGATCCTATCAAGTAAAATTGAATTCAAACATATCCTCTTCATGGAACACAGTTTGTGGAGTCCCTCAAGGTTCACCACTTTCCCCTACACTGTTTAAACATAATGTTAACCCATTGGCTATCCAAATTAGGATTAAATCCATTTATATATGCAGACGATGTCACAATATACATACCTTTTAGACAGAACTTGGATGAAATCACCAATCTTATCATTCTTGGTCTGAACACTATGAACGAATGGGCCAATTCATTCCATCTGAAGTTGAATGCTGAAAAGACTCAATGTCTTGTTTTATCGTCCCAGCATAACAAATACAATCCCACTACTTTGAATACTCCCAACCTTTCTTTACCCATTTCGAACAGTTTAAAACTTCTAGGGATTACAATTGATAGCCACCTAACACTGGAGACCCAGGTAACTAACACCACAAAGAAAATGTTTTATTCAATGTGGAGACTTAGGCGAATAAAACCATTTTTTCCCCGTCATGTCTTCTGCAATCTGATACAATCTATGGTCCTAAGCCAGATGGATTACTGCAATGTTATTATATATGCAGGCTGCAAAGAACATCTACTCAAGAAATTACAGACTGCTCAGAACACTGCGGCAAGACTGATCTTCGGCAAATCTAAATTTGAACCCACCAAACCCCTTCGTGAAATACTGCACTGGCTTCTCATTAAGGAACGAGTGGTCTTTAAGGTTTGCACCTTAATTCACAGGATAATTTTCGGAGAAGTTCCAGAATATATGCTTGAACTGATTGATTTACCACCTAGAAATAGATACAGTCTCTCACGATCCTACTTGAATTTACACTACCCAGATTGTAACAATCTCAAGTACAAATCTATATATGCTTCCAACTTTACTTTTATAGGCACACAATTATGGAATGCCTTACCCAAATCAGTAAAATCTACCCAGAACTACCTACATTTTAGAAAACTATTGAAGTCCGTACTGTTCAAAAAAGCTTATTCTCCAGGTTCAACATAATTCTGTTTAACTTTTAATCTTAACAAGGTTCAAGAACTCTAATTTACCTTTATTATTTTTATATATTGTTGTTTTAGAGGATATTTACTACATTACTATCTACTGTATAATTGTACCTTATGCACTGTAGCCTTCTTACAGACTAGTGTAAGCCACATTGAGCCTGCAATTAGTGGGAAAATGTGGGATATAAATGTATTAAATAAATAAACATATATTTTGCATCCACAGAATCCCCATATCTCCTCCTCTAAGAATGAGTGGATTCCTATCCAAAGCAGGAAAAGGGCATTTCCTCAGGAACTTGCCATACAAAAATGTTGATTTTGGTGTAATCTCAATAAAAACATAGATCCTTTCCAATCCCAAGCATATTGTGTAGTACCTTATCTATAATGCAAAGCCTACAAAAATTGCTCAGGACCTACAGAGCTAATCTACTTTACTGTAACAGCACTAACTTACAGAAGTAAGAGAGGTAATGATGATGGGGCCTGCAAAGAGGTGGGAAAATGTGGAATACAAATGCAATAAATAAAATAACATATTAGCTTTGGAGTAAGTATAGACAAGAAATCCAATACATTAGCGTTTAACTTTCAAAAGGAGATTATGATAAAACTAGTAAAAAAGGGCCCGTTTCTGACACAAATGAAACGGGCGCTAGCAAGGTTTTCCTCGGAGTGTGTATGTTTGACAGTGTGTGTGTGAGAGTGACTGTGTGAGAGAGAGAGAGAGAGTGAATGTGCGAGTGTGTGTGTGTGACAGAGAGTGAGTGTGTCTGTGAGAGAGAGAGTGTGTGTGTGTGAGAATGAGAGTGTGTGCCATGGGCCCCCTCCCTCCCTCCCAGTTCCAGGGTCATCCCCCCCTACCTCCCTCCGAGTTCCAGGGTCATCCGTCCCCTCCCTCCGATTTCCAGGGTCGTCCCCTCCCTCCCTCCCTCTCAGTTCCAGGGTTGTGCCCCCCTCCCTCCCTCCCAGTTCCATGGTCATCCCCTCCATCCCTCCCTCCCAGTTCCAGGATCTCCCCTCCCTCCCTCCTCCCTCCCTCCTCCCAGTTCCAGGATCCCCCCTCCCTCCCTCCTCCCTCCCAGTTCCAGGATCCCCCCTCCCTCCCAGGTCCAGGGTCGCCGTTCCTCCCTTCCTCCCTCCCTCCCTTCCAGTTCCAGCACCCCTCTCCTTCCAAATTTTAGAAGTCATCTTCACTTACCAAGTCGGGGTTACGGCGGCCGTCAGCAGCGGTAAAAGTCTTGCAGGCTCGGCCCTTCTCTCTCTCTCAGCTCTGGTCCTGCCCTCATTTCCTGTTTCCGCAAGGGCGGGACCAAAGCTGAGAGAGAGAGAAGGGTCGAGCCTGCATGCCTTTACTGCTGCTGCTGGCCGCCGTAAACACGACTTCGTAAGTGAAGATGACTTTTAAATTTGGAGGTAGGGGGCCTGGAACTGGAAGAGAGGGAGGAAGGGAGGGACGATGGACACCCTCATGCGTGTGACGTCGCGTTCCGTTGCCTGGCAACCCTGCAGTGTTCCCTTCCAGTGATTGGTCTTTATGAGCACGGAAGTACGTGACGTCATTTCAGGAGATGGATACAGCAGGAGCACGAATGCTTCAAGGCTTCACTTTCACAGAGTCAGCTTAAGAACGTCGGAGGTGCTTTTTATTATATAGGATGCGAAGAATGGTGAAAAAAAGAGGAGCAGCTGCGAGGGTCAAAAACTTACATCAGGCATGGATGCTGTTCAAAAATACCATCCTGGAAGCCCAGGCTAAATATATGCCGTGTATTAAAAAAGAAAGGAGGAAGAGCAAAAGACAGCCGGCATGGTTAAAAAGTGAAGGAAGCTATTAGAGCTAAAAGAAAATCCTTCAGAAAATGGAAGCAGGAACTGACTGAAAATAATAAGAAACAGCATAAGGAATGTCAAGACAAATGCAAAGCACTGATAAGGAAGGCAAAGAGGGACTTTGAAAAAAAGATTGCGTTGGAGGCAAAACACATAGTAAAAATTTTTTAGGTACATTAAAAGCAAGAAGCCGGCCAAAGAATCGGTTGGACCGCTAGATGATCGATGGGTAAAAGAGGCAATCATAAGTACATATATCAGCAGTGGTGTGCTGGAGCCGGCTCGCATGAGCCGGTTGTTAAATTTTACTGATTTTTGCGAGCAGGTTGTTGATGGAGTCAGGCAGTGAGCACACAAGCATCTGGGTTTTTTTTTCTCCTCCTCTCTCCCTCCTCCCCCAGCCCACACCCACCCATGAGCTCCCAGCATACCTCATCATGTCGTCCCTTAGGTTCATCATCCTCCCCCTCCTCACCACTGCCTGACCAACCCGAAGCCTTTTCTCTGCCAGATCCCACCCACAGGTAGTTGCATCAGCAGGGCTGTACACTACTACTCGGCAGAGACAAGGCTCTGGGTGAACCAGGCAGCGTCACGTGTTACCACTACAGCTGCTGGAAGAGTAAGGTTTGAAGAATGGCCAGAGAGGGAATGGAAGCTGAGAGAGGTAGGACTCGCAGAGGAGCAGGAGGGAGATGATGCTGGGTTTGGATGAGGATGGAGACAGCATGAAATAAAGAAATTAAAGCTATTTAGGTTAGTCTGTTTCCTCTTCCCGCGCTGCCGTTAAACCCAAAACAAAATCAAGCAAACTTATGAGCTGCTGCATCTACGTTGTCGTTCTTTATTGTTGGTAGCATTTTAATTTCATCTCACTTATATTCACTGGTGTGCTGGAGCCGACTCGCACCGGCTCGCAAGAGCCGGTTGTTAAATTTTTAAAGCTCTTGCGAGCCGGTTGTTGTGGCAGGCGAGCCGGCTCCCAGGGGCGGCGCAACCCGGCGGTAGGTGAGGTAAGCATAGCAGGAGGGCGCCACAAGCCATGCTTACCTCATCTCCCGCTGTTCCGGGGGGGGGGGGTGTTAAATTGTTGATTTACCTCTGTTTCAGCGACGCAGTCAAACCCTGTCTCTAGCCTTCACTTCGTTCCCGTCAATGTCCTGCCTTCTTCTGATGTCAATTCCTCTTTCCGCAAGGGTGGGCCATTGACGGGAACGAAGTGAAGGCTAGAGACGGAGTTTGACTGCAGCTGCTGCGACGGAGGCAGGGGAGTGAGGAGAATCGTTGATTGGGTATCAATGGCTGAAGGAGGGGCAGGGGAGCAGAGAGAATCGCTGGGTGGGTATCGATGGCTGAAGGAAGGGCAGGGGAGCGGAGAGAATCGCTGGGTGGGTATCGATGGCTGAAGGAGGGGCAGGGGAGCGGAGAGAATCACTGGGTGGGTATCGATAGCTGAAGGAGGGGCAGGGGAGCGGAGAGAATCGCTGGGTGGGTATCGATGGCTGAAGGAGGGGCAGGGGAGCGGAGAGAATCACTGGGTGGGTATCGATGGCTGAAGGAGGGGCAGGGGAGCGGAGAGAATCGCTGGGTGGGTATCGATGGCTGAAGGAGGGGCAGGGGAGTGGAGAGAATCGCTGGGTGGGTATGGATGGCTGGAGGAGGGGCAGGGGAGCGGAGAGAATCGCTGGGTGGGTATGGATGGCTGGAGGGGGGTATGGATGGCTGGAGGGGGGCAGGGGAGAGGAGAGTTGCTGGACATGGATGGAGCAAAGGGAAGGGAGAGAGAAGAAATGCTGGACATGGATGGAGGGGTGGGAAGAGTGAGGAAGGAGATGATATGAGGGAAAAGGAAGAGAGGAGAAAAACTGCACATGGATGAAGAAAATAGGCAGAAGCTGGATCCAATGGACAGTCAAGTCTGCGGAGGACCAGAAATGAAGAAGAAAGGAGGAAAGGAAAGAAATAAATGGAAAGGAAGCCCTGGAAACGGAGTTAAGAGGACAGATAGCAGCAGAATTGAATACTAGGCCAGCATGATCAGAAAAACAAAGTCACCAGACAACAAAGGTAGAAAAAAATCACTTTATTTTCATTATAGTGTTTGAGAATCAGGTGCTCAACATTAAAAGTTTATATTTATTTACTTATTTATGGCATTTTATCCCACATTAAACATGAATTAGATTGGAACCTGGGATCATAAAATATTTTTTTCCTGGAGTAATGCATTGCCCCCCCCCCCCAGGCTCTCTCCCCGGCTATAGCCAGCTCTGCAATTTGGGGGGGGGGGGGGCGCGCAGAGGTGGACTGGGGGGGTCGCAGAGGTGGACTGGGGGGGGTGCAGAGGTGGACCGGGGAGAGAGCCTGTTGTTAAACATTTACCAAAAACTGATAATCAGGACTGCTAGCACTTCACAGATCAAAACACATGTAAAAAAATAGTGTTTATTAAGCCTAAATATCCACATGCTATTGAAAGAGAGCCCTCAGAACATACCACCGCTTTTAAGGCAATATCATTCGTTTTTTGCCCGGTGGGATAGCACCTCTTTCATAGGGCTTTCTCTTATGTGTGTGTACAGTGGTGGAAATAAGTATTTGATCCCTTGCTGATTTTGTAAGTTTGCCCACTGACAAAGACATGAGCAGCCCATAATTGAAGGGTAGGTTATTGGTAACAGTGAGAGATAGCACATCACAAATTAAATCCGGAAAATCACATTGTGGAAAGTATATGAATTTATTTGCATTCTGCAGAGGGAAATAAGTATTTGATCCCCCACCAACCAGTAAGAGATCTGGCCCCTACAGACCAGGTAGATGCTCCAAATCAACTCGTTACCTGCATGACAGACAGCTGTCGGCAATGGTCACCTGTATGAAAGACACCTGTCCACAGACTCAGTGAATCAGTCAGACTCTAACCTCTACAAAATGGCCAAGAGCAAGGAGCTGTCTAAGGATGTCAGGGACAAGATCATACACCTGCACAAGGCTGGAATGGGCTACAAAACCATCAGTAAGACGCTGGGCGAGAAGGAGACAACTGTTGGTGCCATAGTAAGAAAATGGAAGAAGTACAAAATGACTGTCAATCGACAAAGATCTGGGGCTCCACGCAAAATCTCACCTCGTGGGGTATCCTTGATCATGAGGAAGGTTAGAAATCAGCCTACAACTACAAGGGGGGAACTTGTCAATGATCTCAAGGCAGCTGGGACCACTGTCACCACGAAAACCATTGGTAACACATTACGACATAACGGATTGCAATCCTGCAGTGCCCGCAAGGTCCCCCTGCTCCGGAAGGCACATGTGACGGCCCGTCTGAAGTTTGCCAGTGAACACCTGGATGATGCCGAGAGTGATTGGGAGAAGGTGCTGTGGTCAGATGAGACAAAAATTGAGCTCTTTGGCATGAACTCAACTCGCCGTGTTTGGAGGAAGAGAAATGCTGCCTATGACCCAAAGAACACCGTCCCCACTGTCAAGCATGGAGGTGGAAATGTTATGTTTTGGGGGTGTTTCTCTGCTAAGGGCACAGGACTACTTCACCGCATCAATGGGAGAATGGATGGGGCCATGTACCGTACAATTCTGAGTGACAACCTCCTTCCCTCCGCCAGGGCCTTAAAAATGGGTCGTGGCTGGGTCTTCCAGCACGACAATGACCCAAAACATACAGCCAAGGCAACAAAGGAGTGGCTCAGGAAGAAGCACATTAGGGTCATGGAGTGGCCTAGCCAGTCACCAGACCTTAATCCCATTGAAAACTTATGGAGGGAGCTGAAGCTGCGAGTTGCCAAGCGACAGCCCAGAACTCTTAATGATTTAGAGATGATCTGCAAAGAGGAGTGGACCAAAATTCCTCCTGACATGTGTGCAAACCTCATCATCAACTACAGAAGACGTCTGACCGCTGTGCTTGCCAACAAGGGTTTTGCCACCAAGTATTAGGTCTTGTTTGCCAGAGGGATTAAATACTTATTTCCCTCTGCAGAATGCAAATAAATTCATATACTTTCCACAATGTGATTTTCCGGATTTAATTTGTGATGTGCTATCTCTCACTGTTACCAATAACCTACCCTTCAATTATGGGCTGCTCATGTCTTTGTCAGTGGGCAAACTTACAAAATCAGCAAGGGATCAAATACTTATTTCCCCCACTGTATGAGTTATCTTGTTGGGCAGACTGAATGGACCGTGCAGGTCTTTTTCTGCCGTCAGCTACTATGTTACTATGTTACAGGTATTTTTACGTTGGGTCGGTGGGGTATGCTTATACTGTTTCTTATTATATTCAGTCAGTTCATTCTTCCATTTTCTGAAGGATTTTCTTTTGGCTCTAATAGCTTTTTAAGCACGCCGGCTGTCGTTTGGTCTTCCGTCCTCCTTTTTTAATACGCAGAATATATTTGGCCTGGGCTTCCAGGATGGTGTTTTTGAACGGCATCCATGCCTGATGTAAATTTTTGACCTTCGCAGCCGTTCCTCTAAGTTGTTTTTTTCACCGTTCTTCTCATTTTATCATAATCTCCTTTTTTAAAGTTAAATGCTAACGTATTTGATTTCCTATGTACACTTACTTCAAAGCTAATATCAAATCCGATCATATTATGATCACTGTTATCAAGCGGCCCCAGCACCATTACCTCCCACACCAGATCATGTGCTTCACTAAGGACTAGGTCTAGAATTTTTCCTTCTCTCGTCAGCTCCTGTACCAGCTGCTCCATAAAGCTGTACTTGATTTCATCAAGGAATTTTACCTCCCTAGCGTGCCCTGATGTTACATTTACCCAGTCAATATTGGAGTAATTGAAATCACCCGTTATTACTGTGTTGCCCAGTTTGTTTGCATCCCTAATTTCCTTTAACATTTCCGCATCCGTCTGTTCATCCTGGCCAGGCGGACGATAGTACACTCCTATCACTATCCTTTTCCCCTTTACACATGGAATTTCAATCCACAGTGATTACAAGAAGTGTTTTGTTTCCTGCAGAATTTTCAATCTATTTGATTCAAGGCTCTCATTAATATACAATGCTACCCCCCCACCAATTCAATCCACCCTATCACTACGATATAATTTGACCTACGGTATGACAGTGTCCCACTGGTTATCCTCCCTCCACCAGGTCTCAGAGATGCCTATTATATCAAATTTTTCATTTAGTGCAATATATTCTAACTCTCCCATCTTATTTCTTAGGCTCCTTGCATTCGCATATAGACATTTCAAAGTATGTTTGTTGTTCCTATTTACATCATGCTTAGTACTTGAAAATATTAATTTGTAATCTTTTGTCTGATTTTTGTTCTTATAAAAGAACACCTGATCTACTACGGTCTCTTTTGCAACCTCACTATTGGGATACCCTATCTTCCCTGTTTTGGTGATATCTTTGAAAGACACCTTATACAGAACCATGCACTTTTGAGTAACTGTCGACCTTCCCCCTATTTCTCTCAAGGAAGACAAAGCCATAGCAGAGAGATTAAATGAATTCTTTACTTTGGTCTTCACCGAGGAAGATTTGGGAGAGGTATCAGTGCCAGAAATGGTATTCAAAGATGGCAAGTCAGAGAAACTGAATGAAATCTATATAAATCTAAAGGACATAATAGGGCAATTTGCCAAACTGAAGAGTAGCAAATCTCCTGGACCAGATGGTATTCATCCCAGAGTACTGATAGAATTGAAAAATGATCTGGTGGAACTATTATTAGTAATATGTAATTTATCTTCAAAATCGAGCATGGTACCGGAAGATTGGAGGATGGCCAATGTAACGCTGATATTTTTAAAAGGTTCCAGAGGGGATTCGAGTAATTATAGACCAGTGAGTCTGACGATGGTGCTGGGTAAAATGGTACAGACTATTATAAAGAACAAAGTACATAAGTACATAAGTAGTGCCATACTGGGAAAGACCAAAGGTCCATCTAGCCCAGCATCCTGTCACCGACAGTGGCCAATCCAGGTCAAGGGCACCTGGCACGCTCCCCAAACGTAAAAACATTCCAGACAAGTTATACCTAAAAATGCGGAATTTTTTCAAGTCCATTTAATAGCGGTCTATGGACTTGTCCTTTAGGAATCTATCTAACCCCTTTTTAAACTCCGTCAAGCTAACCGCCCGTACCACGTTCTCCAGCAACGAATTCCAGAGTCTAATTACACGTTGGGTGAAGAAAAATTTTCTCCGATTCGTTTTAAATTTACCACACTGTAGCTTCAACTCATGTCCTAGTATTTTTGGATAGCGTGAACAGTCGCTTCACATCCACCCGATCCATTCCACTCATTATTTTATACACTTCTATCATATCTCCCCTCAGCCGTCTCTTCTCCAAGCTGAAAAGCCCTAGCCTTCTCAGCCTCTCTTCATAGGAAAGTCGTCCCATCCCCACTATCATTTTCGTCGCCCTTCGCTGTACCTTTTCCAATTCTACTATATCTTTTTTGAGATACGGAGACCAGTACTGAACACAATACTCCAGGTGCGGTCGCACCATGGAGCGATACAACGGCATTATAACATCCGCACACCTGGACTCCATACCCTTCCTAATAACACCCAACATTCTATTCGCTTTCCTAGCCGCAGCAGCACACTGAGCAGAAGGTTTCAGCGTATCATCGACGACGACACCCAGATCCCTTTCTTGATCCGTAACTCCTAACGCGGAACCTTGCAAGACGTAGCTATAATTCGGGTTCCTCTTACCCACATGCATCACTTTGCACTTGTCAACATTGAACTTCATCTGCCACTTGCACGCCCATTCTCCCAGTCTCGCAAGGTCCTCCTGTAATCGTTCACATTCCTCCTGCGACTTGACGACCCTGAATAATTTTGTGTCATCGGCGAATTTAATTACCTCACTAGTTATTCCCATCTCTAGGTCATTTATAAATACATTAAAAAGCAACGGACCCAGCACAGACCCCTGCGGGACCCCACTAACTACCCTCCTCCACTGAGAATACTGGCCACGCAATCCTACTCTCTGCTTCCTATCTTTCAACCAGTTCTTAATCCATAATAATACCCTACCTCCGATTCCATGGCTCTGCAATTTCTTCAGGAGTCTTTCGTGCGGCACTTTGTCAAACGCCTTCTGAAAATCCAGATATACAATATCAACCGGCTCCCCATTGTCCACATGTTTGCTTACCCCCTCAAAAAAATGCATTAGATTGGTGAGGCAAGACTTCCCTTCACTAAATCCGTGCTGACTTTGTCTCATCAGTCCATGTTTTTGTATATGCTCTGCAATTTTATTCTTAATAATAGCCTCCACCATCTTGCCCGGCACCGACGTCAGACTCACCGGTCTATAATTTCCCGGATCTCCTCTGGAACCCTTCTTAAAAATCGGAGTAACATTGGCTACCCTCCAGTCTTCCGGTACTACACTCGATTTTAGGGACAGATTGCATATTTCTAACAGTAGCTCCGCAAGTTCATTTTTTAGTTCTATTAATACTCTGGGATGAATACCATCAGGTCCCGGTGATTTACTACTCTTCAGCTTGCTGAACTGACCCATTACATCCTCCAAGGTTACAGAGAATTTGTTTAGTTTCTCCGACTCCCCCGCTTCAAATATTCTTTCCGGCACCGGTGTCCCCCCCAAATCCTCCTCGGTGAAGACCGAAGCAAAGAATTCATTTAATTTCTCCGCTACGGCTTTGTCCTCCTTGATCGCCCCTTTAATACCATTTTCGTCCAGCGGCCCAACCGACTCTTTGGCCGGTTTCCTGCTTTTAATGTATCTAAAAAAATTTTTACTATGTATTTTTGCTTCCAACGCTAATTTCTTCTCAAAGTCCTTTTTTGCCCTCCTTATCTCCGCTTTGCATTTGGCTTGGCATTCCTTATGATCTATCCTGTTACTTTCAGTTGGTTCTCTTCTCCACTTTCTGAAGGATTGTTTTTTGGCTCTAATGATTTCCTTTATCTTACTGTTTAGCCACGCCGGCTGACGTTTAGTCTTTTTTCCCTTTTTTCTAATACGTGGAATATATTTGTCCTGAACCTCCAGGATGGTGTTTTTAAACAGCATCCACGCCTGATGCAAGTTTTTTACTCTGCGAGCTGCTCCTTTCAGTCTTTTTTTCACCATTTTTCTCATTTTGTCGTAATCACCTTTTCTATAGTTAAACGCTAGCGTACTTGATTTCCTAGTTTCACTTCCTTCAATGCCAATATCAAAACCGATCATATTATGATCACTGTTATCAAGCGGCCCTCGTATCGTTACCCCCTGCACTAGATCATGAGCACCACTAAGGACTAAGTCTAGTATTTTTCCTTCTCTTGTCGGCTCCTGAACTAGCTGTTCCATGAAGCTGTCCTTGATTTCATCAAGAAATCTTATGTCCCTTGCGTGTACAGATGTTACATTAACCCAGTCTATATGCGGGTAATTGAAATCCCCCATTATTATTGTGTTGCCCAGTTTGTTTGCGTCCCTGATTTCCTTTAACATTTCCGCATCCGTCTGTTCGTCCTGGCCAGGCGGACGGTAGTACACTCCTATCACTATCCTTTTCCCCTTTGCACATGGAATTTCAATCCACAGTGATTCCAAGGAGTGTTTTGTTTCCTGCAGAATTTTCAATCTATTTGATTCAAGGCTCTCGTTAATATACAATGCTACCCCTCCACCAATCCGATTCACCCTATCACTACGATATAATTTGTACCCCGGTATGACAGTGTCCCACTGGTTATCCTCCTTCCACCAGGTCTCAGAGATGCCTATTATATCTAATTTTTCATTTAGTGCAATATATTCCAACTCCCCCATCTTATTTCTTAGGCTCCTGGCATTCGCATATAGACATTTCAAACTATGTTTGTTGTTCCTAAGTACATCATGCTTAGTACTTGACAGTATTAATTGGCAATCTTTTGTCTGATTTTTATTGTTATTTAAAGATACCCGATCTACTACAATCTCTTTTGCAACCTCACTATCAGGATACTCTATCTTCCCTGTTATGGTGATATCTTTGAAAGATACCTTATCCCGAACCATGCTCTTTTGAGCGACTTTCGGCCTTCCCCCCATTTCTAGTTTAAAAGCTGCTCTATCTCCTTCTTAAACGCCGATGCCAGCAGCCTGGTCCCACTCTGGTTAAGATGGAGCCCATCCTTTCGGAATAGGCTCCCCCTTCCCCAGAATGTTGCCCAGTTCCTAACAAATCTAAAGCCCTCCTCCCTGCACCATCGTCTCATCCACGCATTGAGACTCTGGAGCTCTGCCTGTCTCTTGGGCCCTGCGCGTGGCACAGGTAGCATTTCAGAAAATGCTACCCTGGAGGATCTGGATTTCAGCTTTCTACCTAAGAGCCTAAATTTTGCTTCCAGAACCTCTCTCCCACATTTTCCTATGTCATTAGTACCCACATGTACCAAGACAGCCGTCTCCTCCCCAGCACTATATAAAATCCTATCTAGGTGACGCGTGAGGTCCGCCACCTTCGCACCAGGCAGGCAAGTCACCAGGCGATCCTCACGTCCACCAGCCACCCAGCTATCTATATGCCTAATGATCGAATCACCAAGTACAACAGCTGTCCTAACCTTTCCCTCCCGGGCAACATTTGGAGATATATCCTCGGTGCGAAAGGATAATACATCCCCTGGTGGGCAGGTCCTGGCTACAGGAGTACTTCCTACTTCACCAGGGTGATGCTCTCCTTCTAGGAGACCTCCCTCCTCCAAGGTAGCACAGGGGCTACCTGACTGGAGGTGGGACTTCTCTACAACATCCCTGTAGGTCTCCTCTATGTACCTCTTCAAAAGCTTGGATTAATAAGACAAAGCCAACATGGATTTAGTGAAGGGAAATCTTGCCTCACCAATCTATTACACTTCTTTTGAAGGGGTGAACAAACATGTGGATAAAGGTGAGCCAGTTGATATTGTGTATCTGGATTTTCAGAAGGTGTTTGACAAAGTACCTCATGAAAGACTCCAGAGGAAATTGGAGAGTCATGGGATAGGAGATAGTGTCCTTCTGTGGATTAAAAACTGGTTAAAGGATAGAAAACAGAGAGTGGGGTTAAATAGTCAGTATTCTTAATGCAGAAGGGTAGATAGTGGGGTTCCCCAGGGGTCTGTGCTGGGACCGCTGCTTTTTAACATATTTATAAACAATCTAGAGATGGGAGTAACTAGTGAGGTAATTCAATTTGCTGACGACACAAAGTTATTCAAAGTTGTTAAATCGCGAGAGGATTGTGAAAAATTACACAAGGACCTTACAAGACTGGAAGACTGGGCGTCTAAATGGCAGATGACGTTTAATGTCAGCAAGTGCAAAGTGATGCATGTGGGAAAGAGGAACCCGAACTATAGCTACGTAATGCAAGGTTCCATGTTTAGAATGTTTGTACGTTTGGGAAGCTTGCCAGGTGCCCTTGGCCTGGATTGGCCGCTGTCGTGGACAGGATGCTGGGCTCGATGGACCCTTGGTCTTTTCCCAGTGTGGGATAAACATAAAGGAATCCTGTTCCGAGGGAATGGATCCTCAGAAGCTTAGCTGAGATCAGGTGGCAGAGCCGGTGGTGGGAGGCGGGGCTGGTGGTTGGGAGGCAAGGATATTGCTGGGCAGACTTATACGGTCTGTCCCAGAGCCGGTGGTTGGGAGGCAGGGATAGTGCTGGGCAGACTTATACGGTCTGTGCCCTGAAAATGACAGATACAAATCAAGGTAAGGTATACACAAAAAGTAGCACATATGAGTTTATCTTGTTGGGCAGACTGGATGGACCATGCAGGTCTTTTTCTGTCATCATCTACTATGTTACTATGTTAGGAGTCACGGACCAAGAAAGGGATCTCAGCGTTCTTGTTGATGATACGTTGAAACCCTCTGCTCAGTGTGCTGCTGCGGCTAAGAAAGCAAAGAGAATGTTAGGAATTATTATGAAAGGAATGGAAAACAAAAGTGAGGCTGTTATAATGCCATTGTATCGGTCCATGGTGCAACCACACCTCGAATACTGTGTTCAATTCTGGTCTTTGCATCTCAAAAAAGATATAGTGGAATTAGGAAAGGTACAGAGAAGGGCGATGAAAATGATAAAGGGGATGGGACAACTTCCCTATGAGGAAAGGCTGAAGCGTCTAGGGCTCTTCAGCTGGGAGAAAAGATGGCTGAGGGGAGATATGATAGAGGTCTATAAAATAGTGAGTGGAGTGGAACGGGTAGACGTGAATTGTTTGTTTACTCTTTCCAAAAATACTAGGACTAGGGAGCTACATAATAATGTAGCGATGAGGCTACAAAGTAGTAAATTTAATACGAATCGGAGAAAAATTTTCTTCACTCAATGTGTAATTAAACTCTGGAATTCGTTGGCAGAGAATGTGGTAAAGGCGATTAGATTAGCAGGGTTTAAAAAAGGGCTAGACAGCTTTAAATTGACTTGGGGAAAATCCATGGCTTATTTCTGGGATAAGCTGCATAAAATGTACTGAACTTTTTCAGGATCTTGCCAGGTATTTTTGACCTGGATTGGCCACTGTTGAAAACAGGATGCTGGGTTTGATGGACCTTTGGTCTGTCCCAGTGTGGCAATACTTATATACTTTAAATACTTAAGTAACACAACAAGGACCCTACCTAGTTGTTATGTTGCTGAAGAAGTGAGCCCTTGGTTTGTAGAAAACTATGATCTCCGGCCCGTAGGCCAACGTTAGCAGCAAAGAGAAGGAGGAGCAGGAAACAGGCATACACAGGGACAAGGAGAGTAGCTTGACCCCTCTGACTCTGGAACAGGTACAAGAATCATTCACCCACACACTGAAGCTAGCAGCTTCACAGGAAGCCACTCGTATACTGAAGATAGCAGCTTCACAGGAGGCCACTCATACACTGAAGCTAGCGGCTTCACTGGAACCCACTTGTACGCTGAAGCTAGCGGCTTCACAGGAACCCACTCATACGCTTAAGTGTAATGCTTCTCAGGAACCCACACAGACAAAAGGCAGGCAGCAAAGCTGGAACCCACTCACTCAGAAGTAGGAGGCTTGCCAGGAACCCACACAGGCTGAAGACAGGCCGTGAAGATGGAATTCACTCACTCAGAAGCAGGAGGCTTGCCAAGTAGAAAAGAAGAAGGCGTCTCAGGACCCACAGAAGAGCGTAGCAACTAGGGCAGCTAATGACGCAAAAGCACCAAGCTCTGGTCTGAAGAAGTTAAATGCCCTGCCAGCATGGGCGTAGTTTGACTGTTTCATTTGGGGTAGGGGTGGGGGCAAAAGATGAATATGCATATGGAGGAAGGAAGGAAGGAAGGGAGAAAGAGCTGGCTCTTTCTGGGAATAACCATAATGAATATGTATGAGAATATCAAGCCAGCTCTTTCTCCCTTCCACTCCTCTGGAGTGGAGGAGTAGCCTAGTGGTTAGTGCAGTGAACTTTGATCCTGGGGAACTGAGTTCAATTCCCAATGCAGCTCCTTGTGACTCTGGGCAAGTCACTTAATCCTCCATTGCCCCTGGTACAAAATAAATACCTGCATATATGTAAACCACTTTGAATGTAGTTGCAAAAACCTCAGAAAGGCAGTATATCAAGTCCCATTTCCCCTTTCCCTTTCCTTCTCTCCTCCTTACCCAGCACTCCCTCTTCCTCTCCAGTAGTATTTCCCCACCTCCCTTCACATACCATGCCAGTGTTGACCTTAGTAATGCATCGGCTCTTTATGTAGATCCTTCAAGAGGTAGTATGTCATGATTTAGGCTTTAAAACATTTTCTGATATTTTGGTGTCACCTCAGTAAGGCCAACACACAATCTCTCCACTGCAAAACGCTATAAACAAACTTCTGCAAAAACACACTCATAACCTTACCAAACCAAACAGAACTAATTCCAAGGACAGGACGAGCTACAACCTTTTGCGTGAAAAGGCAGAACTGTAATTACACGAGGCTCTAAAACACCAATACACTACCTCGTGAAAAAAACAAACAAACAGAAAGGGCTGCAAATACTACACGCTAGCAGAATACTGCACCTTGATCACACATGAAAAACACATGACACAACAGACCAGGGGCGTAGCCAGACTTCGGCGGGAGGGGGGTCCAGAGCCCGAGGTGAAGGGGCACATTTTCCCCCCCCCCCACCGCCACCACCACCAACAACTTTGACCCCCTCCTGCCGACGACCCTCTCGACCCCCCCTCCCGCCGCCAACCCTCCTCCGCCGTCGCATACCTTTGCTGGCGGGGGACCTCAACCCCCGCCAGCCGAGGTTCTCTTCTTCCTTCGTTCTGTTTCTGAGTCTGATGTCCTGCATGTTGTACATGCAGGACGTCAGACTCAGAACGAAGGAAGAAGAGGACCTCGGCTGGCGGGGGTTTGGGTCCCCCGCCAGCAAAGGTAGCAGATGGCGATGGCAGGTTGATGGCGGGTTGGTGGCGGGAGGGGGGTCGAGAGGGTAATCGGCAGGGGGGTCCAGGGCCAAATCTACGGGGGCCCAGGCCCCCGTGGCCCCACGTAGCTATGCCCCTGCAATAGGCATGACACAAGGAACTAGAAATCAAAAAATGTGAAGGCAAAATACTAAACTGGAAAGTTACCTCAAGAAGTCAGACTCGGCATGCAGCAATACTAGAGAAATTGAAACTTAAATGCAAAATATCACAAAAGTACATTTCCAAAAGCTGACATATTCTTTTTTTTTATATTTGTTTATTGGTTTTCCAAAAATAAACAACCTCTACTGATACAAGCTTCTGGTGAAATTATTACATCAACTACATACAAACAATGAAGATCATACAGCTCAGATGCTCATTTCCTTTCCACTTCAATTCTTCCCCCCTCCCCCCACCCCCCCCCCCCCCCCTCGGGTGTACATCATCCTGTCTCATCCCACTCCTTTCCATTGTTCATACGCATCCCATATTTTTTGAAACTTTTGAAGCTGACCTTTTCGCAATGCCGTCAATTTTGACATTTGATACAGGTGATGTAGTCTGCCCATCACCACCTGCATGGCTGGGGTCTCCTGCTGCTTCCAAGCCCGAGCGAGCGCCAATTTCGCTGCTCCGAAGACATGGATGACCAGATTATGACTATGTATGGGGCTCTTTATAGGTCTTACATGCAGAAGACAATTCTCTGCCGTTTTCGGATAGCTAATCTCAGTCATTTCCTTCACCCTGTCCAGAACCTCCGTCCAGTACTTTTGAACCTTTGGGCATTCCCACCATATATGCCAAAATGTGCCTTTCCCTCCACAGTCCCTCCAGCAATTTGTCGACATTTGTGGGCAGAACTTCTGTAGTCTAACTGGGGTATAATACCACCAGTATAAGATCTTATACCCATTCTCTGCCAGAGGCTGGGCAATGGAGGGCTTCAATAGGTGTCTATAGCTTTGTGTCCACCACTCTTCCGTATAGTTACCCTGGAGTTCCTCCTCCCATTTTCTAGTATAAAAACCCTGTGGGGACGAGAGCAGAAGCAGAGCTCTATATATCCTTGTTATACCACCCCTACCCCCTCCTTGTCTCATTGCCTTTTCCACCTCCGTCTCTGCCAACTCCAATTCATCCCTAGCTCTTTTGAGTATATAATTTCTGAGACAATTATAATAAACTAAGTCCCTCTCCTCCAAGCCATACTCATCTTGCAATTCCTCAAATGACCGCATTTCCCTGTTGACCCAAATTTGCCCCAGTTGATAAAGACCCCTCTTAGCCCAGATCTGAAATATCTTCTCCTCCCTCCCCAAGGGGAACCCTGGTGCATCTTGTATTGCCATCTGTTGGAAATATTTTCTTTCTGGGAAAGCCCGCTTTCTTAATTGAAGCCAGGTATGTAAGATGTGGCTCAAGCCCATCGGGACCCTCTCAATTATCGTTAAGAGTTCCTTTCTCGGTTTCCAGAGTGCGTCCCCTGTGTATCTAGTTCCCATCCATGCTCGCTCCCAGTGAAGCCACTTTTTAGTATTGGTCGGGTACCATTCAGCGCACACCCGCAGTTGCGCTGCCTGGTAGTAGAGAAAGAAATTTGGGACCCCATGCCGCCTTTGTTCGGCCTTTGGTACATTACACTTCTACGCACCCTGGGTGGCCGCTTCCTCCAGATATATGCAAAAACCTTTTTAGTCAACTGTTGGAAAAAGGTACGCGGGATGGGAATTGGAAGAGCCATAAATAGATAAAGCAGCTTCGGCAGGAGCATCATTTTTACCGCATGTATTCTGCCCAACCACAAAATCGTAAGGCCCTCCCACCTATCCAGTTCTCCAAAAAGCTCCCTGACCTTCTTAGGGAAGTTTTCCTGATATAAAAGCTCTATTCTTGGGGTAATCATAGCCCCAAGATACCTTATTGCCCGCGCTGCCCATTTAAATGGGTATAATTTCTGCAATTCCTGGGCCTCCCTCTGCGGTACCGTAAGGTTAAGTATTTCAGATTTAGTGGTATTAATTTTAAAGCCCGAGAGCTCCCCATACTGCAAGATCACTTCTGTAACCTGCTGTAGCGATTGTTTAGGCTGTGCCAAGGTCAGCAGTACATCATCAGCAAACAGCATAATCTTGTGCTCCCTCTTACCTCTAACCACACCCCGTATACTCTTGTGTTCTCTAATCCTCTGTGCTAATGGTTCAATGGATAGTGCAAACAACAGGGGCGATACCGCACACCCCTGCCTCGTCCCCCTACCCAGCCCTATCGGCTCCGAGTAAGCCCCATTTATCGTTATGATTGCCAGGGGATTAGTATAGAGCAAGCTGAACCATTTTAAGATTCTTCCCTCCAGTCCTATCTGCTTTAGGACCCCAAAAAGAAAAGGCCACTCCACCCGGTCGAACACTTTTTCAGCATCCACCGAGAGGAGTAGAACCGATTCTGGTTCTTCATTAGCTTGCTGAATCACATGAAGCAGACACCTAATATTATCGAACGTCTGCCGGCCCTCTATGAAACCCGCCTGGTCATCATGAACCACTCTCGGGAGTACCCTTTGCAGCCTCGCAGCCAGAATTTTAGTGAAAATTTTATAGTCCACATTTAATAGGGAAATGGGTCTATATGAGCCACAACATAGGGGATCCTTGTCCGGCTTCTGTATCAAAACTACCTCTGCCACCCTCCACGAGTAAGGCATTTCCCCCATGTAGTCAAATGCTGTGATTGCTTTTAACAGCAGTGGTGCTATCCACTTGGAAAACTGCTTATAGAAGCTCGCTGGGAACCCGTCAGGCCCAGGCGCCTTATTGTTAGGCAAACTCGCAATTGCCCTTTCTATCTCCTCAAGCGTTATGAGGGAGGACAACTCCTCCACCTCCTTCTCCGAAAGGCCTGGCATTTGTATCCCCTGTAGATATTGTGCAATCTCTTCCCTCATGCCCCTCAGGTCCGACTTATAAAGTTGGCCATAGTAATCCTGAAACACTTCCTATATCTCTTCTGTGCGGTTTACTAACTGTCCTGATGAATTATATACCCCTGCTATATAATTTCTTTGGGCTTGCTTTTTCAATTTATTTGCTAATAGCCGGCCAGCCCTATTTCCAAATTCAAAATGCTCCTGCCGAACCCGCTGAAGCTGCCCTGCTATCTCTGTCATCTGGAGATCATTAAGCTGTGCTCGGAGTTGCTGCACTTCCTGCAATTTTTGCGTGTCGGACGGATCCTCTTTATGCTTTCTTTCACTGGCCTCTATGTTATTTCTAACTGTGTCCTCCTTCCCCTTATGATCCCTAGCGATGTGTGCCTGCCATGCTATAATCTGACCCCTTAATACCGCTTTCATTCCCTCCCAAATACTGGTCGGATGTGCTTCTTCATTATCATTAAGCTCTATATATTCCTTTATGTATTTTTCCAATTCAGCTATATTCTGTGGCTCTAGGAGTAAGGCTTCATTTAGCCTCCAATGGGGACGGCCTATAGGCCTTCTTCCCATCCTCAGCGTTAGCACCACCAGAGAGTGATCCGACCAACTACAGGGCTCGATAGTCACCCTTTCAACCTGCCTCCTCACCATTGCATCGCCCAGCCAATAGTCAATTCTCGAATAGGTTTTGAGGAGGGGGGCATAATGGGTAAAATCTTTTTCAGTCCAATGCGTGTCTCTCCATAAGTCAGTCAACCCCCATCTTGCCAGCCAGGACTGGAAGGCTACTCTATCTCCCTGTGCGTATTTTGCCACCCCCCATGAGTTATCTAGCTTCGGGTCCAGTGTCAAGTTCATGTCGCCCCATATCACCAAATGACCTTTAGCATGCTTTTGTAAAATCCTCTCCAATTCCTGCATAAATATCCTCTGGTTCTCATTGGGTGCATATGCACATACCAGTGTGTAATATTCCTTATCAAGGGAGACCACCAGCAATATATATCTGCCCGCTTTATCCCTAACCGTTACATGCACCTGCCAGGGTAGGGACCGGGTTAAAGCTATCAAAACTCCCCTCTTTTTCTGAACCTCTGTGGCTGATGCACTTCTTATATATGGGTACTGCTTATTATTCATTAAGTATTCATGGACTTTTCTAAGGTGGGTCTCCTGGAGAAACATTACATCGGCTTGCTGGCGTTGCATTTCCCTAAATACCTGCTTCCGTTTTTGCGGAGTATTCAAGCCCCGCACATTTATAGTCACACATTTAAGCATTGTATAGGCAGACAACTTCTCCAGTTATAAGCATCATTATAGCATATCTCAATATTAGCCACCCATCCCTCCCCGCCTTCTTCCCTCCCCCACCCCTTCCCTCCTCAGCTCCTTTCCTTCCCCCTCCCCCCCTAGTCTCCCCCCTCCTCCCTCCTCCAAAACCTTAGCACCTTTACCATATTCTGGATGGTGCAACACGGAGGGGTTGTGACTCACTAGTACCCCTTCACATTTTTAGCTATTAATACCTTTAACTTAACTCTTATCCTACTCCCTGTTTAAACCAAAGTTCTATATTACCCTACTGCACCTTATAACCAACAATAACTTTCGACCAGGCCAGCTTGCTGCTTTCCAAGTCCATGACACCTGGTAGACTCGCCGCAAGGGCGCATCCTGTTAAACAAATGGGATCTTATCTCCCATTGTTGCCATGCAAAGTCAAGTGAGGCGTCCTGCTGACTTCTGGCGCTGAAGGCGACTCTGACCTACTCTTTGCCATCTGGGGTGGGTCCTGGGATCCGCTGCCATCGATGGGCGCTCCGCTGCAGAGGGTATATCCATCTGGTAGTCTCCCTGCAGTATTCTCTACGCCTCCGCCAGGGTTTTGACCATGTGCTGTTTCCCATCCTTGTAGAATGCTAGCCCAAACGGATATCTCCAGCGATAGCGAATATCCAGTTCTCGCAACTTTGCCGTTACCGGCTTCAAATCAGCCCGTCTCTTCAGGGTGGCAGCCGCCAAGTCCTGGTATATTTCCACCCTATTGGTGTCCCATTTATAATCCTTTATTTGTCTTGCCGCTGCCATGACACGCTCTTTCACTTTGAAGTCCTGGAAGCATGCTATAATATCCTTTGGTAAGTTCTTTCTATTAGCCCCCAGGGCCAGATGTGCTCTGTCCAAGTTTATTTTTTCTGGTGGAATCGGATCCTCCATGTTCGCTAAAAGATCGCTGGCGATTTGCTGGACCACTTGCTCGCTATTTTGGTACTTTGAAATCTCCGGCAAGCCCCGAATGCGAATGTTATGGCGCCTACTCCTATTTTCCAGGTCCTCCAGTTTTTCGGAAAGAAGCTGCTGACCTATTCGCTCATCCGCGATCTGCTGCTCGAGGGAGCCCAGGGACTCCGCGTGGTCATCTATTCGGCCTTCCGCCTCCTCCACCCGGTGTCCGAGCTCAGCTATCTCCCCTCTCAAGTCCGCCCCCAGCGTCGCCAGCTCTGACCTCATGGCCTTTAGATCCGATCGGATTTCCTGGATCCAAGCGCATAGCTCTGGCAGTCCGGCCCCCTCAGGCTCTCCCTGGGTCTGCGATGCGAACATGTCTCCCGAAGGTTGCAATTCCGCATCCGTTCGCTCCACCATTTCTTCGTTCGCTCGGGCCGCCATGTTGGATTTCGTCGCGCCTTTCTTATACGCGAATTTAGATAAGTTTAACGGCGTTGATCGCCTTTGCATGGACGTCTCTGGCCTCCTCCGCTCTTCGTTCTTAAGTGGCGTCGTTTTCTTTGCCCTCCTCGCTTATTGTAAGTGCCGGGTAACGCTATTTTCACCTCGGGTACTCGGGAGCACAGAAGTTAGGCAGCCATGCTCTCTGATGACGTCACTTCCTCCCCAAAGCTGACATATTCTAATTAATAAATTCTGAATAAAATATTTTTTTCTACCTTTGTTGTCTGATCATTTAGTTTTTCTATTTGCTTTGGTCCCAGTGTCTTCTTTCCATTTGATATTTTTCTCTCACCATGTCCTGGCTACCATCTGTAGCCCTGTCCCTATCCTTCCTCCAGTTTCAGCATCTGCCCTCAAAGTGTTCCAATCCAGCCCTTAAATTCAGCAGTTTCCTTCTATATTCAGCATTTCTCCTCACCCCCATCCCCTCCATCCATGTGCATCTACTTCCTGTCTTCCCTCCCCTCCATCCATTTCCAGCAATTCTCCTCTCTCCCCTGCCCTCCCCTCCATCCATCCATGTCCAGCAACTCTCCATTCTCCCTTGCCCTCTCCTCCATCCATCCATATCCAGCAAATTTCCTCTCTCCCCTTTCCCCTCCATCCATCCATGTCCAGCAATTCTCCTCTCTCCCCTGCCCTCTGCTCCATGTCCAGCGATTTCTATTCTCTCCCCTGCCCTCCCCTCCATCCATCCATGTCCAGCAACTCTCCATTCTCCCCTGCCCTCTCCTCCATCCATCTCCAGAAAATTTCCTCTCTCCCCTGTCCCCTCCATCAATCCCTGTTGTCCAGCAATTCTCCTCTCTCCCCTGAACATCCTGTTTCTTTCCATCCCCTTCCCTCTTCTATCCAGTGTCTTCCCCTCTCTCTCCCCCTTCGCAGCATCTCCCATCTCTCTCGTTCTCTCTCTCATTCCTTTCCATCGTGTTCTCTTCCCCCTTCCATTCAGCATCTCCCCTTCTCTCTCTCCTGTTTGCAGGATCTTCCATCTCTCTTATTCCTTTCCATCCAACGTCTCCCCTTCATCCCTCCATCGAACATCTCTGCCTCACCCCTCCATCGATGTCCTCCCTCACTCCCCTTCCTTGCCTCACCTGTCCTCTCACTCATTCTCTCTACCCCCACCCCAAGCAAGGTTAGGGACATAGGCGTCATTATAAGCACATAAGCACCGCCATACTGGGAAAAGACCAAGGGTCCATCAAGCCCAGCATCCTATCTCCGACAGTGGCCAATCCGGGCTTCAAGAACCCGGCAAAACCAAAAAAAAAATCTTTTTTTAATAATGTTCAATGGACTTTTCCCTCAGGAATTTGTCCAAACCCCCTTTAAATTCCATAAGGCCAGCTGCTATCACTACATTCTCCGGCAACGAGTTCCAAAGTCTAACTACACGCTGAGTAAAGAAAAACTTTCTCCTATTTGTTTTAAATCTACCATATTCTAGCTTCATCTTGTTCTACCATATTCTAGCTTCATCTTGTGTCCCCTGGTTTTGATGTTGTTTGAAAGTGTAAACAAACGCTTCACATCTGTCCGCTCTAATCCGCTCATTATCTTGTAGACTTCTATCATATCACCCCTCAGCCCCCTTTTCTCCAAGCTGAAGAGCCCTAACCTTCTCAGCCTTTCCTCATAGGGAAGTCGTTCCATTCCCTTTATCATTTTCGTCGCCCTTCTCTGCACCTTCTCTAATTCCTTTATAACGTTTTTGAGATGCGGCGACCAAACTACTAGCTACTCCTCCCGGCTGCTGCTATGGCAGCCAGGAGGAACTGCGAACTTACATGATCTTCCCTTTCCTTCCCTGCCTCTTGCTCGCTCCCTCGCTCCCTCCCCCTCCCTGGCAAAGCATAATGCAAATGTGCGCGGGGCCGTGCTCCTGCTACATGTGCCACTGCCGGCTTCCCTCCTTTCTCCGGAAACAGGAAGGAACTTATATTCTGAGATGAGTGAAAGAGAAGGAGGGAGGCCTGCAGCGGCGTGCGCAGCAGCAGCACGGCCCCGCGCACGTTTGCATTATGCTTTGCCAGAGAGGTGGAGGGAGTGAGTGAACGAGCAAGAGGCAGAGAAGGAAAGGGAAGAGCATGTAAGTTCGTGGTTCCTCCAGGCTGCCAGGTAGGAGTGGCTCATTTAGGGGGGCACTGCCCCCCCTCGCCTCCCCCAAACTACGCCCATGCCTGCCAGGTGTCTGATGTCACTTCTGGTCTCACGTGCTGCTATGGGCCCAATAGCAGCACAGAGAGAGTGGGAAATGGACCAATGACTCCAGGAGAACGGGAGATAAGATTTCAAAGAACCACTTTATTCAATGACTCGACACAGAAACTGTGTTTCGGCCAAAAGGCCTGCCTCAGGAGTCTAAAAACAATAAATATTTAAAAACATAAGTTCAAATAAACAACAATGATAAGAAATTATACATCAAAAAAACTCTAACAGTATATATATAGTTTAGAGATAGACTGGAGTAAAAGCATATATATAAAAATATATAAAATTATAAATATATATAGACATAATTTCACAAAAAATACAGAATGATAAAAGGAATATATATGTCAGGTTCTCAGATTCAGAGCCCGCGGGGCTGGGCTCTGGAGCAAACGTGAGCCCTTGGGCTGCTGACGAGCGACAGCAGCAGGCAAAACCCACCAACCAACACTGAGTAAGCACACCGGCAGGGACTGCAGGCACTGCCCAGCGAACCGGAACACATGGACTGGAATCCCCCGGACTGGAGGACACAGGACTGGAACACTGGACTGCAATCCCCCGGACTGGAACACACACCGGACCGGAACACACTGGACTGGAGCGCACCAGACTGGAACACACACCGGACCGGAACACACTGGACTGGTCCCCCGGACTGGAGGACACAGGACTGGAACACTGGACTGGAGCACACTGGACTGGTCCACACAGCTTCACCTGCACTTAGCTACTAAGCCCCCCCAGGAGTTGAGCTCATGGGTTCGAGTAGCCAGCAGGACTTACTGGACGACACAGGGACCAGGACTAGAACAAGCTGTAACTGAAGTGCACCTAACTCCTAAAGTGACCAAAAGTGTTCCTAAGCCCAGCACCAACAGAAAAGCTCCTAAGCCCTCCACTAACAGCAGTGCTCCTAACAGAAACTAACAGGGGTGCCCCTACACCCTACACTAACAGAAGTGCAGGGAAACCACAAGGGAAAAGGAAGGGAAGACAAATGCCAGACCTAACACTGGTACTTCCTAAGCACCAAGCTGCAGCAGCTAAACATGGGTTCTCACCCTGGTGCTTCCTAAGCACCCAGCTACAGCAGCTAAACACAGGTCACGAGGAAAAGCGGGGAAAGCACAAGAAAACAAGCAGGAAAGCCAAATACCCAAACAACAAAAGGTGCTTCCTAAACACTTACTAACAAGGGTGCTCCCAGCACCAAACTCCAGCACGGCACTAACAGCAGTGCTACACACCGTAACAAAAGGGAAAAACAGGGAAGTCAAACACACAAGTCACAAGTGCACACTGCACTAAACTAACCGGGACCTAAAGCAAGTAGCCAGAAGCAAACGTTGCGAAGGCCCCGAAGGAAAGAACCCACTTCCTTATCAAGGCCCTCCCTGATGATGTCACACTCCCTAGACCCAGGCAACAGCACACTAACCCAGAGAGCACACTGAAAACCATAGAGGCCCAACCCACACCAATGCAACACCGTGAAACACTTGAAGCCAGTACACCCAAAGAGAGTTAGAGCAACTCAGACTACCCACACAGGTGCAGTATAGTGAAACAATTAGAGCCCTGCTGCTGGAAGCTGCCAACACAGAGAGACAGAGCCAGCTCAGAAAGGACAGACAAAGAAACAGAAGCCAGCTAAGAAGCTGACCCCCAGGAAAGAGGTAAGTTTGAGAGGGGTTCAGACCCCAATCATAACAATATATCAATAAATCTTATATGGTCTAAATAGGAATTAAAATAAAGGCACATATATATAAAATGTGTATCCAGAAAATGTTTATATATATATACAGATACACATATATACACATATATAATTATATGGGCCCAATGACATCTCATGGACTAGCAGGGGGCGGGCTCAACTCTTCGTCCTAGTGCGGGGTCTGGTGCCAATCCAGAAGTCACAGTAAGACCATGACACTAGTAAAATGCAACACAATAAGTATTGCAGTCAGACCTAGAACATCAATACGCCTATTGGGAAACTGAACAAGCTGCATTATTACAGAAATTTAAACAGAAACTCTATGCAAACAGACTATCTGGCCTCTGTCATAAACACTGAACACAAATAGACCCTTGCCAGATACAAAGTAAGTGACCACAAACTTAAAATATAGATACATAGACAAAATTTAAACTTAAAGCCCAAGAAGCCACACTCTGAAAGCAGTGCAACACTAGAGAAAGAGAAATAGAAACTAGAAAGAAAGCAGTGTCAATTAAATTTACTGTAAAACTGACATTTTCCATTCACTGAATTAAAAATAAAATTCTTCTTTCTGCCTTTGTTGTCTGGCTGTTGGTTTTTCTTGCCAATCATGTTTGTCCCACTCTCGAGGTTCTGCTTTCCTTTTTTTAAATTTCTTAACACCGGGTTCTGCTTTCCTTTTCTTAACTTTCTTTACAAGATCTCCAGTCCATCTCCTACTTCTTTTCTCCCTTCCTGCCTTCTTCACTTCTTCTCCTATATTCAACTCTGGCTTTGATCTTTTCCCTTCAGCTTTCCTTCATGTATCTGCTCAGACTTTATTCGTTCTTAGTATTCAATCTTCATTTTTATAAAAACAAATCTATCTACAGCTTTTCATCTCCCTCACCCCAACCATCCCATTCTTCATCCTGTTATTCCTGTCTTTTGCTAATTCTCCCCTCTTCCAGCACCTTCTCTTTCTCTTTCCTCCCTTCTGTACAGCACCCTCTGTGTTTTAACTCCTTTGACCAGTATATTCTCTCTCTTTCTCTCACACCCTTCTGACCAGCATATCCTTCTTCCCTTACCTCAATCCAGCATCTTTCCCCATCATCCTCTTGTATCCAGCATCTCTCCATGTCCCTCCATTTCAGAATCTACCCTATATCCCTATTCCTCCCATGCCCAGCATATCCCCTCTCTGTCTCCATCCACGTCCAATGTCTAGCATCCCCCATCATTTTCTTACTCCCCCCCCCCCCCCATTTCTAGCATCTCCTGGCTTTCTACTCACCCCATGTCCAGCATCTTCCAATATCCATTTTCCTCCCTACTTGATCTAGCATCATTTCTTTCCCCTCCTCCAAGCCAGCATATTCCTCCATATCATTCCAGTACATCCATTCTCCCCCCCCCCCAACCCAAATCAGCATCTCCATTCTGTCACCTTACTCCTTTCTATGTCCACTATATCCCCTTCTCTCCCTCTGCTGTCTGGGCATTTTATTTTCTAATTGGGCTGGTCTCAGTCTCTTTTCCACTTTCCTTATGTCAGTCTTCTCTAAATTCTTTTCCAGGTTTGCCTTTCCATTTCTTTTCTCTCGTTTTGTCTTCTCTATATCTGTCTGGCTCTAATCTTTTTTTTTTTTTTCACTTTTCTCTTTTCTGTGTTTTTATCTATTTTTCCCCTCATTCTCTTACCCTCTAGTCATTAGTCTGTTCTTTTCACATCTCATCTACTTACTGGTTTTTTCCATTTTTCTCTCATCTCCTCTCCAGCACTCCCACACCACATACTACCTAATGAGAAAAAATTGGTCAAATGCACAAATCACAGATTTCAACAAATAGACAAAAAGAACCACATATCAGTATTATAGAGCTGAAATGCCTGAAATGAACCCTCAAGAAGTCACACCTTGCATATAGCAAAACTTGCATTGATCCAAAGAACAGCCTTTTGCATGGATTTTGGAACATGCTTCTTCAACTGGCCCCTCCAATGTGCCCTATTGTTCCTGCTTATGTGGTTAGAGATATATTCAGTTGTTGAGTACAGAAGTTGAACATTTGTAAGATACTCATCATTATTCAAGTCAGTTTTTGTTGTTTTCTTCTTGGTTCTCTACCAATCTTGATTCCTGTACTTTAATTCAAAACGTACCTTGCCTATGTCTTAGTACTAAGATTTTTAGTAAACTGAAAGATACCAAAAATTTAGTGTTTAAATTAGCTTGCTGATTTGAAGTAAACATATGAATAAGACAAAAGATAAAGCAGTGTAGCATTATTATAAGTGAATATTTACACAATGTTTATTTTCATAAACCTTACCTCTGCAATTAAGGCATAGTTTGGAACCATCATTGCAAATGGTCTGAACAGAGCTTTCAGATTGTCAGGTAACTCAGTTCTACCAGCATAACCAGGGTTCATTGTGATAAATGCTGCACAAGTCATTACCAACTTTATTTCGCGTCCCTCAAACATAAATCTCGACAGCTGTTTGAAAGAAAAAGATAATTATATTATTATTTATCAACTCATTATCTGTTTATATTGTTTTAAAAAATCCTAAGAATTTTGCTTAATGTTTAATGCACTTACAGGATAATTTTAGAATACAGTTCTGCAGGTAAAACAATCAGAAATGGCTTTTTCTAAAACTGTTTGGAGTATATGTGCTTAAACTTATGCATAAGCTCCCTGATATTCAGCTGGTGGTGGGCAGTGCTTCGACTTTATGCTGCCAGCATTCAACCCAGATGTTCAATGCTGGGCTGTTTCCAGCAACTGGCATTGAATATCCAGGTTTTTCATTACCAGCTAGCTCATGACCGGTTAAGTCAACATTCAGATTTAACCTGCTGTGGCTTAGCAGGCAAAGATAGGTCTGCTTTAAATGAGGACTTATTTGGCAGCTAAGCCTGGCCGGTTAAGTTCCAAATATTGGGACTTAACTGGTCACGCCCCCAACATCGCCAACTTTATTTGCAGTGATAACCAGGCATTTTCAGGAGCAACAACCAGTTAAATTGAACAGTTATCCACTGAGACATACATTAAATCGGTTGGCGGATGTTCCTAGCTGGTTAACTTGCACTGAATATCGGGGTCCCAGGTTATCAAGCTTGGGGGAAGGGTTCCTGAGGATGAGACTGGGAGAGGGTTTGCACTTGTGCACATTTATCCAGATTAAATTCCTGAGCAGCATATAATTTCTTACTAAATAGTCTCAATACCTCACAGAATTCATCATTCTTATTACATTTCCATTTGTTTGACTCTTTCTGTTTTGGACACAAATTTATCTCTTGTTATTCTAGCTAACATTCTCTCAATTTTATTACCATATTATATTTATAATAGAGATTTCTGTATCCTTTGATGAGATAAGGCATTCAACTCTGTCATGGTAGACGTATATATAGATCTGCAATGTGCAGTAGGGAGTCTCTGTTTGTCCTTTTGCAATTGTTCTTTAGGTCCATATACATACTTCCAAGGTCACTAAGGTACACCTAAGAGTATCCCTAACCACACCCTCTCCAAAGGACATTACATGAAGTAACACCCACCATCAAGCCTTCTCCAGAGTGGCCCCACACTCTGGAATGCACTCCCAGACTCCCTAAAAGGCTTCACTCAACGCAAGACTTTCTCTACTTCAGGAAGCAGGTGAAAGCTTGTCTCTTCTCCTTAGCCTTTAATGGAAGAGCAACTAGCTTGCTAGTCACAAATACACATGGACTAACACAGGTCTGCACTAGATGAGATTATATTCATGCACCTTTCTGACTTCAAATGCAATCTTCTTTCTTTAAATTAGTCTCCTTATTTTCTAAATCCTCTCTATATGTCCCACCTTCACTTACACCCTATGCTGCCTATTAACTACTACTACTAAAAATCATTGCTATAGTGCTACCAGCTGGACAGACAGACAGGACAAATAAGGGACAAGGGTAGGACCGGCAGACACATAGGGATAAGGGGCTATTGAAGAGAAAGATAAGATAAAGGTTATGAACAAGTGAAAAAAGTTAGGAGTCAAAAGCAGCATTAAACAGGTGGGCCTTAAGCCCGGATTTGAAGGCGGGCAGAGATGGAGCTTGACGTAGTGGCTCAGGAAGTCTATTCCAGGCATAGGGTGCGGCAAGATAAAAGGAACAGAGTCTGGAGTTAGCGGTAGAGGAGAAGGGTGTAGTTAGGAGAGATTTACACAGTGAACGGAGTTTCTGCGAAGGAGTGTAGGGTGAGATGAGGGTGGAGAGGCAGTGAGGGGCTGCAGAGTGAATGCACTTATAGGTCAATAAGAGGAGCTTGAATTGTATACGGAAACGGATAGGGAGCCAGTGAAGTGACTTCAGGAGAGGGCTGATATAAGCACAGCGATTTTGGCGGAATATTAATCGTGCAGCAGAATTTTGAACAGATTGAAGCATAGGCGTAGTTTGACTGTTTCATTTGGGGGGGCAAAGAATGGGCGGAGCATATTAGCATATCATTTGCATATATACATATGCAAATGAATATGCTAATGTGGAGGAAGGAATTGAATTTACAGGCAAAATATCACAGATGCACATTTCAAAAAGCTGACACATTTCAATTAATAAATTATGAATAAAATACTTTTATCTACCTTTGTTGTCTGATCATTTAGTTTTTCTATTCGCTTTGGTCCCAGTGTCTTCTGTTTTATTCAGTGTCTTCTTTCCAGTAGGCTTCCCTCTGCTCCCCACCCCTCGCAGTCCCATCCATCTCTTGCTCCTTCCCTCTGCTCCCCACCCCTCGCAGTCCCATCCATCTCTTGCTCCTTCCCTCTGCTTCCCACCCCACCCAGTCCCATCCATCTCCTGCTCCTTCCCTCTGCTTCCCACCCCTCCCAGTCCCATCCATCTCCTGCTCCTTCCCTCTGCTTCCCACCCCTCCCAGTCCCATTCATCTCCTGCTCCTTCCCTCTGCTTCCCACCCCTCCCAGTCCCATTCATCTCCTGCTCCTTCCCTCTGCTTCCCACCCCTCCCAGTCCCATTCATCTCCTGCTCCTTCCCTCTGCTCCCCACCCCTCCCAGTCCCATCCATCTTCCCTCTGCTCCCCACCCCCCCCCCCCGCGAGGTCCAAGATGGTGACTCCGTTTACCCCCTCTCTTCCTCCCTCCCTCCCTCCGCCGCAGGCAACAGTCTTCAGCTTTTTCAGCGTTCCTGGCAGCGGTAGCGATGTACACGCTGCCTTCGGTCTGCCCCGGAAGCCTTCTCTTCAAGTTCCTGTTCCCACCTATGCGGGAACAGGAACTTGAAGAGAAGGCTTCGGGGCAGAGCCAAAGGCAGCGTGTACATCGCTACCGCTGCCAGGAACGCTGGAAAAGACTGCTGCCTGCGGCGGAGGGAGGGAGGGAGGGAGGAAGAGAGAGGGGTAGATGGACACGCTCCTCTCCGTCCGCTACTCCGCTTGGCTTCGGAAGGCGGGACGCAGACAGAGAGAGCAGGAAAGCCAAGCGGATGGAGAGGAGCGCGTGCGTGCATGTGTTTTTTTTTTTTTAAACTAATGGCGCGGCGGCGCCTCATCGTCGTTTGGGGGGGCATTGCCCCCCCTCGCCCCCCCAGTCTACGCCTATGGATTGAAGAGGAGAGAGATGGCTGAGTGGAAGACCTATGAGAAGCAAGTTGCAGTAGTCCAAGCGAGAGGTGATGAGAGTGTGGATATGGGTTCTGGTAACGTGCTCAGAAAGGAAAGGGCGAATATTGGCGATATTATAGAGGATGAAATGACAGGTTTTAGCAATCTGCTGAATATGTGCAGAGAAGGAGAGGGAGGAGTCGAAGATGACCCCAAGGTTACTAGCAGATAATACAGGAAGAATAAGTGTGTTGTCGACAGAAATAGAGAATGGGGGAAGGGGAGAGGTTAGGTTAGGTGGGAAGATAAGGAGCACAGTTTTGGACATATTAAGTTTCAGGTGGCGGTGAGACATCCAGGCAGCAATGTCAGACAGGCAGGCAGATACCTTGGCCTGGATTTCTGCTGAGATTTCTGGTGTGGAGAAGTAGATCTGGGAGTCATCAGCGTAACGATGGTACTGGAAACCGTGGGATGAGATCAGAGCACCAAGGGAGGAAGTATAGATGGAGAAAAGGAGAGGTCCTAGGACGGATCCTTGAGGTACACTCACTTACAGCGGGATAGAGGAAGAGGAGGATCCACCAGAGTATACACTAAAAGTACGCTGTGAGAGATAAGAAAAAAACCAGGAAAGAGCAGAGTTCTGAAATCCAAGTGAGGACAGCTTGATCAATAGTGTCAAAAGAAGCAGAAAGATTGAGAAGGAGGAGGATAGAGTATAGCCCTTTGGATTTAGCCAGGAATAGATCATTGGAGACTTTAGCAAGTGCTGTTTCGGTTGAATGAAGGGGGCGAAAGCCAGATTGCAGTGGATCAAGAATAGCTTGAGATGAAAGAAAGTCGAGGCAGCGATGGAGGACAGCACATTCTAGTATCTTGGATAAGAAAGGGAGGAGGGAGATGGGGCGATAGTTGGAAGGAGAAGTAGGATCCAGTGAAGGTTTTTTAAGGAGTGGGGTGACTACGGCATGTTTGAAGGCATCAGGGACAGTTGCAGTGGAAAGTGAAAGATTGAGGATATGACAGATGAAAGGGATGACAGTAGGAGAGATAGTGTTGAGTAGATGAGTGGGAATAGGGTCAGTGGAGCAGGTGGTTAGTTTTGAGGAGGAAAGAAGAAGTAAAGTTTCCTCTTCAGTAATTTTGGAAAAGGAAGAAAAGGAGGCAGGGATAGGAGGGTTGAGAGAGTGGACTAAGGGAAGGAGGGGTGGAGGTGAGCAGGTTGTGAATTCAAGTTTTATCTTGTGAACCTTGTCATGAAAGTACTCAGTCAGAGTCTGGGAAGAAAGTGAAGGGGGAGCTGGAGGAGAAGGCACTTTGAGGAGAGAGTTTAGCGTGGCAAAGAGACGTCGAGGGTTCGAAGCAATAGAGTTAGTCAACTGGATGTAAATGTAATAGTCCTGTTTGGCAAGTAAGAGAGCAGATTGGAAGGAGGTCAGCAAGAATTTGAAGTGTATGAAGTCAGCATGGGTACAAGATTTTAGCCAAAGGCGTTCGGCAGAGCAGGCACAGGAGCGTAGGTAGCGGATTGTAGAGGTCAGCCAAGGCTGGGGTTCGGTACGTTTTATAGGACGAGACACAGGAGGAGCGAGAGTGTCCAGAGCAGATGACAGAATAGTATTATAGGAAGAGACAGCCTCATTGACGGACTTGGTTGACATAGCAGTAGAGAAGAGATTTGAGACTCTGGAGGACAGGGTAGAAGGGTTTATAGCCTGTAGATTCCTAAATGTGTTGGTTAAAATAGGACGGGTCTGGGGAGGAGGATGTTTAAGTGTGAAAGTTATAAGATGATGGTCAGAGAGGCGGAGATTTGAGGCAAGGAAACTGGAGGGTAAGCAGTTGGAGAAGAGGATAAGATCAAGACTGTTACGATTTCAGGTTCAAAACAAACATTCACTAGAATGTGAGCCCTTGGACCACTGCCGAGGAGCAGCAGCGGCAGGCAAGACCCCCAGCTGGGACTGGGCAAACAAGCGAGGCTGGAGCTGGAATCTGGAATGGACTTGGCCAGAATGACAGGACTGGAACTGCGGCTGTAGGCAGACAATGCTGGAACCACAGGACTGGGATAACAGGAGGAAAACAGGACTGGAGCAGCTCCGGGTTTCACCTGCACTGACTGACGTTCCCTAGAGGTTGAGCCCCTGGGTGCGGGCGGCCTGCCGGACTTACAGGATGGAGCTGGACTGGATCAGGATTCACAGACAGACTAGGCAGACAGAGCATACATAGAAGCTTGGCAGAAGCAGGGTTCAAGATATACACACAAGCTGGGCAGAAGCAGGGTTCAGGATAAACATACAAGCTGGGCAGAAGCAGGGTCCAGGATATACATACAAGCTTGGCAGAGGCAGGGTTCAAGATATACATACAAGCTCGGCAGGAGCAGGGTTCAAGATATACATACAAGCTTGGCAGAACCAGGGTTTAGGATATACACACACACAGGCAACAGAACAGAACCAAGACTGGAGGCTACCAAGCAGCCACAAACAGAAACACAGATAGTGAACAAGGCAAAACAGAAGAGATGGAAGCCCACAGACAAGAGCAAGACAAAGCAGAAGGGCAAGAGCCCACAGAACAAGGCTAGGTAAGCCGTGCAACAGCACACCGACTAACCTGATGACCCTTGGCAATGCAAAGGCCCTGGATGGAAGAACACCACTTCCTTATCAAGGCCCTGACTGATGATGTCACAACTACAGGACACAGGCAGAAAGCATACTGAAGCACAGAGAGGCTAAATACACACAGGTGCAGTATAGTGGAGCAATTAGAGCCATGCTGGAAGCAGCCAGCACACAGAGACAGAGACAGAGCTAACTCAGGAAGAACAGACAGATGCTAGCTCGGAAGCTGACCGCCAGAAATAAGGTGAGACTGAGAGGGGTCACAACCACAATCGTGACAAAGGCAGTGGCCATTCTGGTGAGTAGGGGTGGTGGAGCACAGCTGAAGATTGAAGGAGGATGTTAAGGCAAGAAATTTAGAAGCATAAGAGTCAGAGGGGTCATTAGCATGAATGTTAAAATCCCCAAGAATGAGGAAGGGAGATGAAGGTTCAAGAAAGAAGGAGAGCCAGGCATCAAAGTCAGAGAGAAAGGAAGAGGGGGATTTAGTAGGGGGTTGATAAATGACTGATACTCGGAGAGGCAGAGGAGCGAACAGACAGATCGAGTGGACCTCAAAGGAAGAAAAGCAGTGAGACTGAGGTGGAAGAATGGGCTGGAATTTACAGGAGGGTGAGAATAGTAGCCCAACACCGCCTCCACGGCCAACCGAGCGAGGAGTATGGGAAAAAACATAATCTCCATGACATAGGGCCACAACTGAGGCAGAGTCCTCAGAGCAAAGCCAGGTTTCAGTTAGGGCAACCAGCTGGAGGGTACGAGAGATAAAGAGGTCATGGATTTAGGAAAGTTTGTTGCAGACAGAGCGGGCGTTCCATAGAGCACAAGAGAAGGGCAGAGAAGAAGGTGGGTGGAGAGGAACCGATATCAGATTGGAGGTATCAGGTGTGGCCTACATGAATAGGATAAGAGCTGATGTAACATAGTAACATAGTAGATGACGGCAGAAAAAGACCTGCACGGTCCATCCAGTCTGCCCAACAAGACAAACTCATATGTGCTACTTTTTGTGTATACCCTACCTTGATTTGTACCTGTCCTCTTCAGGGCCCAGATCGTATAAGTCTGCCCAGCACTATCCCCGCCTCCCAACCACCAGCCCCGCCTCCCAACCACCAGCTCTGGCACAGACCGTAAAAGTCTGCCCAGCACTATCCCCGCCTCCCAACCACCAGCCCCGCCTCCCACCACCGGCTCTGGCACAGACCGTATAAGTCTGCCCAGCACTATCCCTGCCTCCCACCACCGGCTCTGGCACAGACCGTATAAGTCTGCCCAGCACTATCCCTGCCTCCCAACCACAAGTCCCGCCTCCCACCACCGGCTCTGGCACAGACCGTATAAGTCTGCCCAGCACTATCCCCGCCTCCCAACCACTATCCCCGCCTCCCACCACCGGCTCTGCCACCCAATCTCGGCTAAGCTCCTGAGGATACATTCCTTCTGAACAGGATTCCTTTATGTTTATCCCACACATGTTTGAATTCCGTTACCGTTTTCATTTCCACCACCTCCTGCGGGAGGGCATTCCAAGTATCCACTACTCGCTCCGTGAAAAAATACTTCCTGACATTTTTCTTGAGTCTGCCCCCCTTCAATCTCATTTCATGTCCTCTCGTTCTACCGCCTTCGCATCTCCGGAAAAGGTTCATTTGCAGATTAATACCTTTCAAATATTTGAACGTCTGTATCATATCACCCCTGTTTCTCCTTTCCTCCAGAGTATTCTCCAGAGTATGTGGGGGACCAGGATTGGGATTAATGTCACCAGCGGAGAGCAGGAGAAGGAGCAGGAGAGTATGGAGAAGAGCAGGAGAGGTATGACGACATCGACGAAGGCGAGATGTTTTATTGTGTATTCTGTTGAAATTGTAAGTTGCATACAATGGGGCCCTATTTACTAAGCTGCATTATAGGTGCGTTAACGTCTTTAACGCGTGCTAACCATGTATACGTGGTAACCGTGTTCATGCCTACACACAGTTATCGTACGCGCTAATTGTAGGTGTGTTAAAAACGCTTAAAGAAGAGATCACGTGATGCCTTGAGAGAGCAAGACATGCTGTACTTGTTCTCCGGGACCTCCGTGTGCCTTAGCATCTGCAATTAACCTATTTTTTGCGATTAATACATTCTACATTGCGTTATCCCACTGCTAAATGGACAGGTACTTAGAATCGTCGCCGAGCAGTATGGTGGGGAAAGGAAAAGGAGTTAAGAGAGAGAAAGAGAAACTGAAACAGACTGGCGATATGGAGGCGAAGCAGCAGCAAGATAAGCAGTCTTTTTCTACAGAACAATTGCAACAGCTGACGGTAGCAGTGACGACTGCTTTAGAGCCTAAGCTTGGCAGACTGTCGGAGCAGATCTCCTCATTCGAGACCCTCTTGGCGGACATGGGGAAGCGAACCAGAGAACTAGAGTAGAGGGTCTCGGCACTGGAAGACGCGGCCCCACCTGCTGCGGAGGAGAGGGATAAGCTTGTCAGCGCAGTGCGCATGCTGTCGGAAAAAGTGGATGATCTAGAGAACCGCTCTAGAAGGTCTAATTTAAGGATCATCGAGATCCCAGAATTGATCGGGGATGCGGCTTTGGCAACTTTACTGGAATCTTGGCTGAAGAAAGAGTTTGCCCTATCGGATAGCATGGGGCCGTTGTGTCTTGAAAGAACGCACTGCATGGGCAAGAAGCAAGATGGCCGCCTTACGCCGAGAGCAGTGCTTATCAAACTGCATAACTATATTCACAAGGTAGAAATCTTGTGTGGTTATAGAGCGAAACGGGACACTTTACAATATGATGATCATAAGATACGCATTTTTCAGGATTATTCGTTTGCTCTGCAGGAACGACAGAAGCAATTTACACCATTGTGCAGGCAGTTATATGAGAACAACATCAGATGCATGCTGTTATATCCGGCCACGCTGAAAATAATGCAAGATGGACACTGGCAATCTCATGAAAGTGCAAAGGCAGCGAAGGTTGCAGTGGCTAAAATAATAAAGAGTCTTTCGAATGCTCAGTCAACAGGCTGAAACTGGACTTGTGTAGTGAAGGTAGAAGGAAGTTCGGGGTAACGGGGAAATGTTTTACCTGTGGGTATTTCTGCTGATGTTATAGTATTCTAGGTTAAATGACATGTTAGAATAATTTATGTATAGGACGCGGGGTTCCTTGGCAATGGGTGTGTGATCTTCATATTTATCTTGTTAATGAGATGGATAGGTGTAAAGAGGCAGTGGGGGAGGGGGCAGGGAGGGGACAGGGAAGCGGGATGGGGGGGCAGGGAAGGAATGGGAAGAAGGTGAGATTTGGTCAAGGTTTTGTGGCATATGTTTGTATGATGGGCTTGGCTGCTGTTACTACTGCGGTTAGAAATTATTGTATTAGGATGATTTTGTGGTTGCAATGTGAAAACAAAATTTCCCTGGGGGGAGGCTGGGACCCCTGGGAAGGAAAACAAATGTACACTGAATGGGGGCGGTCTTGTGGTGGGTATAGATAAAAGTGTACAGCGCTCGGTAAGAATAGCGTCCTGGAATGTTTGTGGAATAACTTACCCCATAAAGCGGACAAACATTTTGACGGCGCTTAAACAGCACAGAGTACAAATTTCATGTTTACAAGAGACCAGGTTGTCAGCAGAAGAACATAAAAAACTACAATGTAAATGGGCGGGAGAAGTTATAGCATCCCCTGCGTCTGGTAGAAGAGGGGGCGTAGCGGTATTGTTGCATAAATCATTGGCTGGGGGGCCAAGCTATTGTTTAAAGATGAGGAAGGTAGGTTTGTAGGGATCCAATTAAATCTACAAGGAAGAGAGATATTGCTGGTGTCAGTGTACGCACCTGTGGGGCCTGATAAGAATTTTTTCCCCAAGGTTCTTTCTTACTGTCAAAGGTTCCCTTCATTACCATTGATGCTGGCAGGAGATATGAATGTAGTATTTGATGAGTTGTTAGATAGATCACACTCTGGGGGTGAGGGGATAAAGAGGAGGCCCTCCATTTTAGAATCCTTTAGTGAGGCCCTTGGCCTAGTAGACGTATGGTGTGTGCTACGCCCTGGAGAACGGGATTTTACACATACATCACGTGCCCATCATTTTCTCTCCCGCCTATATTATATTCTTCTGTCCCAGGGGTTGATGAGTCAGGTTATTTCAGCTACATTAAGGCCAGAGGAAGTGTCCGACCATGCTGTGGTATGGTTGGACATGGAAATGGCGCCATATTTTCAACAAACGGCGGGCTGGAGATTTCTGGCGTATCTGTTTAAGTCGCAGGATTTTACTAAACATTTAGCAGATAAGTGGCAGGGGTTTGTTTTAGCAAATCATCAGCACATAGACGACCCCCTCCTTTTATGGCCTACAGCCAAAAAGTTGTAATCCGCGGAGATATAATTGCCTATGCCAGTGCCAGGAAACGTCGGATTACACAGGGAATCATTGATCTGGAACGGAAGTGGAGAATATTAAAGCGTCAATATGCACGTAGACCGACCCCCATTTTATATGAGACTTTAATAGCAACCAAGACAGCACTAGATAGTCTTATACACAAGAGGACGCTAAAGTCTCTGATTTACAGTAAATATAAATTTTATAGATATGGAGAGAGGGTAGGGGGACTGATGGCACGTATGGTTAAAAGAGGGAAAAGAACTCACTATATCTCAGGAATTCGTAACTCCAAGGGAGAAGTTTCCACTAAATAAGAAGACATAGCAAAAACTTTTCATCAACATTTTGCAGAGTTATATATACTACCTGGCACTGAACCTCCCCGTGGCCGCGTATACCCTCTATCCCGGCCAGAGATGGAAGCCATGTCCCAGTATATTCGAGAAAACCTAGCTCGAGGGTTCATCCGGCCCTCTAAATCGCCCGCGGGGGCTGGATTCTTCTTCGTGGAGAAGAAGGATGGGGGGTTGCGCCCCTGTATTGACTACAGGGGACTCAATGCCATCATGCGGAAGGACAAATACCCCCTTCCCTTGATTTCTGAGATGTTTGACCACCTCCAGGGGGCCCAGATCTTCTCCAAGCTCGATCTCAGGGGGGCCTACAACCTTGTGCGGATCAAGGAGGGGGATGAGTGGAAGACGGCGTTTAACACCCGCGACAGGCATTACGAATATCTGGTAATGCCGTTTGGACTTGCTAATGCTCCAGCCGTCTTCCAAGCCTTCATGAATGACATCTTCAGGGATCTCCTGTATAAGTTTGTGATGGTCTACTTGGACGACATTTTGATATTTTCAAGGGCTGAGGAAGAACACCAGGAGCACGTGAAGCCCGTATTGCAGCGGTTGAGGGAGAACCACCTCTATGTGAAATTGGAAAAATGTGAATTCCATCGCTCCGAACTGCTCTCTTCCTGGGGTACATCATTTCTAACCACGGGCTGCGTATGGACCCCAGTAAGCTGACAGCCATCCTGCACTGGCAGCAACCTACGGGGCGTAAGGCTCTACAGCGCTTTTAGGTTTTGCAAACTACTATAGGCAGTTTATTTGGAATTACTCGTCCCTGACTGCCCCTCTTACTGCCTTGACTAAGAAGAACGCTGACACTCGCAACTGGTCGCCTGAGGCGTGTCAGGCCTTTGAGAATCTGAAACAGGCATTTGTTGGAGCTCCAGTGTTGCGCCATCCCAACCCGACAAATACATTTTTCGTGGAAGTGGACGCATCATCGGTTGGCGTAGGAGCAGTGCTGTCCCAGGCCCACCCCAGTGGGAAACTTCTCCCATGTGCATTCTTCTCTAAAAAGTATACCCCTGCCGAGAAGAATTATGCCATCGGGGATCAGGAGCTATTAGCCATTAAATTGGCCCTGGAAGAATGGCGTCATCTGCTGGAAGGGGCACAGGAGCCCTTCACGGTGTTCACGGACCATAAAAACCTGACTTATTTACGAGAAGCGAGAAGGCTGAATCCTCGCCAGGCCCAATGGGCACTATTCTTCTCCCGCTTTGATTTCATTCTGACTTATCGTCCAGCGGAGAAGAACATCAAGGCAGACGCCCTCTCCAGGTCCATGGAGGCTGACCTGGAGGAAGAACCCCTGCAGTATGTAATTAAACCCGATGTCATTGTGCCTGCAATGACGCTAGCAGTACCTGCAGGTATGACCTTTGTGCCACCCCGGCTGAGAGAAAAGACACTCCAATGGGGGCATGCCTCTCGAATGGCAGGACATCCCGGGATCCTGGGAACCAAGCGGTTCATCTCCCAGCAGTATTGGTGGCCTTCACTTGATCGGGATGTGCAGGAGTTCGTGGCTGCATGTCCTGAGTGCGCCCAGCATAAAGCTGACCGTCGGAGACCCCAGGGGTTGCTGATACCTTTACCGGTACCTGAGAGACCGTGGACCCACATTGCCATGGCCTTTGTTACGGATCTGCCCAACTCTGGGCACACAGTTGTCTTGGTAGTGGTGGACCGGTTTTCTAAAATGGCCCACTTCATACCCATGCCTACCCTTCCTTCGGTGGTGAAGCTGGCACAGTATTTCATCAGCGCTATTTTTCGTCACCATGGTCTGCCAGAATCTATTACCTCTGATCGAGGAGTACAGTTTGTCTCAAAGTTCTGGAGAGCCCTGAATTGGGCCCTTGAAATAAAGCTGAACTTTTCGTCGGGATATCACCCACAATCCAATGGCCAAACAGAACGAGTGAACCAATGCTTGAAGCAGTTCCTACGGATGTATGTGAATGAGCACCACAATGACTGGAGTCAGCTGCTGCCTTGGGCAGAATTCGCTCATAACAACAGAGTGAGCTCGGCCACGGGTGCTTCGCCCTTTTACATCATATATGGACGACATCCGCGGATACCAGCCCCCTTGAAAACCAACTCGGATGTCCCGGCAGCGGCCGATGCGGTGACCTCGCTCCAAGCAATTTGGTCGTCAGTTCAGAAAGCGCTGCGAGTGACCTCCGCTCGTATGAAACGCCAAGCGGATCGGTCTCGCAGAGTGGAACCGCGCTTCCAGCCTGGCGACTTGGTGTGGTTGTCCACGTGTAATCTTCGTCTGAAGATTCCCTCCTCCCGCTTTGCACCTCGATTTGTGGGCCCGTATCCCATTGTGAGGCAAGTGAATCGGGTCTGTTATCAGCTAAAGTTACCACCTACATTACGGGTACATAACACCTTTCATGTGTCCTTTCTGAAGCCTGTGATTCTGAGAAAAAGGGCTTTGGCCGTGTTGCCTGCTAGTCCAGCCATCTCAGCCTCCCAGGGGGAATACGAAGTCCGGGATGTCTTGGATGCAAGGCACTTCCGGGGACATCTCCAGTATCTCATTGCGTGGAAGGGATATGGACCGGCAGACAACTCCTGGGAAGACGCTACTCATGTCCACGCGCCAGTCCTAGTCAGACGGTTCCATCGCCTTTTCCCTCACAAACCTAAACCTCGTGGACGGGGTAGGGGGGGCCCTTGAAGGGGGGGTGATGTTATGATTCTGCCGGTTGGGCTGAGGGGGAGGGGGGGACGTCTCTTCTGATTGGCTGCCAGGGGTTGTGCTGACGTCAGGGGATAGTACTTTAGCCTGCAGCTGAAGAGTTTCTCTGCTTTTGCGTTACTTACTTGGTGGTAACAGGAAAGCCTGATAGTTTTCTCTCAGAACGTGCTCTATGTTCTGACAGGGATCGGTGTTGAATTAGAGTATTCTTTTCCTTCCCTCTGGGTTAGCTGCTGCTGTGTTTTTGTGCGCTCTGTAATCAGGGTCAGCTGCTCGTTTGTTTAGTGGGGGCTGGGCATTGCTCAGCCTCCGGGGCTCTGGGCTGAGTGAGAGCGTTCTCCTTTGTTTGTTTTAAGGGTTTCTCTTCCCAGTGTCCCGGCCTGCTGGCTCAGTGAGTTTAACCCTTTGTGTACTGTGTGTATTGTATTCCTGCCTCTGCCAGTGTGTTTGTTGGATGGGCCCCGCTCCCTCTCGGGAGGGGAAGCGTTCTCTCTGATTGTTTGTTGATTTATGGCACTCTCTCTCTGCTGGCTCTACAAGCTTAACCCTTTGTGTCCTGTGTGCCTCTGTCTACAGTGGGTTTGAGGCAAAGGCTTTCTGCCTTCCTTTTGTGTCTGGTTCCTCTGGCTTCTGCCTGGGGCTCCTACCCTGGTGGTGGTGGTGGGGGGGGGTTGCTGTGTTAGTTCCCCTGTCCTGCGCTAGTCCCCTGTGTGGGCGTGGCCCGCTCTGGTCCTTTGTTTCCCCCTCTGCCCTATTGCTGGTGTTCAGCGTGTGTCTGGCATCTTGGGGCCCTCTGGGTTCTTTCACCCCTCCCTGTGTGTGATTGGGTTCCAGTTCAGCCGTGAGGCTCGCACGAGTGGCTCTGTGTGCGTGGGTTCCGGTTCAGCCGCGAGGCCCGCCTGTATGCCTATTTCCCTTCTTCCTGAGGGACTGTGGGGAGGGGTAGCTTAGGGGGTATTGTGTAGCTGGGGTGTGTGGTGGTGGGTCGGTCTCCCCTTGGCCTGGGTCAGCTCCCTGCTGACCTCGGCCAGGGCCCAAGGGCTCACGACCAACCCAACGGATTACACGTCCTCTGCAGTGTTCTTGCGGTTACGGAAGAAAGGAGTAGTTAATATTCATCAATTAATCAATGAGGAAAGGAAACTGAAAACCTTTGAGGAGTTAAGGAGAGAGTCCGTGTTGTCACCTAAAGATTGTTTTGCTTATCACCAATTGCATCATTATGTGTCTGCTTTAGGGTGGATAAATTTGTGTGAAGATGTGCAGGACACTTTGAATTCTGCATTGACATTGGGTGCACAGAATCCTATTCCTTTACGGTTTCATCACAGATATTTATTGGATTCGACAGAGGACTTGGATTACAGGAGGATTGCGGAGATGTGGTCCACAGAATTGCAAGCAGAAATCAAAGAAGAACAGTTTAAGCAGCATATATTAAGTTTGCGGCTTAGTGCTCAGTTCACCAGATATTGGGAACTACAATATAAGTTTGCTCTACGGTTATATATATCCCCATTGAGAGCACGTTGAGCAGGATTCGGGTCCTTGGGTAGATGCTCTAAGTGTCATCAAGAGTCAACTACATTGAGTCACATGTTTTGGTTCTGCCCGAGGATCGCAAATTTCTGGGCTACAATATTTGCTGCAATTAACCATTACTGGAAAGGAACGATCACAGTGCGCCCACAGAGCTTGTTTGGGGTGTTTAACTATTTGGGCCCTGCCTGCTCCGCATTAAGGAGTTTCTTGCTGAAAGCCATTTATGTGGGGAAGAAAGTTATATTGATACATTGGAGAGAGACTTATGCTCCCACGCTGGAATCCTGGCGGATACACATGATGGAACCCTCAAGCTGGAAAGATGTGGGATTCAGAATTTTTCATCGAAAGAGGGACAGTTGTTTCAAAAGACATGGGGAAAGTTTTGGGATACTTTGCAACCAATAGCACGCAGTAGACTGTTAAACAGCGAAGCATCAAGGTTATGGTCACAATGGTTACGAAATGGAGCAGGAAAAAGGGAGGGGGAAAAGGGCAGGGCCATGCCAAGGGTCTCTGGTGCCCCTGCCCCCACCCCCGGTTTGGCACACGATGCAAAGGAAATAGGAGCTGAAAGATGGAGTGTATCTTTGTGGGATTGCTGAACAAATAAAGGGTCTTCCTGCAATTTTTTATAATCCACATGCATTTTAACAGATTTGAATTAAATGTTAAATAGTAGTAGTAGTACTATACAAAACTGAAAGCCTATCAAATGATTGATTACCCTCCTTGCTACCTATATTTAAGCACTACCACTTCAAACCTCATGTTGCATAGAATCTCTCTATAGCAGATGACTACTACTTATCATTTACTACTACTTATCATTTATATAGCGCTACAAGGCATACGTTTTACAATAGGTGAATTGATGTTCTAGTGCTCACTGTAGTGTTTAAGATTTCTTTTTCCATGTGTGACTCATAGAAATGACTGCTTATGGTATGGTAGAATTGCTCTATAGGTCCTGAGTGTTTTGTATTCTCGGTATGCCTAGTACTGGATTTTGGAGGGGGGTGTTAAAAAATGACCGGCCCCGGGTGTCAACTACCCTAGGTACGCCACTGCTACAGGGATACTACTAGTACTGAAATATATGTGACTTAGGTTTTACAGGTACTATACAATATTTTATCCTCTGCAACTGCCTTGATCCATTGCTCTGGGATGGGATCTTCTGGTACTATCATCATTCACACTGCTGCTGGATTTTAAGCACTGAAACTGTGCTTCAGAGAATAATAGCCTTACGGCAGTAAAACACTATCAAGGATTTACAATTTGTGACATCCTTGTCATTACATTTACTCTGAGCCATCATTTTAAAGTCAATTACTTTGTTTTTTTACAACATAGTTGCTGGATCTTAAGTACTACTAGAACTGGAAATATATAGTTATGTCACAATCCATTTTATTACTCATCAGCTTATCTTCCTTTCCTCATGCCTTAGTCTCCCCTCCTTCCTCCCTGATTCTAGCTTGTTCTCTCCCCCCCCCCCAACACACAGAAATTTCCTTGCCTTGTTTTTCCTATCTTCCTCTTTGCCTTTCTGTTCCATCAGCTCTTATTTTCCTTTCCTGCCCTTACTCTCCCCTCCTTTGTTCCTCCCTGATTCTAGTTTGTTCTGTTCTCTCCCCCCCCCCCCCCCCACAGAAATTTCCTCCTTGCCTTGTCTTTCTTTTCTTCCCCAGCTGGCCTGGTTGGTTCCAGTTCCCCCACCCAACCTGCAGCCTCAAATGTAACTTTCTTTATCGATAAGTGTAGGCCAGCCAGCCATTACAGTAATGAAAAGTAAACAAAGCGAAACCGTCCTTACCAATGATGTCCACCAGTCTGACTCTCTCTCAAAAACCAAAATTAATGCGGACTTGCGGAGCGCTGCGGGAGCAGGCAGCAGCAGCAGCTGATCATTCAATGATCCAAGCAGCGGCGCCGGCTCTCCTCTCTCCTCTCACAGCACTACTCCAACGCGGCGTTGGCAACACCCGTCCTTCGGAGTCGGACTGCCTGCGAGGCTCCAGGCGCGATGACATCACGCCGTGCGTCACGCTGGGGCGGTGTTAACTAAGCCTAAACAGACGAACGAGCGCAGCGCACGGGAAGGCAGCAGCCAGAGCCAACAGCGCATGCGCATATAGGCGCCAACGCGAGAGAGATTTATATTTTTTAATTTTATTAAACACAACACTGATTCGGCCGGCGGCGGTGCCCTTGAAGGTGAGGTGCCCCCCCTGCCGTGCTTACCCTGCTTACCGAGTTAGCACGGCCCTGGGAAAAGGGGGGGACAAGGGGGGAAGGTGGGGGAGAGGGGAGGAGCGAAAATCTGCTTTACTGTTGATTATTAGACTAGTTTCACATCTTAAAAAAGGGTTGTATTTTGGTGTAAGTGCTATGTGATGATGTTTATGGCATGTTTAATAATAAAAATGATTTAAATATAAAAACGCTTAAACAGGGCCCTATGTCATTCTCTGTTTGTAATTTAAATATTTTTACTGCTGCAATTGCCTATTGCCTTAACTTGTTCTTGCTGTTCACCACCATGGGTGAATTTCTTTAAAAAAAGTGGTAAATAAATCCTAATAAATAAATAGGTAGACAGTATGATGAATTAATATTTTAATTCTCCCACTGACATGTCCTCCAATCATGGCTCATCCAATGTACCAGAAAAGCTTAGGAATGTCTTTATGCATTTAATTTATTGTTTCAAAATCTAGCCATTTGTCTTTCAAATACCTCCTAAATTCTGGTTCTTCTGTTATATAAGTAGGGGCTTGCTATTTAGCACTAGAGTTGATTTTCAGAGCCCAAGCCTGGGTATGGAATGGAAACTATTCTTTTATCCTGGCTTCTCAGTCTGTTGGATTCCTCAGCAGCATTCAATACTGTGGAAACAAGTATCAGTGGTACAGTACTTGTATGGTTCAAATTCTTTGGGTGGACAAAGAAAAAGCTATTCTGTTCAGTAATATCACATCACCACCTTGGGCAATGAACTTCAGTGTACAACATGGATCTATACTGTCATCATTTAAAAAAAATATTTATCTCAAGCCTCTACCTGAGCTGTTTCAGTGTATAACATCTTTCACTATCTTTACTCGTTCTTCCATATCTAGGGAATTTGCTCTTCAGTGTGGAGTTTCTCAGGGCTCTGTTCTCTCACCCTTGCTGTTCAATATTTTTTTCAGCCTGTTAGCAACCCTTCTACAAGACTTTAATATATGTTTCGTCTTCTATGCTGATGATATCTTGCTCATTTTCCCTATTTCTATTTCTGCCCCTGATCTTGGGCCATTGTATGCGGCTTTAAAGGCACTTGCTTTTTGCCCACATCCTATATAATAATTCTCACCTCCAACGTTCTGTACTGCCTGGGACCGTGGCTCCCTCGGAGGTGGTCAGGAAGGCTCTGTAGATCAGTCTGAGACGTCACTGCTGCATTATGACGTGATCCCACACAGCTGATCGACACTGACGAACTGACACGCTCAAAAAAAAAAAAAAAAAGGCTCGAGACTGGCTGCCGCCCTCCCCAACCTGCCCCACTCACCAACCGAAGAGCTGGCTCCTTAAAAGTTTTTACCTCCTGCATGCAGGGACGCAGTTTCTGTCAGCCTTTTCTTTCACTTCTGTTTCAGCTGAAACACAAGCGAAAGAACTCAGATAGGGGTGGAAGGGTGGGGGGGGAAGGAGGGGGAAGAAGAGGGGGAGGGGGTTCTGCAAACTCTTGGTCTCATACACTCTTGGTCTCACAAAGAGTCTGTGTATCACACACATACTCTCACACTCACTCTCTCTCACACACACTGTATCTATGTGAAACACACTCTCGCTCTCTCACACACACTGTATCTGTGTGAAACACACACTCTCTCTCTCACACTCTCTGTGTCTCACATACGCACTCGCACACACTGTCATTCTCACACACACACTCTGTCTCTCAGACACACTCGCACCCAGTCTCACTCTCTCTCTGTCACACACACACACTCGCACAGCCACTCTCTCTCTCTCACACAGTCACATTCTAAAACATACACACTCCGAGGAAAACCTTGCTAGCGCCCGTTTCATTTGTGTCAGAAACGGGCCTTTTTTACTAGTACTTGTTATAAACTCTTCCAAGACTACTGCCTATTGGGCAACTGGGTCACACCCTGTCCCTTCCATTCCTCTTGCACTTTTCAATCTTCTTTTGTCACCAGTGTTCTCCTTTCAATAACTGGGGGCTATCTTCAGTTCTCACCTTTCTTTCGAGCACCAGGTTTCTCAAGTTGTTAAAACAGGCTTCTTTTGGTTACGTTGCCTCCTCTCCATTAGCAAGTTACTGGACATTCCCTCAATGCATATGTTAATCCATGCTTTTATCATTTCTCGCTTACATTACTGTCAGTATATGCCAATATTTCTCAAATTCAGCTTTGTCGACTCCAGAAACTACAGAACTCTGCAGCCCATTTATTACTACAAGCTAAGAAGTTTGATTATGTCACTGCTTTATTCTTCAACTGCACTGGTTACTTATCTCATTGGTTCTGGTTTAAGATCCTGATTCTTAACTATAAGGTCCCTCATTCCAGTTGCCTCTCTTACCTTTCTTCAGTTATTATTCCCTATACCCCTGCCTGCTCCCTCAACACCCACCTTAGTTCTTCCTTCCCCTAGGCTTGCTCACTGACTCCACTAGATCTTCTGAGAGGACATTTCTATGGGTAAGTGAACATTTTTTGTACTTTATGCTTTCGTGATTTGAAGGTTGGGGTTTAAAAGAGGTAAGGTAGGTTTATTGATAAAGACAGTTAGGGTTTAAAAAAGCAAACTTTATTAACTAGACTCCGTACCATTTTCCCCATAGATTTTAAAACTTGAACCATAGCATACAGCTTCTAGAAGGCTCAACAGGGCCTAGTTCAGTCTTCATTTAAAAAAAAGAAACAAGCTTTAACTAGTTTCCATAGAGGGGCATAATCGAACGGGGCGCCCAAGTTTTCCTGAGGACATCCTCACAGGACGTCCCCGCGAAGGGGCATGGAAACCCGTATTATCGAAACAAGATGGACGTCCATCTTTTGTTTTGATAATACGGTCGGGGACGCCCAAATCTCAACATTTAGGTCGACCTTAGAGATGGTTGTCCCTGATTTTCAGCGATAATGGAAACTGAAGACGCCCATCTCAGAAACAACCAAATGCAAGCCATTTGGTCATGGGAGGAGCCAGCATTCGTAGTGCACTGGTCCCCCTCACATGCCAGGCCACCAACCGGACACCCTATGGGGCACTGCAGTGGACTTCAGAAAAAACTCCCAGGTGCATAGCTCCCTTACCTTGTGTGCTGTGCCCCCCAAACCCCACTCCCCACAACTGTACACCACTACCATAGCCCTTAGGGATGAAGGGGGGCACCTAGATGTGGGTACAGAGGGTTTGTGGTGGGTTTTGGAGGTCTCACATTTACCACCACAAGTATAACAGGTAGGGGGGTGGGCCTGGGTCCACCTGCCTGAAGTGCACTGCAGTACCCACTAAAACTGCTCCTGGGACCTGCATACTGCTGTCATGTTGCTGGGTATGATATTTGAGGCTGGCATAGAGGCTGGATAAATATTAAAAAAAAAAATTTTTTAGGCTTGGAGGGGGTTCGTGACCACTGGGGGAGTAAGGGGAGGTCATCCCCGATTCCCTCCGGTGGCCATCTGGTCAATTCGGGCACCTTTTTTTAGGCTTGGTCTTAAGAAAAAATGGACCAAGTAAAGTCGCCCAAGTGCTCATCAGGGACGCCCTTCTTTTTTCCACTATCGGTCGATGCCCATGTGTTAGACGTGCCCCAGTCCTGCCTTCGCTACACTTCCAACACGCCCCCGTGATCTTTGGTCATCCCCGCAACGGAAAGCAGTTGAGGACGCCCAAAATCGGCTTTTGATTATGCCGATTTGGGCGACCCTGTGAGAAGTACGCCCATCTTGCGATTTGTGTCGAAAGATGGCCGCCCTTCGCTTTGGAAAATAAGCCTGATAGTGTACAACCCTTTTTCCCATAGTTTTAAATTGAAACTTTCTTCTAGAGGCAGAAACTTAACTGTAGCAGCCAAGAGCATTAAAAAAGATAGTAGCAGGGTATATACTGTGTCTTAAAAGAAAGTTACTGGGGGATCACGTGACGCTATGCACAGGAGCAGACGCTAGACGAATTGCTCCTGCCTTCTCCTCAAGAATCGCGTTAAGAAACTCACCCTAAAATCTCCTATTTGATTGTTATCGGCAAGAGGAAGCCATTGGAAACGACAGAGGACCTATTTATTATCGACTTAGAAGCTAATGGCGACTAAATCAACCAGAAAAGAGCAAGATAAGAGTCGACTGGTTGAGGACAAGATGGTGGCGCCGGCGAGCCCAGGAACTTCAGCGGTTGGATCCGCATGGGCCGCCGAGATAGTGGGCGAAGTCACTCAAGCCTTGGAAGCTATTTTAGAGAAAAAACTCAGCTCATTGGACACTAAACTAGAATCGCTACATAGCAGTGTAAATCAAATTCAGCTAGATATGGTGACTTATCAACAGCGAGCCAGTGATACTGAAGATCGCGTTGGTACTTTAGAATCAGAAGTAAATCAGATGAAAAAAACACTCACCTCATATGAAGAAAAACTTGAGGATTTAGAAAACAGATCAAGACGAAATAATCTTCGTATTGTTGGTCTGGCAGAGGGGCAAGGAGATCAAGACTTGAGTAGATACTTGGAAACATGGCTAGCAGAGGAACTTGAACTACCGGAGTCTCTGGGCCCGCTAAAAATTGAAAGAGCCCACCGTTTAGGCCAAAAGCAGACGGCGGAAGGCAGACCACGAGTGGTCATATGCAAAATTCTAAACTTTGCTCATAAAAATGTGATTTTACAGGCCTTAAGAAATGGAAAAGAGCTGCACAGTGGGAATCGCAAAGTATTATGCTTTCAAGATTACTCGGCAGCAGTGGCAGCACAAAGGAAAAAGTTTTCGCCAGTTTGTTTTGAGCTCATCAGCCGGAAAGTTAAATTTGCACTGCTATACCCGGCGAAATTGAGAGTTAATCACCACTCGGGAATAAAACTGTTTGACTCAGTGGAAGAAGCAAAACTTTTTGTACAACAGATGGAAATCGGACAGTAATGCGGCGACATGCTGTGATGCTATAAAATCTGAGACTGAGAATTATTTGCAGGGGATTGACCACGGATAATTGATGCATCAAGGAATCATATAAAGCCTGCATATAGCTCTTGTAAGGAATATGCCGAAAGGAAGAGGGACCCCAGCTACCCACCGGAGAAAAGAGAGCCGGAGGGTAGGAGGGAAGACCCTAGGGATGCTCAGGTTTTGCCCAAAAGGGACATAAAGATGGGAAACTACAACTCCCAGAGGGCCACAGGAGAGCTCCGGGGGAGGAGAAGTAGGGTGCAGAACCAAGGAGCTCCAGAAGAGGGCCGCCAGGGAAAAGGAAAAGCTGATTCTCCCACCTGGTGGAGGAGGTGGTGGAACCGGTGGCAGGAGAAGGAAAAGCAGCCTAGCAGAGTTAATGAAGAAAAGTGTAATCAGCTGGAAAAGGGGTGGGGGGAGGAGAAAATGGACTGGGCTACTGAAGGAGATGGGGAGAATGAACCGGAGGCGATGGAGCAAGAGGAGGCTGAGCTGGTCTTAGACGAACCCATGGAGCTCTTGGCTATGGCTCAGCCAGCACTGGAGGTAGAGGGGAGAGGCCTGGGTCAATGCGGGAGGAGGTCAGGAGAATAGAGACTGACCCAGAGAGTGGGACCCAAGGCTTTGAGCCCGCGCAAAGCCTAGCTCCATTGAACTGTGCTGAGAGAAGCCTGGCTGTAATTGGACTGTGTTAGAAACAGCCTAGCTTCATTGAACTGTGCTGAGAGAAGCCTGGCTGTAATTGGACTGTGTTAGAAACAGCCTGACTTTATTGAGCTGTGCTGAGAGAAGCCTGGCTGTACTTGGACTGTGTTTGAAACAGCCTAGCTTCATTGAACTGTGCTGAGAGAAGCCTGGCTGTAATTGGACTGTGTTAGAAACAGTCTGACTTTATTGAGCTGTGCTGAGAGAAGCCTGGCTGTACTTGGACTGTGTTTGAAACAGCCTAGCTCCATTGAACTGTGCTGAGAGAAGCCTGGCTGTAATTGGACTGTGTTAGAAACAGCCTGACTTTATTGAGCTGTGCTGAGAGAAGCCTGGCTGTACTTGGACTGTGTTTGAAACAGCCTAGCTTCATTGAACTGTGCTGAGAGAAGCCTGGCTGTAATTGGACTGTGTTAGAAACAGCCTGACTTTATTGAGCTGTGCTGAGAGAACCCTGGCTGTAATTGGACTGGGTTTCAAACAGCCGAGGAGCTGTTGAAGAAAAGGGGGTTGGGTTGCAAATCCCAAAAACAGGCCCAAGAAAGAAGAAGAAACACATAAAGAGGAAAACAGAGAGCTCGGTGCTGGTGGTGAGGAGGCTTCACGGACTTAGCCAGTAGGAGCCTTGTTTACACTCTATACGATATGTCCCATTGGGGAAACTACGAGGGAAGAGAGATTCAATACGTGAGACTGTACTAAATAGCTAACGAGAAGATCGCAGAGACCAGGTATATGACATTTACTGATAAGTGATGCTGGAATCTGGACTAATTTAACAAACCTCAATAATTGAAGACGGCATTATTACTCATCAACCTGGTAAAAAAAGACTGAAGTAAAAGCGAACTGTTTACCACTGTTTCATGTATCGTATAATGAGGGGGAGATAACCTACTAGATAGAGACTGATACGAGATAATCAGAAGAGAAAAGATAGATAACTCAATTGATAAGAAAGATTAAACTCGGTTAAGAAATGTGTGATAGAATGGATAAGATAGCATGATGGAAACATAGATTAATATGGTTAGATGAGGAATGAAAATCAGTAATGTTGAAGTATCAACGGGTGAGTAACCAAAAAGAGGACAATTATTATGAGGGGAGGAGGGGTGTCGGAAGTGATCCATTTCCTTAGGGAACAGAAGGGGTAAGGAGGGGGAACTGGGAGGGAACGGGAGGAGGGAGGATATTGGGCTAAGAAAGGGGAGGGGTGGGTGGGGATTAACTCATTTTGTACTAAACGTGCGACTAACGCAACTTGTAGGAGACTGGTACTTGCGAGAGAGAGGCTGGAGGCTGGGCTGGCTTCTCTCAAAAAGAGAAGATGAACCTGAGACAGATTGGCTGGACTCTGGAGGGTAAAAAATTAAGGTAGCCTCATGGAATGTAGGAGGTATACACTCCCCTATTAAGCGCTCCAAGATTTTGCGACAGCTTAAACGTCTTGGAACAGATATAGCGCTGTTACAAGAAACGCACTTCTCAGATGTTGAGCACACCAAACTGGCTAAGTGGTGGGTTGCGGACTGTGTGGCAACGGCGGCCTTAGGCCGAAAAGGGGGGGTGACAATACTTTTTAGAAAAGGAATAGCTGTCCAGGTGCACAAAACGATAAAAGATCCGGAGGGCAGGTTTGTACTCTGCATTGCCACATTAAATAGACAAAAAATAATTTTGGGTAGTATTTATGCTCCTAACACGCTAGATTTAAAATTTTATAAGAGATTGCTTAGGTAGATCACTCAACTAGAGCCATTGCCCATACTGCTGGGAGGCGATTTTAATATGACTTGGGACCCTGTACTGGATAGATCACATCCCCCGGCCGATTTAAGGCGGATTAGCACTAGAGGATTGCCGGATCTATGTACAACACTCGGGCTAATAGATATTTGGAGGACACTGCACCCACTAGACAAAGAATATACACATCAATCTAGAGCACATGGCACCTCTGCCAGAATTGACTATTTGCTAGCTTCCCACACACTATTAACAGATATTACTGAGGCACATATAGATCCTTGTGTTATATTGGATCATTCAGTGATTAGAATGTGCTGGACTGGGGGAGGGGAAGAAGAGAAGTTAAACAGTTGGATGTTTCCGGCATACTTGTTCAGAGACACACGATTTGGGGAATACTTACAAGCTAAATGGACTGAATATAAGTACTTTAACGAGGGCACGGTTGCTAGTTCCACCAACTTCTGGGAAGCTGCGAAAGCAGTATTAAGAAGGGAAATAATAAGCTATGTGGCACAATATAAACGTGCGAGAGACAGGGAAATTGTGCAGCTTGAAAAGCGACTAGTTAAGTTGAATAGACAATATGGTCTAACCCCATGTAATAAGATTAGACAAGAGGTGATGGAATTACAAACAACTTTGAACTCCCTGATACATGATAGAGAACTGAAATCTCAAGCCTATTATCGTTTTCAACTATATAAGCATGGAAATAAAGGAGGCAAATTTCTAGCTAGACTTATAGCATCTAAATATTCATCCAAAAACGTAACAGCTATTAAAAACAAAGAGGGGAATTATCTTCATACTAATAGAGAGATTAGAGCAGCGTTCCAGACATATTATCAAAGCCTTTATAAGGCGTCAGAACAAGAGGGACTTCCGGGCGAGCTATATTTAGATGGGGTTCAGACCCCTAAATTACAAGCTAGGGATAGTACTCAACTGAATGCTAAAATTAGTGTCGATGAGGTGACATGGGTAATAGCTCAAAGCAAAATGGGTAAGGCCCCTGGTCCGGATGGATATAAAGCAGAATTTTATAAGTTGATGGGAGACTCGGTGGTCCCTACATTGGTTAAAGTGTTTAATGAATGGATGGAGAATGGTAGGATGCCAGACCGATTAAATTTGGCTAGGATAGTTGTGTTTCCTAAGCCTAAAAGGGACGAAAAACTGGTAACCTCCTATAGACCTATCTCACTAATTAACCAAGAAGCAAAATTATTTGCAAAAATTCTAGCAAATAGATTGGGGCGAATGCTACCTCACCTTATTCATACAGCTCAGGTAGGATTTGTACAAGGTAGATCTGTTTCCAAAAATTTGAGGAGTATTTTGGCAGCATTGGAAGGATTGGGCCACTCCCATGCACAGGCATTAATGATAAGTTTCGACGCTGAGAAAGCATTTGATAGAGTGGAGTGGCCCTTTCTGTACTCTGTGCTGGAAAGATATGGATTTCAGGGTAGCTTTGTGCAGGCGATCAGGGCATTGTATCACCTACCTAGAGCACAGGTGCTGGTAAATGGAAATATATCGGGGGAGATCCAGATTAGTAGAGGTACTAGACAAGGGTGTCCACTGTCACCTCTACTTTTTGCACTGCAATTAGACCCTTTAATTAGAGACATATATGATTGTGCGGCGATTCCTGGGGTACAACTTAGAAATCAAGAATTTAAACTTGCTGCGTTCGCGGATGACCTATTGATGGTTATTACGAAACCGAAGGAGACCCTGCACAATCTATTAGAGATAATTCAAGAATATGGAGACTACTCGGGCTTTAAATTAAACATAGACAAATCTGAAGCTCTTGAGATAAACCTAGACATTCAATCTAATTGGCCGGAAGGATTTCCTTTGAAACGAACGAGTAAGTCTTTTACATATCTAGGGATTCTGTTACCGGCTAATTTGAAGGAGCTTTATACTTTAAATGTCACAAAACTGTTGGAACAGAAAACTCAACAGTTAGATTCATGGAGCACTCTAACATTATCTTTAATGGGGAGGATTAGTCTTATTAAAATGGTGATTTTGCCAAGATGGCTTTACACATTACAGGTCCTGCCCATAGTGTTATTGCAAAAAGATATCAAACGCTTATATCGATTGATATCCAGATTCTGTTGGGCAAAAAAAACGTGCTAAGATGCAGTTGAAATATATGTTGGGGGGATGGAGGCAAGGGGGCTTGGGAATACCTAATATTAAATTTTACAATATGGCATGTCTCCTGCGCCAGACACGAGATTGGCTATTCCAATCCCAGGAACATACACCTCTAGAGATGGAAGAAGCGCTATATAGCCCATATCATGGGATAACATTAGCACATTTACAGAAAAAGGAGATTCCGCATAGACTTAGGCACAATGTTCTGATTTTATCACTCAGAGCAGCGTGGAGATTCTTAGGGGAACTATTGGGTGGAGATCCAAGAGTAACTGAGTATCTAAACATCAAGGGAAATTCGTCTTTCGTGCCCGGGCTGGAAAATAAAACTTTTGATAGATGGGCACAGGCAGGAGTGACTTGTATAGCAGATGTACTGGGAGAGAGCGGGGACATACTGCCGCTGCCACAACTATTGGCTAAGAGGGAGCAGGTTTGGGGTGATATGTACGCGCATTGTCAACTTAAACATTATGTACAAACATTAGATAAAGCAGCATTGCAGTGTCAATTGGGTAACAAAATCAAAAAATTCTTTGATGAGACATCTGAAAATGCTCCATCCATATCCCAGATACATCGGAAGCTGTGGGAGCTGGCTCCGATGAAGGAGATGACTACGATTAGACAGAGATGGGAAAAGGATATGAGCTGTAATTTGGAATCTTGGGATATTACTGCGCAGATAAAAGATATACCAAGAATAATTGGGGGTGCAGATTACAGGGAATGCGCGTACAGGATAATTCACAGAGCTTACTTTACCCAAGTACAATTATATAAATCAGGGGGTATAGAGACAGCGCTCTGTTTGAAATGTAATAGAGATGATAATACTTTATACCACGCGGTGTGGGGATGTGTAGCACTACAGAGATATTGGAGACAAATAGTTACTTACCTGTCTCATGTTTTGGGTAGTAGAATAGACATGAATCCACGACAGTTGATACTAGATTTGAAAGATGCACCTTTAAGACTCAATGCTGACAAAACATTATTATATCGAAAATTATGTTTGGTAGCGAAGAAATGTATTATGCAATATTGGACCGTAGCCACTTCGCCACCTTATTGGCATTGGCGTAACAGGGTGCACCAATTGTTAGTGTGGGAGGCAAAAGAAGTAAAAGGACAGTACAAAAGGAAAATACGGTTTCTTAAAATATGGGGAAGTTACCTGGAAAAAATGACACAGAGAGGCCGAAGTTTGGTCATCAATACTTTATAAATGAGCCAAGTATCATTATAATATTGGGTTGTGTCAATATGAGTTAATCAAGAGGGTTGGGGGTGGGGGGTTAGTAGGGAATAGTGGGAGGAGGGTGAAGGAGAGGGGATTGAGGAGTAGGATCGATAATTAGATATGGAGCTCTGTATTTAATTGGAGCGGTAAGCTGATCACTTTACATCACAGTAGAATAGTAGTTGATTCACAATTGTACACTTGCCAAATCAAAAGGTTCCGTTGTATCGTTGTAATGTTATGACTTTATTTAACAATTGCTGAAATATAAAGATGCAAGGAGGGGAGGGGGTTGGGAGAAGAGAAAATGGAATAAGTGATTGATGCAGATATTGATGCTGATTTGAATACTGAACCTTGCTGTATGAAGTCTCCAAGTTGCATTGTATTGTGCATTTCGTCAATAAAAAAGTTTAAACATAAAAGAAAGTTACTTTCTGCTCTTTGCCTGGAAGAGGGGTAGTAGGGCTACCAACCTGAATTAGGTGTCAATTAAGGTGTGTAGAAGGTAGAGTAGCTGCAAAGGTTAATAGGGTAATCTGATTACTGCATTAGTTTCAAAGGGTTTGTTTGACGCAGTCTATTTAGAATCAAACCTATAGAGAGAGGAAAGGTCGCAGAAAACTTTCTTTCTGAGAAGCTCTGATGGCCAGATGATAAAAGGCAAACGTGGATGCAAGAGGCCATTAGCGCCCGACTAACGCCCGCATTTGCCTGCACCCTGTGATCTGAGACAGTGAGCATGTGTAACAATGAGCTCGCCAGCTGTGAGTGCAAGTAGCATGCAAATACATGCGAAACAGAAGCCACGATACGAAAGGGCTACCCCTCTACTTCAAGCACTCCACTGGCTCCCAATAAGAGCATGCATAACCTTCAAGCAATGCACCATGGTCTGACTCATAGTCAATGGCGAAGCGCCAGCATACCTCTCAGACATGACCCTCCACTATCCCAGATACTACAAGCTGATCTACAAGTCAGTCCACTCAGTGAACTTCCCTTACCAAAGCGCCAAGCTATGGAATGCCCTTCCCATGTTACTATGGTCCCTAACCTCCCACATCAACTTTCAAAAGCATCTCAAAACCTACCTATTCAAAAAGTTCCTACCAACTGACAACAACACAGAACCACCCTTACTTACACATTCTGCCTAACCTCCCCTCATGACACACCAATAGACCCTCCCTAAACACATGACATGCTGACATGCAATCCCCAAATTCTCCCAAGACATCTACCTTACCCCTATTTTTGCCACACAGACCTCTCCCTAGCCCCACTACACCCCTACTTATAATCTTAAAATGTTCCTCTCTACCTCTACTATCCTAAAATGTACCTCTCTACTAATAAACTGTAAGCGACATTGAACCAAACATGTTTGGAAAATGTGGGATATAAATGCTTTTCTAAATAAATAAATAAGGTCCCAATACTCAGCGAGCAGTGCCCCAAATATTGGCACTGCTCCTGTAGCAAACCCTCTGCCAGCTCAGAGCTAGTGTTAGGGTTTGCAGAGCCCTGGAGAGGAATGGGGAGAACTGTCTAGCATGCATTTGTATGCTTACAGGACCCCCACCCCACTGGACACAAGAGGTTTGAGGTCCGGTGGACCTCCATCCCCATCTGGACACATAAAAGCTGCAGGACTGAAACAGAGTACTGAGAGGACTAATAAGTCGTGCAGCAGAATTTTGAACAGATTGAAGGGGAGAAAGATGGCTTAGTGAGAGACCTGTGAGAAGCAAGTTGCAATAGTCTAAACGAGAGGTGATAAGAGTTGTTAATATATGGGACATGCTGGACATGAACCATAAAGCAGGCTGTACTGCAGCCTGCATAAGTTGTGTGTTGAGATAGGCCTCACTAAAGGTCAAAAGTACAGTCACTGTTAAGCTAGTTAATAGGCGTGACAGCTGTTCTCCTAAAAGCTTGCAACACAAGCTTTTAAGGAAGTGCGTGCAGATTGCTGAGAAACAGAAATATGGTTTTACTGAAAATTGGTTTACAGCTTTGCTGATTTAAGGGGAATTTTTGGGTAGCGGAGCAGGTGATAAGGAATAAAGCAGAACTAGGTTACTGGAAAATTTTATGTTGGAAGTAAGAATGACCTTTATGATAATTATGATAGGCCAAATTACTGTAAAATATATGATTAAGTTTCGGTAAATAAGTGATGATATTATAGAAATTCACTAATGCTGATATTATGAAAATCACTAATTGTACAAGACATATGAGACATCTGTATCTTTGACGAAATAGCATGTGATTAAAAGGGTATAAAACTGACAGCTGTAATCGTTGTTAGTTAGACAAGTAATGTGGAAACGCTCTTTGCAGCCTGGTTTTACCCTCTCATATGAGAATCGCTTATGAATTATTTTGATTGATTTATACTGATTTGCTGTACCATCTAATCTGAAATAATCATATACCAGTGTACCCTTAATTGGTAGGTTTAATAAATTGCTTATTCTCATATTACAATAGCCTTCTGTGTCTGTCTCTCCTTCAGGGGCGTAGCTACGGGTGGGCCTGGGTGGGCAGAGGCCCACCCACTCTCGGCTCAGGCCCACCCACAGTCTTTGTCCCTCCAATCACTGCGGCGCCAGTAGGCTGCACTTTCAATTCAGGCACATGGATGGATACAGCCGGAAGCAAACAGCAATCCTCCACTCTTACATGACTAATTTTTATTGTCTGCAGCCCTGCGGTGCCTCAAACAGAAGTCGGGACTTTTCCTGAAAATGGGAAGACCTGCTGTCCTACTCCAGTATGCGCTGCTGCTGCGGCGGCAATAATACCTCTCTGCCTCTTCAGTCTCATCGCAGCTGCTGTTGTACTGCTCTGCAGCTCTCTCTGTCTGGGCGATCACCCATCTATCCTCTACAGAGTATTTCCTGTTTATGTCCTTTTTTTAACAGCCTAACGGCTAATGTATTTGAAAAAACAAACAAAAGATACGAACAAATATGTGAATCAGTTGGTCTACAGAAATCTCCGTCTCCTTTTGCTTGGTCAGGTCTAATGACCTGAAAGTGTCCGAAGACAAAACAATGGCGAAAAGGCTTTTGCATTTGCAGAGATTTTCTGGTTCCAGGCAAACTCGCACCGTTACAGATGCCTCCCAGCTGGCCATGCAGTCCTCCCTGAAAGTGTAAAATTTCTAACCCTCAAATCTCTGAGGAACTCACACAGGTCAGTGACAAAAGTCTTCCAAAACTTTGCGGCTCATCATTAAAGCTGTTAAGGGACTAGTAAAGTGGTAATGAAGCCATTAGCAGATGCTTGCAAGACAAACCAGCCCTTTGGCCGCTTTTTTTGTGATGTCGTTGAAAATAAGCCATAAATATCCTGTTTTCAAAGTCTTCTTCCCATGTCTAAAAACAGTAATGGGGAATCTAATAATAAAAACTTTAAAAGTTCCTAATGTGCCTTTAAGAAAATACAATTGCAACCTGAATTAGAACAATGCAAATCCCAGAGCACCAAAATCTTTATTTTAGTGCAAGAATCTAATTCCTCAGGGGTTCTTTATCTTAATTTAGTTTCTCCTATTTATCTGCATTGCCGTTTGGAAATGCTGGGGCAGGATGACACCTAATATTGAACATCAAATATCATAGCAAAACCTTCAGAGAAACATATAACTTTCATTTTTCATTAGACAATTAGATTTTGTTTCTTAAACATTTTCTTTTTAAATATATAAAAACTACAGTTTCCCTGTCTGTCCATTTGTAAAAGAGAAATAAAAGTTAATAAGTAGTTTGTAGAAGAACACAGGTGATACCGCTTACTTGGATTGAGTAAAGTCTGCGTTTAGCTCTGGAAAAGAACTTTTTGTTTTTTTATACATTGAAAATGTCATATTGAGGCTTAAAGACACTGTGGTTTTGTTGTTGTTTTTCTGGACTTCTTTCGTGCACGCCTTCAAGATAAATTCTGATGTCAGAAAAACGCTTAAATATTTTTAATGGACCCCACCCTTGCGAATTTTGTTTTAATTTCTGAATTTTCCCGCCTCAGTCTCATGTGGCACCTGCCATGCCCCCCTCCCCATGCCTCTGCGGCACACACAACAGAATCTGCCGTGGCTCTTCTTCCAGGCCGGGTCTCCTCTGCAGTACCGTGCTGTAATTGCACCACTCACTGTGCCTGTGCCAGCACTGAGCTCCTTTAGAACCCGAACTACCTCAGCTGGAGAAGTTGGATTGGGCCATCAGTGAGGCCCCAGGCCTCAGTTAACACTGCACCATAGGCGCCCGGTATAAGAGGCTTGGGGAGGCTAAGCCTCCCCTGCTGCAGCAGGATGGATCAGCTGTATCTCCCGGGAGTCCCGCTGCTCTGGGGGGGTTTAAATTGTTGATTTACCTCCATCCTCGCAGCAGCAGCTGCAATGAAATCCCGTCTCTAGCCTTGTGTAACCAGTTGTAGAAATTGGTTTATGGTTTAATTTGTTTACCTTACTGCTGGGAGAGGAAGGAGGGTTGGCTGGAGGTGTCCTGGGTTGCCAGGGAGATATTTAACGAGGATGACTTCCTACATGAGAAGTTCATACCAAAGAGACTTGCACTGACACCTGAGATTTTAAAAGTGCTAAAAATAAGTTTTAAAAGTATTTGTATTAAATCTAATTGCAGAATTTAGGTGCTAGGAAGTGGGATTGGTATGCTATGACCTCAGGTTTGCTCAAGCCATATGCAAATTAGTCTGTTTTTGGGAGGTTCTCATTTGCATATTTATGGGTAAACATTGTTGGAAATGTTTACAGCCTTAATGTTATGGCATGGCTCTGATCAAAAATGTGAAGTTTGATCCAAAAACGAAGGGTTTATCTAGTGTTTTTGACTAAAACTTCCCATTAGAGTGTCTGTATGTTAATCTGCATTCAAATAGAGCTCTCTGATTGGATGAGCAGCTCCTGTTAGAAATCTGCCCGGGAACAGAGAGAAGAGAGCAACTGAAGATTTGGACTGAGAGGACATGCAGCTTTGACCTCCATGTGTAAGGATTGATAGAAAGAACTGAAATTATAAAAGAGTGCCTGATTATGTGGCAAATGAGAAAATATGAGTGAAAAGCGATTGGTGGAAATTTACAAGTTTGAGGTTTCTCTATTGAGAAAAGGATCTGAATATTTCACTTATAAGCCTTCCCTTCGTTCCCGTCAGTGTCCTGCCTTCTTCTGATGTCATTTCCTCTTTCCGCGAAGGCGGGACACTGACGGAAATGAAGGGAAGGCTTACAAGGCTAGAGACGGGCTTTCACTGCGGCTGCTGTGACGGAGGCAGGGGAGCGAGGAGAATTGTTGAGGGTGGGTATGGATGGCTAGAGGGGGGCAGGGGAGCGAAGAGAAACGCTGGGTGGGTGTGGATGGCTGGAGGGGGGCAGGGGAGAGGCAAGAATCGCTGGGTGGGTGTGGATAGCTGGAGGGGGCAGGGGAGAGGAGAGAATTGCTGGGTGGGTATGGATAGCTGGAGGGGGGCAGGGGAGAGGAGAGAATCACTGGGTGGGTGTGGATGGCTGGAGGGGGGGCAGGAGAGAGAAGAGTTGCTGGACATGGATGGAGGAGAGGGAAGGAAGAGAGAAGAAATGATGGACATGGATGGAGGGGAGGGAAGAGTGAGGAAGGAGATGAGATGAGGGAAAAGGAAGAGAGAAAAACTGCACATGGCTGAAGAAAATAGGCAGAAGCTGGATCCACTGGACAGTCAAGTCTGCGGAGGACCCAGCTTTTACTTACGGATGTAGAACAAGAAATGAAGAAGAAAGGCGGAAAATAAAGAAATAAATGGCAAGGAAGCCCTGGAAACGGAGTTAAGAGGACAGATAGCAGCAGAATCGGATACTGGGTCAGCATGATCAGAAAAACAAAGTCACCAGAGAACAAAGGTAGAAAAGATCATTTTATTTTCATTATAGTGTTTGGAATATGTCCACTTTGAGAATCAGGTGCTCAACATTAAAAGTTTATATTAATTTACTTATTTATGGCATTTTATCCCACATTAAACATGAATTAGGGTGTTTTGTGGTTCTACATGAGAATTGTGATGATATGATCCCTTATTTCATATTGTTGACGGTCTGCATTTTCTGTATGGGTGGTATATTGGTGGATTAGGTTCTGCCCAGTGTAATATTTATGGTACAGTAAGGTTCTGAGTGTGTTTTTGCACAAAGTTGTGCATAGTGTTTTGCAGTTGAGCGATTGTGGTTAGTATATGCTTTGAGCAACTGTAATGGTATCAGTTTATTATTGAAATATGTAGCATGATATTTTGCTGGATCATATATAACAATATAAAAATACAGCTTTGAGATCAGCTAGCCTGAATTTCATCTCCCCTTCCCCTTTTCCTGGGGACTTCTGATAGCAGGACTAGTTAATTACAAATTTCTCTGGGTGGACCGGTGCATGCAGAGGTGGGCAGGAAAAAAAAGTCTTTTTTTTATTTAATTCCATAGGGGGTGGGAAGGGAGTAGGACAGGGCTGATGCTAGGCTACAGGGAGGAGTGGGGTGGAAGATAGACCTGATGTTTAGCTATGGGATGGATATATAGTGCCCACCCATATTAGCTCTAGGCCCAGCCAAAATATTAGGTCTGGCTACGCCACTGACACTCAGAACCTTACTGTACCATAAATATTACACTGGGCAGAACCTACTACACCATTAGGGGCTTATAGCCCATTTAGTTATGTTTAAACAAAAGAGATCTGCATTAAAAAAATATCTATTTTTATTTTGACCTATAAAACCACCTGTCCCTGAAACATGCCTAAAAACTTATTTATTACATTTGTACCCTGCTCTTTCCCACATACAGCAGGTCCAGTGCGGCTTGCATAGTAAAAGAAAGCATCTTACATGGTAGAGGATAAAGTAAAACAAGGAAATGTAGGAAAAGTATTATCTCTGTATCAATGCCAGGACTGGTCACAGATGCATCACACAGCCTTCACTCACCAGAGGAAAGGAAACTAACTTTGCACAGTGTAGCCTCAACTGATACGCTCAGACTTCGCACCTTGAAATGCATTAAGCGAGTCCAGACATTCAAGGGTGAAAACCTAGGGCTGTGAGTCTGCCAAGGTTGAGCGAGGGCAGGTGAGTGCTGGAAAACATGCCTTTCCTGTTCTTACTATATGTTATTAAAAGGAACTGGAGACTAGGGGCAGCAACACTTTGTGGGTGAAACAGTAATCTTCCCACAGTCACTCAAGGAAAGAGATGCTGCTAGGTCACCACTGCAAGAAGCCTTTGGTCACCATACAGAGCATCAATCTTACCAAATTCACCAAACTAAGCACTCACTCCACCCTTTCAGGGTCAGCCCTGCTACTGGACAAAGTAGGAATCCGCCTAGAGTGGCAGAATTGGACTGGTGGCATGGCTCAGGCATGCATAGAACTTTTTTTTGGTATAGAGCAACATTTATGCCCTGCAGCATCCTAACCCTTCTGAAAAAAAATCTGCACTGAATAAGACAGGCAACAATGGGCCTCAGCATGGGACTGTGCTCAAACCTCCACACTGCATGGACGTTCATTTAATTGAGCAGTAACAGATTAGGAAAGGGGATATTGTAGGGGTATTTCCCTGTGATCTAGCCTAAGTTGGTCTTGACCTATACAAGCCTATGACATCTTGGTATAATAAGATGGCTGCTGCAACATCTCTGTGTCAGCAAGATCCAGCTTCAGCTTATGGAAAATCACTGACAGGCTTGCTGAAGCCAAGGACATTCTGTGTTCCAACCATCCCCCTTCTATCTCTGAGACGCTGGGAAGGGAGTCATATTCATGGCACCAGAAGTTACCATCTCCAAGGCCACAAAACAAAGAACTCTTCTTACCCATGCACTGTACTGTATGAGGAGAGAATTGGTCCAGGCTATCACCCGGGAGAGACGTCTGGAAGAACGCGGGGAGAGTGTGAGAAGAAAGTTAGTCGGAGACCCTCGGAGGAGGAGAACCTGTGAAGGACCTGAAAAATCCAGCAAGGCTCGGGGTGAGCTAGAGACTGTATGATACCAACCTTGTGACCTGCATAACTGGTGCAAATACCTATGGCAGAGATATTGGCTCTGATAACCAAAGGAGAGACGGGAACCTGCTTGTTTGCTGAGAAAGACCTGCACTACATAAGACACAGACAGCTGAGATAGCGTCTGGGGAGATTCTGCTCCGGTCTTATCTGAAGCCGTCATCAGGACGGCATGGTAAGATCACAGTGATGTATTTCCAAGTCTGGGGTTAGGCAGTGGTTTTAGCTAAGTACGACTGGTTTATGTCAGCTCTTGGTCAGGGACAGCTGCTAATGTGTATTTTGCATAAGATGTGATAAGTTTTCATAAGGATCATTAGGATATCATTTGTACTGTTCTAATCATTACTGTACGTAGTCTCAGGATAATCAGAGTGTAGTTAGACAATATATTTTGTTAGTGTGCATATCAATAAGAGATATTATATTGCATATAAGCTATTGCAGAGTGTCTATTTTTCTACCTGTAATAAATAATAACAATTATCATCTGTGACGTGGCTTTGGTTCTTTGGCGAAGAACAAAACACTGGCAGGGTGCCAGCACAAGGTTCCTTTATAATAATATTTCCCCTAGACTGAGTGGAAACCTTGTAATAAGTATTATCAGGGAATAATTATTGTCCTAAATACTTATTTTCATCCTACAAATGGGAGCTTGCGTTCCGGGAATGTCATTCAGTTGATAACAGTTTATACCCGTAGGTTTGTTCTCTGTTTCAAAATGAAATCCTAAGCTGCACAAGTCTGAGCTTTGTTTTTACATTCTCTTACTGTGTGTTCACTGAAGACTTTTGAAGCTTATCTGGTAGTCGTAAATCTGTTGCTTTTGACAGATTTATGACCTGGCAGTGAACCAGGTTTTTTTTTTTTGTTTGTACTAGCTGTGTTAATTGCTAGCTGTTTTTTTTTTTCTTTCTTTCACTTTCCTGTCCGTACAGTGTCAGTATGGCGGCACCTAGCCATAGGCTCTCACCTCTGGAAGTAGCAGTGTTTGATGCAATGGTGGCAGGGGGCCAGTCTAAAACACTTACGGAGGGCTCTCTAAAGTCTATGTTGTCCTTATTTCACAAAGAAGACGCACAAAGTTTCAAAGCATATGAGGTAGTCTTGAACCAAATCTGTTCCAGCATTAGTGGAGCTCTCATGCACCCTGCTGGCCAAAATGGAAAGTGCAAGTTGTAATCGCTCTACATTGCAAAACGAAATTCAGCAGTTGCAGACTGAAGTTGACGCCCTAAAGAAAGAGAGACTTGATTTACAATTGGCTCTTGAGAGCAAAACTTCACAGGCAACTGGTGAAGGGGGGGTGACTGAGAATTCCCATGATCATGGTATATGCGCCGAATGTGTTGGTCTTCATGACAAATGTGCTACTTTAGAGAAAGACAGATTGCATTGGGAACAGACTGCCCAATCTTTACAGACTGATTTGAGGCTGAAAAATGATTCCCTCTCTGCTAAATCATATCAATTAGAGGAGGTGATGCGAACTTTAAGTTTGCGAACGAAAGAAGTAAATCACACTCACTCCTGGCAACAGGAGGAGAGAGAAATGCATCAGGATATGATTTCTGCTTTGCGTAGGGAGTTACAACATGAGAAAGGGAGTCATAGCTTTGCTCAGCAGGCTTGGCATAAAGGCGAAGGAGAACTAGCGGAGACCTGGGAGAAAAATAATACCCTGTCAATGCAGTTATCTCAGGCTTTGCAGGAGAAAGAGATGTGTATAAAAGCACTCAATCAGCATAAAGGAGACCTAGAGATGTTGCGGAAGGAGGTATGTGACTTGGTGGATGAGGCTACTGCTACAACCATGGAGTTGCAGGATAGGGATGACGTGAGATCACACAGCCCTGTGCTAGAACAATTTTGCCTGCCTGAATGGATCCCTTGTAATGAATTACAGCAGGAGTCTAATCCTTTTCAGTTGACAGCGCCTCCCCGGTACAGTACTCTTGGTCCACAGATCTTTGACAGCATGCCGGAGCACAGGCTCCGCCCAGTCCGGCCACGGAACACTGTATCCCCCGATGAGGACACTGACACTAGTAATCAGACACTCCCACCAGTCAGGTCCCGGAATGCTATGCCCACTGATGAGAGTCATGGTACAATTGCTCCTATGCTCCTCCCAGGAAGGGCACAGCACAATGCACTTCCTGATGAGGTCACTGGTACCATTGGGCCTATGCTCCGCCCAAGAAGGGCACAGCTTTCTGTCCGGCCTGATGATGTCACCAGGAACAGTGGGCCTGTGCCACACCCAAGAAGGTCACAGCCCTCTGCACTACCTGATGACATCAACAGTACACCCGCACCACCATTTTCGTCCCCTACTGGTGAGCAGCGGTATTCCACCCAGACACTTAAAAATAACACTTTGTCTAGGGAACAACACTCCCAAACAATGAAGACTATTCACACTATGATCAAACCTTTTAAGGAGTCTTCTAAGGTATCAATACATGCTCATTTGCGGTCAGTCCATGAAATCTTTAAGACTTTACAGGTCACTGCAGAGTCAGATAAACTGGCTTTACTTAAGTGGATGTTTGACGCAGAATGTCAGGTGTACTTGGAGGCTATAATGGAAGACAGCCCAGACCTGTTTACTGTGGAACAGGCTTTGAAGAAGCGATATGGTCTGTTTGCAGATGACACGGAAGCAAAACGGGCGGCCTATAATATGCTCTGTGGTCCCAAGGAGAGTCCGTGTGAGTGGGCCTTTCGCTTGAAGTAAGCCTTTTTCCAGGGGCAGGCCATACCAGACGCAAAGGATCTTGAATTTGGTGAATTCAGAAATCTTTTTCTGAAAGGGCTGCCTGAACGAGTGAGATTTCACTTGACGGGACAACAGAAAGAACCTTATTCCAAGCTTCTGAAACAGGCAGATGAGGTTTTTCATACGTGTCGCACCCGGCCCACGATGGAGGCACCCAAACCCGCATCAAAGCATCGCAGCCCGGGGGCTCAACCCAGTGTTTGTGCAGTCACCTCCACCCTTGCACTGGAAAACAAGGTGTCAAGTCCATCGACACCATCACAGCCTAGCAATACCCAACCTCGCCAGCCAGGTGGCACCGCGCAACCTGCTGTGCTTGAAGGACAACAACAAGACCCGAATAAGAAGCATTTTAACAAAAGGCAGCGGCCTCAGGATAAGATCAGAAAGCAACAAGCACAGATTGAGCAATTGTTGGCGCAACTGCAACGAACAAATTCTGAAACCGCACCTCAGCCATCCTCTTCACAAAACAGAGGAGGCAACTTTTTGAAGAAGCCTTTCGGGCCTATCACGACTGGGCCTAGTGTCAACTCCATTGAGGTGGAGCCTCTGTCCATGCCTGAGGACGACCAGGCATGACTAGGCTTGGATCCACCTACACCACCATCCATGCCCACAGTGCAGGTGGAAGCTGTGTCAGCTGTCAATGATGAGTCTCCTGTGACCCAGGCTGATGTCCACCCTTCAAACCCGGAAGGGCCTCTATTATGTGACTCGATTAAGGAAACCAGGTACTTTATGGGTCAACTTACTCCTAAAGGTTACAGATATACCGTGGAGCTGTTGATTCAACAGACATTTTCCTGTCAGGGTCTGCTGGATACAGCCTCAGAGGTGACTTTGATTACCCAAGGCCTGTTTCAGAAACTTGAGGCATCTCTAGGGGGGGGGGCAGGATGTGCTGAGTGTCACTCCATGCGATTTATCCCTAATGGCCTATGGCAACCAGAGCATCGGTACTGTGGGACAGGTTTGGCTTTCCTTACAGCTCGGTGAGATGAGTATCAAACACCCTGTCATCATTACCACCAGTGCTGGCGAAGAATTCTTAATTGGCAATGATCTGTTAAAAAGATTGCGGCCTGATTTGGATTATCACCATGAAGTCATCTGGGCTCAAGTCACAGGTCCCCTTCCATATCGGAAGGTACGGCATATGAGCAGAGTCGGTGGTTCCAGCTCTGTGGGGCTTAGGGATTCTCCATGTCGAATTAATTTCCAGAAGACCCTCTCACCTGGGAGATCCAGTTGAGTGGTGTACCAGGGGGGGAAGTCTAGAATGCTGAAGTAATCCAAGTCCAGACAGATCGGATAGCTGACATCGTCATCCATGATGACAAGTTGGAGATTGTTTTGAATAACCCGCCTACGACGAATGACACTCCAGATGATGCTACAGACATACCTCAAGAGATCATGGCATCCTCTTCCAGTCATGAGACACCACATCCTCGCCGGTTGACTGACATCCAGCAAAAGGATGATGCTTTCACCATTCCTGTTCAGATAGCTGACATCCAAACACTTCAGTCCCCTTTGCTGTTGCCTAGCGATGTCTCCTTCATCAGTGACACTCTGTTCTCCCGTCTGCGCAAGTCTGTGCAACTTCACTTCAGTAAGTGTTCTTCCACTACGGTGCAGGTACCTGGACAAGGTGCCAAGACACTCATGGGAATGTACAGTCTCCCTTTGACCATGGGACAGAAGACGTTCACCCACCACTTCTCAATTGTGAAAGGCCTACAACAGCCCTTATGCCTGGGCTCCGATTGCCTTGTGCGACTGGGAGTTTATGTGGATCTGGTGAACCTTGTCTTATGGAGTAGACTTGATGGCAGCCCCATGGAATCCGAGGTAACGCCTGTTAGCCTGAAGTCTGGACAGACCATACACGGGGTCTGTGAAGTAGTCTGTGATAAAGATGTGATCATTCCGGCAAGAGTGAGGGATTTTTCCATCAAGCTCCGTCTTGCTCAGGGACAGCGTCTGTTGGACAAAGTGGTGTACTTCAACCCTAATGCTCATTTTCGTGACCTAGGGTTGTCCTTAGGTGTTCTGCCATGTTTGGAGGTATCTGATGCTCCTTTCCACTTGTTGGTCACCAATCCGCAATCAGATGAAGTTGTTGTGTCTAAAGGAGACCCTTTTGGATTTCTGGTGGGAGATTTTTTTCCTGATGTCGAGGTAAGTTTGCCTATTATTGGCAAGCTGCCTTCCACTTGGAACACCTGCCGGGGGGGGGGGGGGGGGGGGAGACTGAGAGTCTGTTTACCTCTCCCCTCTCCCAGAGGCCTCATATCTCTGGAGTTCATGTGGCCATATGACGCAATGGATTCACAGGTGCAGTTGGAAGATGACTTCTTGATTATGTCCAGAAGGATGTCTCTACCCCAGAGAGCTAGAGTGGTGAATTCTGTCGAAACCTCATCTCTGCAGGTGGACATTGAAGATCAAGTGGAAATTCCATCCAACCAACCTTTCTCAGAGTTTGATGCTATGGTGAAAGATCAAGTGGAACAGGCTGATGCTTGTACTACTGACACAGAGAAGATGCAGTTGACTGAGTTGCTGTACAAATACAAGGAACTTTTTGCTGTAGACTCATATGACTGTGGCCTTACAGACCTGCACGTCATCAGAGTGCCTACAGAACCAACTAGTAAGCCTGTCTTTGTGCGCCAGTATAAGATTCCATTGGCTTCCTATGAATCTGTGCAAGAGATTCTCAATACCTTGGAGGCCAGGGGCATCATTAGGCAATGCAACAGCATATACAACTCCCCTCTGTGGCCCATCTTGAAAAAGAACAACAGCTGGAGAATTGCTCTGGACTACCGTCAGCTGAGTAAGCGAGTACCGTTGTCCAGGTGGCCAATAGCTCCACTGGATCAGAGTCTTGCTACTATCAAGGGGGCTAAGTATTTCACCAGCTTAGACTTGGCATCAGGGTTTTGGACCGTACCTGTACATCCACATGATCAGTATAAACTGGCTTTCACCTTTGGGAAGAAACAGTACACGTGGAACAGAACTCCCTTTTGTTTTCTCAATTCACCGGCGGAATTCAACATTTTCCTACACAAAGCACTTCCAGATGCTGAAGCTCGAGGAACTGTAGTCTATGTGGATGATATTCTGATCAAAAGCCCTACCTTTCAACAACATTTGTCAGAGATTGAGCACGTTTTCAGACAGTTGACAAATGCTGGAGCTAAATTGACATTGGCCAAAGGACAATGGTGCAAGAAATCTCTGAATTACCTAGGGTATGAAATTTCTGCTGAGGGTCTGCGACCTCAGAAGAAGCGAGTTCAGGCCTTACAACAGCTGAAACAACCCACCAATCTCACAGAACTTCATTCCTTTCTGGGAATATGCAATTATTCCAGACAGTTCATAAATGAGTATGCGGAGATCACCCGACCATTGGTCAAGTTATTGAAGAAGGATGTACCATGGACTTGGGGTCCACAGCAGGAGTCTGCTATGCAGGAGCTGAAGAAGCAGCTCAGCTACTTTCCATGCCTCGCGTACCCTGAGGGGGGTCGTGAGTTCTATGTTGACCTGGGATACTCCAATCACTCTATGAGTGCTGTCTTGTATCAGAAATATGATTCTGATAAGCGGGTTGTGGCCTATGCCAGTAAAGGCCTATCCGAAGTGGAAAAGAAGTATTCAGGCTGTGAGAAATCCTTATTGACCACAGTGTGGGCTCTGCAACATTTCTGGAGTTACATCCAAGGGGAGAAGCTAATCGTGGAAACTTGTCATCAAATCGTTAGTTTCCTGGGTAGCGACCGAATCAAATCTGGTCAGGTGTCCAACAGCAGAATAGTCTCCTGGACACTGGCTCTTCAAGGATGGCCTCTAGAGGTAAGGTATGCTCAAAAACATCACAATGTAGTAGCCCAAGGTATGGCTGACCTGCATGACTGTGCAGGACATGATTCCTTTGCAGGTAATCCTGAAACAGATATCCCACCACCAGAGGTAGAACCTCATCGACACCATCTGTATGATGAGAAGATTTGTACTACCATGTCCAAAGTCTATGTGGACGGTTGTGCCTACCGCCGTGACACAGACCATGAGTTGGTTGCAGGTGTGGGAGTGGTATGGAATCCAACCGTTCCTGAAGAGACTTTGAAGCACAGCTTGGGTTCACAGACAAATCAGTACGCTGAGATTGTAGCAGCTTTGGTGGCGGTACAGTCTGCCGTTCAGAGAGGAATTAGGGAACTAGTCATCTGTACAGACTCCGATTATGTGAGACAGAACTTTGTCTCTCATCTACCCAACTGGAAGCAGAACAACATGCTAAACTCGAAAGGAAAACCGGTACATCATGGAAGTTTGATTCTGGCCTTAGATCGCCTGGTATGGGACCATGACATGACCATCTATTGGAAGAAGGTTAAGGGTCATGCCAAGGTTGATAGTCCTGACAAGATAGGGAACGACTTAGCAGACCAACTCGCCAAGGAAGGTGCACTCACAGGAGAATTATGGCAGTTCTCAGAGTCTGAGACATTGGCAGTTCATGCTGTCACTCGACGGCAAACAAAACAGTTGAATGAGACTCCCGTGTTCCAGTGGTGCAGTGAAGTCCCATCATTTGATCTTGTAACGGCTCAGAAATCGGATCCAGTGGTTGGACGATTTCATCCAGAAGCCGCAAGAATATCCATTGACGGAAGAGGAGTGTCAATCTGAAGAACTGAGGATACTCTATACATCCAGGGAGAAGTTCAAGATCCGACAGGACCTGCTTATTCGGACGAGTAAGCATGGCATTGAGCAATGGGTTGTGCCTCAGACATATCGTGGCATCATGTTGCAACATGCTCATGATGAACCATGTGCAGGACATACTAGAGGAGAAGGCATCACCTATGAGACCTTGAAGCAAGTGGCTTATTGGCCCCATATGCGTCAGGATGTGAAGCAGTACACCCGAGGTTGTCTGACCTGTTGTCGTTTCCAGCCATCTTCTCCATCGCATCGAGCATCCCTCAGGAAGAAGGGTATTGCTATGCCCTGGTCAGATATCCAGATTGGTTGGGTTGGACCTGTGGTTCGATCCACTCGAGGCAACAAGTATATGCTTACTGTCACCTGCATGTTCACCAAGTGGGTGGAGTGCCTACCTGCACCCAATTGCACCGCCGAGACTACGGCTACCTTACTACTGAATCATGTGTTCAGCCGGTGGGGTTTGCCCATGCGAGTGGACTCAGACCAAGGATCTCAGTTTACCGCAGAAGTGATCCAACACATGTGGAAGATGCTAGGCGTGAAGAGTTAACTACACATTGCCTACCGACCTCAGTCCTCAGGACAAGTGGAAAGAGCTAATCGTACCATCGTCACCATTCTGAAGAAGTATGTATCCTCATCAGGTAAGGATTGGGACATGAAGTTACCTTTGGTCCTCATGGCCATACGTGCCACACCCCATCGGTCTACAGGCGTGTCACCTTTTGAGATGATGACAGGTAGGGAAATGATGTTACCAATTCATTTGCTTTACAGGACTAATGATGTGAACTTGTCCAGTGCTACTTCCTCTGATGAGTATGTCACCCATTTGCGGCAGCATTTGCAAAGTGCCTTTGCCTTTGCCCAAAAGAACTTGGAAAGTAGTGCTAGATGTAGGAAAGCCTACTATGATCAAGGGACTACCTCCAAAGAATACCAAATTAGCGACAAGGTATTTTATTTCAATTTTGCCAGAAACAAGGTAAAAGAAAAGAAGTTTCTGCCCAGTTGGCATGGTCCGTTCCCTATAGTGGAAAAAGCTTCACCTGTGGCTTACCAAATTTGCCTCAGAAAAAATTCTCAAGGTGAAGATAACCTTAAATGGGTCCACATCAATCAGCTGAGACCATGTCATCCCAGTCATTTGGTTCCAGATACATGCATTGTTGAAATGACATAAACTAACCATGAAGCAGAATAGCTTCGTCTTCTTTTGTTTTTCAGCTACAGAAAGAAAAAAACAAAATCTTGAAGATTCGGTGCAGTTCCCAAACAGATTGATCCTGTTCCTGTTCCTGTTCCTGATGTCGTTCTTCAAGATGTTCCTGACTCCCTGCTTCCTAATCCATTGGTGGTTTTCAACATTCCTTTCCCTTGTTCCTCATGATTTCCATTGTTTAGTCATGACTGTTGGAGTTTTTCGTTGACCAAGAATCATACTTGTTGGGGGGGGGGGGGGGGGGAATTTGTTTGGTTTTATTTTATTTCAACCGATCCAGTGTTCCTGAAAGTGAAGTTTTGGATGTGTTTGTTTGTTTTTGGGACATTTCATTGACTTTCTTTTTGAACTGTGTCCAATGCTTATGTTTGAAGACTTTCTTCATCATCACCATTACATGGACCATTTTGTTCCTGTTTGATGTCTGCTTGATGTGAGAAGTTGTCCATTTACACCTCATCATTCATCACGGTCCACCCTATTGACTATGGTTTGGACATTATGTTGTTTTACAGTCTAAAGACTCTCATACCATTGATTTTGTTAGACTTTGTGGAGGTCAACCATGAGTAACTCTCCACTATGCAACAGTTTTAGTCTACTATCATATTAAGGACTAATTTGCTGATGCTTTTGCCATGCATTTTATAATAGTATGATAATTGATTGTTGATTATATTTTCATGTGTTAGGACATAACTAGGCTAACACCCTATGATTTGTTCCTGTATTGATGATCTGCTATTTTAGCATTTGAATTTACGTGTGAACATAAAGCCATGATTCATGAAGTGCATTAATAGAGTGTTAGTATGGAGTTACAGACATTTACAGTTCTTGTTTTATTTGGTCCTGACCATGAGTCTTGATGTCAACCCGTCTAGTTGTATTGCTAGTTAGGTTGGAGAAGGCATTTACTCCGTTGTAGTAAATTCCATCTCCAAGGGGGGGAATCTGTAGGAGTATTTCCCTGTGATCTAGCCTAAGCTGGTCTTGGCCTATACAAGCCTATGACATCTTGGTATAATAAGATGGCTGCTGCAACATCTCTGTGTCAGCAAGATCCAGCTTCAGCTTGTGGAAAATCACTGACAGGCTTGCTGAAGCCAAGGACATTCTGTGTTCCAACCATCCCCCTTCTATCTCTGAGACGCTGGGAAGGGATTCATACTCATGGCACCAGAAGTTACCATCTCCAAGGCCACAAAACAAAGAACTCTTCTTACCCATGCACTGTACTGTATGAGGAGAGAATTGGTCCAGGCTATCACCCGGGAGAGACGTCTGGAAGAACGCGGGGAGAGTGTGAGAAGAAAGTTAGTCGGAGACCCTCGGAGGAGGAGAACCTGTGAAGGACCTGAAAAATCCAGCAAGGCTCGGGGTGAGCTAGAGACTGTATGATACCAACCTTGTGACCTGCATAACTGGTGCAAATACCTATGGCAGAGATATTGGCTCTGATAACCAAAGGAGAGACGGGAACCTGCTTGTTTGCTGAGAAAGACCTGCACTACATAAGACACAGACAGCTGAGATAGCGTCTGGGGAGATTCTGCTCCGGTCTTATCTGAAGCCGTCATCAGGACGGCGTGGTAAGATCACAGTGATGTATTTCCAAGTCTGGGGTTAGGCAGTGGTTTTAGCTAAGTACGACTGGTTTATGTCAGCTCTTGGTCAGGGACAGCTGCTAATGTGTATTTTGCATAAGATGTGATAAGTTTTCATAAGGATCATTAAGATATCATTTGTACTGTTCTAATCATTACTGTACGTAGTCTCAGGAAAATCAGAGTGTAGTTAGACAATATATTTTGTTAGTGTGCATATCAATAAGAGATATTATATTGCATATAAGCTATTGCAGAGTGTCTATTTTTCTACCTGTAATAAATAATAACAATTATCATCTGTGACGTGGCTTTGGTTCTTTGGCGAAGAACAAAACACTGGCAGGGTGCCAGCACAAGGTTCCTTTATAATAATATTTCCCCTAGACTTAGCGGAAACCTTGTAATAAGTATTATCAGGGAATAATTATTGCCCTAATTACTTATTTTCATCCTACAATATCCAGTACATTCACGCGATCCAGTTGCTTCACGACGTGCTCCTTCCCCCATTTCTTCCTGCTTCTACCACCTCGGTCCGATTTCGAGCTAGGCGCCATTTTCCCCGCTGCTCATCGCTTCCGCGATCCAATCACAGTCAGTGCTGTTCTGCCAGCGTCGGGGGCCGGGGCTTCTCCTCAGGCTCGTCCTGGACGGACTCCCGCCTACTCTAACGCAACTTCCTTTTTCCGCAGAGGTGGGAGTGAGACGTGCCTGAAGAGAAAGCCCCGACGCTGGCAGAACTCTTCAGGGCAGTAAAATGATGACGGAGATGGCGGTCAGCAGAAGAACACAAGGAGACTATGCCGCAGGCGGCAGTCACGGTTGGGCAGGGGAGGCTTAGCCTCCCCAAGCCTCTTATACGGGGCGCCTATGTTTATGATGCTGTGTTTACCTCCTAACCACTACTCACTTGCTCAGTACCCTTACTCACTATCCCCACCTTAGTAATTCCCTTACCTCTTACTTGTCCTGTCTGTCTCTCTTAATTAGATTGTAAGGTCTATTTGATTAGTGGTAGTAGTAGTGTGTGTAGGTTACTACTGTTTCACAGCTTTGGGGCCCTTCCCCACTCCCTCCTCTTTTCCCATCACCAATCTCTGCATATTTCCTTCCCACACCTCTGTGCTCTAGTCACTGTGGGCCACATGCATGAAACTTAAGGAGCCAGTAACCTGGTTCATAAAGCAGTTCTAGGCAGTCTAGCAGTCAGTACTAAAACAAGACATGCTCAAATGTCCTTCACTTTAACAAATATACAACAAACAGCTTGTCCACAATTTGTGAACTGTGTCCTTCTCTTGGCTCTCCGTCCACCACCTCTACCCAGCTGCCTGTGGGGCTCTCTTTCACATCGGTGCCAATCCCATTCCTCCTCACCATCTCTTTGCTGGGTCATCAAGTGTGGGGCAATGTATATGAATGCTGAAAGACAAAAGTGGGTTATTCTCACCAACACACTTTCTCCCCTTGTGCTATACAGGTGATGACTTTGATGAGGCTGGCCCTAGTGGCCTGCAGTCCCAGCAAAGCAGTACAGCAGCAGTAGAGGCTCAACCTCCACCACCTGCTGCAGCAGCAGAGGCTCTACCTCTACCACCTGCAGCAGCAGAAGCAGCAGTTGAGGCTCAACCTCCACCACCTGTAGCCTTTGCTGATGAAGAGGATGCAGAAAGGGGGGCACCTCCTCGCCAGAGGCCATCCAGCCAGAGGAAGCAACTACTGCGCATGGCCGCTCAATGTGCACATGGAGGAGTACCGGCGGCAGAAATTAGAGCTGCAGCGGGAAGCACTCCAGGCGCAGCGGGAAGCCCACCAGGAAGTGCTCCAGGCCCAACATGCTATGCTCCAGCAACTCCAATGGCTGGAGCATAGCATCGAGGGCCTGCACCCTGACCTCACAGCACCTACTCCAGCCGTGATGCAGCACCAAGAACTGGCGTCCACTTCTTCCAGTGGCCAGCAGCCACCGGCTAAGAGAAGGACCTTGAGATCGTCCGCCTCCCCAGCCACTGGTGCAGCACCCACCACACCAGCCCCCCTTCTGGGTACTGTGCCCAGGTTACAGCCCACAAGGTGGCCGGACTTCCACAGGGCAGCCGAGGCAGCAGGCTGCTGTGTGGAGACAGAGGAGGACAGTGGGAGCAGCCCATCAGACGAGTCTGAACAGACTTCCCCTGCAGCACCAGCTGCAAAGGAACACAATGGGAGGGGTAGGAGGGGACGGGGAAAGTGATGGGACATGCTGGAGGGTGAGGGTTGGTGGGGGGGGGTGGTGGTGGTGGTGTTATGTAAATACTTATGTGACTGATAGAAATAAATGTCAACTTACTCTCACAGAAAACTTGTCTTGATGAGTCTTTGTCTGGCTCTGACCCCCAGCTGGTGAGCAGTGAGCTCTGCTCTGTGGGCGGGAGGTGGAGGGGGCTCCTGATCCTGCTCATCTGGGGCCTGCTCCTCTGGTGGCTGTGGCTCCTCTGGGAGGGCCTGTCCTCTGCGCAGGGCCAAATTGTGTAACATGCAGCAGGCCACGAAGATCTTAGCCACCTTTTGGGGGCTGTACAGGAGCTCCCCTCCAGAACGGTCCAGACAGAGGAAACGGTTCTTCAGTATTCCGAAGGTCCACTCAATGATCCCACGGGTGCTCCGATGTCTGGTGTTGATGTCTCTTCTGACCCTGGTTGTGGGTGCACCAAAGGGGTCATGAGCCAAGTCCTCTGTGGGTAGCCTTGGTCACCTTTGGGGAGAAGCAGAATGAGAAAGATGAGTGTGTATTGTTTGGAGCGGGTACCTTGTGGGGGAGGGGGTGAGAATAGTGGGTTGTGGAGTGAGCAGGAGGAAGACAGTGCTGAGGGTTGCCCAGTGGAGGAGGTATAGTTTGGGTAGATCCATGCTGCATTTATGTAGTCCGTTGGGTTGGTCATGAGCCCTTGGGCCCTGGCCGAGGCCAGCAGAGCGCCGACCCAGGCCAAGGGGAGACTGACCCACCACCACACACCCCAGCTACCCAATACCCCTAAGCTACCCTCCCCCGCAGTACCTCAGGAAGAAAGGGAAATAGGCATACAGGCAGGCCTCGCGACTGAACTGGAACCCAGGCGCGCAGAGCCACTCGTGCGGGCCACACGGCCGAACTGGAACCCAGACACACACAGGGAGGGGTGAAAGAACCCCGAGGACCCCCCCGGGCCCCCCAAATGTCAGACACGCGCTAAACCCCAGCAATAGGGCAGAGGGAGTAACAAAAAGAACCAGAGCGGGGCCACACCCTCCCAGGGGCCTAGCGCGGGACAGGGGAGCTAATACAGCAAACCAAAAGGGGTGAGATAGCCCCCAGCCAGAGGCCAGAGGTACAAGACACAAAAGGGAGTCAGAAAGTCCTTGCCTCAATCCCACTGAAGACAGAGACAGAGACACAGTATACAAAGTACACAAAGAGTTAAACTCACTGAGCCAGCAGACCCAGGGAAGAGAAATCCTTAGAGTAAACAATCAAAGAGAAAGCTCCTGAGGGGAAGCAAGGCCCTACTGAACAAACACACAGTCGGAGGCAGGGACACAATACACACAGTACACAAAGGGTTAAACTCACTGAGCCAGCAGACACGGGGGAAGAGAAATCAGAGTAAACGATCAACAGGAGAGGACTCTCTCAGACAAGTAGCCTAGCTGAAACGGAGGCTGAACAAACCCCAGCCCTCACTGACAAACAAGCAGCTGGCTTCCCTCAGCGAACTGCAGGCAGAAGGGAAGCCCAGCTGGAGGCAAGGGAACTGATTACTCACACATGCACATGCTGGCCCCCAGCTAACACAAACAGAAGGGAAAGGAAAGAAATCCCAGAACAGGAAAACTCAGATCAAAGTCAGAACACAACAACATACTGACAGAGAACTGGACGGCTTTAGTCACACAGGGAATGTAACGCCAAAGCAGCGTAAGAAGCAACATGCAGGCTTAAGTACTCCCCACTGACGTCAGCACAAACCCTGGCAGCCAATCAGAAGAGATATCCCCCCTCTCTCCCTGCCAAACCGGCAGAATCATAACATCACCCCCCCTTCAAGGGCCGCCCCTACCCCGGCCACAAGGTTTAGGTTTGTGAGGGAAAAGGCGATGGAACCGTCCTGACTAAGACCGGTGCGTGGACATGAGTAGCGTCCTCCCAGGAGTTGTCTGCCAGTCCATATTCCTTCCACGCAATGAGATACTGGAGATGTCCCCGGAAGCGCCTCGCATCCAAGACATCCCGAACTTCGTATTCCCCCTGGGAGGCTGAGACAGCTGGACTAGCAGGCAACGCGGGCAAGGCCCCTTTTCTCAGAACCACAGGCTTCAGCAAGGACACATGAAAGATGTTATGTACCTGTAATGTAGGTGGTAACTTTAGCTGATAACAGACCCTATTCACTTGCCTCACAATAGGATACGGACCCACAAATCGAGGTGCAAAGCGGGAGGAGGGGATCTTCAGATGAAAATTACGCGTGGACAACCACACCAAGTCGCCAGGCTGGAAGCGTGGTTCCACTCTGCGATACCTGTCCGCTTGACGCGTCATACGAGCGGAGGTCACTCGCAACACTTTCTGAACTGATGACCAAATTACTTGGAGCGACGTCACCGCATCGGCTGCTGCTGGAACATCCGAGTTGGTTTTCAAGGGGATGGTATCCGCGGATGTCTTCCATATACGATGTAAAAGGGCGAAGCACCCGTGGCCGAGCTCACTCGGTTGTTATGAGTGAATTCTGCCCAAGGCAGCAGCTGACTCCAGTCGTTGTGGTGCTCATTGACATACATCCGCAGGAACTGCTTCAAGCATTGGTTAACGCGTTCTATTTGGCCATTGGATTGTGGGTGATATCCTGATGAAAAGTTCAGCTTTACCTCAAGGGCCTGATTCAGGGCTCGCCAGAACTTCGAGACAAACTGTACTCCTCGATCGGAGGTAATAGATTCCGGCAGACCATGGAGATGAAAAATAGCGCTGATAAAATACTGTGCCAGCTTCACTGCCGAAGGAAGGGTAGGCATGGGTATGAAGTGGGCCATTTTAGAGAACCGGTCCACCACTACCCAGACAACTGTATGCCCTTCAGAATTAGGCAGATCCGTAACAAAGTCCATGGCAATGTGGGTCAACAGTCTCTCAGGTACCGGTAAAGGCATCAGCAACCCCTGGGGTCTCCGACGGTCAGCTTTATGCTGGGCGCACTCAGGACACGCAGCCACAAACTCCTGCACATCCCGATCAAGTGAAGGCCACCAATACTGCTGGGAGATGAACCGCTTGGTTCCCAGGATCCCAGGATGTCCTGCCATTCGAGAGGCATGCCCCCATTGGAGCATCCTTTCTCTCAGCCGGGGTGGCACAAAGGTCATACCCGCAGGTACTGCTAGCGTCCATGGGCACAATGACGTCAGGTTTAATTAGATACTGCAGGGGTTCTTCCTTCAGGTCAGCCTCCATGGACCTGGAGAGGGCGTCCGCCTTGGTGTTCTTCTCCGCTGGACGGTAGGTCAGAATGAAATCAAAGCGGGAGAAGAATAGTGCCCATTGGGCCTGGCGAGGATTCAGCCTTCTCGCTTCTCATAAATAAGTCAGGTTTTTATGGTCCGTGAACACCGTGAAGGGCTCCTGTGCCCCTTCTAGCAGATGACGCCATTCTTCCAAAGCCAACTTAATGGCTAACATCTCTTGATCCCCAATGGCATAATTCTTCTCAGCGGGGGAATACTTCCTAGAAAAGAAGGGACACGGGAGGAGCTTCCCACTGGAGTGGACCTGAGACAGCACTGCTCCTACGCCAACCGATAAAGCGTCCAATTCCATGAAGAATTTACTCGTCGGGTTGAGTTGGCGTAGCACTGGTGCTCTGACAAATGCCTGCTTAAGGTCCTCAAAGGCCTTACACGCCTCCGGTGACCAATTACGGGCGTCAGCATTCTTCTTGGTTAAGGCAGTAAGGGGAGCAGTCAGAGATGAGTAATTCCAAATGAACTGCCTATTGTAGTTCGCTAAACCTAAGAAGCGTTGTAGAGCCTTACGCCCGATGGGTTGCTGCCAGTGCAGGATGGCTGTCAACTTACTGGGGTCCATACGCAGCCCGTGGTTTGAAATGATGTACCCCAGGAAGAGCAGTTCGGAGCGATGGAGCTCGCATTTCTCCAGCTTCACAGAGGTGGTTCTCCCTTAACCGCTGTAATATGACCTTCACATGATTAAGATGTCGTCCAGGTAGACCATCACAAACTTGTACAGGAGATCCCTGAAGATATCATTCATGAAGGCTTGGAAGACGGCTGGGGCATTAGCTAGTCCAAACGGCATGACCCAGTATTCGTAATGCCCGTCGCGGGTGTTAAACGCCGTCTTCCACTCATCCCCCTCCTTGATCCGCACAAGGTTGTAGGCCCCCATAAGATCGAGCTTGGAGAAGATCTGGGCCCCTGGAGGTGGTCAAACATCTCAGAAATCAAGGGAAGCGGGTACTTGTCCTTCCGTGTGATGGCGTTAAGTCTTCTGTAATCAATGCAGGGGCTTAACCCCCCGTTTTTCTTTACCACAAATAAAAATCCAGCCCCCGCTGGCGATTTAAGAGGGCTGGATGAACCCTCGAGCTAGGTTCTCCCGCATATACTGGGACATGGCTTCCGTCTCCGGACGGGATAGGGGGTATACGCTGCCACGAGGAGGTTCGGTGCCCGGTAACAGCTCTATGGAGCAATCATAAGAACGATGGGGAGGCAGAATCTCAGCTTGTTGTTTGGAAAAGACATCTCCAAAGGATCGGTATGGGCCAGGTAACATGACGTTGGCTCGATCCAGAGGGAGCGTCACAGGTGCAGGTGAGACTTTGTCCAAGCAGACTTTCCGGCAGCTGGGCCCCACGCCGACAATTCACCCCAGGCCCAATCAATGCAGGGGTTGTGCAGGCGAAGCCAGGGTAATCCCAGGATTATGGACTCAGTGGCCGACGGAAGGACATAGAAGGAGATAACTTCCTTGTGTAAGACTCCTACCCGTATGATCATAGGCACGGTCCTGGAGCGTAGAACTCCCAGAACCAGTCCCAAAGCCGCTGAGACAGTAATAGACTGAGGTAGCTCCTCAGTAGGAATTTGATGAACCCGCACCAGGTCCGCACTGATAAAGTTGCCTCCCGCACCCGAGTCAACTAGTGCCTCAAAACAAGGGGTATCCTTAATCGCCAGTAGAACTGGAACCAGAACCTGCGTCCAAGGGGAGACGGATTTCGGCCCTGACCCGATCTCCCTAGCTGGTATCAGGGCTGCTGGTTTCCCGAGTTCTTTCTCTTCGAGCACTCACGGACAAAGTGCCCCTTCACTCCACAATGTAGGCACAGCCCCTTCGAGCGTCTCCGCTGTCTCTCCTGGGCCGTCCGGTCAACCTGCATAGGTTCGGCCCCCTCGGGCGCACCGAGCAACTGGGAAGCAGGACTCCTGGGCGAGCTCTTCAGGTTAGCCCCTCCAAACTGCTGACTCGCGCGACGTTCACAGGCCCGCTCCCTGAACCGAATGTCCACCTGGGTGCAGAGACGGATGAGGTCGTCCAGATCTGAGGGCAGCTCCCGACCTGTGAGTTCATCCTTAATGTTGGCCGCAACCCCATGCCAAAACACCTCAGTAAGGCTTGGATTATCCCAACCTAGCTCTGCGGCCAGGGTCTGAAATTGGATGGCTTACTCGCCCAGAGAGAGTTGCCCCTGATGTAGGTTCAACAGCTGAGTCGCCGCTGAGGAGGGCTTCCCGGGTTCCTCAAAGATGAGCCGAAATTGCTTCAGAAACTCGGTCAAGTTATCCAGGAGGGGATCCTTCTTCTCTCATAAAGGAGAGGCCCAAGCCAGAGCGGGTCCCGCCAGTAGGGAGATGATATATGCCACCTTCGCCCTATCCGACGGAAAATCTCGGGCCTGTAACTCGAAAACAATTTGGCACTGATTGAGGAAGCCCCGGCAGGTCTTACTATCACCCTCATACCGCGGAGGCTGGGCCACCCGAATACCGCGGCCACATGCGAGGGAGCCCGGCGGGGTGTGAGCCGACGGGCCCTCCGCAGCCCCATTGCTGGTCAGCGAATCCACCCGCTGACTCAGCGTGTTCATGACTCCCAACACCTGTTGTAGCTGAGCATGCAGTTGCTGGAGCAATTGCATGGGAGATGGTTCGGTCGAGCTCATGGCTTTGGCGTTCTGTAATCCGTTGTGTTGGTCTTGAGCCCTTGGGCCCTGGCCAAGGCCTGCAGAGTGCCGACCCAGGCCAAGGGGAGACCGACCCACCACCACACACCCCAGCTACCCAATACCCTAAGCTACTCTCCCCCGCAGTACCTCAGGAAGAAAGGGAAATAGGCATACAGGCGGGCCTCGCAGCCGAACCGGAACCCAGGCATGCAGAGCCACTCGTGCGGGCCTCACGGCCGAACTGGAACCCAGACACACACAGGGAGGGGTGAAAGAACCCCGAGGGCCCCCCGGTCCCCCAAAATGCCAGACATGCGCTAAACCCCAGCAATAGGGCAGAGGGAGTAACAAAAAGAACCAGAGCGGGGCCACACCCTCCCAGGGGCCTAGCGCGGGACAGGGGAGCTAATACAGCAAACCAAAAGGGGTGAGATAGCCCCCAGCCAGAGGCCAGAGGTACAAAACACAAAAGGGAGGCAGAAAGCCCTTGCCTCAATCCCACTGAAGACAGAGGCAGAGACACAGTATACAAAGTACACAAAGGGTTACTCACTGAGCAAACAGACCCAGGAAAGAGAAATCCTTAGAGTAAACAATCAAAGAGAAAGCTCTGGAGGGGAAGCACAGCCCTACTGAACAAACACACAGTCGGAGGCAGGGACACAATACACACAGTACACAAAGGGTTAAACTCACTGAGCTAGCAGACATGGGGAAGAGAAATCCTTAGCGTAAACAATCAACAGGAGAGGACTCTCTCAGACAAGCAGCCTAGCAGCCGAGCTCCCACTGACACAAGCAGCTGGCTTCCCTCAGCGAACTGCAGGCAGAAGGGAAGCCCAGCTGGAGGCAAGAGAACTGATTACTCACACACGCACACGCTGTACCCCAGCTAACACAAACAGAAGGGAAAGGAAAAAAATCCCAGAACAGGAAAACTCAGATCAAAGTCAGAACACAACAACATACTGACAGAGAACTGGACAGCTTTAGTCACACAGGGAATGTAATGCCAAAGCAGCGTAAGAAGCAACATGCAGGCTTAAGTACTCCCCACTGACGTCAGCACAAACCCTGGCAGCCAGTCAGAAGAGACATTCCCCCTCTCTCCCTGCCAAACCGGCAGAATCATAACATCTTACCTAGTAGCCATCCATCGGTGATCTCCCCTTGCTCAAACCTCCGGATGATGCCCGAGTGCTGGAGTACATATGCATCATGGGTCGAACCTGGGTAGCGGGCACACACATCTATGATCTCCCCCTGGGCATCACACATCACTTGCATGTTCATCGAGTGAAATGCTTTTCGGTCTCTGTAAGTGGCCTCTCGTGCCAGGGGGGGGGGGGGTCTCAATGCAACATTTGTGCAGTCAATCACACCTATGACTGAGGGGAAGTGAGATACAGCATAGAAGGCAGCCATGTTGTTGTGCAGGGCCTGGGGGGTGCTGAGGAAAGTGATGTAGTGAGAGGTGTGGTAAGGAAAGCATCCAGGAACTGGGTGAGACAGTTTGAAATAGAAGCCTGGGTGAGACCTGTGTTAATAGCTAATACAGACTAGAAACTCCCAGTGGCCAGAACAGAGAGAGATGCAATGATTTTGAGGTGGACAGGGATGGGGTTATTCCTACGGGTCCTGGGCTGAAGGAGGGGTTGGAGCTGCTCACAAAGCTGCTGAATGGTAGCCCTATCGAAATGGTACCTTGTCAGACACTGCTGGTCAGTGAGGTCTAGGAAGGTGGTGCAGGCCCTGAACACTCGGGGCCGTGAGTACCTCCTGTGGTATGTGGCCTCTTCCTCCAACATGCAAGCCACCAGTGAATTTAATGCCTCCATTTCCCCACCAGTGCAAGTAGTAATAGTAATAGTCAAACAACAGCACCACACAGAAGCTCACTCCCACCACACCCTCTGGCCACTCACTCGCCAAACACGAAATGACTGTGTTCACACACACAGCTGCAGCAGTACAGGGAAGAAAGAGACAAATGGAGGTAAGGGAATACAATATAAACGTGGGAACAGTGAATGGTGAGGGGAAGGGCTGATAGAGGAAGGAGTAGTGGTATCTGGGTTTGGGGGCTAGAAGGGGTAGGGAAAGGTGAACAAGTAAAACACAAACGAGGCAGGTGAGGGTGAAAACGTTCCGACTAGGGCACACAGACAAAGGTAACAGGTACTCAACACACTCAGCTTTCTCTGCAACCAACAATTCAGCTCTCCCAACAACGATCTCGCCACTCTCCAACTCCACACAATCGCTAATGGGTCTAAAGACGATTTCCCCCTTACTCTGGTCGCTTTTATTTCGGGTCTAACCAATAACGCCCATGTTCCATGCAAAACCATTTCGCTATCTGTTATACGTTGGAGGCGGCCATCTTGTAATGCCGACCCTAACACGCCCCCAACACACCCCTTGTTAGGGCACCCATAGCTGGGCGTACGCGCGCTGAGAGCACACTGAAAGTCCTGTTTCGATTATTAGGTTTGGGCGCCCTTTGCTCATGGAGACGTCTATATGCGTTTTGGGTCGAAATCTGGGCACCCATCACTTTTGAAAATAAGGCGGATTGTGTATCTGGATTTTCAAAAGGCATTTAACAAAGTACATCATGAAAGACTCCTGAGGAAATTAAATAGTCATGGGATAGGAGGTAATATCTTATTGTGGATTAAAAACTGGTTAAAAGACAGAAAACAGAAAGTAGAGTTAAATGGTCAGTATTCTCAATGGAGAAGGGTAGAGAGTGGTGTTCCCCAGAGGTGTGTGCTGTGACTGCTGCTTTTTAACATGTTTATAAATGATCTAGAGATGGGAATAACTAGTGAGGTAATTAAGTTTGCTGTGTATGGTGTGCAGTTCTGGTCACTTTATCTCAAAAAAGATATAGTGGAATTAGAAAAAGGTACAGATAAGGGTGACGAAAATGATAAAAGGGATGGGACGACTTCCCTATGTGGAAAGGCTAAAGCAGCTAGGGCTTTTCAGCTTGGAGAAAAGACTGCTGAAGGAGGATATACTGAGTGCAGTGGAATGGGTAGATGTGAATTGCTTGTTTACTCTTTCCAAAAATACTTAGACTAGGGGGCATGCAAAGAAACTACTAAGTAGTTTTGTTGTTCTGGGATCTTGTCAGGTACTTGTGATCTGGATTGGCCACTGTTGGAAACAGGATACTGTCCCAGTATGGCAATGCTTATGTTCTTATAGGCAGGTTTTGTTGTCAGGGGGAGAAGACATTTTGTAAAACAGATGCCAATGCAAGGCTGACGGGTCAATCCACATAGGTGCCATTTCATTCAATATCCATTTAGGGAAGTAACCACTTCCCTTGTACCTCCCCCCTAGCTATGCCTCTGGCAGGACAGCCTTCTAGTCCATGTGAAACTTGCATCTTGTGAAATCCTCTGAAGCGTAATTCCCATTGTTAGGGTGTGGTCCAGCAGGGCCTTCAAATGCTGGAAGGCTCTCCTGTCCATATTGGTGTTTTGTTTGTAGCTGCAAGCCAGTACCTGGTGGGCCCTCTCTGCCCCCCCCCCCCCCTTTAAACTAGCAATATAAGAAATCCTTCCCCACCAGCTAGTAGTTTGGGCTTCCACGTAAAACTGCCATTATAATAATTTAAATTGACAGCATCATTCAACAAATTCTTCTGAGTAGGAGTGGTCTGATTCTCTTCAGGATTGGACAGAATTTCAATATAAACCCTGCACCTCCTGCTCTGTATCACAAACTCTATATTCTTCAACAATGGAGCAATCCTCCTTACAACTTGCCACATAAAATATATTCATATTGTTATTATCACCTCAGGAACAGTATGCACTCTAAATGGACTAGTCCCAGTCTCTTTTCAATTTTCCATGTGTCAATCTTCTCCCAAATTATTTTCCAGGTTTGTATTCATATTTCTTTTCTTTCTTCTAGTCTTCTTCCTTTCCTTCTCCTCATCAATCTGCCCTGATCTTTCTTAATGGGTTTTTTCCCTCTCTGCTTTTATAGCCACCCATTTGATTTTACCCTTATTCTCCCTCCTCTTATCCTCTAGTCCTTAGTCTCTTTCTTTTCATCTATCATCTACCTACCAGCTTATCCATTTCATTCTCATCCCCTCTCCAGCACTCCCATTGTCCCTTCTGTCCCTTTCCAAGTCTCCTATCCCTGTCTTTCTGTCACCCATTCCCTAGTCCTCCATTTCCATTCTATTTACTCACCCTCTCAGCCGTCACTTACCTTCACCAGCCCCAGCCACATCCCTGTCTCTTCTTCCTTTTTCTTGCTTCTATGCCATTCTCCTGCCTCATACCCTCTATTCCATCTCCTATTGCCTCCCTTTCACCTAAACCAGTTGGTGGCTCAGCTGTTTGTGGAGATTAATGTGAGCAGGGACGGGCTGAGTTGGGCCTGTCTATAAATATGTAATAAATGCCAAAGAATAAAGTGGCAAGAAAATTAAAGTGTAAACTTCAATATATACCTAGCATTTCTTATCTGTCTCCCTGTCCCTATGCTCCCTTCATGCCCAGCATCTCATCTTGTCTCCGTGTCCCTCCCCTCTCTCTTCCCGTCTCCCCTCCCTACTGGGGCCAGTAGCTCTCCCCCCCTTCCTCAATCTGGTCCAGTATCTATTCCTCTTCCCCCTCCTTCCCATCGAGCACCATTGTTCCCTCTAAGCTGAGCGAGAGTCCTCCACCTACAGTCCTGCCAGTGTTTCACTATCCCTTTTTCAATAGTGAGGGACAGGCAAGTTCAGCAGGACTCAATTAATTTAATTTATTATTTAAAAACCATTTTTATTCAGAGCAGGATACAAAACCACATACACAACATAAAAACAATACAATAAACTTAACAAACACACCAATCAAATAATACAGACAGGTTCATCACTGCTCAGTGTCACTCCAAGGAACGTGCCTGTCCCTAGTAATTGAAAACACAATATGGAAGAATTAGTAATTGAAAACACAATATGAAAGTATTGCCTCCCATTGGCAGCAATGCAGTTGATGGATTCCTGCTTAACTTACAGGGTGCAATGTACAGCACCTGTTCCGGTTTATCTGCCCTCCCCTCCCCCCTCTCAGTCCACCTGAGCAGTACTTTGTTCTCCCTAGATCAAGCACCATTCTGTCCCTCCCTCTGGCCCACAAGTTCAGCGTTTCACCCCTTTTCTTCCCATTGCCCCCTTATAGCGGTTCCAGTATCTCTCCCTTCTTCTCACTCCCCACTAATGCTGTTGATTGCTGTCAGTAGAAGCACTGCAACGATTGAAAGAGGTCTTGGTCTTCCCTGTGATGTGTTCTGCCCATGCAGAATAGGAAGTTGCATCAGAGAAGGATGCATCACAGGGAAGACCTAGGCCTCAAGGCAGCTCCTTTCAATCACTATGGTGCTTCTCCCGCCAGCAATCAAGGTATGTTAGCATCAGTGGACCGCAGGGAGAGGGAGGGATAGAGGAAGAATTGCTGACTGCTGAAGCGGCCCTGAAGCTGATAGCATCCCATAAGAACATAAGCAGTGCCATACTGGGACAGACCAAAGGTCCATCAAGCCCAGTATCCTGTTTCCAGCAGTGGCCAATCCAGGTCACAAGCACTTGGCAAGATCCCCAAACACAGCAAGTATGTGCAGTGAGAGTCAGGGGTCCTCTTGTGGAGGCTGCCTTGCCTCCCCAAGCCTCTTATACAAAGCACCTATGCCTTTCACCATTTTTTAACCTAATTTCCACTTCAACTCAACCTCTTCAGAGACCCATCCCCTTCTCATACCTCTCCAAACTATCCCATCCCTGTTTTCAATGCCTCTCATTCTTTCTCTCTCTCCATTCTCCTAGGTAATTCATACTATGTCTCAACCTTTCCCTACACTTTATGCCCTCTTACCCTATTTCACTCATTCTCCCAAACCACCAACATACCCCAATTTATACCTATCAACTATGAGGTCCGCACTTTCCCCTCAAAATTCTTACTTTCTTTCTTTCATCCATAATTCCATGCTCTGCCCCTATCCCCACCCCACCCCACCAACATTTTCCCACTCAATCATCAAGTCAATATCAATATAATTCTTCTTGACTGCAATTTCCCACAATGGGTTCAACGTGTGTACAAATGTTTTACAAGACACAAAATACATAAAAATATAAAATCTACATCAAAAATTAACAGCAGTTGAAAATTATAACCTAACAAAAAAATTTTAATTTTCTTCCGTTATATCAAATAATCCTGTTCCAACCTTACTGGAGCCAACTGGAGATTGTGCGTTTTCTGATGGCGACTCCCCTCCTGTTGGGATCAAAAGAAACAATTGGGCGGACTGTCTGTAGGGCTTAGTCCACTCCACGTAAAAGGCCAATGCTCTCTTACGTGTGCAACTTGTCCTCACCAGGGTGGGTATGTGGACGGGGAAAAAATGTTGGCAAGACAATTGACTGGTTCAGATGGAACTCCGACACCACCTTCGGCAAGAACTTAGGGCGAGTGCGGAGGCCAGGAAACTGCAACACGCCTTCTGCTGCCTGACCACCTGGTGAAAAGGTTAAGCAACCTGGTGAAAAGGTTCAGCAAGCTCTGGAGGAAGTGCTTCGACTAAACTGGACAGTTGCCTCACCGAGTTCTGCAAGTGGATGCTCCTGTAGAGCTGGTAAGTTTGGATCTTGGCGGCGAGCATAGCGGCCTGATACGCTCTCCTCAACCTGAGTGGCAGTCGACACTGGTACCGCAAGCGGTACAGAGGACGGCGAACTCCTCACAGGTGATGGCCCAGATGCCACCTCGGCAGTCAGTACGGAAGGCGCAAGCACCCCCGACACCGAGGCCGACTGGCGAAGCAACCCTTCCAGAAGCTCCGGAAGAAGGGCCCTGATACGCTCGTCAAGAGCTTCCATTGGTAAAGGCTGGGGGGCTGGTGCAGGAGTTGGTTGTAGAATCTGAAGGGGCTCGAGAGTCGGTACCAGGCTGCCAGATGACCGACGCATCGGCACCTCCTGAATGGAGGGTGAGTGGTCCTCCCGGCGCCGACGCTTCTCGGGTGCCGACTCCCTTGGCTCCCCAGAGCTCTTGGTACCATGCATGGAAGGAGAACGATGACAGTGCTTCTTAGCCTTCTCTCAACGCCCGTCATTGAGACTCCTCGGTACCGAAGAGGAGGACGTGGAATCCTCACGTCTCCTTGGGGCCGGGTCCGACGCAGGTCAGTCCCAGGGGGCCTGCATAGCAGTAGGCCTCGAGATGGGTGGAGACCCACTCAATGCCTCTCTGCTCCCAGCTCGATGCGATCTTTCGGCAGCCATTAACTGGACTCTCTGTGTTGCTGCTTCCCTCAACGTCGACGCCACCGACCTCGGTACCGATGCCGATGGACCGGACCGATCTGGAAAACGTTTCTCACGCTGAGCCTCTCGAGCCACTTGGGTCCGTTTTTTCATCAATTTACACAGCTTACAGGAAGCTGGCAGATGGTCGGGCCCAAGACACTGGAGACACCACGCGTGGGGGTCAGTACTTGAGATGGTTCGGTTGCACCGAGTACAACGCTTGAAGCTGCTGGGTGTCCTCGATGATATGGAGGGAAAAACGGCGGTCGCGAAATCAAAAGGCTCAATGGTGCCAAGAAAAAAGGGCACAAAAAAGGAAGAAACTGCCGAACCGAGCAGCCTAAAGGGTGGCCGCGTTGAAAAAGAAGGAAACTTAAAAGGAGGGAGAAAAAACTAAGAAATAGAGGAAAAACTACTTTTTTTTAAAATTTTGGTGAAGCAAACTATTAGTTTGAAAAAAGAAAAAGAAGCAATAAACGCTAACCCGGGTCTCCTGAGTCCGAGAAAGAGAGCGGTAAGCAAAGACGTGTCTCTTCAGAATGCGGATCAAAAAAAACTAAAGGCGACACGCTCGCGTCATGGGCGAGTACCTGCTCACGCATGCGCAGTGCGTCTTGTCCCGCGCGACGTCACGTTCTGGAAAGTTCTTATTTCTTTACAAGTTCCGGTCTCCTGGGTCATCGCGGACGATGACCCATCAGTGATAATATTCAGCCTGCTTGTCCTCGGAGAACAATATTTATCAAAAGTTAAGAGGTTTGATGATAAAGAATCTGATGGAATAAGCAGGCTGCTTTGAATAAAATTTGTTCGCTTACTGGTAACCAAGACAATTCAGTGATATAACCAGATATACTGGTAAACTTAATGAGTTTAAAGATAAGTTGAGCTGCAGTGGTTTGTGTAATTTGAAGATTTCTTAAATTAAAAAAAAATAATAAAAAAGAACATTACAATAATCCAAATGGGGAAGAATTAACATTTGAACTAAAAGGGCAAATATATCCCATTTAAAAAATGATCTTATAAGTCGCAGTTGATTTAGTTGGAAAAGTGTTTTCCACCTCAATTGATTGATTTGGGAACTGTACATCAACAATGAATCGAGAATCACACCCAGCACCCTAGACTCAGACTCAACATGTATAACTCGGTCCACAGATCGGACTATTGATGATGGTACAACAGCTCCAGAGTTTTTAAACCAGAGTATTTTCATTTAATTGGGATTCAATTTTGGCTTATTATTCAAAGCCCAGTCCTGAATTCTATTAATGCCTAACAAAACACAATTAGGAAGATCAGAAATATTAACTGGAACAAGTAATAATAATGTCATCGGCATAGGGCAAAAGCAATTTTCCTGAGTTTTAAGTTAATTTTACCTAATTAAGGACTAAGAAAATTAAACAAGACAGGGGACAATGGGGACTCTTGAGGAATGTCACAGCCCAGGAACTAGGCATTAGGAACTAATTTGTTTTGCTATACACCATAAATGCTGTTAATAAGAAGCTCCTGAAACCACTTAACACTGCCTGAAATGCCTGTCTCTGACAATTGCCAAGCAAGAAAGTGTGAACAGCATTTTCTACCCTGCTCCTCCCCCTCCCCCCACCCATTTAGAGCTGCTTTTCATACATATATCAGTGGCATTATATGTATGAAAAGGAGATCTAAATGGGTGGGGGTGGGGGGAGGAGCAGGGTAGAAAATGCTGTTAACTACACTTTCTTGCTTGGCAATTGGCAGAGACAGGCATTTCAGGCAGTGTTTTTAAGTAGTTTCAGGAGCTTCTTATTAACAGCATTTAGAGAAGGCCAGCGAGGTGCCTGCCGAGCAGCCGCACATAACACGGCGGCTGCCACACGGCAACACCCTGGCCGAGCTTCCCTTCTGTTCTGGCTTCCCCACTGCCTGGGTGGCGTCGCGGGGGCCCAGCCCCCTCATTGGTGGGGAGGCTGGAGGAGGGAGGAACCCCTCTGCACCGCATAAAAGCTGCCAGTGAGACAAGAGGAGTCTCTCCTTTGGCAGCGAGCGGTGTGCGAGTTTCCCAGTCCCACGTTTCGGCCTTTCCATTTTGGCTGTCCTTTCCATTTTGGCCCCCCCATTTTGATTTGGCCATCCTTTCCATTTTGGCCCCCATTATGATTTGGCTGTCCTTTCCAATTGGGGCCCCCATTTCGGTTTGTTACCTTTCCATTTTTGCCCCCCATTACGGTTCGTTTCCTTTACATTTTGGCCCCCTGATTTTGGTTCGTTTGTTTGAGTCGCGGGTTCCGGCCCTCCATCTTTGCCGGCCTTGCCGCGATCGTCTGCCTCGCGCAAGTGAACTTTCTGAAGCACATCAAGGACTAATAGGCAGTGCGGTGTCGCGATCTACTGCCTCACGAGGCTCCCTCAGACAAAGCTGCGCCTCCGGCCCACTCCAGCCAGCAGCAGTGAGCGTCGCAGTCTTCTAATTACAGTGGTGAGCGTAACATTTTGCCCGTCCATTTTGGCCGTCCCTTCCCTACCATAGCCATTTTTGGCCGCCCTTTCCCACGCTCGTTTTGCCTCGCGTTTTGGCCGCCACCCCCTTCCTTTTTGGCCTCCCTCCTCGCATGCTACAGTAAAAGCACTGACGCGCCAGCCACTATCATGCCTCGAGGTGTAAGAGTTTCCAAGCGAGCAGATACCATCATAGACACAGCACAACGTTCATCCACAAGGCAGAGCAGACGCCCGGAGAGGTACATGGACGCGGCTGACCTTCCTCGTCCGCGTGCCATTGTACCCTCGGCTGCACAAACTCCCCACCACCTGCCTCTACCCTCGCCACGTCACACCATGTTGAAGGAATGCATGTTGGGACCGGAAGATGCCCCGCAGTGCCAGCTGCCGCAACCACCGCCTGCCACAGATTCGACGCCACTGGCAGATAATCTGAGTGCTGCAGGATCCACCAGACACCCTGGGCATGGACACAGCGCCAGTCCTGGCTCTCATCTGCACTTCCCCCCTGCTGCCCAGGCCGCCGCACCGACTCACAGATCTAGATCTCCAAGCAGCCAGATGCAATATGAATCCAGCACCAAGCAACGTAGATGCAGGTCCTTTTCCAAATGCAGCAAAGATGGTTCTGATCCCATACACCACTGCACACGGGATGACCAGAGGTACCACAGAGGCAGTATAAGATCCCACAGTTCCAGGAGTGGCTCAGGACGTTGCAGATCCTGTGCACGCTCCAGAAGATACAGATCCGAGTCCGCTACAGGAGTCACAGATCCCCATCCTGCTGCAGGCACAACCTCCATCACGGTCATTGCCATCCACATAACCATCACAGATCTCCCTCCTCTCCAGGGCACGCCCGGCACAGCCCTCGGAGCATATGCAGCGAGCGACGGGGATCCTCAGCTTCACCTCAGCACAAACTGGGCGCCCACAACTCCCCACGTACATTGAACAGCACGACATTGAACAGCACGACAACACCGGATGCTGCGGAGACAGTTCATAGGCGTCACAACGCTTCGCCAGGGACATCCCTGCTACACAGCATCTCCACGGGGGACAGAAGTCTTCACGCCCAAAATCCTGCTGCACCCCAACCCCAAATGAGGAGGCATCAGAGGGCTAAAAAAGGGAAGAAACGGTAAGAAACGTAAGCATTCTGGCTGCTCCAGTTCTACATCCTCCTCCAGCTCTTCCTCCTCCTCTTCTTCCTCACCCTCCCCTACCAGGTCACCCAATGCACCACCCTTGCCACTTGCGCCTGCCTTTACCTATGGTTTTCCCACAGAGCGTTTATGGCAGAGGGTTCCCAGGACCTTGCGGAAAAAGGTACAGCGAAAACAGTACTTCGATATATTCAAGCTAGCTGAGGGCAGGCGCAGACGACACGCTAAGAAGCGTGCAAAAAAGGGTGACCTGCTACCAGATTACAACAGAGTGCTCCCACGGAACCTTGCATGCTGGGTGATATCTTATGCACGCATGATGAGCATCATGTGCAGAAAGCAACGTGACCAACTCAATCCCATGCTCTGTTACCTGGAAACAGTCATTAGCATCTATTTGGAGCACGAGGGACTCGCCTGGCTGGCTTATGATGAACATTTTAGGGACGAAATGGAAGCAAACCCTAATATAGCATGGGATATGAATGACAGCAGCTTATGGTTGTGGAATGTCCTCACTCGACCCAACCTTGCATCAAGATGTCCCTACCAGCACAGGGCTCCCTCGCAGGGGAAAAGGCAAGGGAGGCCTGCTACGCTTTCCTGGGAAGTATGCTGGAAGTACAATAAAGGCAGCTGCACCATACAGGACTGCAAATTCAAGCACCTATGCGCCACATGCGGTGTCCCACATCCCCTTGCCTTGTGCCCTAAAAGAGCATGCCAAGACAGGGAAGTCCCTCAAAACCTTGACCCATTTGCCAGGGCACCTACTCCCACCTGCTTGGACGCTATGCGGCCTTGGCTGGCGCGGTACCCCAAGTGGCAGGCTGCCAACTTACTCCTGTGCGGCTTCCACAACAGGTTCCTCATACCATTTCAGTGTCCCATACCGTCAGCAACCTCTGCCCAGACATCTTGCTCCACATCCCGCCTAGCCCACATTATCTCAGGCAAGCTGGCAGTTGAACGAGCAGCGGGTCGCATTGCAGGCCCTTTTCTCCATCCCCCTTTTCACAGAATGTTTGCCTTACCCCTTACAGCTGTCTCCAAGAAGGAACATGGCAAGTACTGCCTCATCCACAACCTTTCATACCCCCCAGGTAACTCCATGAACGACTTCATACCAGAGGGTGCCGCATCTATACAGTACATGTCTTTCAATTCGGCCTTGGCCTTGGTCCGACCGGCTGGACGTGATGTGCTCATGGCCAAGGTGGATATCGAATCCGCTTTCAGTCTGCTGCCTGTCCACTCCGACTGTTTCCCGTTATTAGGTTTCTGTCATCCAAACCAGTACTATTTTGACAGATGCATGCCCATGGGGTGTGCAGTATCCTGCAACATTTTTGAGGCATTCAGTTCCTTCTTACATTGGGTGGTATCCCAACGATCGCCAGCGTACACAATTGTACATTACTTGGATGACTTCTTCTTTGTCGGGCCCCGACTCTCCAACACCTGCAGCGACCTCATGGACGTCTTCCACACAGTGGCTCATGAGTTCGGAGTGCCCATCACGCGCAGCAAAACCACAGGGCCCAGCACTGTCATTACCTTCTTGGGTACTGAGATAGATTCAGTAGCCCAAACCACCAAACTCCCGGTAGACAAGCTGCAGGGGTTAGCTCGAAAAATCCAGTCTCTGATTGGCTCACTCAACTTCGCATATCGGGTTATCCCCATGGGTAGAGTGTTTGTGCGCAGGCTCACTTTAGCCACTGCGGGCGTGTCGCGCAAACACTACCACTTACGCATAACCCTTCCCCTGAAACAGGACCTCCGCATCTGGCTGCGCTTCCTACAGGACTTCAATGGAAGAGCTCTGATACAATCAGAACCCACTTCCAGCGTGGCCCTCAACCTATATACAGATGTCGCCGGGTCCATAGGGTGCGGAGCCTATTACAACGGGGCCTGGTTCGCCCTCCCGTGGCCACAGCAATGGATCCTCTCCGGGCTCACCAAGAACATCACCTTCCTCAAACTGTTCCCCATCGTCGCAGCGGTCCACGTCTTGGGCCCGGCGCTGGCCAATAGAAATGTTATCCTGTGGTCGGACAATGCAGCTGTGGTACAGATCATAAACAAACAAACAGCACATTGCCCACATGCTGCAGCGCTACTCAGGCATTTTGTGCTACGCTGCCTGCAAATTAATCTGACTGCGTGAGCGAAGCATGTACCCGGGGTTGATAACTGCATAGCTGATGCTCTCTCTCGCTTTTCACTTTTCACTCTTTCAGCAGCTGGCCCCCACAGCAAACAAGGAACCAACTCCTGTTCCCGAACAACTTTGGCAACTGGTGGCAACGCCATGCGCTTACTCATCACCAGCTCCTTAGCCGCTTCTACGCTGCGCACCTTTCACCAGGTGTGTGAATACCTCCAGAGCCATGGTTGGAGAAGGGGAACGGTTCCAGATCACCTTGTTGCTTCCTACATCGCGGACTCCTTCAAAGGGGGCGACTCCAGAACAGCGGTCGTCTCGTGCATTGCCAGTTTTTCCTTCTTTGCCAAGCTTCGCGGATGGGGCAACCCTCGTGCCAGTTTCCTGATCCGGATGCTGTTGAAAGGATGGGCGCGGTACACCCCGGCGCTCCCACGCAGCAGGTGCCCCATCACGCACGACATCCTTCACCGACTATGGGTAGTGCTGGACAAGGTGTGCCCTGATGACTACGAGACTGCACTTTTCAAGACAGCCTTTTCTTTGGCCTTTTTCGTTGCTCTACGCATAGGCAAGCTGGCTGTGCAAACCAAGTACAAACTCACGGGAGGCCTACAGATGGATGACGTCTCCATAATGCAGGGGCAGGTCTGCCTGCAGGTCACTCGGTCCAAGACGGATCAGGCGGGGAAGGGGCACACCATTACCCTACATGACGTCCCGGACTTACCGACCTGCCCGCTAGCCAACCTTGCATCATACTTAAAGATTAGACCGCCAGCAGGTTCTCCCCTTTTCCTGCATCAGGACGCCAGCCCCCTCACACGCTTCCAGTTTACGGCTGTCTTTAGACAAGCTCTCCTGGGAACTGGCCAGCGGCCCGAGAACTACAGGACTCATTCTTTCTGTATAGGTGCTGCGACTACTGCATTCCGGCTTGGCCTCTCTGCCCATGCCATCAAACAGCTGGGCCGCTGGAAATCCACAGCCTACCAAACCTACATCAAACCACCCCTGACTGTGGAGCAATACAGCTAACCTCTTCCTTCTTTTTGCAGGTCTCCAGCCACGCCCAGGGCACTCTTACATTGCCAATGCTTGCAAGTGCTTGACAGCTCGTGGCATGGGCCTGCACCTAGGATTGGACAGAAAGGGGGCGACACTTACATGGATCGGGATTCCTGGCATGAGATGGCACCAGCTTATGCCACCTGTCCTTCGGCTACTGGATGCTGCACCCCATCCAGATGTCCTACTCGTTCACTTGGGTCGCAACGACATTGGCCACACTTCATGCCACCGCCTGATCGCCATGGCAAAGCAGGACCTCCTGGAACTTGATGCGCTTATGACTACCACCACTATCCTCTGGCTGGACATCATCCCGCGATAGCATAGATCCTCTTCCAGGCTGTGGTCCAGAGGTGTAACCAAGGTCAATCGCCAGATTGGCAAATAGGTGGAGCAACTCGGCGGAGCAAAGATCTGGCACCATTGGGCTTCCCCTCTCATTCAGGGGTACTTTCTCCCAGATTCTACCCATCTCTTCTTAATGACTTTCAGGAGGCGCTTGAGAGACTATACTGAAAATGACTGGGGAAAGTGGGGGACCCGGAGGACCTTCAAGTCAGGCCCCCCGGGTTGTGGCGGAGGCACCCGAGCCTGGGAATTCTGAGATGTGCTGGAACAACAGGTGAAAGGAAGATCGGCCATTCCAGACAAGGGACAGGAGCACTCACTGATGGCAGACCAATCACCTCGCTGGCTATTCATGGCAGGTGGAACACTGGTCGAGGAGTGCAGTCCCAAGCAGACGGACGCTCGGCCACGCTGGGGGCGGAGTCATGGCTGGCTGATGTGTGGGGCGGTGATGCAGGCTCTCTAGCTGGAAAGGCATGGCGGAGGGCAGAAGCATCTGCAACATCACGCCCAAGGCTTGGGTGCTTCCTAGGGATAGTTTAATGTGTTTTCAATAAAGCTGTGGCCATTTATTCCCAGAAAGAAAATCTCTCTCATGCTTGATCTGTGAATGCATTAAGGGGAAGAGCGAGGGGAAGGGGGCGAGAGGGTGTGCAGCCTGCCTATGTTATGGTGTGTAGCAAAACAAATTACTTTCTAATGCCTAGTTCCTGGGCTGTGGTGTCCCTCAAGAATCCCTGTGCAGAATATGAGGCCCATATGTGTGTAAATGGCCACACACAATCTGTATGTAAAAAACTTTATATATGTGAAAACTTTTATAAAATTAAACCTTATGTGTGCAGTTTGGGCATACATTTATTATGATGAGATAGAATACAAAACCAAATCTCTCTCTATAAAACGCACCACCAACATTCTAATGAAGCCACACTTTTCCAACGTTCTAAATGTGAGGCGCCAGAGATCAATTTTTCATCCATGACTGTCTGCTCCACCCACACGTCAAACGTGATGACCTCGCGGGCGGAGCAATGACACTCACAGACCGTGTCGCACGTCTGATTGGCTGAGTTGGGTGAAGCCAAGGATGACGTCGCCAGCACAGCTGCTTCACAAAAAACAAAAAAACAAAGAAAGGGGGAGGAGTAGGGAAACACGCTACGCGTGTTTCCCTACTCCTCCCCCTGCCTAGGAATTCATGCAACTCAGCACCCCCCCCCCCGTTCCGATACAAACAAAAAACAAAACCCCCCCCCCCCCCCGCCCAATGCATCTCATTTTACAACTACAGGCAACGCGCAAACACGAAGATCCGCCTCCTTTCCTTTCCAGGGTCACAGTTCAAATTCCTCAACTCCACCCATGGATCTCATTTCTCATCTACAGGCAACGCACAAGCACGAAGATCCGCCTCCTTTCCTTTCCAGTGTCAGAGTTCAAATTCCTACAGCTCACCCACAACCCCCCCCCCTTCCGATACCACAACTACTACTTATCATTTTTATAGCGCTACTACACGTACGCAGCGCTGTACATTTGAACCCCCCCCCCCCCCATGCATCTCACTTTACATCTACAGGCAACGCACGAGAACGAACATCCACCTCCTTTAAGTTATGACAGCAAGCAAGGAATCACCCTGACAGCAACAAATCACACACTCCTTTTCCTAGCAACCTTGCATGCAGGAAGAGATTTTGCAGCCAATCAGCGATGGTCTTATTGTTGGTGCTCCTGCGCTTGGGGCTGACTACTACTCTGTGCTCTGAAGAATTGTTTTCTCAAGGCAGGGTTACAAATGACACAGCTTCCCCGTAGCAGATTGGGAAACAACATGATCCTAAAAGAAGCAACTCCTCCTCCCCTCTTCCAACAGCAAGCAAACCAGCCCAGCAAGCTGGCTCCTTAAGTGTTAACGTTGATGTGGCAATAAAAGGGTTAAGGGCTGCAGTAGCTGATACGGTACCATTGTGCTTCTGAGGGGGAGACGGGACAGAAAACACAGATTTCTTTTACATTCAATGTGTATTTCTCATGTTAACATGAAAAATACTGAGGGTTTGGTTGGCCTTTTAGTTTTCCACTTCGCAATTCGCTTTGCTACGGTTCTGCTTCCTTGGGAAGTTCTGTGCATGGTAAAGCACTTTCAGCACTGCTTTTGCACTTAACCTCCAGTTCACAAAACAACATTTTTGAAAGCTTTCTTGCCTTTTACCATATGCTTACAAACATTTAATTACTTGAAAGGAGTATTGACAATTCTTTTCCAAGCATTTCATTCCTGAAATACCTCAGTCAGTAATCTCTTTTCTTCACACACACTCACTATCGGACTCACACAGTCTGTCTCTCTGTCTTACTCACAGAAACACTCTGTCACAGTGACCGCCCCTGTGGTCCTGCACACACACTCTCTCACATCAGATGGAAGGAGAGCAAGGGAAGGAGGGGGTCATGGAACTGAGTTCCACACACACACATTCTCTCTGTATCTCTCTGTCACACAAACACACACACACTCTTTCAATCCCTCTGTCTCACTTTCACACACACTCACTGTATGATTCACACAGTCTGTCTCTCTGTCTTACACACACTCTCATTCACACAAACACTCTGTCACAAGGACCGCCCCTGTGGTCCTGCACACACACTCTCTCACATCAGATGGATGGAGAGCAAGGGAAGGAGGGGGTCATGGAACTCAGTTCCACACACACACTCTCTGTATCTCTCTGTCACACAAACACACAGTCTCTGTCACACACACACAGACACACTCTTTCAATCCCTCTGTATCACTCTCACACACTCTCGGACTCACACAGTCTGTCTCTCTGTCTTACATACACTCTCACACACACACTCTGTCAAAAAGGACCGCCCCTGTGGCCCTACACAGGGCCTCCTCCTTCCTCATTATACACCCTTCACTATTACTCCATCTCATTACAATACTTTAATATTAAATATTTGGTTAACAAAAAACAACTAATCAATATAACCTTGCTAGCGCCCGTTTCATTTCTAACAGAAACGGGCCTTTTTTACTAGTAAATAGATACATTTTCCTCATCTTGGGAAGGGTTACAGCACCAGCAAAAATTAAAGCTACTCGACTTTCTGACTAAACCTTAAATGTTAATGGAAGACAACCATTCAATCAATATCTCATAGTTAATGGTGTCAAATGCTGCAATGAGGTCCAGCAAAATAAGTATGACATTGATCCTTCTGTCAAATTCAGGGGCCTTTTTACTACGGCATGTAGGCACCTACGCGCATCCAGTGCACATCAAATTGGCACTACCACGTGGCTACTGCATGCCCCAGGCAGTAATTCCATTTTTGGCGTGCGCTCAAAACACGCGGTAGAAAATATTTTCTATTTTCTACTGTGTGGCGCTTACCCTGCGGTAATCAGCAGTTTATGTGCATTGAATGCTTACTGCCCAGTTAGTGCATGAGACCGTACTGCTAAGTCAATGGGTGGTGGTAAGGTCTCAGGCCAAAGATGGACGTGTGCTGGTTTTAATTTTGCCGCACATCCATTTTCCAGCACAAAAAAAGCTTTTTTCTAGGCACACTGAGGCAGTGGACCAGCACGTGTCCAAAACAAACACCTACACCAGCGCAGGCCACTTTTAGGTGCACCTGAGTAAAAGGGCCCCTCAGATCATGAAGAATTGTGATCAGAGCCGTCTTTACACTAAAACTCTGTGTTATGGACAGAAATGGCTTTGAACAGTACCCTCATTTTGTCATAGCGCTAAAATAATATAAATTGTAAGAAAAAATGCACAAAGTAATCATGGTATTTCTTTGTTAATTATCATTAAAATATATTTACAAATATTCAATACCTTTGCAGCTTTAGCATTCCTAATAGTTATGAGTTGCTGAGCAATTACAGAGAGAACTTCAATGTCAATTCGATTAAATTCATCAAAGCAGCACCAAGCTCCAGACTGAGCCAGTCCACTAAAGAAACGTCCCATCATCTGTAATCAAAACAATATATACTTATACTGTGTTAAGAAATGAAGTTATTTAAAAACATTTTATGTTCAACATTATATTTTCAAAAACACTGAGTTATTAAAACATCAAAATCTGCTCCATTTATTTAAATCATTATGAATTCAATATTCAGCTACCCACCAATGAGGTAATTCTATAAGGAACCACTTCAGAAGTTGGAGAACAAAGCCAGGGCTGGGCAGACTTCTATGGTCTCTGCCTTGAAAATGGCAAGGACAAATCAAGATTAAGTTTGCATATGTAGAATCACATCATACCTTATGCTATGAGTTTATCTTGTTGGACAGACTGGATGCCATCATCTACTATGTTACACTTAGATTTAGGCAGCAAGTACATATGCTAGTATTTTAGTCATTTACACATTTCATTCATTTCATTTCATTTTTTTTTTTTTTAGCCATTTTCTGGCTATGCACTTTCTGTAAGTATGTGCCAGTATTCCATGGCATGTACTTTGTAGGTGGGCACTCACATGGGCAGACTTTTGGAACAGCCTGGGTGGGGCACACACGTACATTCATAGATTACAAAATACTATAATCTATTCACAATCTAGGTGCAAATGTTTACACTAGCTCTGTGTCTACTTTTCTTTATAGATTAGGCTCCATATAGGCACATTCTCGGTGATTAAAAATGGGCACTCATTTGCAGAATTACCCTCCACACGCACAAAGTTATAGGATAACTTTATGCAGATTTTTAGACAGATTATGGGAGATTTTCTTTTAAAGCTCTACTAATGAAAACTTTAAACATGTAATAATTTATTCACATCAGCTGGTTTTCTATACTGTTCAATTGCCAAGATGACCTCCATTAATGGAATACCCATTAAAGAGATCAATTATTCTTTTGTTTTCATTTTATATATGTAATATAACTCTTATGTATTGTTTGTTATTGAATAACTTGATATATGTTTAAAATGTGTCTAGTGATTCACATTTCTATAATTTCTAATCAATTGTTCACACATGAATGTATCATAATTTATGATTTTAGTATAACATTTTGTTTGTTCATCACTCTTTCTCTCTCTCTCTCGCTATCTAATATAATAATTTGCTCTTCCAACGGTCCAATGAGGCTACCTGCGACCGTAACCATCTCCTGACGTCACTCTCCCGCAGTAGAAACCTGCTTGCCTGACGTCAGGAGATGGTTACCTCAATGAGAGACATTGGAACGTAGCAGGAGCAGCTTCAGCCCTTCCTCCACATGCACCAACATCTCCACCCAGGGCCACCAAGAGACTGGGCCGGGCCTGGGGCCCAGCCCCTGCCACCATGCCCCCCCCCCCGAGGTCGCTGCCGCCGCCCCCCCCTCCCCCCCCCCCCCCCGAGGTCGCCACCACTCCCCCCTCCACCCCCCCCCAAGGTCGCCGCAGTTACTGCTCCCCCCTCCACCCCCCCAGGTCACCGCCAAGGCCCAGCCACCCAACATAGACCTGCCAAGTCTCCCGCAAAACACGCGGCGCCAGCTCCCATTTCCAGTCACTGCTTCTTCTCCTGTTGAGCAGCAGCGGCCGCTACAAAAACAAAAAGAGCTAATTAAAGCACCAAAAATGCTTTTAAAAAGCAAGCGCGGAACCGCAGGCAGCCATCAGCCATTGGCTGTCGGCTCTGCAGCCGCTCCTCTCGCCTCTCACGTCACTGCCCCTGGAGCAGACCACGGAGGAGCGCAGAGACGTCAGAGGAGCGGCTGCAGAAGGGTGGAGGGGGTCCTGAGGCCAGAGAGGGAGGGGGGAGGTATCTCTGTCACACACACACACTCTCTCTCTCTCTCTCACAATCAATGTCTTTCTCTATCTCACTCTCACACACTATCTCTCACACACTCTATGTCTCACACTGTATCACATTCACTCTCTATGTGTCACACAGTCACTCTCAAACACTCTCTTGATCTCATACACTCTCTCGGTCTCACAGAGAGTCTATGTATCACACACATACTCTCACACTCTATCCGTCTCACACACACTCTCTCTCTCACAGACACACTCGCACCCACACTCACTCTCTCTCTGTCACACATACATGCTCGCACATTCACTCTCTCTCAGACAGTCACTCTCACACACACACTCCGAGGAAAATCTTGCTAGCGCCCGTTTCATTTGTGTCAGAAACGGGCCTTATTTACTAGTATATATATTTTTGTTACATTTGTACCCCGCACTTTCCCACTCATGGCAGGCTCAATGCAGCTTACATGGGGCAATGGAGGGTTAAGTGACTTGCCTAGAGTCACAAGGAGCTGCCTGTGCCTGAAGTGGGAATCCAACTCAGTTCCTCAGTTCCCCAGGACCAAAGTCCACCACCCTAAGTACTAGGCCACTCCTCAACTCCTTCATATATATGGCCCAAAATTCAAAGCAATTTAAACCGGCAGGAGAGGCTCCAGCCCACTTAAATCGTTCAGGGCCTCCCAATTAGCCATATTCAGTGGCATTTAACCAGGCAGTGCCGCTGAATATCGGCTCTGACTGGACCAAAAAAAGAGTGGGCAGATCTGGGGTGGTACTGGGGATGGCGGGGAGGAGCTGACAGGTATGTGGGTCAGTGCCAGCACCCAGTAGCTAAGCTGGTGAATTTAGGACAGCTCAAAAGATGTCGTAAATTCACCAGCTTATCTATGTGGGCCCCAGCATTCAATATCAGCAGGGACCTTCATAACTTTTAAACCTTTTTTAAAGGCCTCCTGAGCCCCCTTGGGCCCCCTGAAACAGCCCCCTCCTTCCTTCCCTTTTTCCTCAGACCACAACCTAAAGTACCTACCTCCCACCCACCCCCACAATGACCCCCCCCCTCCCACCTCCCATTTTGGTAGGTCCTCCTGAGCCTGCCTTCAATTCCTGGTGGTCTAGTGGGTGTGATAGGGACAAGCGTGAACCCCTCTCACTCCAGTCCATAGTGGTAGCTTCCTAAATATGGAGGACGAAGGAAGGAGGGGAATCGTTTTGAGAGGGCCTGAGGGTATGGAGACTGGAGCCTCTGAGGAGAGTGCTCCACCTCACCTCCCCCCTCCCATCAACATAACATCGTGCACTGAAAAAGAGCAATCTCCCCGTGGTGCAGCCCTGAGTGTATGATCTAAGGGTTTCAGTCCCTCTTAGGTCACACTCTATTGATGCCTTTGTGGAGTTTGTGAGACCCATAATAACTTGCCAGTAATGGGGAAGAGAAAAGCTAAATCCAGATTGTATGCCTCAACTTCAACTCCTATAAGTACTGTACTTATGCATAAGCATGTTGTCCCTGCTTCTCAAGTAATTAAGAATGTGTGAAGTCCTTCTTTAAACACGACAGGACTCCTCCTTTACCATCCCAGTTCACAAGTGGTGAGAGAAGTGCTTTTTTTGTAGGATAAAAGGTACAGGTACTCATTATGGGTGGGGTCACCATCTATGACTCCGCCCCTATGATAGCCACACCCACAGCAGCCACACCACTTATACAAGCCACGGCGCATATAAACAGGTATCATTGAAAATACTATACTAGTATAGGAGAAAAATAACTTGTGATTTTTTTTTCACTATAAATAATTTCTGTAAGCTGTTACAGCTCCAGTATACCCAGTGCAAAATAAGACAGCAGATGTAAATTCTCAAATTGGACATATTCCTAATACTAAAATGAAAATAAAATGATTTTTCTACCTTTGTTGTCTGGTGACTTTGTTTTTCTGATCATGCTGGTCCCAGTCTCTGATTCTGCTGCTCTCTATCTGTTCCCTTAACTCCGTTTCCAGGGCATCCTTTCCATTTATTTCTTTACTTTCCTCCTTTCTTCTTCATTTCTTGCCCTACATCCATAGGTAAAAGCTGGGTCCTCCGCAGACTTGACTGGAGGAGGTACAGAGTGGATCCAGCTTTTGCCTATTTTCTCCATCCATGTGCAGATTTTCTCCTCTTTACTCTTTCCCTCATTTTCGTCACTATGCATTTCCTTTCTATTCGTCCCGCCCCTCCATCCATATGCATCTCCTTCCTTTTTCTTCCCTCTCATCCATCCATGTCCAGCATTTTTCCTCTCTCCCTCCATCTATGTACAGCATTTCTTCTCTCCCCTCCCCCTCCATCCATGTTCATCTCACTTCCTCTCTTCCCGCCCCTCCATCCATGTCCAGCATTTCAACTCTCTCCCCTGCACTCCATCCGTGTCCAGAATTTCTCATCTCCCCTAAATCCATGTGCATCTCCTCCTGTCTTCCCTCCCCTCCATCCATGTTCATCTCACTTCCTCTTTCCTCCTCTCCATCCATATCCAGTATTTCAACTCTCTCCCCTTCCCTCCATCCATGTGCATCTCCTTCCTGTCCTCTCCCTTCCATCCGTGTCCAGAATTTCTCATCTCTCCCCTAAATCCATGTGCACCTCCTCCTCTGTCTTCCCTCTCCTCCATCCATGTCCATCATTTCAACTCTCTCCCTTCCACTCCATCCGTGTGCATCTCCTTCCTCTGTCTTTTCTTCCCTCCAACATTTCTCCTCTCTTCCCTGCCTTCCGCTTCATCCAAGTCCAGCATTTCTCCTCTCTCCACTCCCCTCCATCCATGTGCATCTCCTTCCTGTCTTCCCTCTCCTCCATCTATGTCCAGCATTTCTCCTGCCCTCTCCTCCATCCATCCATGTCCAGCAACTCTCCTCTCCCTTGCCCTCTGCTCCCATCCATGTTCAGCGATTCTCCTCTGCCCTCCCCTCCCATCCATGTCCAGCGATTCTCCTTTGCCCCTATCCTTCCCTCCCATGTCCAGCGATTCCTGCCCTCTGCTCCCATCCATGTCCAGCAATTCTCCTCTGCCCTCCCTTAACCATCCATGTCCAGCAATTCTCCTTTGCCCCTATCCAGTGATTCTCCTCTCTCCCCTGCCCCCCTCCCATCTATGTCCAGATATTTCTCCTCTGCCCTCCCCTAACCATCCATGTCCAGCGATTCTCCTGTCCCTACCGTCCCATCCATGTCTAGCGATTCTCCTCTCTCCTCTGCCCTCCCCTAACCATCCATGTCCAGCAATTCTCCTTTGCTCCTACCCTCCCATCTATGTCCAGCGATTCTTCTCTCTCCCCTGCCCTGCCCTCCAATCCATGTCCAGCGGTTCTCCTCTGCCCTCCCCTAACCATCCATGTCTAACAATTCTCCTTTGCCCCCTATCTTCCCCTCCCATCCATGTCCAGTGACTCATCCCAGCCTCCACCTGCCCCCGAGTTCGTTCCAACCCCAGCCCCACCTACCCGCCCTCTGACTTTCCGTTCCTGCCACCCTGCGTTGAAATCTTTTATTTTATTTCACGTTACAGTGGCAGCAATAGTGAAGGCAGCAGGCAGGCTTGCCTCCTTGCTTCCCTTCCCTCAGCGATGCGCCCTGCCCTCGTGAAAAGAAAATTACATCAGAGGAAGGCGGGGCGCTGAGAGGGAAGGGAAGGCTGGAGGTAAGCCTGCCTGCTGCTTTCACTGCTGCGACTTGAGGTAAAAAAAAAATAAAAGATTTCAACGCAGGGCGGCATGAATGGAAAGTCATGGAGCTGAGGGCGGACAGGTGAGCCGGCTCTGAGAAAAAAGGTGCCAGTACGCTGTACCGGCGTGTACCGGCACAAAAAAAGCACTGGGTCTGAGTGATGTATCTGCTCCAAAGATAGGGCAGGATTCTACTTCCCCCACACTTGCCTTGCTTATTCTGTACCCCCACCACAGGAGCTGGTTTCCTTACCATCTGTTCTTGAAATAAATGTCTGGACTAGGAGGGGGCCCAGAACACCTAATAAAGACTCTCAAGTGGATGTTTCTGTGAAGGATAATTGGATTTTTGTATCAGAGACTAAAACTATGATTCAACTGTTTCTTCCCCAGGTTGTCAATTCTTGCAGCAGACTGTGAATAAGATTGCAGAACAGAACTCTAGGCTAGCTCATTTAGAATCTTATTAGGGGACTTTGAGAACCAAGTCTAAGCTATTCAGTTTGTTAATGTTTCATTTATTAAGGACAGCTTGTTCCTGCAAAGGTAGGTTGAATTTTTAGAAAATTCAAACCAGGCAAGGAATTTAAGGGCCCTGTTTACTAAGGCACGCTAGTGTTTTTAGTGCGTGCTAAAAAGTAGTGCACGCTAATGCTAGAGACACTCATATATTCCTATGGGTTTCTCTAGCATTAGCATGTACTAATTTTTAGCTCACGTTAAAAATGCTAGCACACTTATAGCACGGCTTAGTAAAAAGGGCTCAAGACTCCTAAATTTTCCTCAATTTCATTTACTATCTCCTAAGGAGCTGTTTAATAAACACTTAAAGGAAGTCTTGGAGTTGCCTGAGGCTGATTCTATTTTTATTGTCTTATATTTCTTCTGCTAAAATTGTCTTCAAAGATAATGAAGAAGGAGGAGAGCAGGTGGATGGAGTGTTATTCGATTTAACAGCTTTTTTAGAGATATCTAATGATGTGATTTATTTATTTTATTTATTTATTAGGATTTATTTACAACATTTTTTAAGGAATTCACTCAAGGTGGTACACAGTAAAAATAAATAAAAAATCAGCAATAAACAATTACAGCAGTAAAAATATTCAAATAACAATAAAAAGTATGGCATAGTATACTACTCACAATGTCAACACAATACATAATAGAACATTTTAATTGTGTGATGTCCACCAGAGCTACTCTTCTGTTTTCCTTTGTTAAAGAGGAAGATAAACTAGCTGTATTAACATTTTTTTTCAACATAAGGATGCAATTTGTTTTGTGGTCAAAAAATGTACACTTTCCCTGATGCGTCCATGGAAACACAGGTGCGTAGGAGACAGTTTTTGACTCTGAAGCCTAAAGTGTTGCAGCTGGGTGCAACCTTTTTCTTAGGGTTTCTTGCAAGAGTGTTATTGCTTATCAGGGGAATAGCTATATATTTTTTTTTTACTCATTGCAATTGGAATCTTATTTTTTTGGTAGTTAGGTTGATTGATTGGGGTTTAAATATTTTATTTATTTATTTATTTAATTTATTCATATTTATTTACAGCCTTTTTTAAGGAATTCACTCAATGCAGTGTATAGCAAGAATAAGTCAAACATAAGCAAAGCGAAGATTACCTGTAGCAGGTATTCTCTGAGGACAGCAGGCTGATTGTTCTCACATGTGGGTTGACGTCCGCGGCGGACCAGGAACTAGACAAAAATTTGGCAAGCAAAATAATAAAGTGTTTCCAGAGAGATCCGCCACATGAGTAACGTGAACCGCGCATGCACGAACGACTTCCCGCCCACCGCGCGAGCATGCCTCTTTAGTTTAATCAAAAAGCATAAAAACAAGAACAACAACTCCAAAGGGGAGGAGGGCGGGTTTGTGAGAACAATCAGCCTGCTGTCCTCAGAGAATGCCTGCTACAGGTAAGTATCTTCGCTTTCTCTGAGGACAAGCAGGCTGCTTGTTCTCACATGTGGGGTATCCCTAGCAACCAGGCTCACTCAAAACAATGAAAATTGGTCAATTGGGCCTCGCAACGGCGAGAACATAACATTGATTGACTTGAAACCAAAATCAACTAACTGAGAGTGCAGCCTGGAACAGAATCAAAAAGGGTCTGGGGGGGGTGGAGTTGGATTCTAAACCCTGAACAGATTCTGCAGCACCGCCTGCCCAAACCAACTGTCACGTCGGGTATCTTGTTGAAGGCAGTAGTGAGATGTGAATGTGTGGACTGATGACCACGTTGCAGCCTTGCAAATCTCTTTAATGGAGGCCGACTTTAAGTCGGCCACTGACGCAGCCATGGCTCTAACATTATGAGTCGTGACATTACCCTGTAGAGTCAGCCCTACTTGGGCATAAGTGAAGGAAATGCAATCCGCTAACCAATTAGAAAGTGTGCGTTTCCCGATGGCGACTCCCCTCCTGTTGGGATCGAAAGAAACAAACAACTGGGCGGACTGTCTGAAGGGCTTTGTCCGCTCCATGTAAAAGGCCAATGCTCTCTTGCAGTCCAAGGTATGTAAACTGCTTTCCAGTCGCGTAGCCAGTCCTGACATTTTGGGTGGGCCCAGAGCTAATATGGGTGGGCACTAGGTATGAGTAGTGTTTCTTGGGATACTCCTTAATAATGCCTTAGAGTGCACTTGATGATGGATTTCTAAGTAAACATTCTGTGCAACAGCTCTCGTGCATTAACACAAACCACATACCTGGTTCATGGAACACCGACATTTTTAAATATAGTGATTTTATCCCATATCTTAAACTTGACCAAATATGACTGCTATAAGGCAAACATGTCAATGGCACATATCCTTCAAACTTTGCTTTGTAACAAATGCAAATGCCTGATTAAGCTGTATTCATAAAACAGGTAAATTCTGAAACTGACATTCCCATTTAAAAAGCCAGAGAAGTCAGACTCATATAGATCCCCACACGAACTACATGCACACAGAATCTTTTACATCGGTCACAAGAAGAATACAGACCACCCCTTACAAATTGCAGAATAAAACACACAAAAAAATAGAAATCACAGAGATGGCAAATTACCCAGTTCCAAGCTTGAGATTTTGTGCAGTCCTGATTTAAACTTTTTAACCGAAATCAGTGTGGGATTTGCAGTGCCTGATTCTGCCCATGGAAATCAGTGCTGCAAGTCCCATAACAATAGGGTGATCAGAAATGCAGGACTATCCCAAAATCTTCAGCCTGGAACTGTAGCCTGGCATCAACCCTGCCCTTCACCCTCCCCTCCCCTCCCCTCTCCCACAGTTTGGCATCAGCGACAGCGATCAAAGCAGTGGCGCACCTAGGGTAGTTGACACCCGGGGCTGGTCATTTTTTAACACCCCCCTCCAAAATCCAGTACTAGGCATACCGAGAATACAAAACACTCAGGACCTATAGAGCAATTCTACCATACCATAAGCAGTCATTTCTACAAGTCACACAAGGAAAAGGAAAGCATCTTAAATACTACTGTCATCACGTTTATCTGTAATATCCTCAACCTCTCACTGACCACTGCGACTATTCCTGATGCCTTCAAACATGCCGTAGTCACACCACTCCTTAAAAAACCTTCATTGGACCCTACCTGCCCTTCCAACTATCACCCCATCTCCCTCCTCCCTTTCCTATCCAAGATACTTGAGTGTTGTTCACCGCCGTTGCCTTGACTTTCTTTCATCTCAAGCTATTCTTGATCCACTTCAATCTGGCTTTCGCCCCCTTCATTCATCTGAAACAACGCTTGCTAAAGTCTCCAATGATCTGTTCCTAGCCAGATCCAAAGGTCTGTATTCTGTCTTCATCCTTCTTGATCTATCTGCTGCTTTTGACACTGTTGATCACAGCCTACTCCTTGTCCTCACTTGGATTTCAGGGCTCTGTTCTGTAGCTTCCTCGTCCCAGAAGGCCCTGCAAGCTCTACTATTACCCGTGGCCGAATACCTCAAGCCTGCAGTTCACCTCTGAGCTCTGAGACAATTAAACTAACCTCGCCTCCAAAGTCCTAGACCATGGAAGGGAAAGAAAACTAAAAGGATTTTAAGACCCAGTAACCAGACAGATGGTAAGTACAAGTTACTAGTTGTTTATTTAAACCCAATTTGGGGTATGGAAAAAATGATGTTCTTAACACATTAGGTTCTTTTGTAACATAAAAATACATTTATACATAAACTAATAGCATACTTTTTCCTACAGGTGCAGCTATAGAACAACAGTGAAACCAACAGACAAGTATTAACCAAAGTATCTTATTTGTTCTCTCTCAATCTGAGGCAGCTTGGACAGAGAAATCATATTAATTTGTTAATTCTGTTTAAGTTTGGTTCAGTCCTGCAAGTGATAGAATGCCATCTGGGTTTAATTACTCAAATGTCTAGCTTTTGCTAGACTAGAGGTTAGAAAGGTCAGAGAGAAATGAAACTTTCTTTGTCTCTTTTTGAGTGATGGATTGTTCATAGGTATTATTTACCACATCTGGATGCCATTCTAAGCAAGGCATACTGGACAATCTCGAGGGGATCAGCAAGCAAGCTGTTTTAAAAGATTAGGCTGAATGCTGTTTAGAGAGAAGGAAATAGGTGATAATTTAGATTTTGTCTTATAAGGAATTCTGATTTCTGCTTATTTTAAAATATGTTTTATTCTGTTTAATTAATAAGTTCTATTTCTCTATGTAAAATATCTTTTCAATTCAGTGTCTGACTTTCAAGTGAGATTTGTCTGCAGTTTAAGAGGTCATCATCTGGTTTGAATTATCCACAGTCCTAGCTAGGTGAAAGAGGTCAGGAAAAGTCAACTCTTCTCCTTGATGGATTATAGCTAAGTGTAGGACTGGTCTCCTGAAAGTAATAACAAACCATGTCTGTGTGCCATTAAGCAAGACTGGCCGCTTGGCCCCTTAATGAATGCCAGAGTCCGGTTAGTATGAAGTTAACCGGGAATCTGAGAATTTAATAATAATAAAATGCAGGAGATAGGTGCCACATTGTCTAGTTTGAGAGGCCCCAGGTCATAGGTCAGTTTAGGAAATATCTCAAACCTATGTAACTGATATTTTTGAGTAAATGTGTAGAGATAATTAGTTCAAGACAGGGTAATCAATCTACCATCTGGTGAGAAAGGGGGGCTAGAAGGGTTTAGGACCCTATATAAATAAGAACAAAAGCAGCTTACATTAGACGAGACAGGAGAGCCAAGACACAGAGAGACAAGAAGGAACTAAGACAGGAGACACAAGACACAGAGAGCTGAAGAGAAGGAGAGAGCTAGCGCTGATGTCCTACTTTGTTTGCTGGCAAATAAAGAAGATTTCTCTCTCATTCTGGTGTGTGGTGTTTGACTCCTGAAGTACCACAGATTCTGCTAACAATAGTGGTAATTCCTGCATCAATTCCTGGTATCAGAAGTGGGATGCCGGACCCTGCATCAATTTCTGGCACCCAACTGACTGAGAAACACTGACCGGGTATGTATTTTGTATTCTGTATTCTGTATTGTAATCCTAGGAAACTGTAAACCAGCCCCTCAAAAGTTGAGGGAAGGGGAGTCTGATCAACTCTCAGCGAAGGCCTTAGTACCTTCTAGTCTAGTGGGAACTAGCAGGGAAACCACCAGAGCTTATCTGTATTTGAATAATCTGAAATTGTTGGGTGGGATTTTTTGTACACTGTGTGTGATTCATGAATGTTAAATGAGTGTGGACTTCTTATAGCTGCGGTTCCAGTTAACGCGAGTTCAACTGGCCAGCGACGGAAGGAAGTGATTGTTGTTTGTCTACCTTCTGTCTCGGGAGTGTGGACCCCTTACCACACTTCCAAAAAAAATTCCCTTCGTTTCTGTGTGTTGTAACTGTAAGCATTATGGGGGGAACATCGTCTAGTCAAACTGGTACTCCCCTAGATTGTATGCTTAAGAATTTTAAGAAAGGATTTTTAGTTAATGATTATGGACAGACTTTAAGCTTAAGTACTCTAAGAACCTTGTGTGAAGTTGAGTGGCCATCTATGGGAGTGGGGTGGCCCCCTGGTGGCAGCTTAGATATTGAAGTAATCCGGAAGGTCTACAGCATAGTTGTAGGAGAACCAGGATATCTTGAACAGCTCCCTTATATAGATTCCTGGGACAGCCTTGTGACTGACCCTCCCTCTTGGTTAAAAACTTATATGGGATCCCCGGTAAAGTTCATGTTGGGCCGCGTTCAAAGAAAGATTATTAGAAAATCTAAACTGGAGGAGGGAAAGAGCCCCAGGAAGCCCACCATCCAATCGGTGGCTTCCGCCCCTACCCTGTCCGAGAAACCCATACTTTCTGATGACCCCTCAGATCTTGAGCCACCACCTTATGGCCCATTGTTGGGGTTCCGTTCCACCCCCAGAGATCCACGGCGTCCAGCCCAAGCCTCTCCAGCACAGGCTTCTCCGGATAGTTCCTCCCCTTCTGTGCAAACCCTGCCACATCCTAGGTTGGACTTTTCAGCCAGCATCTACCCTTCTCTGCCATATCCTTCCCTGCTAACCTCCCATGACCCGTTTTGGGCCCCACTCCCTGACTCCTCAACTCCCGACAGCCCAGCCTCTCCCTCTAGTACCCCTTCCCACTCATCAGGGGCCCAGCATCCCTTTCAATGGACTGAATCACCTGTGATCACCTCTCAGCCTATGAGTACCCCTCCCCATCCCTCAGGGGTTCAACACACCTCCCCTGAATGGGTTAGACCTGCTGCAATCACCTTTGAGCATGATAAGAGGGAGCTCCTCGCTCTACCTCAGGTTCCATTCCCACCTCTGCCTCTCCGTCAGGTAACCACCACTCGACCGGATCCTAATAATCAGGGTCAGGTTATACAGGCCTACCAGTATGTACCCTTCACAATCACCGATCTCCTGAATTGGAAGACGCATTACCCCTCTTATACTGAAAAGCCTCAGGCAGTGGTGGACCTAGTGGCTAGTATTATGGCCACCCATAACCCAACTTGGACTGATTGTCAACAGCTTCTCCTGACCCTCTTCTCAACTGAGGAGAGGCGGAAGATTTTACAAAATGCTGAGGCCATCACGCGAGCGCCTGACCCCGAGGGGACACAGGACCCAGAGGAATGGGTTAAAGCTCGGTTCCCTCGTGCAGCTCCAGCTTGGGATTCAAATAATGGGCAGCACTATGAACTGTTGTCCGGCTATTGCCGGGACTTGCTGGAAGGTATGAAGAAAGGCGTAAAGAGGCCCATTAATCTGGCAAAGGTCTCTGAAATTCTCCAAGGGGCAACTGAATCCCCTGGGGCCTTTTTAGAGCGACTAATTGAAGCCTACAGAACATACACCCCATTTGACCCTGAGGCACTAGAAAACCAGAGAATGGTGAATAGTGCATTGGTGGCCCAGAGTATGCCAGATATCCGGAAGAAGCTGCAGCGTCAGGAGGGATTCGCAGGGATGAATACCACCCAGCTAATTGAGATCGCCACAAAGGTTTTCGTTAATAGGGATCAGGAGATGCGCCGAGAGGCTGACCGGAAGATGCAGAAGAAGGCCGACCTTTTGGCGGCAGCCATTACTAATTCCACCCTTAACCGAGGTCGACCTCTAGCCAATGGGAAGCCAAAGTAGGACCCCGGACCGCCAGCCCAGCCTCGAGATTCCTTCAATCAATCCCGGCCACGAGGGGAGAATCCCAGACCACGATTGGAGAGGGATCAGTGCGCTTACTGCAAGGAAAGAGGGCACTGGAAAGATGAATGCCCCCAGCAGCGCCAGGGACTGAGAAGGGGACCAGGAGATCGAGGAAGCCGAGGCCGAGTTCGAGAGGGAAGTTATGAGCCTTCTGAATCTGACATCATTGGGATAGCCGAGATGGCAGAATGGGATGAATAGGACAGACCGGGTTCCTACAAACTGGGCTCCCAGGAACCCATGGTCAAGCTAACCATAGGGAGCCGCTCAATTCCATTCATGATTGAATGGATACAGGAGCTGAACACTCTGTTGTGACGGAGCGATTAGCGCCTGTGTCTGGAAAAACTGTCCGAGTGGTGGGAGCCACGGGGGTGCAGAACCGGAGGCCCTTCCTGACGACCCGTAGATGCCAATTAGGCTCACACACAGTCACTCATGAATTCCTGTATATGCCAGACTGTCCAATCCCTTTGTTAGGCCGGGACCTGCTGTCCAAGCTTAGGGCCCAAATTTCCTTTGACTCTGATGGCCAGACTTCGGTCTCCTTTCGGCCCCCGACATCCAGCCCTAAGGGCATATTGAGTTTCTGCTGCCCTCTTGAAGAAGAATGGCGGCTGCATCAGTCGCATGACCAAGTTGACCTACCCCTGACCGACAGCTTCCAGGTCAATGGGGTATGGGCAGAAGATAATCCCCCAGGGTTGGCCCGAAATATTCCCCCTGTCCATGTAGACTTACTTCCGGGTGCCCGGCCAATCCGTCTTCGTCAATACCCAATTCCCCGAAAGGCTCTGGAAGGGATTCAAGCACATCTGAATCGTCTATTATCCCATGGAATTATTCGACCTTGCCAGTCTCCATGGAATACGCCACTGTTGCCAGTTCAGAAGCCAGGGACTGAGGACTACCGGCCAGTCCAAGACTTACGAGTGGTCAACAAATCCACTATTTCATTACACCCTGTAGTGCCTAATCCATATGTCCTGCTTGGATTGATACCTTCTGGAGCTACCCATTTCACGACACTGGACCTAAAAGATGCCTTCTTTTGTATTCGGGTGGCCCCCGCCAGTCAACTGCTTTTCGCCTTTCAATGGGAAAACCCAGTAACAGGATGGAAGCTTCAGTATACATGGACCCGCCTGCCACAGGGGTTCAAGAACTCCCCCACCATTTTTGGGACTGCCCTAGGACAAGACCTTAAGACTTTTAAATCTGAGCCTTCCAGGCGAGTTTTACTTCAGTATGTAGATGACCTCCTGATTGCAGCAGTGACCCAGGAAGAGTGTTTCGAGGCTACCAGAGAATTGCTGGAGTTACTCTTGGATGCGGACTATAAGGTCTCACGCTCGAAGGCCCAACTCTGTCAGTCAGAAGTGAAGTATCTGGGCTTCTGCATTTCCCAGGGAAGTCGGAGACTGGATGTCAGTAGGAAGCAAGCGGTTGCTGCAATTCCCCAACCCAAGTCCAGAAGGGAAGTTAGGGAATTTCTGGGAGCAGCCGGATTCTGCAGAATTTGGATTCCAAATTTTGCACTGATGGCGAAACCCCTTTACCAGGCCACAAAGGGGGGTGAAAAGGAACCATTTGAATGGGGACCTATTGCTCAACAATCCTTCATCGCCATAAAGAAAGCCCTACTCCAAGCCCCTGCGTTAGGTCTTCCTGATGTGGAGAAACCTCGCTCACTGTATGTCCATGAGCGACAGGGGGTTGCTCTGGGTGTGCTGACCCAGATGATGGGATCCTGGCAGAGGCCTGTTGCATACCTGTCTAAACAGCTGGATGGAGTGGCTAAAGGATGGCCAGCCTGCCTGAGGGCCATTGCAGCAACAGCCTTACTGGTCCAGGAAGCTGACAAGTTGACCTTGGGGCAAGAACTGGTTGTCAAAGTCCCCCACGCAGTTCTCACCCTCATGGAGTACAAGGGCAACCACTGGTTTACAAATAGCCGCATGGTTAAGTACCAAGCCAGCTTATGTGAGAATCCACGGATACACCTGGAAACAGTGGCTACATTCAATCCCGCCACTCTTTTGCCAGCATCTGAGGGACCACCGGATCATGACTGTATCCAAACCATGGATGAAGTGTACTCCAGTCGACCAGATCTCAAAGATGTTCCTTGGAGGGACCCAGATGTAATTTATTTCACAGATGGAAGCAGTTACGTGGAGAACTCCAAGCGATTGGCAGGCTATGCTGTGGTGACAGAGGACAAGGTGATAGAAGCAAGGGTCCTGCCCCAAGGAACTTCAGCCCAGAAAGCAGAACTTGTGGCCCTCATACGAGCTCTGGAGCTAGTAGCAGGACTGGTGACCAACATTTATACTGATTCCAAGTATGCCTTCACAACTCTACACGTTCATGGAGCTTTGTGTAAGGAAAAGGGACTCATAAATGCCGCAGGCCAACCTGTTAAGTATGGACCCGAAATACTTCAGTTGCTAGAGGCCGTTTGGGCCCCTAAAAAGGTAGCTGTCATTCACTGCCGGGGACACCAAAGGACAGATACTCCAGTGGCCCGAGGAAACCGCCATGCTGATCGGATGGCCAAGGAAGCTGCTCGAGGACCCCCAGCAGGTACTGTGACCCCCCTGTTCCAAATTCGACTGCAAGAATGGACGCCTATGTACACCCAAACGGAAGAGAAATGGGCTCAAGAAGAAGGGGCAGTAAGGAGACCTGATGGCTGGTTACATCTCCCTGATACCAGAGTTCTGGTGCCACGCCACCTAGCTTGGCCGGTAGTGTCTCAAGCTCATGACCTGTCACACTTAGGGAAAACAGCACTAGCCCGCCTACTCAGTCGAGTAGTGGTCCTGGAAGGATTGGATAGTCTGGTTGCCACTGCCTCTGCCCGATGTACTCTCTGTGCCCAGAATAATGCTCGTCAGGGACCCCATATTCCACCAGGAGTTCAGTCCAGAGGACTAACACCCTTTGAGTCCCTAGTTATAGACTTCACAGAAATGCCCAGGAGCGGTAGGCTCCGATACCTCTTGGTCATGGTCTGCACTTTCTCTGGGTGGGTGGAAGCATACCCTACAGTCACTGAGAAAGCCACAGAAGTAGCTCGAGCCCTCCTTAGGGATGTCATCTCCAGGTATGGACTGCCCCTTGCCATAGGCTCAGATAATGGTCCCGCCTTTGTTGAAGCCACACTTCAGGCCCTGTCCCGCGCATTGCGCATTACCTGGAAATTGCATTGTGCCTACCGTCCCCAGAGTTCAGGGCAGGTTGAGCGGGCAAACAAAACCTTGAAAAATAGCCTAGCAAAGATTTGTCAGGAAACTCAACTGAAATGGCCACAGGCACTGCCACTAGCCCTCTTCGGCCTCCGATGCACCCCAACTAAAGGAACGGCCCTCTCTCCCTTTGAAATTGTGTATGGGAAGCCCCCAGCCATTTTGCAGGGAATTAAGGGAGACATAGGGACTTTAGGGTCTGCCCAGGTGCAGGAGCAGGTAGCCCTCTTGGGCCGGATAATTTCTGAGCTTCAGTCTTATGTGAGAGAAATAAACCCTGTCCCCTTCCAGGCTCAGGTACATTCCTTCCTGCCAGGGGATAGAGTTTGGGTGAAAGACTGGAGGCTCCAGCCCTTGGGGCCCCGGTGGAAAGGACCTTTTACTGTTTTGCTTTCTACTCCTACAGCTGTGAAGGTCGCAGGGATAACTCCATGGGTCCATTGGTCTCGAATCAAGTCTGCTGACCAGACTGAGCCCAGCACGGATCAGACGGAGCCTAAACAGTGGAGAGCAGAAAGTGATCCCGCGGAGCCATTGAAGCTGCGCTTGACCCAAACCAGAGAATCTACTAGCTGAAAAGAAGGGTCAACTGCATACCGCAGGAGCTGCTGGAATTCGGCTTCATACTGAGACTCTTTCTTGCCCTGATTCTGGCTTTCCTGGAATTCGAGAGCTTGATCCTTGTCAGTTGAGGTTCTATCCCAACTGGTATAAGAACTCAAAGACTGAGAACATTATATTAGAGTAATCTGTGACTAGCACAGACTGTTGGAATATTATTGCTTGATTAGTTTGCTGGAGTTGGGATCACTATAGTTCCCAGAGTTTGAGTTGTGAGACTTATCTCTGCATAAGCTGATTTTAGTCTCAAAGGGGGGAATGAGGCAGCTTGGACAGAGAAATCATATTAATTTGTTAATTCTGTTTAAGTTTGGTTCAGTCCTGCAAGTGATAGAATGCCATCTGGGTTTAATTACTCAAATGTCTAGTTTTTTGCTAGACTAGAGGTTAGAAAGGTCAGAGAGAAATGAAACTTTCTTTGTCCCTTTTTGAGTGATGGATTGTTCATAGGTATTATTTACCACATCTGGATGCCATTCTAAGCAAGGCATACTGGACAATCTCGAGGGGATCAGCAAGCAAGCTGTTTTAAAAGATTAGGCTGAATGCTGTTTAGAGAGAAGGAAATAGGTGATAATTTAGATTTTGTCTTATAAGGAATTCTGATTTCTGCTTATTTTAAAATATGTTTTATTCTGTTTAATTAATAAGTTCTATTTCTCTATGTAAAATATCTTTTCAATTCAGTGTCTGACTTTCAAGTGAGATTTGTCTGCAGTTTAAGAGGTCATCATCTGGTTTGAATTATCCACAGTCCTAGCTAGGTGAAAGAGGTCAGGAAAAGTCAACTCTTCTCCTTGATGGATTATAGCTAAGTGTAGGACTGGTCTCCTGAAAGTAATAACAAACCATGTCTGTGTGCCATTAAGCAAGACTGGTCGCTTGGCCCCTTAATGAATGCCAGAGTCCGGTTAGTATGAAGTTAACCGGGAATCTGAGAATTTAATAATAATAAAATGCAGGAGATAGGTGCCACATTGTCTAGTTTGAGAGGCCCCAGGTCATAGGTCAGTTTAGGAAATATCTCAAACCTATGTAACTGATATTTTTGAGTAAATGTGTAGAGATAATTAGTTCAAGACAGGGTAATCAATCTATTCTTTACCATCTGGTGAGAAAGGGGGGCTAGAAGGGTTTAGGACCCTATATAAATAAGAACAAAAGCAGCTTACGTTAGACGAGACAGGAGAGCCAAGACACAGAGAGACAAGAAGGAACCAAGACAGGAGACACAAGACACAGAGAGCTGAAGAGAAGGAGAGAGCTTGCGCTGATGTCCTACTTTGTTTGCTGGCAAATAAAGAAGATTTCTCTCTCATTCTGGTGTGTGGTGTTTGACTCCTGAAGTACCACAGATTCTGCTAACAATAGTGGTAATTCCTGCATCAAATCTATAAATTTCCTTTATATTGTGTGTCTCAAGAATCAATTATTTTGAATTACTTTGTCTTTTAGGTGAGAACACCCAGATTCACTCTCTACAACAGGTAAGTCAGATTAAACTGTGACCTTTCAGTGTCCTTTTGCATAGGAGTGAAGACTTATCTTTGGCCCTTCTTGGAGCTTCTTTGTTCTTCCCCCTGGTATGTTGGAGCTCAGGATCTTCTCTTTCAGTACAGGAACCTACTGCCTCACCTTTTAAATGAAATCAACAAAAAAACCTTCCTTCCTGACTAACAGCAGGAACAGCACTAGCTGGGATTCAGGGATAACTGTGGCTTGCTAACTAACAACATAAAGAATAATTGTATAACCTTAAATAGTTTCTCTGTTCTTGTACTGAGTTCCCTAACTAAGGAAGGGCACTCTTCATTGGATCTTGCAGTCGCACAGCTCTCAGCATCTTTGTCTCTCCAAATTCATGCAATCTTCCACTCTAGTGCACCAGCATGTGAACACACATACTGCAAGCCCAACCTTAAGCTTGGAGACCAGTTTTCCTAGTGGCTTAACTGGGATACTTGCACAAATTTGTTTTACATAATCATGGTCTCTCTACCAGTCTTAACTTGCAAAACTTTTAAACAGCACACAAACAAAAATCAGTTTTAGTTCTTTCTTTTCACTGTTCAAATCCAACACTTTTCTCCTCCAGCTCACTTCAACTGCACTCAGAGCTCAAACACTTGCTGAGAAATTCCCTTTCATCTACTTAAACAGCACACAGAAAAATCAGTTTTAGAACTTTCTTTCTCTGCTCAAATCCAACACTTTTCACTTTCAACTCTCTTCACCTGTATTCAGGAATTTAAAGCTCACAGAAAAACTTATTTCACACAGTTTTCTGCCTGACATGCACTCAGAGCTGCCCCCAAAACATCTTTCCTCTGCAGTGTCTTCAGCCCTTCCTCCACCTCCTGGCAAGCTATTGCCAATAAACACTGGGTCTCTGAATCACCAGCTGACTTCTGCTGGCCAATAAGGTGTCAGAACACAGGGTGATTGCCTCATGGACACTAATTAACATTTTTTTCACAATCTCCATTTTGGAAAACCCCCATAAAATTTCTTTACAATCAGATCAGAACATCCCACAATCATTGGTGCCATCAAACCACACATATAGTGCACCTTTCACATGTTTAAACACACATCTAAATACATTTACAGACTTTTCTCCAACACTCAGAGCATTGGGGCAAGCCGCAGACAGCGCAGCTCCATGCAGGAAGTCCAGAACTGCTTCTGGAGTCACAGCACTGACACCAACAATCTCTGGGAGCCCAGGTAAAAATAAAAAAATAAATATAACCCACCAGGTTACAGTTCTTTCCTGGTTTTCTTCTTATCTCTCCCAGCGTACCTTTAGTGTATACTCTAGTTGATCCTCTTCTACTTCTATCCCACTGTCAGTTGGTGTACCTCAGGGATCTGTCCTGGGACCTCTTCTCTTCTCCATATACTTTCCTTGGTACCCTGATCTCATCCCATGGTTTTCAGTATCATCTTTACGCTGATGACTCCCAGATCTACCTCTCCACACCAGAAATCTCAGCCGAAACCCAGGCCAAAGTATCAGCCTGCCGGTCTGACATGGCTGCCTGGATGTCTCAGCGCCATCTGAAACTAAACATGACCAAGACTGAGCTTCTTATCTTTCCCCCTAAACAGTGGCGTAGCAAGGGCGGGGCGGTGGGGGCGGTCCGCCCCGGGTGTCAGCGAGTGGGGGGTGCTCCACTCCCGCTGCTCCCACCCTACCTTCTTTAAAAAAAAATCAGTAAAGCGGCGTGGCAGGCAGCGCGGCTTCGCGTCTGCCCTGCTTGTAAAACAAGTAGATCTCCTCGTCGGGCCTTCGCTCACTGGGTCCCACCCTTGAGGAAATAGGAAGTTACCTCAGAGGAGGGCAGGACCCAGTGAGCGAAGGCCCGACGAGGAGATCTACTTGTTTTACAAGCAGGGCAGACGCGAAGCTGCGCTGCCTGCCGCGTCGCTTTACTGATTTTTTTTTTTTTTAAAGAAGGTAGGGTGGGAGCAGTGGGAGCAGAGCACCCCCCACCCGCTGTTGTCTTGACGGAGCTGGTAGTCGGGTCGGGTCAGGGGGCCCCAGATGACAGAAGGGGATGGGGTGGGGTGCCCAGATGACAGTAGGGGATGGGGTGGGGTGCCCAGATGACAGTAGGGGATGGGGAGCCCAGATGACAGAAGGGGATGGGGTGGGGAGCCCAGATGACAGAAGGGGATGGGATGGGGTGCCCAGATGACAGAAGGGGATGGGGAGCCCAGATGACAGAAGGGGATGGGGTGGGGAGCCCAGATGACAGAAGGGGATGGGGTGGGGTGCCCAGATGACAGAAGGGCATGGGAGCCAAGATGACAGAAGGGGATGGGATGGGGTGCCCAGTTGACAGAAGGGGATGGGGTAGGGTGCCCAGATGACAGTAGGAGATGGGGAGCCCAGATGACAGAAGGGGATGGGGTGGGGAGCCCAGATGACAGAAGGGGATGGGGTAGGGTGCCCAGATGACAGAAGGGGATGGGATGGGGTGCCCAGATGACAGAAGGGGATGGGGAGCCCAGATGACAGAAGGGGATGGGGTGGGGAGCCCAGATGACAGAAGGGGATGGGAGCCCAGATGACAGAAGGGGATGGGATGGGGTGCCCAGTTGACAGAAGGGGATGGGGAAGGGTGCCCAGATGACAGAAGGGGATGGGAGCCCAGATGACAGAAGGGGATGGGGTGGGGAGCCCAGATGACAGAAGGGGATGGGGAGGGGAGCCCAGATGACAGAAGGGGATAGGGTAGGGAGCCCAGATAGCAGAAGGGGATGGGAAGGGGAGCCCAGATGGCAGAAGGGGATGGGGTGGCCAGATGGGAGAAGGGGGTGGGGTGCCCAGATGGGAGAAAGGGATGGGGAGGGGAGCCCAGATGGGGTCTGGGGCTGAAAAGGGAGGCCCTAATGCAAGGCATGTGGATGAAGGGAGCTGGAACTGGGGGCTGAAAAGGAGGGTAGGTGGGATAAGGGGGCTAGTACTGGGACTGGGGGCTGAAAAGGGGCAAGAGCTGAATGTGGGGACTGGGGGCTGAAAAGGAGACAGGGAGAAGTGGCTGGGGCTGAAGCTCGGGACTAGTGAGAGAAAAGGGCTGGGTTTGAAACTGGGGGCTGAAAAGGGGACAGGGAGAAGTGGCTGGGGACCGAAGCTCGAGACTGGTGGGAGAAAAGGGCTGGGGCTGAAACTGGGGACTGGTAGGATAGTGGGGCTGGAACTGGGGGCTGAAAAAAGGGGCAGAGAGAGGGGACAGATCCTGGATGGAAGGGGGAGTGAGAGGGAGGGCAGACCCTAGATGGATGGGAGAGGGAGGGCAAATGGTGATTGAGCGGACAGAGAGAAAGGGCAGACAGTGGATGGAAGCGATAGAAAGGGCAGACAGTGAATGGAAGGGGGAGAGAGAAAGGGCAGACAGGGGCAGATGGTAGATAGAAGGGGCAGAGATAGAGGGCAGATGTAGATGGAAGAGGCAGAGGGAGAGAGGGCAGACATTGGATGGAGGGGACAGCAGAGAGGGCAGACACTGGATGGCAGAGAGAGAACAAAGACCGATGCTGGATGGAAGGAAGGAAGACAGTGAAAAGAAGATGAGGAAAGCAGAAACCAGAGACAACAAACTGTAAATAAAATATTTACTTTTATTTTTTTACTTTAGGATATAGTAGTATTGTAGCTGTGTTAATAAATGTTTATAATAGAACATGTAAACAAGGTAATCTTTTTATTGGACTAATTTTAATACATTTTGACTAACTTTCGGAGAACAAAACCCCCTTCCTCAGGTCAGGATAGGATACTGTAACAGCACTATACTGTATTGACCTGAGGAAGGATGTTTTGGCCTCTGAAAGCTAAATGTATTAGTCCAATAAAATGGTATTATTTTATTTTCTATATTTGTTTTATTTCTATTTGTTAATTTGTAAAGTGGTGATTGGTTCTTGTTAGTTTTTTTCAAATTTACATCTGCTGTCTTTAAATTTTGTACAGTACTAGGGGACATTTTCTGTTTCTGTGGTGTTGCATTGTATGCAGTGTCTGGCATCTTGGGGGTTCAGTTTAATTTTTGTCTAAATAGAAAGTTTATATTACTTATTCTATAGTGGATTAGGGTGTATCTGTGTTTGTGAAAAAGTCATGGCTTTCAGTTGGCATTGACTGTGCACGATTGACGATCTGTACTATTCTGTTTGGTTTCGTTTTACAATAGGTGAATTGATGTTCTAGTGCTCACTGTAGTGTTTAAGATGCTTTCCTTTTCCTTGTGTGATTCGTAGAAATGACTGCTTATGGTATGGTAGAATTGCTCTATAGGTCCTGAGTGTTTTGTATTCTCGGCATGCCTAGTACTAGATTTTGGAGGGGGGTGTTAAAAAATGACCGGCCCCAGGTGTCAACTACCCTATATGCCACTGCCCCTAAACCAACCTCTCCTCCCCCCCCCCCCATTCTCTATTTCTGTGGATAACACTCTCATCCTTCCTGTCTCATCAGCTCGTAACCTTGGGGTCATCTTCGACTCCTCCCTCTCCTTCTCTGCACATATTCAACAGACTGCTAAAACCTGTTGTTTCTTTCTCTATATCAGCAAAATTCGCCCTTTCCTTTCTGAGCACACTACCAGAACCCTCATCCACGCTCTTATCACCTCTCGCTTAGTCTATTGCAACTTGCTTCTCACAGGTCTCCCACTTAGCCATCTCTCTCCTCTTCAATCTGTTCAAAATTCTGCTGCACGACTAATATTCCGCCAGGGTCGTTATGCTCATATTAGCCCTCTCCTCACTTCACTGGCTTCCTATCCATTTCCTCATACAGTTCAAACTCCTCTTATTGCATTCACTCTGCAGCTCCTCAGTACCTCTCCTCTCTCCCTACATTCCTCCCCGGGAACTCTGTTCACTGGGTAAATCTCTCTTATCTGCACCCTTCTCCTCCACCGCTAACTCCAGACTCCGTTCCTTTTATCTTGCTGCACCATATTCCTGGAATAGACTTCCTGAGTCGGTACGTCAAGCTCCATCTCTGGCCGTCTTCAAATCTAAGCTAAAAGCCCACCTTTTTGATGCTGCTTTTAACTCCTAACCCTTATTCACTTGTTCAGAACCCTTATTTTATCATCCTCACCTTAATATTCCCTTATCTCGTTTGTCCTGTTTGTCTGTCCTAATTAGATTGTAAGCTCTGTCGAGCAGGGACTGTCTCTTCATGTTCAAGTGTACAGCGCTGCGTACGTCTAGTAGCGCTATAGAAATTATAAGTAGTAGTAGTAGTAATCTTAAACACTACAGCGAGCACTAGAACATCAATTCATCTATTGTAAAACGAAACCAGACAGAATAGTACAGATCGTCGATCCTGCAGTCAATGCCAACTGAAAGCCATGTCTTTTTCACAAACACAGATACACCCTAATCCACTATAGAATAAGTAATCATAAACTTTCTATTTAGGCAAAAATTAAACTGAACCCTCAAGATGCCAGACTCTGCATACAATGCAATACCACAGAAACAGAAAATGTCCCCTAGTACTGTGCAAAATATAAAGACAGCAGATATAAATTTGAAAAAAACTAACAAATACCAATCACCATTTTACAAATTAACAAATATAAATAAAACAAATATAGAAAATAAAATAATACCATTTTATTGGACTAATACATTTAGCTTTCAGAGGCCAAAACCTCCTTCCTCAGGTCAATACAGTATAGTGCTGTTACAGTATCCTATCCTGACCTGAGGAAGGGGGTTTTGTTCTCCGAAAGTTAGTCAAAATGTATTAAAATTAGTCCATAAAAAGATTACCTTATTTATATGTTCTATTTATAAACATTTATTAACACATCTACAATACTACTTTATCCTAAAGCAACAAAATAAAAAATATATATTTTATTTACAGTTTGTTGTCTTTGGTTTCTGCTTTCCTCATCTTGTTTTCACCGTCTTCCTTCCATCTGCCTTCGCTCTCTCTCTGCCATCCAGTGTCTGCCCTCTCTGACGTCCCTTCCATCCAGTGTCTGCCCTTTCTCTCTGCCCTTTCAATCCTCCATTTGCCCTCCCTCTCCAATCCATCCAGGATCTGCCCTGCCTCTCGCTGCCCCTTCTTTTCAGCCCCCAGTTCCAGCCCCATTATCTCACCTGCCCCTAGTTCCAGCCCCAGCCCACATCTCCCACCTGCCCCTCCTTTTCAGCCCCCAGTTTCAGCCCCACTATCCCACCAGTCCCCAGTTTCAACCCCAGCACTTTTCTCCCACCAGTCCCGAGCTTCAGCCCCAGCCACTTCTCCCTGTCCCCTTTTCAGCCCCCAGTCCACACAGTTTCAGCCCCTGCCCCTCTTCAGCCCCCAGTTCCAGTACTAGCCCCCTTATCCCACCTACCCTCCTTTTCAGCCCCCAGTTCCCTTCATCCACATGCCTTGCATTAGGGCCCCCCTTTTCAGCCCCAGACCCATTCTCCCACCTGCCCCAGGCATGGCCTCATTCTCCCTCCTGCCCCCTTCTCAGACCCCAGTTCCAGCTCCAGGCCCCTTCTCCCATCTGAGCCTACCCCACCCAGACCCAGTCCCCTTCTCCCATCTGAGCCCCCCTCCCTGACCCAGTCCCCACCTGCCTACCAGCTCCGTCGACGGACAGATGACCCTGTTCTCCTGCCACCCGGCACCCAGCCTTAAAAAAAAATTGGTGAAGCGCCTCGCGCCTGCTCTGCTGTAAAGCAAGCAAATTGCCTCGTCATGTCAGCCCTTTTCTCACTGTGTCCTGCCCTCGCGAAAATAGGAAGTTACATCAGAGGGCGGGACACTAAGAGCTGAAGTAACAGAAACCAAGAAAACGACCTTCCAGGTCAAATACTTCAGATGGCAGGAATTCAGGGGCTCAAAAGGAGCTTTCATCAGCTGGGTGAGAGCAACGTTGAGATCTCATGACACTGGTGGAGGTTTGACAGGGGGCTTTGACAAAAGCAAATCTCTCATGAAGCAAACAACTAAAGGCTGTCCAGCAATCTGCTTACCCTCTACACGATAATGGAAAGCACTAATTGCACTAAGATGGACCCTTACGGAGTTGGTCTTGAGAGCAGACTCTGACAAGTGCAGAAGGTATTCAAGCAGGGTCTGTGTAGGACAAGAGCGAGGATCTAGGGCCTTGTTATCACACCAGATGGCAAACCTCCTCCATTTAAAAGAGTAACACCTCTTCGTGGAATCTTTCCTGGAAGCAAGCAAGACTCGGGAGACACCCTCAGAAAGACCCAAGGAGGCGAAATCTACGCCCTCAACATCCAGGCTGTGAGAGCCAGAGACTGGAGGTTGGGATGCAGAAGCGCCCCCTCGTTCTGAGTGATGAGGGTTGGAAAACACTCCAATCTCCAAGGTTCTTCGGAGGACAACTCCAGAAGAAGAGGGAACCAAATCTGACGCGGCCAAAAGGGCACAATCAGAATCATGGTTCCGCGGTCTTGCTGTAGTTTCAGCAAAGTCTTCCCCACCAGAGCTTTGGGAGGATACGCATACAGAAGGCCTGACCCCCAACGTAGGAGAAAGGCATCTGAGGCTATCCTGTCGTAGGCCTGAAGTCTGGAACAGAACTGAGGGACCTTGTGTTTGATCTGAGTGGCAAAAAGATCCACAGAGGGGGTTGCCCCATGCTCGGAAGATCTTGTGCACAACTGCCCTGTTGAGAGACCACTCGTGAGGTTGCATTATTCTGCTCAACCTGTTGGCCAGACTGTTGTTTACGCCTGCCAGATACGTGGCCTGGAGAAACATGCTGTGACGGCGGGCCCAAAGCCACATCTGGACGGCTTCCCGACACAGGGGTGAGATCCGGTGCCCCCCTGCTTGTTGACGTAGTACATGGCAACCTGGTTGTCTGTCTGAATTTGGATAATTTAATTGGACAGCCGATCTCTGAAAGCCTTTAGAGCATTCCAGATCGCTCGCAACTCCAGGAGATTGATCTGAAGACCTGATTCCTGAAGGGACCAAGCTCCCTGAGTGTGGAGCCCATCCCCATGAGCTCCCCACCCTAGGAGAGATGCATCCGTAGTCAGCACTTTTTGAGGCTGAGGAATTTGGAAGGGACGTCCCAAAGTCAAATTGGATCAAATTGTCCACCATCTCAGGGAGTTGTGAAAAGCAGTGGACAACAGGATTGCATCTTCTAGATCTCCCGCAGCCTGATACCACTGGGAAGCTAGGGTCCACTGAGCAGATCTCATATGAAGACGTGCGTATGGGAGTCACATGAACTGTGGAGGCCATATGGCCCAGAAGTCTCAACATCTGCCAAGCTGTGATCTGCTGAGACGCTCTGGCCAAGGAAACTAGGGACAGAAGGTTGTCCGTCCTCGCCTCTGGAAGATAGGCCCGAGCTGTCTGAGAGTCAAGCAGAGCTCCGATGAATTCTAGTTGTTGAACTGGAAAGAGATGGGACTTTGGGTAATTTATAACAAACCCGAGTAGCTCTAGGAGTTTGACAGTCATCTGTATGGACTGTAGAGCTCCTGCCTCAGAGGTGTTCTTCACCAGCCAATCGTCGAGATAAGGGAACACATGCACTCCCAGCCTGTGTAGCAACGCTGCAACTACCGCCAGGCATTTGGTGAACACCCGGGGCGCAGAGGCGAGCCCAAAGGGCAGCACACAATACTGAAAGTGCTGTGTTCCCAGACAGAATCAAAGATATTACCTGTGAGCTGGCAGTATCGGGATGTGAGTATAAGCATCCTTCAAGTCCAGGGAGCATAGCTAGTCATTTTTCTGAATCATGGGAAGAAGGGTGCCCAGGGAAAGCATCCTGAAGTTTTCTCAAATCAGATATTTGTTCAGGGCCCTTAGGTCTAGGATGGGATGCATTCCCCCCCCCCCCCCCCCCCCCCCCCCGTTTTCTTTTGCATAAGGAAGTACCTGGAATAGAATCCCAGCCCTTCTTGCCCCGGTGGCATGGGCTCGACCGCATTGGCGCTGAGAAGAGAGGAGAGTTCCTCTGCAAGTACCTGCCTGTGCTGGAAGCTGAAGGACTGAGCTCCTGGTGGGCAATTTGGAGGTTTGGAGATCAAATTGAGGGAGTATCCCCGCTGGACTATTTGAAGAACCCACTGATCAGAGGTTACAAGAGGCCACCTTTGGTGAAAAAATTTTAACCTCCCCCCGACCAGTAGATCGTCCGGCACGGACACTTTTATTGCAGCTATGCTCGCCTGGAGCCAGTCAAAAGCCCGTCCCTTGCTTTTGCTGGGGCGCTGAAGGAGCCTGTCGAGGTGCACGCTGTTGACGTGAACGAGTGCGCTGGGGTTGAGCCTGAGCAGGCTGGCGAGAAGGTGGATTGTACCTACGCTTAGAGTAAGCATAGGGAGCATTCCTCCTTCCCCCCATAAAAACGTCTACCTGATGAGGTAGATGCTGAAGGCGCCCGGTGGGAGAGTTTGTCGAATGCGGTTTCCCACTGGTGGAGCTGCTATCACCTGTTTGACTTTCTCGCCAAAAATATTATCCCCCCGGCAAGGAACATCCACAAGCCGCTGCTGGACTCGATTGTCTAGGTCAGAGGCACACAGCCAGGAGAGTCTGCGCATCACTATACCCTGAGCAGCGACTCTGGACGCCACATCAAAAGTATTGTAAGTACCCCTGGACAGGAATTTACGACATGCCTTCAGCTGCCTGACCACCTCCTGAAAAGGGCTGACCTGCTCTGAAGTGAGCTGATCGACCAGGTCCGCCAGTTGCTTCACATTGTTCCGCAAGTGAATGCTCGTGTAGAGCTGGTAGGACTGGATTTTGGAGATGAGCATAGCTGACTGATAGGCCTTCCTCCCAAAAGAGTCCAAAGTCCGAGCCTCCCGTCCCGGAGGCGCAGAGGTGAAATCTCTCATACTTTTGGCTCTCTTAAGAGCAGAATCCACAACCCCCGAGTCATGAGGCAACTGGGCCTTCATCAACTCCAGGTCCCCGTGGATCCTATACTGGGACTCAACCTTCTTAGGAATGGTGGGGTTAGATAGTGGTTTCATCCAGTTCCTCAAAAGTGTCTGCTTAAGGACATTATGTAGAGGAACAGTGGATGACTCCTTAGGTGGCGAAGAATAGTCCAGGACCTCGAACATCTCAGCCCTGGGCTAATCCTCAGTGACTACTGGGAAGGGAATGGCCGTAGACATTTCCCGGACAAAGGACGAGAAAGACAAACTCTCCGGGGCAGAAAGCTTTCTCTCTGGCGAAGGAGTAGGATCAGAGGGAAGGCCACAAGACTCCTCAGAAGAGAAATATCTTGGTTCCTCCTCTGCCTCCCACGAGGCCTCTCCTTTGGTATCAGACAGGAGTTGACTGCAGTCCGAAGCAGAGCCCGTCTCGACGCCAAGGAGCTGTGTCCGCGATGGCGATGCTGAGAAGTTGACTCCCGTGCCGGCGGCGATGAAGCTCCCTCCATCGACGGAGAGTCAACTAGGGGGACAGCCGAGGCCGATGCTGCAGGCGGCATCGAAGTCAAGGGCCTCACCACAGGCGGGGAGCCAGCCACCGCATCTATCGAAGGTACCGTCGGCGCAAGCACCTCCGGTACCGGAACAGACGGTCGCAGAAGCCTTTCCAGGATCCCTGGAAGAATGGCGTGGAGGCGCTCGTCAAGAGTGTCTGTCGAGAAAAGCTGTGGCGTCGGTACAGGAGTCGAGGCCAGAATCTGCTGAGGAGGAGGAGGTGGTACCGGGCTGTCCGGAGACCGGCGCATCGACACCTGTTGTATGGAGGGTGAGAGGTCCTCCCGGCATCAACACTTCATGGGTGCTGATTCCCTCGACGCCCCAGAGCTCTCGATACTGTGACGAGAAGGGAACCAATGACGGTGCTTCTTTGCCTTCGCTCAAGGCACGTCACCGGTACCCCTCAGTACCGACAAGGAGGACGTGGAATTCATACACCTCCTCGGGGGCGGGTCCGAATGGGGTCGATCCCGATGGGCCTGTACCACAGGAGCCCTCGAGGCAGGTGGAGACCCACTCGATGGTTCACTGCTGCCAGCATGTGATGGACTCTGGACAGCCATTACCTGCGCTCCCAAGGTCGATGCACTCTCCGGGGCCAACACCGCCGCCGCCGACCTCGGTACCACTGTCGACATCGATGCCGAAGTACTGGGCAAAGCTCCAAACAGGTGTTCCCGTTGAGCTTGTCTCGACGCTTGTGTCCGCTTTTTAAGGCTAAGACACAACTTACATGCGTCTGGGCGATGATCGGGCCCAAGGCACTGGATACACCACACGTGAGGGTCGGTGCCTGAGATTGCCCGGTTGCACCAAGTGCACTTCTTGAAGCCACTGGCGAGCCTCAATGTCATCGATGGAAAAATAGCGGCAGCGAAATCAAAATTTGTGATGGTGCCAAAGGAAGTGCACAAAAAAAGGAGAAAACCCGTACGGGTGGCCAAAATGGCCACACATGACGACGAAAGGAAACTTGAGGGCAAAACTATGGGAAAAAACTTTTTTTTTTTTACAGAAAAAGGAAACAGCTCGTGCACGAGCACGACGGAGAAGAAAAAACCGGTGAAAAGCCGAATAAAACAAAGGCTTTTCTTTTCGCACAGAACCGCCATAAACAGCCGCTCTTGACCGTGGAAAAAAGAAGACTGAAGCGGGACTCTCGCGCGACGGGTGGGAAGATGGCTGCGCACGCGCGTTCGAAGGCTCTAGCAAGCTTTGTTGCTAGGAAGATTTTCCGGACCTGGGACTACGGTGGAGATCACCCATATGTGAGAATAAGCAGCCTGCTTGTCCTCAGAGAACGTATGCTACATTACAATGTCAACACAATATGCAATAAAATATTTTAATAGACAGCAAAGGGTGTAAGCTAGTGTTTTCCAAACCTGGTCCTGGAGGCACCCAGCCAGTCAGGTTTTCAGGATATCCACAATGAATATTCATTTGAGAGATTTGTATGCAGTGGAGAAAGTGTGTTCAAATCTCTCACATGAATATTCATTGTGGATATCCTGAAAAACACAAAGACTAGGGGGCACTGGAGGAAGTTACATGGAAATACTTTTAAAACAAATAGGAAGAAATTCTTCTTCACTCAACGAATAGTTAAGCTCTGGAACTCTTTTGTCAGAGGAGGTGGTAACAGCAGTTAGCGTATCTGGGTTTAAAAAAGGTTTGAACAAACTCCTGGAGGAAAAGACCATAGCCTACTATTGAGACAGACATGGGAAGCAACTGCTTGCCCTGGGATTTTGTAGTATGGAGTGTTGCCACAATTTGGGTTTCTGCCAGGTACTTGTGACCTGGCTTGGCCATTGTTTGGAAAACAGGGTACTGGGCTAGATGGGCCATTGGTCTGACCCAGTATGGCTACTCTTATTTTCTTATAAAATAGCTGCTCCTCTAGTCAGTTCCTGAACCAGCTGCTCCATGAAACAGTCATTTATTTCATGTAGGAATTTTACCTCCCTAGCATTTCCTGATGGGACATTTATCCAATTAATATATGGGAACTGAAATTACCCATTAGTTTAGTTTTCAAATTTGTTAGTTTCCCTAATTTCTGTTAATATTTCATCATCTGTTTGTTCATTCTGGCTAGGTGGACAGTAGTATACCCCAAACACCATTCTCTTTTCTTTCACACGTGGAGTTTCTATACATAAAGATTCCATGTACAGTCTGTTTCCTGCAGAATTTGGATGGACCGTGCTTCCCAGACCCCTCCCAGTGAGAAACTGTTGCCCTGCTCCTTCTTTTCAAACAAATTCTCCACAGTAGAACACCACTGGGCACTGCAAACTCCTGGCCATTAAATTGGCCCTGGAAGAGAGGAGACATCTACTGGACGGGGCTTTGCATCCTTTCATTATAACCACCAATCACAAGAGCTGGTTATGTTTACAGGAGGCCAAAAGGCTGAAACCTCGTCAGCCCAGGTGGTCTTCTCCCACTTTGATTTCTGGCTGACGTACTGCCCAGCGGAGGAAAATGCTTGAGCAGACACCCTCTCCAGGTCCTGTGATACCACTGTAACCATCTCCAAACCTCAAATTATCATTGATCCTGTAAAAATTCTGACTGCTTTCCCTCCTCCAATTTGATCCCAATTGTGAAAGGTTTTGTGGGGCGAGTGGCTACTCTTGTGAGGGGGGTGTCAGAGGGATTGGGAGGAGCACAGAGCACTTTTTGCTATGTGGGTCCCGGTCAATATTCAGTTGGGGCCTGCACAGCTAACCAGCTGAATTTAGAACAGCTTTTGATCCATCCTAGATTCCCCAGTTAGCTATGTGTGAGCCGGCACTGAACATTGCTGGTACCCATATAACTGCTAGCTCCTCCCCTCGCTGTGGAAACTAAAAAGAATAAAACCGTTCTTCCATCGAGAAGTCTTCCGGAGCCTCATACAATCCATCGTACTATGCCACCTGGATTACTGTAACGGAGTGTATTGCTGGATGTAAACGGCAACTGCTTAAGAAGCTGCAGACTGCCCAAAACACAGCGGCAAGATTGGTTTGTGGTAAGTCCAAGTTCGAGTCTGCCATGCCCCTTCGAAAGAAGTTACATTGGCTCCCTGTCACAGAACGCATCACCTTTAAACTTTGCTCTCTAGTCCACCAAATCCTTTACGGTGATGTACCTGGCTATATGATAGATCTCATCTCCCTACCGCTCCGGAATGCGTCCCGGCTCTCCCGCTCGTATCTTACCCTTCACTATCCGAACTGCAATGGAGTCAAGTACAAGACTGCGTATGCTACCTCCTTCTCTTTCATTGGGACTCAATTTTGGAACTCTTTGCCGAAGTCCATCAAAACCACTAAAGATCATCTAACTTTCCGGAAATCACTGAAGACCATGTTATTCAGAAGTGCCTACCCTGCGGGCTCTCCCAGTGACTCCACTGCTGGAACCACACCAACCTAAAGACATTTGGACATATCCCCCTTCCCTCTTCCCTCACAGTTTGCCCTCTATCTCCATCCATTCCTATTCTTCCCCATTATCTCTTGTAGGTTTGCTATATTAGTTTCATTTTACTACATTGGCGCCTGCCTCTGTGGTGCATTGTAAGCCACATTGAGCCTGACATTGTTGGGAAACTGTGGGGCACAAATGAGATAATAAATCAATAAACTCTGCGTTCTTTACCACCCCTGACCTGCCCATTTTTGTAACAGCCAGTCAGAGCCGACATTCAGCTCAGCTGCCTGGTTAAGTGCCACTGAATATTGGCAGTTGAGAAACATGAGCAATCCTGCCTATTTAAATCACTTTGAATATTGAGTGCTGTAATTTTTAATGGTCATTTGCCAGAATTAATTTATTAATGCATTAATATTTTTATTAATACCTTGTAATCCAAGCCTTCTGAGCAGTTGAACACAACACACTGGATAGCAAGTGCTTTTGCAAGATCTTTAGTAGTTTCTGTTTTACCAGTACCAGCTGGTCCAGCAGGGGCTCCACCTAAATCAAGCTGCAAAGCTCCCATGAGGCAAAGGTAACATCGATCCTAAAGGTGTCAATAGATAATTGTTTTTACATTTTAGAAAAATAAATTTTGACAAATTTCATTAAAATACTTATACACAGCATTGTGGGGGTCTTTTATAAAGGTGTGCTAGCCTATGGGCATCTATATAAATACAAATATAAATACAATCATATACCTTAATAAAATTAAATGTAAGAAATAACATCCCATATTAACATTACAGCACATTTCCATTTGAAATATAGCATACTTTAAGTATCAAAATATATTTCCATGTAACCTGAACGTAATTTACTGGATTTTTTTAGAACAGACTGAAAATTTTTCTGATAAATACATTAGTATAGTGCATTAATAATATCCAGTTTGTCAATCAAATCTCTAGAACTTTGCGGGTACAATCTAGATATTTTAATATTTCTTAAAATCATCAAACTAAGTTCAACATTTGGGGAACATGGCTTCATATGAATGAACATGTTATTATTTCAACTTAACTTCTGATATGTAAACAATACAAATCAATTTAATGATTTAAGTTGTTGTGAATTCTTACAGTAAGTGGAGTTATAACCAGTCGAGGACATGCACCCAGATATTCATAGGCATATGTATACTGGGATAAAGCCATCCGTGCAACACAGTTATCCAAATCCAGATCCCAGTAATAACGAAGTTGTCGCTGCCATTCAAAACTATCAATGGTATCAACCTATTCAAATATTAAACAGTGGTTAATTTTACAACTATATGGTTAGAGAGTCAATTGTCAATGTATCCACTGGTAGGGATGTGCATCTGATTGAAACAACATGGGAAATAACAATGACATGGGAAATGACAAGTTTTGTGTCATTTTCTGCCCAAATGATAGGGAACAAAAACAAAATTTTGTGTGCATTTTTTGGATGTTGTTAATAGAGTACACTCTTTCGAAACAGTGCACACTTTTCGCAAAGAGGGAACCCTCTTTCAGAAAGAGATCAAACTGATTCAGAAGGTGGGTATAGTCTGCAAAAAGTATACATTCTTTCAATGCAAAAAGTATACATTCTTTCCAAAGAGGACATACTCTTTCTAAAAGAATGTGCACTGCCAAGAATATTGCTCCCATGTAGATAAAATTGATAAAAAACAAAATGTAAGCTCCTATAAATTACACAAGAAACAATATGAAACAAAATTTTGTAGCCTGCAGACCCCTATCTACTGGTACCTTTGACCTGGGGACTTCGCACTAAATTTCAACAACAGCTTACATGTGTACATATTTTCCTATTAAAAATTGCTATGGATAAAAAAGTCTTCAGAACTTTTGCACCTTCATTTTCCATGGGTTGAATTTTTCTGGAAAATAATGGGGTTCACTAAAAAATGGCCTGTGGTAGTGTAGATGCATGTTTTGGGCGCGTGCAGAATTTTTCAGCGCACCTAGAAAAAATGCCTTTTTTGCCAAAAACAGACATGCGGCAAAATCAAAATTGCCGTGCGTCCATTTTGGGTCTGAGACCGTACCACCAGCCATTGACCTAGCGGTAAAGAATCTGGGTGGTAATGACATATGCGCATCAAATACCACTTGGCGCGCATCCATTGTGTGCGCCTGAAAATAAAAAATATTTTTCAAATGCGTGTATTGGATGCGCACCAAAAATGAAATTACCTCAAGAGTCATGTGGTAGTCGGGCGGTAACTCCATTTTGGCACGCATTGGGTGCGCGTAGACACTTACGCGGCTTAGTAAAAGGGCCCCAATGCTAGTAGATTTTCAAATAAAATATAGGGGTAAATTTAAATTTGCTGACGACACAAAGTTCTTCAAAGTTGTTAAATCGCGAGAGGATTGTGAAAAATTACAAGAGGACCTTACGAGACTGGAAGAATGGGCGTCTAAATGGCAGATGACGTTTAATGTGAGCAAGTGCAAAGTGATGTATGTGGAAAAGAGGAACCCAAATTATAGCCATGTAATGCAAAGTTCCACATTAGGAGTCACCGACCAAGAAAGGGATCTAGGTGTTGTCGTTGATGATACCTTGAAACCTTTTGCTCAGTGTTCTGCTGTGGCTAAGAAAGCAAATAGAATGTTAGGTATTATCAGGAAAGGAATAGAAAACAAAAATGAGGACGTTATAATGCCTTTGTATTGCTCCATGGTGCGACTGCACCTCAAATATTGTGTTCAATTCTGGTCACTGCATCTCAAAAAAGATATAGTGGAATTAGAAAAGGTGCAGAGAAGGCCGACGAAAATGATAAAGGGGATGGGACGACTTCCCTATGAGGAAAGGCTAAAGCAGCTAGGGCTCTTCAGCTTGGAGAAAAAACGGCTGAGGGGAGATGTGATAGAGGTCTATAAAATAATGAGTGGCGTGGAAAGGGTAGACGTGAAGTGTCTGTTTACTCTTTCAAAAATACTAGGACTAGGGGGCATTCAGTGAAGCTACAAAGTAGAAAATTTAAAATGAATTGGAGAAAATGTTTCTTCACTCAACATGTAATGAAACTCTGGAATTCATAGCCAGAGAATGTGGTAAAGGCAGTTAGCTTAGTGGGGTTTAAAAAAAGGTTTGGACGGCTTCCTAAAGGAAAAGTCCATAGAACATGGACTTGGGGAAACTCCACTGCTTATTTCTGGGCTAAGTAGCATAAAATGTTTAGTAATTTTTGGGGATTTTGCCAGGTATTTGTGACCTGGATTGGACACTGTTGGAAACAGGATGCTGGGTTTGATGGACCTTTGGTCTGTCCCAGTATGGCAATACTTATGTACTTATATGTACTTATGTACTTTATAAAGCATAGTAATAATAATAATAATTTTTATAAACCACCTCTACCGGAAGCTCAGGTCAGTTTTCAACTAGTACTAACTTACATATTAAAAGAATAATAAATCAAATAAAAGTAAATTTAAAAAACAAACAAACATATTTTTATCAGTTTCTTAAAGCACCAAATAATAATTCTGCAGTCTTAATTCTAGGGAAAGAGAATTTCAACACTGAAGAACAACTGCTATTAACAACATTTTTCGAGTAGCGTTTACTAAACACTAAAGCTGAAGGAAACTGGATTTTATTATCATACATCATAGAATGAGTAGAGTGTGATCTCAACTGAAGTTATAGTTAAGAAGACAATTAAATAATAATAGATGCCTCAAGGGGCATAGGACAATTCTCTCCACCTATCCAAAGCAATCTAGTCTTATCAACATTTAATTTTATTGAGTAAGAATCCATCCATAATGATATTTTCTTTAGTCAAACTCTCAGTAATTCATAAGTCTTAGCTAAAGTGGCAACATATGGCAAAATGATCTGGACATTGTCTGCACAAATATAATATGACAATCCTAATTCTCCAATTATGTTGCCAAAGGAACTTAAGTAAACATTGAAAATGACAGGAGATAGTGGAGAGTCTTAAGAGTCCTCCCAACCTGTTACCCAATAAATGTAAAGCAAATTTTCTATGTAGAAACTGGCTATTAAAAAATTACAAAGAGTTATACATGTATAAAGTAGCTGCATATACATGTAGGCGTTCCCAGGGGTGTAGTGTGAGCAGAGCTGGGGAACAGTGGCACTTTACGCATATCCTATATAATAATTCTCACCTCCAACGTTCTGAGGCTGCCTGGAACCGTGGCTTCCGGCCAGAGGTGGTCTACTTAATGGAGTGGAGTAGATAAAAGTGACGTCAAGAAAGAAGTGCCACTGATTGGCTGTGCCTCCGAGTCCAGCCCAACGCCCAACAACAAACCACCACCCAGCCAGCAGAAAACAGCGACCCAGGGAAATCGCGACCCAGCCAGCAGCAAACAGTGACCCAGGTAGGGGGAGGAGTAGAGAAACACGCTGAGCGTGTTTCCCTACTCCTCCCCCTGCCTAGGAATCGCTGCACACTGCCTGCGAACCTCCCAAATCACCCGCGCACACTAACCGCCCTCAATCGGAGAGGACAAAGAGGGAGGGTGGCGACACGGCGAGTGAGCGCCTGCGGTGAGTGTCGAATCTGCAGGAGGCGGGTGAGGGCTCAGGACAGGAGTCGGGGTCCAGTTTTTAACATATTTATAAATGACTTAGAGATGGGAGTAACTAGTGAGGTAATTAAATTCGCAGATGACACTAAATTATTCAGGGTTGTCAAGTCACAGGAGGTGTGTGAAAGATTACAGGAGGACCTCGCGAGACTGGGGGATTGGGCGTCCAAGTGGCAGATGAAGTTCAATGTTGACAAGTGCAAAGTGATGCATAATGGTAAGAGGAACCCGAATTACAGCTATGTCATGCAAGGTTCCGCATTAGGAGTCGCAGACCTAGAAAGGGATCTGGGAGTCATCGTTGATAAGACATTAAAAACTTCTGCTCAGTGTGGTGCGGCGGCTAAGAAAGCGCACAGAATGTTGGGTATTATTAGGAAAGGGATGGAAAACAAACACAAGGATGTTATAATGCCGTTGTATCGTTCCATGGTGCGACCGCAACTTGAATGCTGTGTCCAATTCTGGTCGCCGCATCTCAAAAAAGATATAAAGGAATTGGAGAAAGTGCAGAGAAGGGCGATGGAACAACTTCCTTGTGAGGAAAGACTGAGAAGATTAGAGCTCTTCAGCTTGGAGAAAAGGCAGCTGAGGGGTGATATGATAGAAGTCTACAAGATAATGAGCGGAGTAGAGCGGACAGATGTGAAGCGTTTGTTTACACTTTCAAACAACAATAGAACCAGGGGACATAAGATGAAGCTAGAATATGGCAGATTTAAAACAAACAGAAGAAAGTTTTTATTTTTTTGTTACATTTGTACCCCGCGCTTTCCCACTCATGGCAGGCTCAATGCGGCTTACATGGGGCAATGGAGGGTTAAGTGACTTGCCCAGAGTCACAAGGAGCTGCCTGTGCCTGAAGTGGGAATCAAACTCAGTTCCTCAGTTCCCCAGGACCAAAGTCCACCACCCTAACCACTAGGCCACTCCTCCACTCAGCATGTAGTTGGACTCTGGAACTTGTTGCCGGAAAATGTAGTGACAGACGCTGGCCTTACAGAGTTTAAAGGAGATTTGGACAGATTCCTGAGGGAAAAGTCCATTGAACATTATTAAAAATTAAAATTTTTTAAGGGTTTTGCCGGGTTCTTGGGGCCTGGATTGGCCGCTGTCGGGGACAGGATGCTGGGCTTGATGGACCCTTGGTCTTTTCCCAGTATGGCGGTGCTTATGTTCTTATGTTCTTAAAGTGAGAGAAGATCCACCAGCAGGCGGAAAACTCAAGCACCCCTCTGTAATTCCTAATTCTTCTTGTTCCTAAGCGATCAAACATGCTTATCCCATGCCTTTTTAAATTCTGAAACAGTCCTCGACTCCACCACCTCCACCGGGAGGGAGGCCATTCCACGACTCCACCACCCTTTCTGTGAAATAATACTACATTAGGTTACTCCTAAGCATATTACCTCTTAACTTTGTGATATGCCCCCTCATTCCAGAGCTCTCCTTCATTTGAAAAAGGCTCTCTTCCTGTACATAAATGCCCTTGAGATATTTAAACATTTCTATCATGTCTCCTCTCTCCCTCCTCTCTTCCAGCGTATACATGTTGAGGTTCAGAAGCCTGTCCCTATAATTTTTGCATTCAAGACCGCTTACTAATTTTGTAGCCGCCCTCTGGACCGACTCCATCCTGTTTATATCTTTCCGTAGGTGCGGTCTCCAGAACTGCACGCAGTACTCCAAATGAGGCCTCACCAGAGACTTATACAATGGCACTATCACCTCCTTTTTCCTGCTGGTCATGCCTCTATGCACCCAAGCATCCTTCTGGCTTTGGCCGTCGCTTTTTCTACCTGTTTGAAAGCTTTAAGGTTATCAGACACAATTACCCCCAAGTCCTGCTCTTCCTTCGCACACTGAAGCACTACACCCCCTATACTGTACCATTCCCTCAGATTTTTGCGACCCAAGTGCATGACCCTGCATTTTTTGGGATTAAACCTTAGTTGCCAAATATTGGTCCATTCCTCCAGCTTCGCTAGGTCCTTCCTCATGTCATTCACACCCTCCAGGGTGTCCACCCTGTTGCAGAGTTTAGTATCATCTGCAAAGAGACAAACCTTACCAGACAGCCCTTCCGCAATATCGCTCACTAACTAATCAGCTATATGCATGTAAATCACAACTCTGCTTCTGCTCTGCATAAGCTACACGTCTAGGAATGGGCCAATGAGTACATCACCTAAAAGTAGTGGTACACTTTCCATGCACATACTCTTTATGCATATATCCTGTCACAAAACTTTATAAAATTATCTTTCACTTGTACACTAGGTGACACCTGCAGAACAGTTGTGAAAAAGAACACAAAACCTTTGCTTCTTCCCCCCTTTTTCTGATCTACCGCCACACTTGTCCCTCTTATTCCCCTGCGTAACTATTCTTATCACCTCCTCACCCATCCTTCTTTTATATATCCCTCATCTCTCTTCTAACTCAACTTTTTTTCTATTTACCTTCTCTTTCCACCTTACTCATTTTTCTCTCTGTACCCAAGCCTTCTTCTCCCATTCTACTGCTCTTTGCAACCTCAGCTCTTGCCTCTCTTCCTAGTCTGACCCCAGCACTCTTCCCTTCACAGATGAATTCCAAAACCATCCCACCTAGTCTATCATCTACTTCCTTGTCTATCCTGTTTCTCCGAGGACAAGCAGGTTGTGTTATCCTCACAAGTGGGCCGACGTCCATGTCGTCCCGGGAACTGGCATTTGCCATAGCAAAAAACAAAACTTTGCTAGAGCCTTCTGGTGCGCATGGAGTGCACACCGCGCATGCGTGGACTGACCCCGCCAGCCGCGCGAGCGCGTACCTCAGTATCTTTTTTTCCGCGACGAGGTGCAGCAGCTTCATTATGTGCTCCTCGTTATTGCCTGGGAAATGAGCCTTCTTTTTTCAGTCGACTTGTTGTCATGTATTCTCTTTCCCTTCTTATTTTGTTTTAAAAAAAAAAGTGTGTTAAACCTTTATTTCCTCAGTTCTGTTTTGTCACCTGTTTTAAGTTTTCTTTCTATTTCGATGTGGCCGGGTTTAGGCTGCGCGGTCAGGTTTCTTCCCGTTTTTTGTGCCTTTTTACTTAGGCACAATTGAGTCCTTTGATTTTGCCAGTGCCGTTTTTCCTTCCATGTCAATGAAGACACCCAGTGGCTTCAAATATTGTACTCGGTGCAACCGGACCATCTCAAGTACAGATACCCATTCTTGGTGTATTCAGTGCCTTGCACCTGACCATATATATGGAGGGGCATAATCGAACGAAAACGTCTATCTCCATGGGCGTTTATCTCCGAGAAGTGGTCCGTGAAGGGGCGGACCGAACCGTATTTTCCAAAAACATAGATGTCCATGTTTTATTCGACAATTTGTGAGCTGGGCGTTTTTGTTTTTCAGCGATAATGGAAAATGAAAGCGCCCAGCTCACAAACAAATAAATCCAAGGCATTTGTTCGTGGGAGGGGCCAGGATTCGTAATGCACTGGTCCCCCTCACATGCCAGGACACCAACCGGGCACCCTAGAGGGCACTTTTACAAAAACAAAAAAAAAGGTAAAAGAGCTCCCAGGTGCATAGCACCCTTCCCTAGTGTGTTGAGCCCCCCAAATCCCCCTCAAAACCCACTGCCCACAAATCTACACCATTACGATAGCCCTAAGGGGTGAATGGGGGCACCTACATGTGGGTACAGTGGGTTTGGGGGGGGGGGGGGTTGGACGACTAAGCATTAAGCAGCACAATTGTAACAGGTAGGGGGGGATGGGCCTGGGTCCACCTGCCTGAAGTCCACTGCACCCAGGGCCGGTCTTAGCAAGTGCGGGGCCCTGTGCAGACCAATTTGGTGGGGCCCTATCCTAGCCCCGCCCCCACCCTAGCTCCACTCCATTGATAAGATTATTCCATTTTTAGAATTTTTTTTTATTTATGAAATTTCAAATAAAGACAAATGAAGCTAAACTTGTACAAAAAAACTGATTGAAATAATAAGCACAATGCTATCATCATGAAACCTCCCCTCCCCAGAAATTATTCAGTTCAAGTCCACTACAATTAGTAGTTCCAATTCGCATAACAAAGGAGAAAATAAGGAAAAAAGAAAAGATCCAGCACAGTGCTACAGTGTACAAGGTATGCCAGGAATGCTTTATCTGCCTATGGCTGGAGAGAGGTTGAGTGACTCGATGCAGTCCTGGTCGAGTGGAGGCACGAGGCAGAGTTCAGGCACGCTGAGCGGGGCCCCCTTAGGCGCGGGGCCCTATGCGGCCGCCTTGGTCGCCTCTGCCTAAGACCGGCCCTGACTGCACCCCCTAACAACTGCTCCAGGGACCTGCATACTGCTGCCAGGGAGGTGGGTATGACATTTGAGGGTGAAAATAAAAAGTTGTGAAACATCATTTTTTGTGGTGGGAGGCGGTTAGTGACCACTGGGGGAGTCAGAAGAGGTCATCCCCGATTCCCTCTGGTGGTAATTCTAGCTAAAAACGCATACTTTTTTTCCATTATCAGCGAAAGGCGCCCATCTCTGTTCGGGTGATAACCATGCCCCAGTCCCGCCTTCACCACGCCTCCGACATGCCCCCGTGAACTTTGTACACTTCCGCGATGGAGTACAGTTGAAAACGTCCAAGTTCGGCTTTCGATTATACCGCGTTATTCGTTTTTGTGAGATAAACGTCCATCTCCCGATTTAGGTCGGAACTTGGGCGTTTTTCTCGTTCGATTATAAGCAGGATGGTAACATAGTAAATGATGGCAGATAAAGACCTGTACGGTCCATCCAGTCTGCCCAACAAGATCAACTCATTTTACATGGTATGTGTTACTTTATATGTATTCCCGAGTTTGATTTGTCCTTGCCTTTCTCAGGGCACAGACCGTAGAAGTCTGCCCACTACTGTTCTTGTACTAAGTTCTGAAGCTAACGTTGAAGCCCCTTAAAATTTACACTCCATAGGAAATTTACACTCCATAGCCCAGCTCGTTGTGACCTATGTCTTCGTATGAAGAAACGGACCCAACTAGCTTGAGAAGCCCAACGTGAGAAACGTTTTGGGGCTCAGTCCGGTCCTTCGACATCGGCATCAGTACCGAGGTCGGCATCGTTGACATTGACATTGAGGGACACGTCAACGTCAGGAGCAGAGGTAATGACTGCTGAGAGTTGAAGACACGCTGGGAGCAGTAAGTCATCGAGAAGGTCTCCACCTGTCTCGAGGCCTCCTGCTGTGCAGGCCCCCTGGAACCGACCATCGTCAGACCCGACCTCGAGGCAACATGAGGATTCAACGTTGTGTTCGGCACAGAGAATCCTCAGTGATGAACATTGAGCGAAGGCTAAGAAGCACCGTCACCATTCTCCCTCAACACACGGTGCTGGGAGCTCTGGGACGTCGAAGGATTCGACCCGAGAAGCATCGGTGCCGAGAGGACTGCTCCCCCTCCATACAGGAGGTGCTGATGCATCGGCCTCTTAGCAGTCCGGTTCCTGCTCCTGAGCTTCAACCGATTCTACCACCGGCTGCTCCACCGGCCCCCCAGTCTTCTCCGATGGCGGCTCTCAACGAGCGCATCCAGGCCCTGCTTCCAGAACTTCTGGAAGGACTGCTGTGCCAGCCTGCTTTGGTGTCGTGGGTGCTTGTGTCTTCCGTGCCGTCTCCTGCAGCGGTGTCTGGCCCTTCACCTGCGGAGCGGTACCTGTCCTTGGTGATGCTTGCGGCTCCAGTGTCGGCTGCCACCCAGCTCGACTCCCCATTGACATCAGTGGAGGAAACTTCACTGCAGTCCATGTGGGTGTTGGCCCCTCGTCACCGTCATCGAGGACATTGGTCCTCGGCATCGAGGCAGTCTCAGTCACGGAGCTCCATTAGGGAAGTGCTTTCCGATACTGAAGAGGAGCGCTCATGGGAGTCAGCGGAAGATCCTAGATACTTTTCCTCTGATGAGTCTTTTGGGATTCCTTCTGAACCTCCCCCTTGTGATAAAGTCACCTCCAGGATGGTTGGATTAAGGCAGTTTCTGTCTGAAATACAAGTCCCAGAAGGCATTGCAGGCAAGGAGCCAGGGGGTGAGATGAAGAACCTGGACTGGACTCCTAGCTGCAATCGGGGAAGACATGGGTGTAAACTGGCAGGTTGTGTAGAGTGGCTGCCACTAGGCGGAAAGAGAGTTAGGAAACCCTGTGTGCAGGAGCTCATCATTGGTCTCATTAGTTTAATGCTCAACTCAGCTGGTATGGGTGTAGGGAAGCTAATGGAAGGAGAATGATTGGTGGTGGTAGCTGAGGCCAGGGATTGATTAGGCAGGTGGGAAGGAGTCCCAGGAGAGGAGTTCAATTCAGGAGAGAGAAGCTGAAGGAGAGAAGCAGTTGCAGGCTGAAAATCCTTGGGCAGGGAGGTCCCTAAAGTACTGAAGCAGGCTGAGATTCCTTGGGTGAGAGGAAGTCCCAAAAGTATTGAATTCACTGTGAAGCTGATGCAGGGGAAAACCCTTGGGTAGAAGGAGTCCCTAAAATATTGAACTCTCCTGAAGGTAAAGAGGATAGAAGGTAGAAACTGCTGCTTGGTGACTGAACGGTGATGATGAACTGAAAGAACTGTTTGTCTTGGGAATTGAATTACTGTTTATTGTGCACTGGATAAAGAGCCCAGACTGAAGCCTGTAAGCCTGTATTGAATCCTGGTATGTGCTATGCTGCTGTTGGAACTGTATACTAGAAACCTGCATGGAATAAAAGTCCTTAAGATTGAAGTTACTGGTGGACATCTATTTCTTCATTGTACTGGGAGCCTGTGGCTGGAGGAGATTGTTCTATCCTTGGCTGCACAAGAGAGGTACCTGGTTACACCCTCCACTTGAAAGGAGACTGTATCCTCCTGAGAGCCTCTCCTTTTTCTCGTTTGTGCAGGAAATGGCTGAGGCCATTCCATTCCCTATGGAAGTGGAGAATGAGCCCAGGGCTGAGATGCTCAAGGTCCTGGACTACACCCTTCCACCTAAGGAGGCAGTGATGGCTCCTTTACATAAGGTACTCAAGGAAGTCCTTATGCAAAACTGGTCGTTCCCTCTGTCTGGTCCCATGATCCCTAAGAAGACTGATTTCCAGTATCGGATCCACGGTGAACCTGGGTTGATGAGGTCTCAGTTACCCCACAATTCTTTGGTGGTGGATTCCGCCCTCAAGAAAGCTAAGAGTACTAGAGACTATGCCTCGGCGCCCCCAGGCAGAGAAGCTAGGACCTTGGATTCTTCTGGGAGAAAGCCATATCAGGTTGCTATGCTCGCTGCCCGTATTCAATCTTACTAGCTCTTCATGAGTGTTCACTTGCAGAACTTGGTGAGGCAGTTGTCTACCTTGGTTGATGCCCTCCCTCCAGACCAGGCTGAGCCTTTCGCCAGGTGGTCAGGCAGCAGAAGGTGTCTCGTAAATTCCAGGCCAGGGGTGCTTATGACACTTTTGATGTGGCATCCAGAATCTCTGCTCAGGGCATAGCGATGCGCAGACTCTCATGGCTGCGTGTCTCTGACCTGGATCATTCGGTCCAGAAGAGGATGGCAGATGTACCTTGCCGGGGAGGATAATCTTTTCAGAGAGAAGGTGGAAGATGTGGTCGACCAGATCAAGAAGCACAATGATGCTATGGCTTCTCTCTCCCGCCGGGCGCCTTCTGCTACAGCCTCCTCAACCAGGAGGTTTTTTTTTTTGGGGGGGGGGGCACGGAGTGCTCCATATTCCTATGCTAGGCTTAGGTACACTCCGGCGTCCCTACAGCCTATTCAGGCTCAGCTCCAGCGCGCTCATTCTGGTCAACAGCGTGCACCTAAGTCCCCTGCTACTCCCCAGCAAAAGCTCCAGTGAAGCACAGCCACAGTAAAAGTGTCTGTACCGGACAACTTGCCGGTTTGGAGGGAGGTTAATATTTTTTCACCAAAGGTGGCCTCTCGTAACCTCCAACCGGTGGGTTCTTCAAATAGTCTGATTAGGATACACCCTCAATCTGGAATCCAAACCTCCAAATTGCACAACGGGAGCTCATTCATACAGCTCCCAGCACAGGCAGGTACTTGCAGAGGAACTCTCTGCCTTTCTAAAGGCCAGTGCGGTCAAACCCGTTCCACCAGGGGAAGAAGGGCTGGGATTCTATTCCAGGTACTTCCTTTTGCAAAAGAAAACAGGGGGGATGTGTCCCATCCTAGACCTAAGGGCCCTGAACAAATTCCGAGAAAAGTTCTGGATGGTTTCCCTGGGCACCCTTCTTCCCATGATTCAGGAAAACAATTGGCTATGCTTTCTGGACTTAAAGGATGCTTACACACATATCTCGATATTTCCAGCTCATAAGAAGTATCTTCGATTTCGGCTGGGAACACAGCATTTTCAGTATCGTGTACTGCCCTTTGGCCTGGCGTCTGTACCCAGAGTGTTTACAAAGTGCCTAGCAGTAGTCGCAGCATCACTACGCAAGCTGGGAGTGCATTTGTTCCCTTATCTCGACGATTGTCTGGTGAAGAGCACCTTGGAAGACGGTGCTCAGGAGTCCATGCAGATGACTATTCAGGTGCTGGAGCTTCTAGGGTTTGTAATAAATTACACCAAGTCCCATCTCATTCCTGTTCAAAAATTGGAGTTCATTGGAGCACTACTGGACATGAAGACAGCTCAGGCTTATCTCCCCGAGATGTGGGGGTCTCTGGTGTCCACAGTTCAAGCATCTCAGTAGGTCACAAATCAGCAGACTCTTGGGGCACACGGTCTCCACAGTTCATGTAACACCCATGGCACATCTACATATGAGATCAGCTCAATGGACCCTAGCTTCCCAGAGGTATCACGCTGCGGGGAATCTGGAGGATGTTATCTGACTGTCCACAGACTTTCACAACTCTCTTCAGTGGTGGACAATCCAGCACCAATTTGACCATGGGACGATCATTCCAAATTCCTCAGCCACATAAAGTGCTGGCGACGGATACATCCCTCCTGGGCTTCACACTCAGGGAGCCTGGTCCCTTCAGGAAACAGGTCTTCAGATCAACCTCCTGGAGCTACGAGCGATCTGGAACACTCTGAAGGCTTTCAGATATCGGCTGTCCAACTAAATTCTCTTGATTCAAACAGACAATCAGGTTGCGATGTACTACACCAACAAGCAGGGGGTACTGGATCTCACCCTCTGTGTCAGGAAGCCGTCCAGATGTGGCTTTGGGCACACCATCAGGGCATGTTTCTCCAAGCCATTTATCTGGCAGGCGTAAACAACAGTCTGGCCGACAGGCTGAGCAGGGTAATGCAACCTCACGACTGGTTGCTGAATATGGGCGTCACCCACAAGATATTCAGAGCATGGGGCACTCCCTCGGTGGATCTTTTTGCCACTCAGATCAATCACAGGCTCCCTCAGTTCTGTTCCAAGCTTCAGGCCCATGATAGACTAGCATCAGATGTCTTTCTCCTACATTGGGGAACAGGCCTTCTGTATATGTATCCTCCCATACCTCTAGTAGGGAAGACTTTGCTGAAACGCAAACAAGACCACGGAACCATTTCTTGATTACACCCTATTTGCTGTGTCAGATTTGGTTCCCTCTTCTTCTGGAGTTGTCCTCCGAAGAACCATGGAGATTGGAGTGTTTTCCAACCCTCATCTCTCAGAACAAGGGGTCACTTCTACATCCCAACCTCCAGTCTCTGGCTATCACAGCCTGGATAAGAAGAACTTAGAGTTTGCCTCCTTGGGTCTTTCAGAGGGTGTCTCCAGATTTTTGCTTGCTTCCAGGAAAGATTCCACGAAGAGGTGTTACTCTTTCAAATGGAGGAGGTTTGATGTCTGGTGTGTCTGGCAGACCCTAGATCCTCTCTCTTGCCCTACTCCATAAGGGTTCACCTCAGTGCAATTAGTGCTTACCATAGGCATGTAGAGGGTAAGCCTATCTCTGGACAGCCTTTAGTTGTTCGCTTCATGAGAGGTTTGCTTTTGTGAAAGTCCCCTGTCAAACCTCCATCAGTGTCATGTGATCTGAATATCTTTCTCACCCAGCTGATGAAAACTCCTTTTGAGCCATTGAATTCCTGCCATCTGAAGTACTTGACCTGGAAGGTCATTTTCTTGGTGGCTGTTACTTCACCTCATAGAGTCAGTGAGCTTCAGGCCCTAGTAGTGAATGCACCTTATACTAGGTTCAATCACAACAGAGTAGTCCTCCGCATGCACCCTAAGTTCCTGCTGAAGGTGGTGTCAAGAGTTCCATCTGAACAAGTTGATTGTCTTGCCAACATTTTATCCCCGTCCTCATGCCCACCCTGGCGAAAGCAGCTTGTACACTTTGGACTGCAAGAGAGCATTGGACTTGTACGTGGAGCGGATGAAGCCCTTCAGACAGTCTGCCGAGATGTTTGTTGCTTTCGATCCCAACAGGAGGGGAGTCACCATCGGAAAATGCACAATCTCCAATTGGCTAGCAGATTGCATTTCCTTCACTTATGCCCATGATGGGATGACTCTGGAGGGCCATGTCACGGCTCATAATGTGAGAGCCATGGCTGTGTCGGTGGCTCAGTTAAAGTCAGCCTCCAGTGAAGAGATTTGCAAAGCTGCAACATGGTCTTCAGTCCACACATTCACTTCACATTACTGTCTTGAACAGGTTACCTAACGAGACAGTCGGTTTGGGCAGTTGGTGCTGCAGAATCTGTTTGGGGGTTTAGAATCCAACTCCACCCTCCTATACCCATTTTATTCTGTTCCAGGCTGCACTCTCAGCTAGCTGTATATAGTTCCAGATTAACCTATGTTAAGACCTTGCCGTTGCGAGGCCAATTGACCAATGTGTATTGTTTTGAGTGAGCCTGGATGTTAGGGATACCCCACTTGTGAGGATAACACAGCCTGCTTGTCCTCAGATAAAGCGAAGATACTTTACTGTAGCAGGTATTCTCCGAGGACAGCAGACTGATTATTCTCACAATCCCACCCACATCCCATTTGAGTTGTTATTTGTTTATTTCTTAATGCTTTAGATTTAACTGAGGTACGCAGTGGGTGGGAAGTCAGTCCGCACATTTGCACTGCACGCACACCAGAAGGCAAAGTTTTCGTTTTTTGCTATGGCAAATGCTGGTTCCCAGGCTGACGCGGACATCGACCCACTTGTGAGAATAATCAGCCTGCTGTCCTCGGAGAATACCTGCTACAGGTAGGTATCTTCGCTTTATAGCAATATAGCTTGCTGAACAAGCTTACTTCAAGAAGAGAAGTTATGCAGTGGATTGTTGACAGATCAATACAATTCAGGAGTAAACACAATTGCCCCCAGATTCTATATATGGTGTTCAAAATTGCACGTGGAAATTTTGTCCTGCGCCCAATTCCCGCAAGCAATAATTGAACAACAAACAAACTAGGGAGGAGTGGCCTAGTGGTTAGGTGGTGGACTTTGGTCCTGAGGAACTGAGTTCAATTCCCACTTCAGGCACAGGCAGCTCCCTTGTGACTCTGGGCAAGTCACTTAACCCTCCATTGCCCCATGTAAGCTGCATTGAGCCTGCCATGAGTGGGAAAGCATGGGGTACAAATGTAATTAAAAAAAAAAATTAGAGATGATGATTTGGTACTAATAATTAATTATTGGTGCTAATTGGCAAGAATTAGAATTTATGAGCACAATTCTATAAAGATGCATGTCTTTCTTTAATGATTTCTTATTTTTCTCTCTCCTGAGTTTATATTGGCTCCTGCCTCTTCTAAACGGTGGACTAAATAAGATATATTATTTTTGCTTTATGTTTAAGTTTATGAAGAAACTTTTCTTCTTTTTCTTATATCTGAATTTCCTATTCAAGTATGAAAATGGCTTGTAAATTTATTTAAAACGATAAATAAAGAAATAATAAAAAAAAAAGATGCATGCGTAAATTCTTACGCTCAGATCTGAAAAGATGGTGTGGCCACAGGAGGGGCATAGGCAGGTCATGGGCTTTTCAAGAATTTGCACACACTGTTATAGAATATACCTGTTCTACACCTAATTTAGGTGTGAGGATTTAGGGTTCAGTTAGTGTAAATCCTTGCGCCTAAAAGTTAGGCATGGACCCCGTCGCTAAATGCTATTCTATAAATGGCACCCAATTCGGAGCACCATTTATAGAATAATGCTTAGCGCTCATTTTTGGGTGCCATTTATAGATGTTGGTCATTGATGTTTTGATTATTTTCTGATTGCACTAAAAACATTATCCCACTCTCTAAAAGACCTGTGTAGCTCAGTACATACCAAGTCAATGACTTTGAAGGTTGCACTCACAAAATAGTATTTCAGAAATTCAATGCAAATAGATTTACCTTTTCTCTAACAAGGTCAGTCACAATGTCTCTTGCATGCACATCGATAGTTATTAATGCTGTTACTATATTTCTGTGTAACTCAGGAAGATGACCGCGCACCAATCCAGCCAGTGCATTTAATCTCTGTAAATAAAAATACATTTTAAAATATCTTCCCATTACGTTTGCAAGCATTACAGAATATAAGTTACACTAATTTTATACATGAAACTACAAAATTGGTATACCTTATGCATCTTGCATTGGTTTCAGTTAATTTGCACAAATGTATGCCTGCTCAAGACAAACATAACTTTCATGGATAAGCCTGCCCAGTTTCTCCTCTTTATGATACATGTGCAATGGTAGCATAAACTTGTCTCTATGCATATAAGTTTATGTCATACAGTTTTATAATGATCCATTTTCATATGTAAACCTCTGTTTTGTGCAAGGAAGTGGCTTATAAAATTACCTGAAGTGGGACATTTTTTAACAGGGTGCCTAGACAAGGATGGTTTCAGGTTTATTTCATTTGAGAATTCATCAAAATGGAGTACAATAAACAATATAAAACACAGGACACACATTGTCCAAAAGGAACGCCAGAATTTTAACAGAAAAGAAAAGATACTGTTTACCTGTTATGTCTCCAGACCCTGGTGCATAACCCCATCTGTGCTGAACATGCCAGTCACATATGCTACAGTGCAATCCAGTTAAAAATCTGCATTAAACGCTTCCAGAAAAAAGATGCATTTTTAATAGCTTCTTGAAGGAGGGCAGGGAAGATTCCATGCGTAAAAAAACTGGAAGCTGGTTGCAGAGCATAGGAACTATCAAACTAAACACTGAATTTCGAAAGGTAATCAAAGAAACTTGGCAAAAGGACAGAACCAATAACTGACATTGCTGAGCAAACCGGAGAGACCGAGGAGGAGTGTAGGGAATCAAAAACTGAGATAGAACCAAAGGAGAACCAATATGTAGAATTTTATGCAACAAAACCAATATCTTAAATGTTATGCAAAATGTAACCAGTAACCAACATATACCCATATGTTACACCCAATTTATAAAATCCACATATGAATCTATATTTATTTATTAGGATTTCTTTACTGCCTTTTTAAAGGAATTCATTCAAGGCGGTGTACAATAAGAATAAATCAAACATGATCAATAGGCAATTACAGAAGTAAAAATAGTCAAATAACAATACAAAGTAGGGCATGGAGGGGCATAATCAAACGGGGACGACCATCTCTAAGGGCACCCATCTCTAAGGGCGTCCCGGTGAAGGGGCAGGGAAATTCGTATTATCGAAACAAGATGAGTGTCCATCTTTCGTTTCGATAATACGGTCGGGGAAGCCCAAATCCCAACATTTAGGTCGACCTTAGAGTTGGTCGTCCTTAGATCGTCCTTAAAGATGGTCGTCCCCAGTTTTCAGCGATAATAGAAACCAATGATGCTCATCTCAGAAACAACCAAATCCAAGCCATTTGGTCATGGGAGGAGCCAGCATTTGTAGTGCACTGGTCCCCCTCACATGCCAGGACACCAACTGAGCACTCTAGGGGGCACTGCAGTGGACTTCAAAAATTGCTCCCAGGTGCACAGCTCCCTTAACTTGGGTGCTGAGCCCCCCAACCCCCCCAAAACCCACTCCCCACAACTGTACAAAACTACCATAGCCCTAAGGGGTGAAGGGGGGCACCTACATGTGGGTACAGTGGGTTTTGGGTGGGTTTTGAAGGGCTCCGGGTGGGGTGGGCTTGGGTCCGCTGCCTGAAGTGCACTGCACCCACTAAAACTGCTCCAGGGACCTGCATACTGCTGTGATGGAACTGGGTATGACATTTGAGGCTGGCAAAAAAAAAATTGGTTTTTTTAGGGTGAGAGGGGGTTGGTGACCACTGGGGGAGTAAGGGGGGGTCATTTCCGATTCCCTCCGGTGGTCATCTGGTCAGTTTGGGCACCTTTTTGAGGCTTGGTCGTGAAAAAAAATGGACCAAGTAAAGTCGGCCAAGTGCTCATCAGGGATGTCCTTCTTTTTTCCTTATCAGCCGAGGACGCTCATCTGTTAAGCATGCCCCAGTCCCGCCTTCCCGACACGCCCCCGGGAACTTTGGTCATCCCCGCAACAGAAAGCAGTTGAGGATGCCCAAAATCGGCTTTCGATTATGCCGATTTAGGCGACCCTGAGAGAAGGATGCCCATCTCCCGATTTGTGTCGAAAGATGGGCGTCCTTCTCTTTCGAAAATAAGCCTGATAGTATGGTACTTACAATGTCAACATAATATGTAATAGAACATTTTAAATGACAGTGAAGGGTCTAAGCAAAGATGGAACTTATAGATAGGTAAGAGAGTAAGAAGAGTTAGAAAGTAAAGTGACTAATTTAAAGAAAGTTGCACATGAGATCAGAGAGATGGTTAACATATAGATAGGTAAAAAAGTAAGAGGAGTTAGAAAATATGGTAACTAATTTAACGAAAGGTGTACATGAGGTCAGAGATATGCCTGAGAGACCCCAGTGAGGTTTCTGGGGTGGCCCTGGAAATAAGTTAGCCAGACAAGATATATAATAATGAAAGTATATGTTTTTATTCAACTGAGGTCTGGGACTTGTTAACTCACAGGCCAAGAATCTCAGATTTAACAGTTTCTCTGGGTTAGTAACAGGCTTGAGTAGGCCTCTGGCTAGCAAGCCAAGCAGCCTGTGGCTGGTGGGGCTGCCCTGCCCCAAACACAGCTTGTGAACTCGAACGGGCAGATGATCAGAAGCAAACGCGGGTACTAGAGGCTATTAGCAACATACTAGTGCCTGCTTTTGCTTCCACCCCATGATCAGAACCTCCGAGCGAGTGAAACAACGCACTCGCCAGCTCTGAATGCAACTAGCATGCAAATGCATGCTAAACAGGGCTCTTAGCACAAGTAGCATGCAAATGTATGCTAAACATATTCCTCCCCAATGATCAGTGAGCAGCGTGCCAAATATTGGAGTGCTGTCCACGGCAAACCCTACCCCAGCTCCGAGCTGGCGTTAGGAATTGCAGACCATTGGGGCAGAATGGTGAGCCCTGTCCAGCATACATTTGCATGCTAGCAGGCACACCATTCCCCCCCCCCCCCCCATGTATAAGCAGAACCCTGACCCCCAACCAGCAATAGCCCTGCCCAGTGCATCCCAGGATTCACTGGGCAGGGCTGGACACCACCATTTTCAAGGCGGCGCTGCTGAAACAGGAGGGAGTGTACCTCTCTCCTCCAACAAAGGTAGAGGGGGGTGGGAAAGAGGGCCGCTAGACCACCAGATTTGGGGGGGTGTTGATTTGCAGCCCACTGAGCCACCAGGGCTTTTTTGCGAGGGATGCAAGGAAAGGTTAGGTCCATTATCAGATAGCCTCTAGAAGGCACAGCAGGGCCTAGATTCAGGCTTCATTCCTACCCCACTCCTTCCCCAGCTTCCATCCACCTCTAGCACAACTCTTCATTTATAGTCAACTATTGTGATTAGGATAAAGAGGAGATTTTGCATTACTTTTAATTAGTTTCTGAGAAGCAAACACTAAATAAAGTACACATTATACCATATAATCTTAAGGTTCTTTATATTCCTCTAATATCACTAGTACCTTAAGAAGTTTTAATTAAACCTAGCAGTCAAGAAGCAAGAAGAGTACTATCCAGTCTTTTGCACTGAGTGTCATATGTATGATTATATCCTAGTTGATGAGAGGTTATATGTATGTACTCAATGAAAAGAGCTCCTAGATCTCAGAGAACAAATCCCACTTGGAGGAACTGAGGGAGACAGAGAGCAACATAGAGGAGGCCTACAGGGACATTGTGGAGAAGTCTCACCTCCAGTCTGGCAGCCCCTGTGCTACCTTGGAAGAGGGAGGTCTCTTAAAAGGAGAGCATCACCCTGGTGGTGAAGTTGGAAGTAATTCTGTAGCCAGGACCAGCCCACAAGGAATGCAATATTCCCTCACACCGAGGATGTGTCTCCAGGAGCTTCTGCCCAGGAGGGAAGAGTTAGGATGGCTGTTGTAGTTGGTGATTCAATTATTAGGCATGTAGATAGCTGAGTGGCTGGTAGACATGAGGATCACTAGGTCACTTGTCTGCCTGGCGCAGTGGCGGACCTCAAACGTCACTTAGATAGGATTTTAGATAGTACATGTGGGTACTAATACATAGGAAAATGTGGGAGGGAGGTTCTGGAAGCTAAATTTAGGCTCTTAGGTAGAAAGCTCAAATCTAGAACCTACGGGGTAGCATTGTCAGAAATGCTCTCTGATTCATGCGCAGGGCCCAAGAGACAGGCAGAACTACGGAGTCTCAATGCATGAATGAGGTGATGGTGCAGGTAGGAAGATTTTAGAATGGTTAGGAACTGGGCAACATTATGGGGAAGAGGGAGACTATTCCCGAATGATGAGCTCTACCTTAATCAGGGTGGGACCAGGCTGCTGGAATCAACATTTAAAAAAGAGATAGAGCAGCTTTTAAACTACAAACTGGGGGAAGGCTGACAGTTGTTCAAAAAGCCTATGGTTTGGAATAAGGTATCTTTCAAAGATATCACCAAAACAGGGAAGACAGGGCATCCTGATAACAAGGTTGCAATACAGACTATAGTAGACCATGGGGCTTAGAACCCCTACTGAGACTTATAAAGAGAGCAGAGGGAATCCCCGGGGTGAAAGTTGGGGGGGATACTATAAAGGCCCTAGCGTTTGCAGACGACTTGATGATAATATCAGCCTGCCCGATGAGCTCATTGGACCAACTGCTGAGCCTAACAAAGGAATTTGGACAAATCTCTGGTTTCAAGCTAAATAAAAAAAAGTCTCAAATAATGGATGTATATCCGAGTGGAACCCAGCAGGAGAAGGAAAGTTGCCCCATAGCCAGAGTGGAAGAGAAAATTAAATACCTTGGAACCAACATACCGCAAGATCTATCTAAATTATACCAAGAAAATGTCGAGCCCTTGCTTGAGACCACTCGCATAAAACTACAGTTGTGGGAGAAATATCCGCTGTCCCTTATGGGACGAATTGCTATTTATAACATGATGATAGTGCCAAAGTGGCTCTATAAATTTCAAACCCTTCCACTTTTTCTTAAGAAAGAAGATGAAAAACGCTTGCACCGGTATATACAGCGCTTTCTGTGGAAGGGAAGGAAAGCACGCCTCCCAGTACGGACGTTGCAAATACCAAGAGAATATGGAGGATTGGGATTGCTCAGCATCAGGTATCTTACAATAGCAAGCGGCATGCGACATATTTCTGATTGGTACAGATCAACCTCAGACTTTTCAGCAACAAATCTGGAAACAACATTAACACAGGGAATACATTTCAGTAGCCTGTTGCATGTGGGAGGCGGTCAAGCTCCTAAAGTCCTACAACAATCGCATATAATGCCCACGGCAAGGGCGGTCTGGAAGTGGGTTTGCCGACACCATCAATTTTCTGGACGAATTACGCCTTTTCAAGCAATTTGCAATAACCCACAATTCCTACCAGGAACTCTACACCGTAGATTTAACCAATGGCAGCAGAGAGGACTGGTATACTTACATCAGGTCTTGACATCAGAGGGGAGAACCAGGCCTTTCGTGGAGCTTCAGGCCCAGTTTAAATTTGATGAAAGAGATAGATTCTACTACTGGCAATTGAGACATTATATAAACAGCTTGCCCTGGGAATGCCTCACGGAAGATGTGCAGGAGGAGATTTCCTCAGCCTTTTCATTTAAGGCACAGGGCAGGGTGTCATTGACGATGCATCACAGACATTTAAGAGACATGACAGAGGAAATAGATTATGTAGCTCTGGCCCAGGCGTGGACGGAGGAACTGCAAATGACCTCAACGCCTCAAATACTACAGGAATACATTTATTCGACGCAAAAATCATCAAAGATGATCCAATATTGCGAAATGGAATACAAATTTGCATTAAGAACTTACATTCCACCAAGAAGAGCCTTCCATATGGGCATCTCTCCAGATGGAGCATGCCCAAAGTGCGGGACGCAGGGCGCGACACTAGGGCACATGTTCTGGACTTGCTCAAAAATACAGAGATTTTGGACCAGAGTAATACAAATGACATCCAGTATGTGGGGCACCACATGGAAGAAAGGGCCCGCTGTTGCTGTTCGGAAGACCAAGGATAGTTCAACCAACTACAGCAGGCTTCAAGGGATTTACTGGTAGAGCTGTACTGGCAGCGAAAAAACTTATTCTCACAGAGTGGATTTCAAACAAAGAACCGACTCTGCAGAAGTGGCGTGAGTTGTTGATGGACTACATGAAATTCGAAAAGAGATTAGCAGATTATAGAGGAGAACGGAGATTCACAGACAAAGACTTTTATAGACTATGGACCCCATTTTGGCAATCAATACCCCCAGTGGGTAGAGGACATATATTAAATATATGAGAAATGGTCAATGCTACAATCAAGCAGAATAGTCATTGCTTAAAAGGGACGAGGGCGGGAGATGGGAGGAGGGGAGGGGGGATGGAGATGGGGATAGAGAGGGTGGAAGGGGGGGGGGTAAGATTTAAAGAGTTAAATTTAAAGTTTGTGACTACACAGAATACCGTACTGAGACTGGGAAGGGGGAAATTCTCTAACCAGACCTATGTATAACTTATAGAATAGATTTGCATTGGAGAGAGAGAAGATTTTGTTAAATGTTTTATTGTAATCACATACAAAACAATAAACAAAATTTGGAAATAAAAAAAAAAAATAAAAAAAAAAAGTAGACCATGGGGCTTATTTTCAAAGCACTTAGACTTACAAAGTCCCATTGTAGCCTATGGAACTTTGTAAGTCTAAGTGCTTTGAAAATACGCTTCCAGGTGTCCTTAAATAAAAAGTAGACAGATTTTCAAGATGGCAAGTTATCACTTTCAACTGCTCAGCATGATGTAAACAGGAACAACAAACATAGTTTGAAATGTCTATATGGAAATGCCAGAAGCTTATGAAATAGGATGGGAGAATTAGATTGTATTGCACTAAAGGAAAAAATAGATATAATAGGCATATCTGAGACCTGGTGAAAGGAGGATAACCAGTGGGACACTGTTATACCAGGATATATATTATATTGCAGTGATAGGGTAGATCGAAGTGATGGAGGGGTAACATTCTATGTTAAGGAGTGCATTGAATCGAATAGACTAAAAATTCTGCGGGACACAAAACTCATCCTGGAATCCCTATGGACTGAAATTCCATGTGTAAAGGGGAAAAGGAAGGTGATAAGCGTGTACTACCGTACACCTGGCTAGGATGAACTGACAGATGTAGAAAGGCTGTGGGGAAAGCTGAGCTCTGCACTGGGTCTTTGGAACCAAATACCTTCCTATTTCATAAGGAAGAAATCTGATTGCTGCATAAATTCATCTAACATTAGAATATATTTGACCCGACGCAGCACTGTGCGCCGAAACACGGCCCGTGTCGGAACCACATTAGAATATCAATTTTTATAATAAATAGAATTGTGTCCCGTTTTTGAAGGCTCCTGGTGCTTTTTGCTGTACTTTGGACTTAATTCTGTACTTTGGACCCTCTCTGTACTGTGTTAGATGTAGAAATGTTATCAGAAATTAGGGAGGCTAACAAACTGGTGAACACAATAATAATTGATGATGTCAATTACCCCAATATTGACTGGATAAATGTAACATCAGGGCATGCAAGGGAGGTAAAATTCCTTGATGAAATCAAAGACTGATTTATGGAGCAGCTGGTTCAGAAGCCAACAAGAGGGGGAACAATTCTAGACATAGTCTTTAGTGGAGCACATGATCTGGTACAGGAGTTAATGGTGCTGGGGCCGCTTGAGAACAGTGATCATAGCATGATCAGATTTGATATAAACTCTGGAGTAAGTACACACAGACAATCCAATATGTTAACATTTAACTTTCACAAAGGTGACTAAGATAAAATAAGAAGAACAGTAATAAAAAATACTTAGAGGAGCAGTTCCAAAGATCAAAAATTTACATCAGATATGGATGATGTTCAAAAATATCATCCTGGAAGCCTAAGCCAGATATATTCCATCCATTAAAAAAGGAGGAAGGAAGACCAAATGACAGCTGGCATGGTTAAAAAGTCAGGTGAAGGAAGCTATTAGAGCTTAAAGAAAATCCTTCAGAAAATGGAAGAAAGATCCAACCGAAAATAATAGGTAACAGCATAAGTGATGGAAAGTCAAATGCAAAGCGCTGATAAGGAAGGCAAAGAGAGACTCTGAAAGGAAGATTTCATTGGAGGCAAAAATGCACAGTAAAAAGTTTTTTAGTTATATTAGAAGCTTCTGGCAAAAGAATCGGTTAGACCGCTAGATGACTGAGGAGTAAAAGGCGCACTCAGGAAAGACATGGCCATAGTGGAGAGATTAAGTGAATTCTTTGCTTCAGTCTTCACCGAGGAAGATCTGGGAGAGATACTGGTGCCAGAAATGGTATTCAAAGCTGAAGAGTCAGAGAAACTGAATCAAATCTCTGTAAACCTGAAAGATGTAATAGGGCAATTTGATAAACTGAAGAGTAGCAAATCACCTGGACTGGATGGTATTCATCCCAGAGTACTGACAGAATTGAAAAATGAACTTGCGGAACTATTGTTAGTAATATGTAATTAATCTTTAAAATCAAACATGATACTGGAAGACTGGAGGTTGGCCAATGTAACACCGATTTTTGTAAAAAGGCTCCAGAGGTGATCTGGGAAATTATAGACCGGTGAGCCTCATGTCAGTGTCGGGCAAAATGACAGAGACTATTATAAAGAGTTATATATAAACAGAGCATATACATAAGCATGGATTAATGAGACAAATCCAACATGGATTTTTTTTAGTGCATGGAAATCTTGCCTCAACTATGTGCTACATTTCTTTGAAGGGGTAAACAAACTTGTGGATAAAGGTGAGCTGGTTGATATTCTGTTTTTGGATTTTCAAAAGGCATATGACAATGTACTCATGAAAGACTCCAGAGGAAACTGGAGGTTTAAAAACTGGTTAAAAGATAGAAAACAGAGGCCAGGATTAAATAATCAGTATTCTCAATGAGTATTGGGGTTCCGAAGGGGTTTGTACTAGGACCACTGCTTTTTAACATATTTTTAAATGATCTAGAGATGGGAGTAACTAGTGAGGTATTTAAATATGCTGATGATACAAAGTTATTCAAAGTTGTTAAATTGCAAGAGGATTGTGAAAAATTACAGAGGACCTTACGAGACTAGACTTGGCATTGAAATGGCATTTGAGCACGTGCAAAGTGATGCATGTGGGAAAGAGGAACCCAGAAATAGAATGTCAGGTATTATTAGGAAAGGAATGGAAAACAAAAATGAAGATGTTATAATGTCTTTGCATCGCTCCATGGTGAGACCACACCTTGATTACTGAGTGCAATTCTGGTCACCACATCTCAAAAAAGGTATAGTGGAATTAGAAAAAGTACAGAGAAGGATGACAAAAATGTAATGTATTTTTTTGGATCTTTCCAGGTACTTGTAACCTGGATTGGTCACTGTTGGAAACAGGATGCTGGGCTTGATGGACCTTCAGTCTGTCCCAGTATTTCAATGCTTTTGTTCTTATGCAACCCACCTCCTACAGAAGAAGGTCTTCCAAGCTGAAGAGGGCTATTTGCTCAGAGCTGGTGCTGGTCAGCTCGAACTTTAACCAGCCCTTTATAGTACAGACTGATGTGTCAGAGGTTGGGCTTGATGGGGAAGACCATCTGGTGGTATATATTAGCCGGAAGTTGTTCCCAAGAGAACAGAATTATGCGGTGATTGAGAAGGAGGGTCTTGCAGTCAAATGGGCCCTGGAGACATTCCAGTCATGGCCGGTCTTAGGCAGGGGCGAGAGGAGCGGTCGCACAGGGCCCCGCACCTCCAGGGGCCCCGTGGTGCTCCCCACCACTGCCGTGATCTGACTCCTTGCCTCCTCTCCCCCGAGCCTCAGACTGCCCTCCCGGCACATACTCGTGGTCGCCCTGGTGGTGTAGTGGAGTCTTCAGGGCAGGAAAGATCCCCAGTCTTTCCTGCCCACTGCCGGCACTGATGCTTTGTTGCCGCATCCCTCTTTAAAAATGACTGCCGAGACTGTTGGCTCGGGCAGCCATGTGAATATTCAATTACTGTTTCATTATTGCTACCAAGTATTACATATTAAGCAGATTTGTTTTAATTAATTTATCTAGTCCTTACATGCACATGCATTTTGCTTTTTAAACACAAAAGTTTCCTATGATAGCATTGTGCATATTTGAATTAGTTTTTCTGCACAAGTTTTGCTTGATTTGTCTTTATTTGAAAAAAAAAAATGTTTAAAATGCATCTTGTCAACAAGGGGTGGTGCTAGGTGGGATGGGAGGCCCCACCTAACTGGTTTGCACAAGGCCCTGCAATTGGTTAGACCAGCCCTGGTTCCAGTACTATCTATTGGGACATAACTTCCTGCTGGTCACTGACCACCAACCCCTGTAGTGGATGACTCAATATAAGGATTTGAATGCATGTGTAATACAGTGATTCCTTGGCCTTCAATCTTTTCACAATCAGGTGAAACATCGGGTGGGCTGAGAGCTTGCTAATGCGGACTTTTTGTCCTGAGAGGTGGGCCCTGAAATGGCAGGCGCTCAACCGAGTACGGTTGAGCTGAGGTGGAGGGTATGTGAGGGGGTTTATAGAAAACTGCCCTTCACCCTTAGGAAAATAGGATACTGGGCTAGATGGACCATTGGTCTGACCGTGTTCTTACATTCTTATGCTTGAGAGATAATCTGCAGTTCATACATAGCTAGAGGACATTGTGGTCGAAAGTGAGAAATTGCTAAATACATTAGAAGAAATTACAGAGAATTGCAAAAATATGACTAACAGGTGCTATCCGAGCAATCAGTAAAGTGAATGATACATACCTGTAGCAGGTGTTCTCCGAGGACAGCAGGCTGATTGTTCTCACGACTGGGTGACGTACGCGGCAGCCCCCACCAACCGGAAAGAAGCTTCGCGGGACGGTAGGCACGCAGGGCACGCCCACCGCGCATGCGCGGCCGTCTTCCCGCCCGTGCGCGACCGCTCCCGCCAGTTGAATGACTAGCAAAAGATGAAACACACACAACTCCAAAAGGGGAGGAGGGAGGGTAGGTGAGAACAATCAGCCTGCTGTCCTCGGAGAACACCTGCTACAGGTATGTATCATTCACTTTCTCCGAGGACAAGCAGGCTGCTTGTTCTCACGACTGGGGTATCCCTAGCTCTCAGGCTCACTCAAAACAAGAACCCAGGTCAATTGAACCTCGCAACGGCGAGGGTACAACAGAAAATTGACCTACGAAGAACAACTAACTGAGAGTGCAGCCTGACCAGAATGAATTCGGGTCCTGGAGGGTGGAGTTGGATTTACACCCCAAACAGATTCTGCAGCACCGACTGCCCGAACCGACTGTCGCGTCGGGTATCCTGCTGGAGGCAGTAATGTGATGTGAATGTGTGGACAGATGACCACGTCGCAGCCTTGCAGATCTCTTCAATAGTGGCTGACTTCAAGTGGGCCACCGACGCTGCCATGGCTCTGACACTATGAGCCGTGACATGACCCTCAAGAGCCAGCCCAGCCTGGGCATAAGTGAAGGAAATGCAATCTGCTAGCCAATTGGAGATGGTGCGTTTCCCGACAGCGACCCCTAGCCTGTTAGGGTCGAAAGAAATAAACAATTGGGCGGACTGTCTGTGGGGCTGTGTCCGCTCCAAGTAGAAGGCCAATGCTCTCTTGCAGTCCAATGTGTGCAACTGACGTTCAGCAGGGCGGGTATGCGGCCTGGGAAAGAATGTTGGCAAGACAATTGACTGGTTAAGATGGAACTCCGACACCACCTTCGGCAGGAACTTTGGGTGGGTGCGGAGCACTACTCTGTTGTGATGAAATTTTGTATATGGAGCGTGAGCTACCAGGGCCTGAAGCTCACTGACCCTACGAGCTGAAGTAACTGCCACCAAGAAAATGACCTTCCAGGTCAAGTACTTCAGATGGCAGGTATTCAGTGGCTCAAAAGGAGGTCTCATCAGCTGGGTGAGGATGACGTTGAGATCCCATGACACTGTAGGAGGCTTGATAGGGGGCTTTGACAAAAGCAAGCCTCTCATGAATCGAACGACTAAAGGCTCTCCAGAGATGGCTTTACCTTCCACGCGATAATGGTAAGCACTAATCGCACTAAGGTGATTCCTTACTGAGTTGGTCTTGAGGCCAGACTCTGATAAGTGCAGAAGGTATTCAAGCAGGTTCTGTGCAGGGCAAGAACGAGGTTCTAGGGCCTTGCTCTCACACCACACGACAAACCTCCTCCACTTGAAAAAGTAACTCTTTTTAGTGGAATCCTTCCTAGAGGCAAGTAAGACCCGGGAGACACCCTCAGACAGACCCAACGCAGCGAAGTCTACGCCCTCAACATCCAGACCGTGAGAGCCAGGGATTGAAGGTTGGGGTGCAGCAACGCTCCGTCGTTCTGCGAGATGAGAGTCGGAAAACACTCCAATCTCCACGGTTCTTCGGAGGACAACTCCAGAAGAAGAGGGAACCAGATCTGACGGGGCCAAAAGGGCGCTACCAGAATCATGGTGCCGCGGTCTTGCTTGAGCTTCAGTAAGGTCTTCCCCACCAAAGGTATGGGAGGATAAGCATACAGGAGGCCGGTCCCCCAATGAAGGAGAAAGGCATCCGACGCTAGTCTGCCGTGTGCCTGAAGCCTGGAACAGAACAGAGGCAGCTTGTGGTTGGTCTGAGAGGCGAAAAGGTCCACCGAGGGGGTGCCCCATGCTCGGAAGATCTTGCGTACCACTCTGGCATGGAGCGACCACTCGTGCGGTTGCATGACTCTGCTCAGTCTGTCAGCCAGACTGTTGTTTACGCCTGCCAGGTACGTGGCTTGGAGGAGCATGCCAAACCGACACGCCCAACGCCACATCCCGACGGCCTCCTGGCACAGGGGGCGAGATCCGGTGCCCCCCTGCTTGTTGACGTAATACATTGCAACCTGATTGTCTGTCCGAATTTGGATAATTTGGCAGGACAGCCGATCTCTGAAAGCCTTCAGTGCGTTCCAGATCGCTCGGAGCTCCAGGAGGTTGATCTGCAGATCCTTTTCCTGGAGGGACCACAGACCCTGGGTGTGAAGCCCATCGACATGGGCTCCCCACCCCAGGCGAGATGCATCCGTCGTCAGCACTTTCGTGGGCTGCGGAATTTGGAATGGACGTCCCAGGGTCAAATTGGTCCGGATGGTCCACCAGAGCAGTGAAGTGCGGCAACTGGTGGAGAGGCGGATGACATCTTCTAGATTCCCGGTGGCTTGGAACCACTGGGAAGCTAGGGTCCATTGAGCAGATCTCATGTGAAGACGAGCCAAGGGAGTCACATGAACTGTGGAGGCCATATGACCCAGAAGTCTCAACATCTGCCGAGCTGTGATCTGCTGAGACGCTCTGGTCTGCGAAGCCAGGGCCAAGAGATTGGTGGCCCTCGCTTCGGGAAGGTAGGCCTGAGCCGTCTGGGAATTCAGCAGCGCTCCTATGAATTCCAGAGACTGAGTTGGCTGGAGATGGGACTTTGGGTAATTTATCACAAACCCCAGCAGCTCCAGAAGTTGAATAGTGCACTGCATGGACCGGAGGGCTCCTGCCTCCGAGGTGTTCTTGACCAGCCAATCGTCGAGATATGGGAACACGTGCACTCCCAGCTTGCGTAGGTAGGCCGCTACCACCACGAGGCACTTGGTAAACACTCGTGGAGCAGAGGCGAGCCCAAAGGGCAGCACACAATACTGAAAGTGCCGTGCGCCCAGGCGGAATCTGAGATACTGTCTGTGAGCTGGCAGTATCGGTATGTGAGTATATGCGTCCTTTAAATCCAGGGAACATAGCCAATCGTTTATCTGAATCATTGGCAGAAGGGTGCCCAAGGAAAGCATCCTGAACTTTTCTTTGACCAGGAATTTGTTCAGGCCTCTCAAGTCTAGGATGGGACGCATCCCCCCTGTTTTCTTTTCCACAAGGAAGTACCTGGAATAGAATCCCTGCCCTTCCTGCCCGGGTGGTGCGGGCTCGACCGCATTGGCGCTGAGAAGGGCGGAGAGTTCCTCTGCAAGTACCTGCCTGTGATGGGAGCTGAAAGACTGAGCTCCCGGAGGACAATTTGGAGGCAGGGAGGCCAAATTCAGGGCGTATCCGCACCGCACTATTTGGAGAACCCACTGGTCGGAGGTTATGAGAGGCCACCTTTGGTGAAAAAATTTTAACCTCCCTCCGACCGGCAGATCGCCCGGTACGGACACTTGTAGGGCGGCTATGTTCCCGTGGATCCAGTCAAAAGCCCGTCCCCGGCTTTTGCTGTGGAGGCGCAGGGGGCTGCTTAGGCGCACGCTGTTGACGAGAACGAGCGCGCTGGGGCTGTCCCTGTGCCTGACGAGGCCTTCGGGCCGGCTGGTTGTACCTACGCTTCGCAAAAGAATAGGGTGCAGCCTGCCGGGCCCGGGAAAAACGTCCACCTGTGGAGGTGGATGCTGAAGGCGCCCGGTGGGAGAGCTTGTCGAGAGCGGTTTCCCGCTGATGCAGTTGGTCCACCATCTGCTCGACCTTCTCACCGAAAATGTTATCCCCCCGGCAAGGGACGTCGGCCAGTCTCTGCTGGGTGCGGTTGTCCAGGTCAGAGGCACGCAGCCATGAGAGCCTGCGCATCACTATACCTTGGGCCGCAGCACGAGATGCCACGTCACAGGTGTCAAAAATACCCCTGGACAGGAACTTTCTGCATGCCTTCAGCTGCCTGACCACCTCCTGATAAGGCCTGGACTGCTCCGGCGGGAGCTTATCGACCAGGTCCGCCAGCTGTTGCACATTGGTCCGCATGTGGATGCTCATGTAGAGCAGGTAGGACTGGATGCGGGTCACGAGCATGGAGGATTGGTAGGCCTTCCTCCCAAACGAGTCCAGAGTGCGAGACTCCCGCCCCGGGGGCGCCGAGACGGTATCCCTCGAACTCCGTGCCCTCTTGAGAGCAGAATCCACGACCGCTGAGTCATGGGGCAATTGGGGCCGCATGAGCTCTGGGTCAGAGTGGATCCTGTACTGGGACTCTGCTTTCTTGGGAATGGTGGGGTTAGTTAATGGTCGCACCCAGTTCCGAAGCAGCGTCTCCTTCAGGACATTGTGCAGCGGCACCGTGGAGGACTCTCTAGGTGGTGATGGATAGTCGAGGACCTCGAGCATCTCGGCCCTCGGCTCTTCCACAGAGACCACGGGGAAGGGAATGCTGATAGACATATCCCGCACAAAGGAGGCAAAGGAGAGACTCTCAGGAGGTGAGAGCTTCCTCTCCGGTGAAGGCGTGGGGTCCGAGGGAAGGCCCGTAGACTCCTCTGAGGAGAAATATCTAGGGTCCTCCTCTTCCCCCCACGAGTCCTCATCCTCGGTATCGGACAGTAGCTCATGTAGCTGAGTCCTGAACCGGGCCCGGCTCGACGTCGAGGCACCGAGGTCTCGGTGTCGTCGAGCGGTGGACTCCCGCGCCGGCGGGGACGGAGCTCCCTCCATCGACGTCGACGGGGACTCCACCTGCGTGGCGGTCGAGACCGGCACCGCAAGCGGCGGCGGTGTCGACGGCCCCGGCGCCGGGCTAGAGCTCGCCGGCGCCACAGTCATCGGCGCCGAGGGCGCAAGCACCCCCGGCGCCGGCACAGCCTGGCGCATCAGCCCTTCCAGGATCCCCGGAAGGATGGCTCTGAGGCACTTGTCCAGGCCCACTGCCGAGAAAGGCGGTGGGGCCGGTAAGGGTGTCGGTGCCGGAAGCTGCTGGGGGCCAGGAGACGGCACCGAGGTGCCGGAACCCCGACGCGTCGGTACCTCCACAACCGACGGAGACCTCTCCTCTCTACGAAGACGCTTCGGCGTCGCCTCCTCTCCGACATCGGGATGCACCGAGGGCGACCGGTGACGACGCTTCTTGTCTTTTTTCCGATGCCCGTCACCGGCGCCGGAGGGCATGGAGGAGGAGGAGGTCGATCCCCCTCGGTCTCGAGGTACCGGGTCAGACAGGGTTCGGTCCCGTGGGCCACGAGCTGAGGGCGTGACCGGGGCCCACTGCCCACGCGGCCTCTCACCCCCACTCTCGCCGGAGGACCGGCGGGCCGACGGGACCTGTTCTCCTGGGGTCGCTGCCATCGGTGCCGATGTCTCGGGCATCGATACCGGTACCGAAGGACCGGGCGTCGATACCGATGCCTTCGAGGTCGACGTCGAGGGGCCGGCGCAAGTTCCAAAAAGACGGTCCCGTAGAACTTGCCTCGCAACCTGAGTCCGTTTCCGGAGACCGAGACACAAAGAACACGACTTGAGATTGTGCTCCGGCCCGAGGCACTGGAGGCACCAAGCGTGGGTGTCGGTCTGCGAGATCGGCCGGCCGCAGCGACCACACTTTTTAAATCCACTCGGAACCTTCGAGGACATCGACGGAAAAATCGCGTCGGCGAGGTCAAAGTCGTCAATGGTGGCTAAAATCACACCACGAAAAGCAAAACGACCGAGCGGCCACTAGGCCGCAACGCGGCGTCCCCGCTGGAAGCGAGGGAAAAAAGGGGAGCGCGTGCTCCACACGCGCAGGGTTTCTTTTTTTTTTTTTTTTAAAGGAAACCGGGCGGTAACGAATACCGTTAAACAAAGTTAGAAAAAAGCACGATCAGAGTACACGCGATCGAACGATCCGGCGGCTGAACAGAGAGAGCGCAAGACACGACTCTCTCCAGGCGCGGAAAAAAAGGAACTGGCGGGAGCGGTCGCGCACGGGCGGGAAGACGGCCGCGCATGCGCGGTGGGCGTGCCCTGCGTGCCGACCGTCCCGCGAAGCTTCTTTCCGGTTGGTGGGGGCTGCCGCGGACGTCACCCAGTCGTGAGAACAAGCAGCCTGCTTGTCCTCGGAGAACTATCTATCCTTCCAGAAATCACTAAAAACCCATCTTTTCAGGCAAGCATACCCAAATGACCCACACTAATCTCATGAACCCATATACTCAACAAATATCCACGAGACGACGACACTAACCCAAACTACATCTCCCACTAAATTTCCTTATACGTATCCCATGTACCATCCCCCCTCCCATCTCCACTACCCTTCTCCTATGCTCACCTACCCCTTGCTCACACCTTCTCCTACTCCCTTCTCCCTTGCCCATCTCCACCTACCTATCTCCTCATTATTCTGCTATACTTATATTTTCTCTATCAATACTCTGCAATCCCTATTACTATGTGAGCCGCACTGAACCTGCTATGAGTGGGAAAGCGCGGGGTACAAATGTAATAATAAATAAATAAAAAGATAGGACTTAAAAGGGTATATAACCTGACATTTAGAAAAGACTTTGGGAAGATCTCAGTACTTGTGACTAGACTTTGATTCACTGTCTGAATTCCCCTATGAGAAATGAATCTTGCTTATTGATCCTGTTGTATTTTGCTTGGTGAGTATACTAATAATAAACAATGAAGAATTGATTTCTCATATTTGTAGTTCTCTCTTAATTATTTGGTTTCTGTATTGGTAAGAGCAAGTGTACTGCTCTGTAGAATCAGAAGTCTAGGTATTACAGAGAAATAGATGTAATTCCCCATAATAACGGACACATTAGTGCAGCCTTGGGTGGTTTATTCATTCCTAGATACTTGTAGGTGGACTACATTATTGGGAACGATAGAAATACCCTAAATCATTTACAGTTCTAGGCAACAAGCCTGTATATTTATTTATTTATTGATGCTTGCTATACCACCTGCCCTAATTGGCAGACCGAGGTGGTGTACAGTTAAAAAAAACTTACTAATAAGAAACACAAGAAAGGAACTCCATTATTCAGTTAGGAAAGAGATTGCACACACACAAAGAGATTCAAACAGTAAGGGGCTCGAGTAGTAGGAATGTGTTTGGGAGGGAGAGGTTGAGGAAACCACAGGGAAGGAAAAGGAAGGATACTAACCCAGCAGGAATAAGAACTGCACCCCTACACCGGATTAAAGGCTCACATAAAAAGCCAAGTCTTCAGGGCCACTTTGAACTGCTTTAGCAATTGCTCTGAGCGGAGTGTCTTGACAGTAATGAATTCCAAAGATGCGATGCAGCAAAGAAAAAAAGTTTGACGTTTAGTTGATTCCAGGGTCGCCTGTTTTGAGCCAGGGAGCACCAGGTGATGATTATTTAGGGATTTGAGAGAGCAGGCCGGGAGTAAGGGATTATGAGGGAGGATAGATATACTGGAAGACCCACCCACAGAGATAAGTGGCAAGTATAAATAAATAAATATAATTATGGTGCTTTGTAAACCAGGCAGGGATAATACACTCTGTGGATCTTATTGGCCTATCTCACTTATTAATACTGACTTAAACATTTTTGCTACGTTATTAGTTACCCAGATGGCCCCTAGTTTGCCTGATGTTATACATCTTGATCAGGCTGGTTTTGATCCTTGGCGACAGAAGGTAGATAATATGAACAACTATTTGAGATGATGCACTGTCAAACTGCCTGCAATGCTTTTGGCGGTGGATGCATCAAAGGCGTTTGACAGGGTGCACTGGCCTTTTTTATTTGCAGTGTTGAAAAAATTTGATGTGGGTGAGGGACTTTGCACATGTTTACAGGCAGTATGTACGACACCTAGGGTGCGAATTAGAAAAAATGGGGATTATACGGAGGAATTCAAGCTGGGCAGGGGAATGAAGCAGGGGTGTCCTCTGTCTCCGTTGCTGTTTGCACTGGTTATGGTACCATTTGTGCAACTAGTTGGGGATTGTGAGGATATCCGCTGGGTTTCCATGGGGTCTATGAATCATAAAATGTCTTTGTTCGCAGACAGCAAAGATACTTACCTGTAGCTGGTATTCTCCGAGGACAGCAGGCTGATTGTTCTCACAATTGGGTCATCGTTGTCCACAGCGGCCCAGGAACTGGAAGAAAAATTTTGCCAGCAAAAATGAAGATTTTCGGGAATGTTCCGTCGTGCAAGCAAAATGGACTGCACGTGCGCGAACGGCTTCCCGCCCAACGCACGAGCGTGTCTCTTTAGTTTAATCAAAAAGCATATAAACAAGAACAACCATAATAACAACTCCAAAGGGGAGGAGGGTGGGTTTGTGAGAGCAATCAGCCTGTTGTCCTCGGAGAATACCAGCTACAGGTAAGTATCTTCGCTTTCTCCGAGGACAAGCAGGCTGCTTGTTCTCACAATTGGGGTATCCCTAGCATCCAGGCTCACCCAAAACAATGAACACTGGGCCTCGCAACGGCGAGGACATAACAAAGATTGACCTGAAACCAAAAAGAACTGAGAGTGCAGCCTGGAACAGAATCAAAATGGGCCTATGGGGGTGGAGTTAGATTCTAAACCCCGAACAGATTCTGCAGCACCACCTGCCCAAACTGACTGTCGTGTCGGGTATCCTGCTGAAGGCAGGAGTGAGATGTGAATGTGTGGACTGATGACCACGTCACAGCCTTGCAAATCTCTTCAATGGAGGCCGACTTTAAGTGGGCCACTGACATAGCCATGGCTCTAACATTATGAGCCATGACATGACCTTGTAAGGTCAGGCCAACTTGGGCATAAGTGAAAGAAATGCAATCTGCTAGCCAATTGGAGATTCTGCGTTTTCCAATGGCAACTCCCCTCCTGTTGGGATTGAAAGAAACAAACAACTGAGCGGACTGTCTGAAGGGATTCGTCCGCTCCACGTAAAAGGCCAATGTTCTCTTGAGTCCAAGGTATGTAAACTGCATTCGCCAGGGCAGGTATGAGGACGGGGAAAAAATGTTGGCAAGACAATTGACTGGTTCAGATGGAACTCCAATACCACCTTAGGAAGGAACTTAGGGTGCGTGCGAAGGACTACTCTGTTGTGATGAAATTTGATATAAGGTGCATGAACTACCAGGGCCTGAAGCTCACTGACTCTACGAGCTGAAATAACAGCCACCAAGAAAATGACCTTCCAGGTCAAGTACTTCAGATGGCAGGAATTCAGTGGCTCAAAAGGAGCTTTCATCAGCTGGGTAAGAACGACGTTGAGATCCCATGACACTGGTGGAGGTTTGACCTGGGGCTTTGACAAAAGCAAACCTCTCATGAAGCGAACAACTAAAGGCTGTCCCGAGATAGGCTTACCCTCTACACGGCGATCATAGGCACTAATCACACTAAGGTGAACTCTTACGGAGTTGGTCTTGAGACCAGACTCTGACAAGCGTAGAAGGTATTCAAGCAGGGTCTGTGTAGGACAAGAAAGAGGATTTAGGGCCTTGCTGTCACACCAGACGGCAAACTTCCTCCATTTGAAGAAGTAACACTTCTTCATGGAATCTTTTCTGGAAGCAAGTAACACTCAGGAAACACCCTCTGAAAGACCCAAGGAGGCAAATTCTAAGCTCTCAACATGTAGGCTGTGAGAGCCAGAGACTGGAGGTTGGGATGTAGAAGCGACCCCTCGTTCTGGGTGATGAGGGTCAGAAAACACTCCAATCTCCACGGTTCTTAGGAGGACAACTCAAGAAGAAGAGGAAACCAGATCTGATGAGGCCAGAAGGGAGCAACCAGGATCATTGTTACTCAGTCTTGCTTGAGTTTCAGCAAAGTCTTCCCTACTAGAGGTATGGGAGGATACGCATACAGAAGGCCTGTCCCCCAATGCAGGAGAAAAGCATCTGACAGTCTGTCATGGGCCTGTAGCCTGGAACAGAACTGAGGGACCTTGTGATTGATCTGAGTGGCAAAAAGATCCACTGAGGGGGTGCCCCACACTCGGAAGATCTTGCGGACTACACCCATGTTCAGTGACCACTCATGAGGTTGCATTATCCTGCTCAGCCTGTTGTTTACACCTGCCAGATAAGTGACTTGGAGAAACATGCCATAACGGCGTGCACAAAGCCACAGCTGGACAGCTTCCTGACACAGAAGGCAAGATCCGGTGCCCCCCTGCTTGTTGGTGTAGTACATGGCAACCTGATTGTCTGTCTGAATTAAGATTACTTGGTTGGACAGCCGATCTCTGAAAGCCTTTACAGCATTCCAGATCGCTCTTAATTCCAGGAGGTTGATCTGCAGACGTTTTTCCTGAAAGGACCAAGCTCCTTGAGTGTGAAGCCCATCTACATGAGCCCCCCACCCGAAGGATGCATCTGTCGTCAGCACTTTTTGTGGCTGAGGAATTTGGAATGGACGTCCCAAGGTCAGATTGGGCCGAATCGTCCACCACTGCAAGGAATTCCGAAAGTCAGTGGACAGTTGGATCACATCCTTTAGACTGCCTGCAGCTTGACACCACTGGGAAGCTAGGGTCCATTGAGCTGATCTCATGTGTAGACATGCCATGGGAGTCACGTGAACTGTGGAGGCCATGTGCCCCAGAAGTCTCAACATCTGCCGAGCCATGATCTGTTGAGACGCTCGAACCGTAGACACTAGGGACAGGAGATTGCCCTCGCCTCGGGGAGAAATGCTCGCGCTCTCCTTGTGTTCAACAGTGCTCCAATGAACTCCAATTTTTGAACTGGGGTGAGATGTGACTTGGTATAATTGATCACGAACGCCAGTAGTTCTAGCACCTGAATAGTCATTCGCATGGACTGCAGAACACCCACCTCTGATGTGCCAGCCAATCATTGAGATAAGGGAAAACATGCACTCCCAGTCTGCGTAGCAACAATGTGACTCAGTGGCGTAGCTAGGTGGGGCGCAGGGGGAGCGGTCGCTCCCCTAAACAGATATTTTGAAAAAATGGCGCCTATGCGCCACATGGAAAATCTTTCTCTCCCCTGTCCCGTGCGAGTCACCTGTTCTCTTTTCTCCTGCCCGCTCTCTCTCCCGTCCGCAGCGCGTAGTCGTTTTTACTTCCCTGAAGCCTTTTCCCTCCTGCTGCACCGGCGATTCACAGTCAGCTGTTTGCCAGCGTTGGGGCCTCTCCTCAGACGCATCCCCGCCTACTCTAAGCAACTTCCTGTTTTCCGCAGAGGTGGGACGCATCTGAGGAGAGGCCCCGACGCTGGCAAACAGCTGACTGTGAATCGTCGGTGCAGCAGGAGGGAAAAGGCTTCAGGGAAGTAAAAATAACTATGCAGACGGGAGAGAGTGGGCTGAAGAGAGGGAGATGGGTGGAGAAGGGAGAAAAAGCTTAATAGGAGTGGAAGTGAGCCATCTAGTCCACTGTAAGCATGGAAGCCAGTTCGGTTGATTTGTTTACACTCCTCCGCTCAGCCAGTGGTGTGCTGGAGCAGGCTCTCACAGGCTCGCAAGAGCCGGTTGTTAAGTTTTTAAGAATTTTGGGAGCCGGTTGTTAAAGTAAGGCCCTCCATGGCTACTTTAACAACTGGCTCCCAAAATGTGGGCTTGGGCCCCCTGCTGAATTCTCTTTTACTTTGCTGGTGGGGATGCTGAGCCCTGCCAGCCAAGTAAATAGACTACTGCTGCTCCCCTCTCCTTGTTTCCAGCTCTGGGCAGCAGGCTGAGACTTCTCGAGCATGTGAGAGAAGTTCCAGCATGCTGCTCAGAGCAAGACATTTGGAGTGGTGGCTGCCAGCAAAGGTATGCCTAGCGTGCCCGCACGAAGGGAGGGAGGCGAGAGAGGCAAGTGTTGCCCCCCCCCCCCCCCCCCCCCCCCCCCGGCCACCCCTGGCCCTTCCAACTGCAGAGCTGGCTACGTCCGGAGAAAGAGCCTGTTGTTAAAAATTTACCAGCACACCCCTGCGCTCAGCCTTCACTGCCGTTCACACGAAACAAAGCAAGCCAAAGGTATGAGCAGCTGTGTATCCATGTTGTCATTCTTTATTGTTGGTCCATGTCTGTAACAAGTCTAAAGTTGTTTTAGTTGGATAGGCATTGCCTTAAAAGCTGGAGGAGAAATGTAGATGTAGTAACAATTGAATATCACTAAAACAGCTTCAAAAATTATAGTAGCTGGTAGAAACTGCAATTATAAACTGTATAGTTTGATTTTTCTTAACTGTGCTTCTATACAATACAGATATCCAGATTTCAGTGAGGATATCCTGTTTTCTGATGGGTTCATCATCTTAACTGTTGTTGTAGTCTGCCATGGGAAGATAGAATATATTGAAATTATATGGAGGTAGAATTAAACTCTCCTTTCATTGGGGCACATGAAATCACATTTTCATAATGACAATTGAATATCACTAAAACAGCTTCAAAAATTATAGTAGCTGGTAGAAACTGCAATTATAAACTGTATAGTTTGTTTTTCTTTACTGTGCTTCTATACAATACAGATATCCAGATTTCAGTGAGGATATCCTGTTTTCTGATGGGTTCATCATCTTAACTGTTGTTGTAGTCTGCCATGGGAAGATAGAATATATTGAAATTATATGGAGGTAGAATTAAACTCTCCTTTCATTGGGGCACATGAAATCACATTTTCATAATGACAATTGAATATCACTAAAACAGCTTCAAAAATTATAGTAGCTGGTAGAAACTGCAATTATAAACTGTATAGTTTGTTTTTCTTTACTGTGCTTCTATACAATACAGATATCCAGATTTCAGTGAGGATATCCTGTTTTCTGATGGGTTCATCATCTTAACTGTTTTTGTAATCTGCCACGGGAATATAGAATATATTTCATAGTTAACTGCAGATCAGAGGTTATGCCCCACTGGCAACGAGTCTCCCTGGTACTGAGATGAGCAGTAGGTCAGAGCTGGCAGAATGCTGTACAATGCCCTCTTTCAGCCACATTCACAGTAAGAACTAAGTTCTGTAACATGGCTAACACATGAAAGGGATCTAAAACTGGCTTACAAAAATGGCCACTACCTCATGGACTACCGGAAACAAAACAGGGCACACTCTGACCCAGTAAGCAGGGGGAAAAGCACCATGGGAGTAGAGCCTACCAACATCGTGAGCATTTGCCACAAGCTAGTGGAATCACGGAGCCCAATACCCTACACCCACATAACAGAAAAGGTGTCACACTCACCTGAGAGCCACATCAGAACCAGGGAAAGGCTGTCACAGGATAGAACACATTCTGCTGTCATGGAGGTGGGTACGGCATTTGAGGCTGGCATAGAGGCTGAAAAAAAAGTTTTTAAAGTGGCTTTTTTTTGGTGGGAGGGGGTTAGTGACCACTGGGGAAGTCCGAGGAGGTCATCCCCGATTCCCTCCAGTGGTCATCTGGGCAGTTGGGGCACTTTTTTGGGACTTGTTCATGAAAAAAAAGGGTCTAAAAAAAGTGACCCAAAATTGTGGTAAAAACGCCTTTTTTTCGATTATCAGCTAAAGACGCCCATCTCTCCTTGGCCGATAACCACGCCCCAGTTCCGCCTTCACCACGCCTCCGACACGCCCCCGTCAACTTTACTCGTTTCCACGACGGATTGCAGTTGGAAACGCCCAAAATGCCCATCTCCTGATTTGGGTCGCAATATAGGCATTTTTCTCTTTCGATTATAAGCAGGACAGTGTCTTAAAAGGTGGAGGATAAAGGATTTTTGTTGTTGTAATCTGCCATGGGAAGATAGAATATATTGAAATTAAATGAAAGTAGAATTAAACTCTCCTTTCATTGGGGCACATGAAATCACATTTTCATCTGTTTTGTGATTTACCATTTAGGTACACAAATGGATTATTCTGTTTTGTTTCAACCTAATTCATGTTTAATGTAGGGTATTAATGTAATAAATAGAGAGAAACTCTGAATGTTGAGCACCTGATTCTCATAACATGATGTCTGTTTTAGTGGCCTTGACCAGGAGAAAAAAATCTCTGCACAAATATAACATGTGCTAGAGTGTCCCTATAACCAGCCCCTCCAAATGAAACACTGGGGAGCGCTGAAAGAGACAGGGAAAAAGGTTAACATGGGGAGAGAGAAGGATATAGTAAATGCTGGACAGGGATGGAGAAGGACACAGTGTCAATACTGGACAGGGAGAGGGTAGGGGCACTGAAACACAAAGAGGCAGTGCTGGAGAAAGAAAAAATGGGGACACAGGGGCACCTGAAAAGAGGGGAGATAGGTGCTCTACTGAAAAGGAGGGGGATAGGGATGGGGGCACTACTGGAAAGGGGGAAGGAGATAGGGGCACAGGGAACTACTGGAAAGGGGGGGGTGATAGGGGCACAGAGAAGGCACTACTGGAAAGGGGGAGGAGGTAGGGTCACAGAGTAGAAAACTGTAGAAAAAGGTATTTTATTCTCAATTTGATATTAGGAATATGACAGTATTTGAAAATGCACATCTCTGATACCTTCAAATTAGCAACCCTGCAGGGGTCTGAGTGCATTTTCTTAAGTCATTTTGGATGTACTGCAGCACAGATTTTGGTGGGTAGAATCAGGGACTGCAAATCCCACATGAATTTGGGATGTGAGTTCACACTAGGACTGGTTGAAAAATCTCCCTTCTGGAACTGTATCACTTGGCAGCTCTATACACAGGTATTTGATAGTGGGGACATAAAATGAAAGATCAGTGCCAAACAGATATAGAGAACGAGAGAAGAAATGGAAAGGCCAACCTGGAAAAGAATTTGTAAGGCTGACTCATGGAACATGGAAAAAAAGACTGGGTCCGCCAAATTCCCAGACAACAAAGGTAGAAAAAATATTTTTATTTAATACTTTGAAAGGACTGAGATGTACCTGCTTTGTAAAATGTACATTTTTTATATTTTTATTTTGCAAAGTACAGGAGAAAATGCATTTCTGTTTCTTTCTTTTTTTTTTTTTACCAGTATTGCACTATTTATAGAGTCTGGCTTCCTTGGGCAGAGAGGAGGGGGCTCTCTATTTCAATTTTTGTTGCTGGTGGTGGTTTCTTTTGTTTTGTTTTTTTTTTGTTTGTTTTGTTTTTGTGGCTCCCTATTCTGTATTAGATTGGAATATTGTCACAATTTGGGTTTCTGCCAGGTGCTTGTGACCTGGGTTGGCCACTGTTGGAAACAGGATACTCGGCTAGATGGACCATTGGTTTGACCCAGCATGACTACTCTTGTTATATAGATGAGGATCTGTCCATGTTCTGCATGTGTGCCTGAGGTGAAGGATTCTGCTAGCACGTAGCATCTGTGTAGGAATGTGTAACAGTGCAGCTTGTTCCAGTTTCCCAATAGTAGGTTAATTGGTGCTCTAGAGCCCAGTGTAATATATATAGTACTGTCTGTTCAAAGGTGGGCTGTTATGGTGTGGCAAGTTTTGTGTTCTAGAGCAGTGTTTCCCAAGTTGGTCCTGGAGTACCCCCTTGCCAGTCAGGATTTCAGGATATCCACAGTAAATATGCATGACATTGATTTGTATAAATTGCCTCCATTACATGCAAATCTTTTTCATGCAGATTCATTGTGGATAACCTGAATGGCAAGGGGGTACTCCAGGACCAATAGGGAAACACTTCTCTAGGTCCCACTGTAATATTTATAGCACTGTCTTTTTGTAGGTGGATTAGGGCTGTTATGGTGTAGTAAGTTTTCAGTATAGGTTTTGGGTGTATTTTTGCAGGGGTTTGTGTTATTTCACAAAATGTCTAGCCCTATTTGAAAGTAGGCTCTGGGGCAAGGGCCCTTGTCACCTAAAATAAAAATGTTCAGGACTAATGTTCTTCACATCCTGTAGAATCAACACACAAACGCCCATCTGATTTAAACAAGGTGTCTAGCAGTGGAAGGAATGTGTGTACTATTCCTGAGGCGATGGTCACGATTTGAATATTTTTACTTTGTAGTTAAGAAGACAGGTTACCTGCTCTGGCCAATCCAGGGATCTCTTCTGCGTCCTGCCTCTTGATGTAACTTACTGTTTCCTTGTAGGCAGGATGCAACAAAGACAGCCTGTATTAATCAGTGCCCGCTACAGCCCCTGAGCAACAACACAGACACTGCTGTGTAACTGACACCAACCGGCGCCTATTTTATAAAAGTCTGCTCCCCCTGAGATCAACACCTGGCTACGCCTCTGCTGTGACTACAGCCAGACACTTGGTAAACACTCTGTGCGCACACGCCAGACCAAAGGGCAGTACACAGTACTGAAAGTGCTGCGTTCCTAGCCAAAACCGATGATACTTCCTGTGAGCTAGGAGTATCGAGATATGGGTATAAGCATCCTTTAAATCCAGAGAGCATAGCCAATCGTTTTCCTGAATCATGGGAAGAAGGGTGCCCAGGGAAACCATCCTGAACTTTTCTCAGACTAGATAATTGTTCATACCCCTTAGGTCTAGGATGGGACGCATCCCCCCTGTTTTCCTTTGCACAAGAAAGTACCTGGAATAGAATCCAAGCCCTTCTTCCCCTGGTGGAACGGGTTCAACCGCATTGGCCTTTAGAAGAGCGGAGAGTTCCTCTGCAAGTACCTGCCTGTGCTAGGAGCTGTAAGAATGAGCTCCTGGTGGGCAATTTGGAGGTTTGGATATCAGATTGAGGGTGTATCCTAAACGGACTATTTGAAGAACCCACCAGTCGGAGATTATAAGAGGCCACCTTTGGTGAAAAAACATCAACCTCCCTCCTATTGGCAAGTCTTCCGGCACGGACACTTTTATAGAGGCTGTGCTGAACTGGAGCCAGTCAAAAGCCCGTCCCTTGCGTTTGCTGGGGAGCAGAATGGGCCTTTGATGCACGCTGTTGACGAGAACGAGTGTGCTGGAGCAGAGCCTGGGCAAGCCGCCGAGAAGCAGGAGTGTACCTACGCCTAGAGTAGGAATAGGGAGCACTTCTCTTCCCTCCAAAAAACCTCCTAGATGAGGAGGCTGTAGCAGAAGGCGCCCGGTGGGAGAGAGAATCCATAGCATCATTATGCTTTTTAATCTGGTTAACAAGATCCTCTACTTTTTCTCCAAAAAGATTGTCCCCCCAGCAAGGAACATCCGCCATCCGCTGCTGGACCGAATGATCCAGGTCAGAGACATGCAGCCATGAGAGTCTGCGCATCACTATACCTTGAGCAGTGATCCTGGATGTTACATCAAAAGTGTCAAAAGTACTCCTGGCCAGGAACTTGCAACATTCCTTCTGCTGCCTGACCACCTGGCGAAAAGGCTCGGCCAATTCTGCAGGGAGTGCATCAACCAAGCTGGACAGTTGACTTATTAAGTCCTGTAAGTGTATTCTCGTGAAGAGCTGGTATGATTGGATCTTGGACATGAGCATAGCGGCCTGATATGCCTTTCTCCCAAAAGAATCAAGAGTCCTAGCTTCTCTGCCGGGGGGCGCCAAAGCATAGTGCCTAGTGTCAGGATTCCTGGACATACTCGTGGCATGCTTAAATTAATATGAAACCAGCTTGACATACTTCGATTAATATTAGACCAGCTTCTGATAAACTATCCCCCTCCCTCAGGAATCAGTGAGGATGACATGGACCAAATGGTGCTCAGAGACCTGCTAGCCCTGTGTTGTCTTAATTACTCCTGATTAACATACCTTTTGTTCCATCTGGGAGCAGAGCTCTCTTTGAGAACAAAGGAGGCCAGACAGAGAGGCTCCATGACTAGTAACTTCAAAAGGAGAACCTGTGAAATTGGTCACCTTTCCTGACTTCAGAGAAGGTACACTGGAGTTTGGCTGGGAAGGAAGATACGTTTTTTTGATCTCTTTGTTCTGGAGGTATAAAAGCAGAAGCACATGGCTCTGCTCGGGATCTCCATCTCCTTCTCTCTCTCTCTCTTTCTTTCTTTCTGCAACAGAGCATAGGGCTCTGCATGCACATCTTCTTCTCTCTCTTTCTTTCCCTTTGCACACCTCCATCTTTAGCCACCAGAGCACATGGCTCTGCTGGCTTAACTGTTCTTTCTCTAAACACACACCCAGAGACAGCCTTGTATCCTTTTACCTGTACTAAGTGCTGTGAGCCCATATATATATGTACCTACAATATACTTCCTATATATATATATATATATATATATATATATATATATATCACAAACCCGTGTTGATTGTGTATTCTTTGGGAACCCACTGCCTCTGTGAACTGGACTCGGGACCATCCCTAGACAACGATTGCTGACACCTAGTACTCCTGGCTTTCTTGAGAGTGGAATCCACCACCATGGAATTGTGGGGTAATTGGGACCTCATCATTCCAGGTTCACCGTGGATCCGATATTGGGATTCTGCTTTCTTGGGAACCACAGGGTCAGACAGAGGGGCAGACCAGTTTCTCATAAGAACTTCCTTCAGTACCTTATGGAGAGAGACTGTCACAGCCTCTTTAGGTGGAGAAGAATAATCCAGGACTTCCAGCATGTCAGACCTGGGCTCATCCTCAACCTCCACAGGGAAAAGAATAGCTGTAGCCATTTCCCGGACAAAAGAGGAAAAAAAATACTGTCTGGTGGAGATAATCTTCTTTCCAGCGGAGGAGAAGGGTCAGAGGGAATCCCAAAAGACTCATCGGAAGAGAAGTACCTAGGATCTTCCTCTGATTCCCACGAGCGCTCCTGCTCAGTGTCAGATGCAACCTGAGTGAAAGTACTCTGACACTGGACCTGACTCGACGCCGAGGAACGATGTCCTCCGTGGTGATGTTGAGGTCTACGCCCGATCCGACTGTGGCGAAGCTTCCTCCACCGACGTCGAAGGGGAGTCGACCTGAGTGGCAGCCGACGCAAATGTCACAGGTGGCACCGGGGTCGGAGACCTCACCACAGGTGAAGGGCCAGGCACAGCTACAGCAGATGACAGAGGGGGCGCAAGCACCCCCGACATTGAAGCTGATTGTCGCAGTAAGACTTCCAGAAGTTCTGGAAACAAGGCCCGGATACGCTCATCAAGAGACACCATTGGAAAAGACTGTGGGGCCGGTGGAACAGGCGGTGTCAAAATCCATGGAGGCTCGGGAGCAGGTACTGGGCTGCCAGAAGACCGACGCATCAGCACCTCCTGTATCGAGGGGGAGCGGTCCTCTCGGCGCCGACATTTCTCAGGTGCCGACTCTCTCGACACCCCAGAGCTCCCAGTACCGTGCGTCAAAGGAGAACGATGACGGTGCTTCTTAGCCTTCGCTCGATGCCCATCATCGAGACTCCTCGGTACCGACGAGGAAGACGTGGAATCCTCACGTCTCCTCGGGGCCAGGTCAGACGAAGGTCGGTCCCGGGGGGCCTGCATAGCAGGATGCCTCGAGACAGGTGGAGACCCACTCAATGTCTCACTGCTCCCAGCGCAAATTGGTCTCTCAGCAGCCATTACCTTGCTCCCCGTCAATGCTCCTGTCGATGTTGACGCTGCCGCCGTCGACCTCGGCACCGATGTCGATGTTGAAGGACCGGACCCGGCTCCAAAAGGTTTTCCCGTTGAGCCTCTTGAGACACTTGGGCCCGTTTCTTCATACAAAGACACAGACTACAAGCGACTGGGCTATGGTCGGGCCCAAGACACTGGATATACCAAGCGTGGGTATCGGTACCTGAGATGGTCTGGTTGCACCGAGTACAACGTTTGAAGCCGCTGGGTGTCTTCGATGACATGGAAGAAAACACAGCCTCGGCGAAATCAAACGACTCGATTGAGCCAAAAGGGAAGGCGTTAGGTTTCTAAAGCAGGAACTAGGTTAGTGAGCTCTTGGGCCACTGCCGAGGAGCGGCAGTGGCAGGCAAAACCACCCCACACCAGGAACAAGATAGAACTCAGAAAGGAACAGCAAGACTTCACGTGCACTGGCCGCCCTTCCCAAGGAGTTGAGCCCCTGGATGCAGGCAGCCGACAGGACTTACAGGACAGGGCAGGAACTGGAAGCTGCAAGCAGCCACTAAAACAGGGAACAAACCCTGACAAACACGAGACAGAACTGAAAGCTGCCAGGCAGCCACTGAACAAGAAACACAGACAAACAGAAACTAAACACAAAAGACAAACAAGGAACAAGACTAGGAAACAAACAAACTCCAAGCCAAACTACACACAGACTAACCAGAATCAGACAAGAACTAGAATAAAAGCCAAACTAGGCAGACGTGCAACAAGCACCAACAAACCAGGGCCTTAGGCGATGCAAAGGCAAAGCAGAGAGTTTCCAAATGACTAATAAGCCCAGCAGCAGCCGAGATTCACTGCAGCAATCACCAGGCAGCTACGGGTGCTGTGCAGGCTCAAACAAGACAAGCAAGTCTGGCAGGCCGGAAGATACGGACTGGACTAGGCTGAAGTCTGGAACGGGAAACTGCACACAGACAATCCAATGCAGCCACCAGGCCTAGCCACCAGGGGGCGAGATGACTGAGAGCCTGAAACCAGGGCACGACTGTGACAGTAGGGCACAAAAAGGGGAGAACCCGACCGAGCGGCCGAACGGAATGGAGCGAGAAAACAGTGCCGCACCTAACTGCAGAGAAAAAAAGACTAAGGAGACATGCTCATGCGTCGGGCGGGAAGCCGTTCGCACATGCGCAGTCCATCCTGCTCGTGCGACGGAACATTCCCGAAAATCTTCATTTTTGCTGGCAAAATTTTTCTTCCAGTTCCTGGGCCGCCGTGGACAACGATGACCCAATTGTGAGAACAAGCAGCCTGCTTGTCCTCGGAGAAGATGTGATTCTCTCTGTTTCAAAGCCTCTGTTGTCTTTACCAGTAATCATTTGGGAGATGAAAGGGTATGGTCAGGTGTCTGGTTTCAAGTCAAATATGGATAAAACAAAGGCTTTGAATGTTATGTTTCCTTCAGAGGTAACATATTTTCGGTCTACCTTCCTTTTCAGGGGTGCAGGTTCTGGCAACTGCTGATGGTCTTTACGCTGCTAATTATGTTCTGTTGCTGTATCAGATTCAGATTGATTTGAGAGAATGGAACTGTGGGTCTTACTCCTAGTTTGATAGAATAACTTGCATGAAGATGAACATTTTACCATGGTTTCTATATTTGTTTCAGGCTTTGCCCATTCTTCTCCAGGATCATTTAGTTCATTGATTGCAGTGGGTGTTGTCTCAATTTGTGTGGAGGGGAGGGCGTCTTCAAGTTGCGGTGAAGACCCTCATTCGATTCCAGGATAGGGGAGGGTTAGGTGTGTCTGATTTGAACTCCTATTATCTTGCAGTGCAGCTGTGTCATTACTAGGACTGGCGTCTGGGGGTCCCCCTTAAACCGTATGTACAGATTGAGCAATGTCATTTACACCCTTTTCCTCTTTATGTGATTTTGTGGGATTCTGTGCAGCTTCTGTGGGATACTGTCATTCCTGGTGTCCATAAAGTGCTTTTATGGACCCAATTGGAGATTGTGGTTGCAGCCCATTGCATTTTTATTAGGGGAGGATGACTCAGTTAGGGGGTCGGGCGAATAAGGGGTTGGTATTGTTTATCAGTTATATGAGGGGGGGGGGGGGGGTGTTACACTCATTTTTTAGCCTATGTGATCGGTTTGATCTTCCCACAATGGATTTTTTCTTTTCTTGCGGGCTCATCATTGCAATCTCATCCTATGCAGGAGGTGGTGAGTCAGGCCCATCTTCCCTTAGAGGATTTGTGGTTGCAACTCACACTGTCACAGGCTTAATCCTGCTTGTATAAACTGCTAGAGGGAGAGGGTTTCTACAAACTTGGATATATGTATCAGTGGGAAAGGGAGATGGGGTGGTTTGGGATGATTCTCAACGGTTAAAGTATTTGGGTAATATGCGTATTTTTCTGTATCTACCAGATTAAAGAAAAGTAACGTTAAGCTGCTTACGCGCTAGTATATAAGCCCATACCTGTTATAAAAAAGGGGGTTTGTGGGGGTCTTCTATATGTTGGAGGAATTGTGAGGAGGCTGGTAATTTGTGTCATATTTGGTGTGCCTGTTCTTTTACTCAGACCTTTTGGCTTTTTATTAGGTTACATTAGTGTTCTATAATGGAACATAGGAGCCCTTAAATGGAGGTGCCCAGTTATGGAATTGCTCACATAATGCCTTTAAAAACTAGCAGTTTAAGGAATTGTACATTTACCCAGTGCCAATAAATGTGCAACTCATTTTGAAAATTGAACATGTAAACAAAGTCCTTTAGAAAAATGAATCATAATAAGGGTTTGATATGAATGGCATTTGTGTAGAAGTATAGGGGTCGATATTCAGTAGGATTTATCTGGGTAGGAATGGCTACTATATTGATAAGTCATACCCACTGGGTCTATACTTGGATTTTCAGCGGCATTGCCCAAATAATGCTGCTAAAAATCTGGACAGACTGCCTTGGTATAATCTGGCTAATGGCTGGGTGGTCCAGAGGCAGATTTTAAGCAGAGTTGGCATTTTCACAGTCAGCAGCATTATTCAATCCACTGATTAGGTAATGGCCTGGATAAAATTAGGACAGCAAAAAGGCTGTCCTAACTTTATCTGGTTACTTAACGGGTACCAGTATGAATATCACCAGTACCAGAATAAGTAACTTAGCCATGTTATACTTGGATATTTAGCATTGCCCGGTATCCAGATATTGATACTGAATATCTAGGTATAAAAAAATCTGTAGAGGTCAGGTGTTACAAAAACACTGATCATTTTGGATAGTGAATGATACATACCTGTAGCAGGTGTTCTCCAAGGACAGCAGGCTGATTGTTCTCACGACTGGGGTGACGTCCGCGGCAGCCCCCACCAACCGGAAGAAGCTTCGCGGGCGGTCCGCACGCAGGGCACGCCCACCGCGCATGCGCGGCTGTCTTCCCGCCCGTGCGTGACCGTTCCCGCCAGTTGAATGACAAGCAAAAAGATGAAAACGCAACTCCAAAGGGGAGGAGGGAGGGTAGGTGAGAACAATCAGTCTGCTGTCCTCGGAGAACACCTGCTACAGGTATGTATCATTCACTTTCTCCGAGGACAAGCAGGCTGCTTGTTCTCACGACTGGGGTATCCCTAGCTCTCAGGCTCACTCAAAACAAGAACCCAGGTCAATTGAACCTCGCAACGGCGAGGATACAACAGAAAATTGACCTACGAAGAACAACTAACTGAGAGTGCAGCCTGACCAGAATAAATTCGGGTCCTGGAGGGTGGAGTTGGATTTACACCCCAAACAGATTCTGCAGCACCGACTGCCCGAACCGACTGTCGCGTCGGGTATCCTGCTGGAGGCAGTAATGTGATGTGAATGTGTGGACAGATGACCACGTCGCAGCCTTGCAAATCTCTTCAATAGTGGCTGACTTCAAGTGGGCCACTGACGCTGCCATGGCTCTAACACTATGAGCCGTGACATGACCCTCAAGAGCCAGCCCAAACTGGGCGTAAGTGAAGGAAATGCAATCTGCTAGCCAATTGGAGATGGTGCGTTTCCCGACAGCAACCCCTAGCCTGTTAGGGTCGAAAGAAACAAACAATTGGGCGGACTGTCTGTGGGGCTGTGTCCGCTCCAAGTAGAAGGCCAATGCTCTCTTGCAGTCCAATGTGTGCAACTGACGTTCAGCAGGGCGGGTATGCGGCCTGGGGAAGAATGTTGGCAAGACAATTGACTGGTTAAGATGGAACTCCGACACCACCTTCGGCAGGAACTTTGGGTGGGTGCGGAGCACTACTCTGTTGTGATGAAATTTGGTATACGGAGCATGAGCTACCAGGGCTTGAAGCTCACTGAGCCTACGAGCTGAAGTAACTGCCACCAAGAAAATGGCCTTCCAGGTCAAGTACTTCAGATGGCAGGTATTCAGTGGCTCAAAAGGAGGTTTCATCAGCTGGGTGAGGACGACGTTGAGATCCCATGACACTGCAGGAGGCTTGATAGGGGGCTTTGACAAAAGCAAGCCTCTCATGAATCGAACGATTAAAGGCTCTCCAGAGATGGCTTTACCTTCCACACGATAATGGTAAGCACTAATCGCACTAAGGTGATTCCTTACGGAGTTGGTCTTGAGGCCAGACTCTGGTAAGTGCACAAGGTATTCAAGCAGGTTCTGTGCAGGGCAAGAACGAGGTTCTAGGGCCTTGCTCTCACACCAAACGACAAACCTCCTCCACTTCAAAAAGTAACTCTTTTTAGTGGAATCCTTCCTAGAGGCAAGCAAGACACGGGAGACACCCTCAGACAGACCCAACGCAGTGAAGTCTACGCCCTCAACATCCAGGCCGTGAGAGCCAGGGACTGAAGGTTGGGGTGCAGCAACGCTGCGTCGTTCTGCGAAATGAGAGTCGGAAAACACTCCAATCTCCACGGTTCTTCTGAGGACAACTCCAGAAGAAGAGGGAACCAGATCTGACGGGGCCAAAAGGGCACTATCAGAATCATGGTGCCGCGGTCTTGCTTGAGCTTCAGTAAGGTCTTCCCCACCAAAGGTATGGGAGGATAAGCATACAGGAGGCCGGTCCCCCAATGAAGGAGAAAGGCATCCGACGCTAGTCTGCCGTGTGTCTGAAGTCTGGAACAGAACAGAGGCAGCTTGTGGTTGGTCTGAGAGGCGAAAAGGTCCACCGAGGGGGTGCCCCACTCTCGGAAGATCTTGCGTACCACTCTGGAATGGAGCGACCACTCGTGCGGTTGCATGACTCTGCTCAGTCTGTCGGCCAGACTGTTGTTTACGCCTGCCAGGTATGTGGCTTGGAGGAACATGCCGAACTGGCAAGCCCAACTCCACATCCCGACGGCTTCCTGGCACAGGGGGCGAGATCCGGTGCCCCCCTTGCTTGTTGACGTAATACATTGCAACCTGATTGTCTGTCCGAATTTGGATAATTTGGCAGGACAGCCGATCTCTGAAAGCCTTCAGTGCGTTCCAGATCGCTCGGAGCTCCAGGAGGTTGATCTGCAGATCCTTTTCCTGGAGGGACCACAGACCCTGGGTGTGGAGTCCATCGACATGAGCTCCCAACCCCAGGCGAGATGCATCCGTCGTCAGCACTTTCGTGGGCTGTGGAATTTGGAATGGACGTCCCAGGGTCAAATTGGCCCGAATGGTCCACCAGAGCAGTGAAGTGCGGCAACTGGTGGAGAGGCGGATGACATCTTCTAGATTCCCGGTGGCTTGAAACCACTGGGAAGCTAGGGTCCATTGAGCAGATCTCATGTGAAGACGAGCCATGGGAGTCACATGGAGGCCATATGACCCAGAAGTCTCAACATCTGCCGAGCTGTGACCTGCTGAGACGCTCTGGTCTGCGAAGCCAGGGACAGGAGGTTGGTGGCCCTCGCTTCGGGAAGGAAGGCTTGAGCCGCCTGGGTATTCAGCAGAGCTCCTATGAATTCCAGAGACTGGGTTGGCTGGAGATGGGACTTTGGGTAATTTATCACAAACCCCAGCAGCTCCAGGAGTTGAATAGTGCACTGCATGGACCGGAGGGCTCCTGCCTCCGAGGTGTTCTTGACCAGCCAATCGTCGAGATATGGGAACATGTGCACTCCCAGCTTGCGTAGATACGCCGCCACCACCACGAGGCACTTTGTAAACACCCGTGGGGCAGAGGCGAGCCCAAAGGGCAGCACACAATACTGAAAGTGCCGTGCGCCCAGGCGGAATCTGAGATACTGCCTGTGAGCTGGCAGTATCGGGATGTGAGTGTATGCGTCCTATAAATCCAGGGAACATAGCCAATCGTTTTTCTGAATCATTGGCAGAAGGGTGCCCAAGAAAAGCATCCTGAACTTTTCTTTGACCAGGAATTTGTTCAGGCCTCTCAGGTCTAGGATGGGACGCATCCCCCCTGTTTTCTTTTCCACAAGGAAGTACCTGGAATAGAATCCCTGCCCTTCCTGCCCGGGTGGTAAGGGCTCGACCGCATTGGCACTGAGAACGGCGGAGAGTTCCTCTGCAAGTACCTGCTTGTGATGGGAGCTGAAGTATTGAGCTCCCGGAGGACAATTTGGTGGAAGGGAGGCCAAATTTAGGGCGTATCCGCACCGCACTATTTGGAGAACCCACTGGTCGGAGGTTATGAGAGGCCACCTTTGGTGAAAAAATTTTAACCTCCCTCCGACCGGCAGATCGTCCGGCACGGACACTTTGAGGGTGGCTATGTTCCTGTGGATCCAGTCAAAAGCCCGTCCCCGGCTTTTGCTGTGGAGGCGCAGGGGGCTGCTTAGGCGCACGCTGTTGACGAGAACGAGCGCGCTGGGGCTGTCCCTGTGCCTGTCGAGGCCTTCGGGCCGGCTGGGTGTACCTACGCTTGGCAAAAGCATAGGGCGCAGCCTGCCGGGCCCGGGAAAAACGTCCACCTGCAGAGGTGGATGCTGAAGGCGCCCGGTGGGAGAGCTTGTCGAGGGCGGTTTCCCGCTGATGCAGTTGGTCCACCAGCTGCTCGACCTTCTCACCAAAGATATTATCCCCCCGGCAAGGGACGTCGGCCAGTCTCTGCTGGGTGCGGTTGTCCAGGTCAGAGGCACGCAGTCATGAGAACCTGCGCATCACTATACCTTGGGCCGCAGCACGAGATGCCACGTCACAGGTGTCATAAATACCCCTGGACAGGAATTTTCTGCACGCCTTCAGCTGCCTGACCACCTCCTGATAAGGCCTGGACTCCTCCGGTGGGAGCTTATCAACCAGGTCCGCCAGTTGCTTCACAGTGTTCCGCATGTGTATGCTCGTGTAGAGCTGGTAAGATTGGATGCGGGTCACGAGCATGGAAGATTGGTAAGCCTTCCTCCCAAACGAGTCCAGAGTGCGAGACTCCCGCCCCGGGGGCGCCGAGGCGGTATCCCTCGAACTCCGTGCCCTCTTGAGAGCAGAATCCACGACCGCCGAGTCATGGGGCAATTGGGGCCGCATTAACTCTGGGTCCGAGTGGATTCTGTACTGGGACTCTGCTTTCTTGGGAATGGTGGGATTAGATAATGGTCTCATCCAGTTCCGAAGCAGTGTCTCTTTGAGGACATTGTACAACGGCACCGTGGAGTACTCTCTAGGTGGTGATGGATAGTCGAGGACCTCGAGCATCTCAGCCCTCGGCTCGTCCACAGAGACCACGGGGAAGGGAATGCATATAGACATATCCCTAACAAAGGAGGCAAAGGAGAGGCTCTCAGGAGGTGAGAGCTTCCTCTCCGGCGAAGGCGTGGGGTCAGAGAGAGAAGAGAAATATCTGGGGTCCTCCTCTTCCCCCCACGAGGCCTCTTCCTCGGTATCGGACATAAGCTCATGTAGCTGAGTCCTTAACCGGGCCCGGCTCGACGTCGAGGCACCGAGGCCTCGGTGTCGTCGAGCGGTGGACTCCCGCGCCGGCGGGGACGAAGCTCCCTCCATCGACGGGGACTCCACCTGTGTGGCGGTCGAGACCGGCGCCACAAGCAGCGGTGGTGTCGAAGGCCTCGGCACCGGGCTAGAGCTCGCTGGCGCCACAGTAAACGGCGCCGGGGGCGCAAGCACCCCCCGGCGCCGGCACAGCCTGGTGCATCAGCCCTTCCAGGATCCCCGGAAGGATGGCTCGGAGGCACTCGTCCAGGCCCGCTGTCGGGAAAGACGGGGGGGGGGGGGGGGGGCGGTAGAGGCGTCGGTGCCGGAAGCTGCTCGGGTCCAGGAGACTGCACCGAAGTGCTGGGACCCTGACGCGTCGGTACCTCCACTACCGAGGGGGACCTCTCCTCTCGACATGGACCCTTCGGCGTCGATTCCTCTCCGGCACCGAGGGCCGGGCGCACCGATGGGGACCGATGATGGTGCTTTTTCTGTTTTTTGCGGTGCCCGTCATCGGCGCCCGGTGGAACAGAGGAGGAGGATGTCGATCCCCCTCGGTCTCGAGGGGTCGGGTCAGACAGGGTTTGGTCCCAAGGGCCATGAGAAGAGGGAGTGACCGGGGGCCGATTGCCCACGCGGCCTCTCACCCTTACCGTCACCGGAGGACCGGCGGGCCGACGGGACCTGTACTCCTGGGGTCGATGCCATCGGTGTCGATTTCGCGGACACCGATACCGGTACCGAAGAACCGGCTGTCGATACCGATGCCGTCGAGGTCGACGTCGAGGGGCCGGCACAAGTTCCAAAAAGACGGTCCCGAAGAACTTGCCTCGCAACCTGAGTCCGTTTCCGGAGACCAAGACACAAAGAACACGACTTGATATTGTGCTCCGGCCCGAGGCACTGGAGGCACCAAGCGTGGATGTCGGTCTGCGAGATAGGCCGGCCGCACCGACCACACTTCTTAAATCCACTCGGGACCTTCGAGGAAAGCGACGGAAAAATTGCATCGGCGAAGTTAAAGTCGTCGATGGTGGCGGTAAATCACACCTCGAAAAATAATCGACCGCGCGGCCACAAGGCCGCAACGCGACGCCCCCGCTAGAAAACAAGGGAAAATAGAGCGCGTGCTCTCTTGTTTTTTTGTTTTTTTTAATGAAAAAGGAAAAAACTGGAGCGCGGCAACAGAAACAAAAAATAAACGAATTCGCGAACAACGCGACGGTTTTCCGTGGCTGACTAAGAGAGAGCGGCAGACGCACGACTCTCTCCAGGCGCGGAAAAGAAAAGACTGGCGGGAACGGTCGCGCACGGGCGGGAAGACGGCCGCGCATGCGCGGTGGGCGTGCCCTGCGTGTGGACCGCCCGCAAAGCTTCTTCCGGTTGGTGGGGGCTGCCGCGGACGTCACCCCAGTCGTGAGAACAAGCAGCCTGCTTGTCCTCGGAGAATCAATATTACCCACCACAGAAACATAGGAAAGACAAGAAAACTTCATTTTTAATTTACAGTATGTTCTTCACTGTTCTGATTTATTTAAAATAAAATATAGAGTATAACAAATGTACATGCAGAAGAAAAATAAATAAAAATAATAATGCTACCTCAAAGTTTACTTTTTCAAAATCTTCCAGTGATTGCAAGTTGTCAAGTCTTTCTCCTTCTAGACAATGGGTTAAATCACGACACCACATTAGCTGAGAGATGGTTAAAATAACCTATAAAATTGAATAAAAAACAAACAGATACTCATAAAATTTACAAACATTTAGAACAATAAATTAATACAAAAGTTTATGATGTTTACCTGGGAAGGGTGTCCAGCTACTGCCCATTCTACCCTAGGCTTATGCTGATAATCAGTAATAGCAGTTTTGCTTAAACGTCTGAGAGAACTGAACATAGCTTCTTCCACCTTGCCAAGCCAGTCTTCTACATTCCCTCTTGCCTTAAGACCTTTTCCCAAACTAACCTACAAAAGATAATTAATGGTCAGATCTTTATAGTACTTTCCTCTATTCGATAAAGCATTAATCATGGATTTTTTTAGAATTCTTTACAAAAATACAAATGTTCCACATAGGAATATTTGACACAATAGGATTTATTAATATGATACTTATGGCTCCCTTGAGGGAAAACTAGAAATGTTGCAGTTGTTGATCTATGCGACTGTGTTCCGGACCATCTTCTAAGTTCTCCTGAGGACGCTCTTCGGAGCGAAACACACGTTGTGTTGGGAACAAACAGCAATAGAATGCATAGGATTAAATCGATGGAAATGAATTAAACTGAATTGTTGAAGGACAACATTTTTATCTTCACAAGAGCACTTTAATAGCACATAATACATCTGTGACGGCTGTGATCCTGATGAGATTGATTTCACGCTCCTTATCCTCCAGCTACAAGATAAGTGACATTTATTTAGTTGATGATTAGAGAGGATCATCTCTATAGTGATTATATGCCACACTGGAGGTTGGTGGGGCATGAGTGCAATGCTGTTTTGATTTACTCATGTCTGCATTTAAAGAGTCCAGCCATAGCAGCATGTTTCACTGAGCACTCTTTATAAACATTAGCCATATGCTTTCACTACACTTTCATATATTCTTATATATTTTTTCACTGATATATGAATTATTGCATTTTTAAAAATTAAAAAAAGAGAATACATTGGTACATAACGGTTTCCTTTGTATATATGGTGACATATTTATTGAAACCAGAACGATATATTTACCCCAGGGTGTTTCTTTAGTCCCTTATTATTGAGCCAAGCAAATGTGTACTTTACCTGCTTACTTTTGGGGGCAAAAGGTAGGGAAGTCACACTGGCAGTAGGGAGAGTTGGACCAAGGCTGCATTAGCACTGCAACAGTTGGAGGGATGCAATGCCAACCCCCCCCTCCCCCCACCACCACCACCACCTCCGACCCTTGCCCACCCCAAAACTACTGGCAGGCTTCCTAAACTTGTTCCCGGGACCTGAAAGCCAGTTGGGTTTCAGGATATCCACAATAAATGTACAATAGTGAATATACTAAAAATACAAATAGCTGTGGGGTCACCAGCACCAGTTGGAGAAACCATGACTGATGCAAACAATCTGGAGGCTTAGCCTGCTAAATTTTGTTATTTGTCTGCAGCATTCTGCAGTAAAGGAGGAGTTGATTCAGTTTAAGGATGAATTGCCTAAAATAAGAGTTGCCTTCACTATATACAGTACCTGGAAAATCTACCTCTCTTTTACAAAAGATCCAGAAAATTGGAGTAAATGGGTTGATTCTGGCAGGATAAGACTCGTGATACAGAAACACTCAGGGTCAGCTTAAGAAGCAAACCAGTGAGGTTTTGATTCTCATTTGACGGCTTGATCACTTAGCAGCAGTACCGGAAGACTATTTGTTAAGTGCTGGTGCCATTTTAAATCACTCCTGCCCTTATTCCCTAGACTCTAAAGAACTGCAGGAGGCTTTTTGTGAGGGAGGGAGGGGAAGAGGCTAAGTGATGTCTTCAGCTTAGTAACTTTTCTGGCCAAACACATGCTAAACCCATAAAGCCATTTCATATGCAAAGTATTGATAAGGGGGGTGCTAGTGCCTCTCTCCTATCAAATAACCAAAGTGTTTCTGGTACTCCAATGTGTACAAAGCCATTAAGGACCAGATTCAATATATGGCACCTAAAAATCAGCATTAAAAAACATGCTTAGCATTATTCTATAAACCTTGCCTAAAGTTAGGTATGGTTTATAGAATACTAGTAAAAAAGGCCCGTTTCCGAAACCAATGAAACGGGCGCTAGCATGTGTTTATTTGTGTGTGTGTGTGTGTATGTGTCACGGAGTTATTTTGTGTGTGTGTGTGTGTGTGCGTGTGTGAGGGTGTGGTGTGTGTGCAGGTTGTTGATGTGTGTCTTTTTTTGTTTTATTTTGTTTTTTGCTTGGGGGTTGGGGGATGTGCTGTGCTGTCAAAGTGGGTTGGATTGGTGTGTGGCTTTGAGGGTGTGTTTCTGTTGTATTGTGTGTGTGTGGTTTTGTCTGTCAAGGAGGTTTGTGGAGGGGGGTCTTTCTGTTGGTGAAATGTAAATGTGATTGTAGGGGGGGTCAGCCTTTGTTGAGTGTTTTTTTTTTTTTTGTGTTGTGCTGAGGCAGCAGTGTTGTTTTAGATGGGCGGAAGGTAGAGGAGCACGTTCTTTGTCTGTCGGTATTTTTTGGCCGTTTCAGGGCTGCTGTAGGGGAATGCTGGAAGAGAAATGTGCTGTTGGAAGCAGCGCCATCTTTTTCCATTGGGCTGGGGTTCTGGGCATCCTGGAGGTGGGTGACGGCTTGCCTGAGGACGAGGATGGTTGTTTTAAGTTGACGGAAGGGTGAAGAGCACGGTCTCGGGCCGTCGGGGGGTGATCCGATATGTTTGGTCCATTTCAGGCCGGCTGCAGGAGAATGCTGGAACATTTATGCGCTGCAGGAATCAGCGCCGTCTTTTTCCGGGTGCTCGGGGAATCCCCGAGGTGGGAGACAGCTTGCCTGAGGCTGGGGATGGTTGGGCACGTCCTTGGTCGCTTCGGCAAAAGGGGAAGAGGAAGGGGGTGGGGAGTTACCTGCAGCCGTCTGAGAAACCATGTATTCTTTGTTTGTTTTGTATTATTAGTTTGCATTTCTGTTGAAGAAAGAGTGGATGGCTTTTGAATGATGGAGGTGGTGCGTCGGTGTGCGGTTGTTTCGTTAGTTTGGCAGCCAGTCTCCAGCGATTCCTTGGCAGGGAAGGAGTAGGGAAACACGCTCCGCGTGTTTCCCTACTCCTCCCCCTTCCTTGGTCGCTGTTTGCTGCTGGCTGGGTCGCGGGTAATCCTTCCAGCTGGGCCGCAGCTTGTCCTGTTCGCCCACGTCCCAGATGGTGACGGGCACGTTGTTTACCGGCTCCTCTGACTCCATGTCAAGCGATTCCAAATATAGTCTGTGCTATAGGCCCTCTGGCACTCTTCAGTACTGGCATTAGGCATTTAAAAATTCCCCCCCCCCCCCTCCCCCGGTCTATTTTTGCACATACCCACAGCAGGAATATTCTTCTCTCGTTCCAGCGGTGGTTCTGTGCTCTCTGTGCTGCACAGATAATGAGCCATTCTGCTGGGGAATGCTCCTCCCTTATTGTCACGTAGTTTCTTCTGATTGGCCCGTCTTACGTTGCCTAGTGTTGCCTGGGAACGGAGTTGTGATGGTCCTTTGTGTTTCAGAATGTTGAGTGTGTTTTTTCTGATAGGTCCGTCATGCGAGGGCGGGGCAGAGAGACATGGTCAGTGTTCTGGCTTCACCACCATGAATCCATGAACCCTTCAGTGAGTGACTGAGTGACTTCAGAATGTTGTCTTCAGAATGTTGAGGGTGAGTTTTATTATAGTAGATGTGTAGCACTCATCCCCATGACTAAAATTTAGGCGCAACCATTTACACCAACTAAAACCTGTAAATGCACATGCCAAACTTAGGTGCAGACCAGGTATATTCTATAACAGTGCCCATAATTTATAGGAAGGTGCATGGCCTGCTCATGCCCCTCCTATGACCATGACACTTTTGAAATCCTTATATTAGAATTTACACACAGCACTTTACAGAATACTCTTAGAAACTTGTATGTGTAAATTCTAATTAGTGGCCAATTATCAGTGCCACTAATTAAGTTGCGCAAAAAGTTATTATGGATGACTATAAATTGTTACCTTTTTGCATTTAGCATTCAGCATTTATTTCCATACTACATATTGTAATACTCAATCCTTATTTACTTTGTTATTACAGCTTAATGTATACTATCCCACATCACTTTTTGTACTGTTAATTACAATAAGTTGTTAGCCTCATTGAACCTGATCTATTGGGTTAATGTGGGATATAAATGAAATTAATTAATTAATGAAGCTGGGCGAAAAGTTATACGATTATATAATAATGTCTTCATAGTCTATCTAGATCTTCCCTGTATATGTAAGATCAGGATTGACCACTCTTTGCCTATGAGGAGTGTTATACAGGAATCCCTGTGCTGGTTCAAGGGCCCATAGTATAGAACTGTTGAGGTACTAGCCCTTAATAAGTTAAGGATCTATCTTTGTTTAAGGAAAATGCAGAAAGACTTTGTCTTGCTCATTTCCAGGGTTCATGAGTGTCTGCACTTCCCTCTAAAGATAAGAGTTATAAAGATACCCAATCACAGCTAAACCATTTAGAAGGTATGTATCTCCTACCCCATCACATGTTATAAGGAAAATACATGGGATAAAGATGTTTTAATATTTTGTTGTGGGTGAGAGTTTGCATTACATCAGTTTTTATTCTAGTCAGTTTCTTTAAGTCAGCTGAACACTGTATGACTTAACCCATGTAGACAATAAGTATGCAAATAAAACAAAATCTGTCATTGCATTAGGGTTTGATTGTGAAAATCAGCTGAAATGGTAGCAAATAAACAAAGGGTGCAATACAAGACTCACAATCTGATATAAAACGAGTATCAGAAGTGTGATTAATCTTCCACAGCAAAGCTGTACATGGTGTTACCACTGCATTCAATTACATGCATAGGTGCCCCGTACAAGAGGCTTGGGGAGGCTAAGCCTCCCCGGTGACAAGTGCAACACTCCACAAAAGGACCCTCGATTTTCACGGAATGCACTGTCCTGCTGCTCCAGCTTCTGGCAGTTTTCTTTCCCTCCCGTTCCCCACAGTTCACTGGTGCTGCTAACTACCCAAATCGCTGCTAGTAAAAGCACTGTGGCAATTGAAAGGAGCTGCATACAGGCCCTGGTCTTCCCTGTGACATGCCCTGCGCCCATGTGGAATAGGAAGTTGCATCAGAGGAGGCAGGACATGTCACAGAGGAGACCAAAGCTCCGCGGCAGCTCCTTTTAATCGCTGCGGTGCCTCTACTGGCAGAGATCAAGGTAGTTAGCAGCACCAGTAAGCTGCATGGGAGAGGAGGAAGAAGGGGAGAAACTATGGACCTGCGGGCCAGAGGAAGGGAGAGAGAGGTGCTGCTCTCCTAGACCAGGAAAGGGGAGGGAGGGACAGACAGACAGACAGGAAGAGGTGCTGGATGGCAAGGGGGGAGAAGGAGAGGGAGAGAGATAGATGATGGACCAGTTTGGGGGAGATGGGGAGGGAGGGAGAGAGAGAGAGAGAGGCTGGGGGAGGGGAAGAAATGGAGGGAAATGCTGGATGGGTGAGAGACACTGGAAACCCAGGAGAGAGCTATACTGAACTATGGGGGTTGGGGAATGTGGGTGGAAAAGAAAGGGGAGGAACAGGGAGACAGAGAAAAGATGCTGGACATGGAGGAAGATAGGATAGGGATACGGGGGAGGGGGAGTAGGGACACAGAGGGGTAATGCTGATCACAGGGAGGGGGGATAGGCACAGGGACACAGAGGGGAAAGGTCAGGGCAAGATACACACAGGGAAAATGCTGAATATAAGGGCTGGATCGGGACACTGAGAGGGCAGATGCTGATACTAGAGGAAGGTAAGGGACACAGAGGGGAGATGTTAGACAGGATGGATAAGGATTCAGGAGAAGGATTTTGGACATGGAGAGAGAACAAATGTCAAATAGACAGGAAACACTGCAAAGACAAGAACACTGGGACCAAAGAGATCAGAAAAATAAAATTATTCAGACAACAAAGGTAGAAAAAAGTATTTTATTCTGAATTTATTAATTGGAAGATGTCAGCTTTAGGGAAATTCACATCTCTGATAATATGCATTTAAGTTTCAATTTCTCTAGTATTGCTGTATGCTGAGTCTGACTTCTTTAGGTTTCCAGTTCAATGTTTGTGCTTTCATATCTCTTATTGATCTCTGGTCCCTTTTGATATATTTGTTGTATCATGTGTTTTTCATGTGTGACCATACTCTCAAGAAACAGCAGAACTAGCACACTTATCATATTAGGAAAAAAAAATAAAAATTAGGGGCCAACTGTCCTCTAAGTGCAATTAGGTTACCGACTCCAAGAATTTAGTAAACAAGTTTTTAATTTCCTCTTAGACAGGTTATAAGAACTTTCCTCCTGAATTTCCCTAGGTAATTGGTTCCATAAAACCAGAACATACGAAAAAAATCCACAAGCTCCAGTGGACGAAATATGAGCTTGGACCTGAGGATGGATCACAAGTAGCCCCAGTGCTCCAGACCTTAGCACCTTTGAAGGAACATAGTATTGCAACATAGTAGCCAAATAACCCGGCTGATCGTAGCCAGCACCTGATGAACCATAGTTAATACCTTATACACTGATCAAAACTCCACTGGGAGCCAGTGAAACTTAACAAACAATGGGGTCGCATGGTCCCTGCTGGTCAAACCTCCCAACAACCTACTACCTGCATTTTGAATAGTGCGCAAATGTCTTAATATTCGCCAGGAAACACCCATATAAACCACATTGCCGTAACCTAATTTAGAAATCAACAAAGAATGAAGAACACATGCAAAGTAGTCTCATCAAAATATGGGCATACTGCTCTCAACAGCCTTAATAAAGAAAATCCAGATCTCACTATCCAGGAAACCTGATGCTCAAAGCTTAAACCCAATACATATTTATAGACTTAGGCCCTGCCCTCCAGCACTGCCCACATTATCCTCCCCAAACAGCTGAGCCACGACCGCTTATGATTACATGCATGTTAAAATATTTGGAGTTAATGAATTATATTAAAGGTCTATTGGTTGAACAGTATATGTATACAAATTTGCTTGAGACTCTCATAAAACTTTGATAAGAGAATAAGTTAATAAGTTTAACAGAACAAGTTCCAACTTATTAAGTGTCTAAGATGTTGATAAAGAAGTATTGCCCCCTAGATTCACTTCATTTTAACACACATAGGCGGTCGGTGGCCCAACTGTTTGGGGAGGCTAAAGGGGACGGGGTTAGGGGTGGGGCCAGGGGTGGAGCTTAAATCCATAATTGTCTGATAACACACAGAAAAATAAAAATAACAATTAATACCTTTTATTAAATTTAGATATTAGATATGTATCATATGTCAAAGAATAAAGTGGTTGCTCAAAGCATGTTCTAAGCACAATCGCTCAACTGCAAAACACTATGCACAACTTTGTGCAAAAACACACTCAGAACCTTACTGTACCATAAATATTACACTGGGCAGAACCTAATACACCAATATACCACCCATATGGAAAATGCAGACCATCAACGATATGAAACAAGGGATCATAATATCACAATTCTCATGTAGAGCCACAAAACACCCTAATTCATGTTTAATGTGGGATAAAATGCCATAAATAAGTAAATAAATATAAACTTTTAATGTTGAGCACCTGATTCTCAAAGTGGACATATTCCAAACACTATAATGAAAATAAAATGATCTTTTCTACCTTTGTTGTCTAGTGACTTTTTCTGATCATGCTGGCCCAGTATCCGATGCTGCTGCTATCTGTCCTCAGTGCAGGTCAGGAAGTCATCCTCGTTAAATATCTCCCTGGCAACCCAAGACACGTCCAGCCAACCCCCCTTGCTCTCCCAGCAGTAAGGTAAACAAACCATAAACCAATTTCTACAACTGGTTACACGAGGCTAGAGGGCTTTCACTGCAGCTCCTGCTGTGAGGATGGAGGTAAATCAACAATTTAAACCCCTCAGAGCACAGCAGGGGAGGCTTAGCCTCTCCAAGCCTCTTATACCGGGCGCCTATGTTAACACACATGTCATCGTGGCCTTGCTACTCCTTCTCTATGAATGCAACATAGGGACCGACTTTTATTTCAAGACTAAGTCCATATTGTTTCTTACCTGGGTTTAGTCATTACACCTTTCCGATACCTGACATGCTACTAGTTAAATAGGTTTTCCATTTTGGTATCTGTCATATCATTTGTTTTTCCCAGAAATATTTAGCTCCCAAATTACACTGAGTTCCATACAGCAACTGCTGAAGGATGATACATGTAAATGTCAAACATTTAATGCTGCTGGCCTCAGATCAGAGCATTTGCAACTAAGGATCTTCAATCTAATGTTTAATATTCATTAATAATCCTGTTTTATGATCACAATAAGAAAACAAGCATCAATATGACGTCTAAATCTGACTTTGGACGTTTTGTGGAAAATGTCCAAAAATCCAGTAATGAACATAGCCATTTTCGAACCTGAAAATGTCTATCTGGGTTTTTCGTTGTTTTTCGTTTCAAAAATGACAATTTGCTAGATGTTCTTGTGCTCAGTGCGTTTTTTTCAAAAAAGATAGATGCTTTGAAAAAGTCCAAGGAAAAAATACACAAAATCAAGCCAGAATTCTCAGTATGACCATAAAGACTTGGAGGAACTGAGGGAGACAGAAAGGTATATAGAGGAGGCCTACAGGGACGTTGTAGAGCAGTACCACCTCCAGTCTGGAAGACCCTCTCCTGCCTTGGAGGAGGAGGGAGGTCTTCTAAAAGGAGAGCATCACCCTGTAGCCAGGACCAGCCCACCAGGAGATGCAATATTCTCTTGTAATGAGGATGTGTCTCCAGGAGCTTCTGCCCAGGAGGAAAGGGTTAGGATTGCTGTTGTAGTTGGTGATTCGATTATTAGGCATGTAGATAGCTGGGTGGCTGGTGGACATGAGAATTGCCTGGTCACTTGCCTGCCTGGTACGAAGGTGGTGGACCTCACACATCACCTAGGATTTTAGACAGTGCTGGGGAGGAGCCAGCTGTCTTCATACATGTAGGTACCAATGACATAGGAAAATGTGGGCGAGAGGTTCTGGAAGCTAAGTTTAGGCTCTTAGGTAGAAAGCTCAACAATGGAAACCTCTAGGGTAGGTTCTCCAAAATGCTACCCATTCCACACACAGGGCTCAAGAGACAGGCAGAGCTCCAGAGTCTCAATGCGTGGATGAGGTGATGGTGCAGGGAGGAGAGTTTTAGATTTGTAAGGAACTGGGCAACATTCTGGGGAAGGGGGAGTTTATTGTGGAATGATAGGCTCCATCTTAACCAAGATGGCACAAGGCTGCTGGCATCAGCATTTAAAAAGGAGATAGAACAGCTTTTAAAGTAGAAACTGGGGGAAGGCCGTCAGTCATTCAAAAGTACTTGGTTTGGAACAAAGTATCTTTCAAAGATATCACCAAAACAGGGAAGATAGGGTATCCTGATACCGAGGTTGCAATAGAGACCATAGTAGACTAGGAGGCATATTTTCAAAGCACTTTGGGAGGCTAAGTTCCATAGGTTTCTATGGAACTTTGGGAGGCTAAGTGCTTTGAAAATAAGCCGCATCCAGGCATATTTTCAGAGCACTTAGCCTTCCAAAGTTCCATAGGTTTCTATGGAACTTTGGAAGGCTAAGTGCTTTGAAAATATGCCTGTAGGTGTCTTTAAATAAAGAGGAGACAAAAGATTGCAAATTATCACTGTCAACTGCTGAGCAAAATGTAAATAGAAACAACAAACATAATTTGAAATATCTATATGCAAATGCCAGAACCCTAAGAAATAAGATGGGAGAGTTAGAATATATTGAACTAAATGAAAAATTAGATATAATAGGCATCTCTGAGACCTGATGGAAGGAGGATAACCAGTGGGACACTGTCATACCAGGGTACAAATTATATCGTAGTGATAGGGTGGATCGAATTGGTGAAGGGGTAGCATTGTATATTAAGGAGGGCCTTGAATCAAATACATCGAAAGTTCCGTAGGACACAAAACACATCTTGGAATCCCTATGGACTGAAATTCCATATGTAAAGGGGAAAAGGATAATGATAGGAGTGTACTACTGTCCATCTGGCCAGGATGAATTGACAGATGAAGAAATGTTATCATAAATTAGTGAGCCTAACAAATTGGGGAACACAATAATAATGGGTGAGTTCAATTACTTTGATATTGACTGGGTAAATGTAACATCAGGGCATGCTAGGGAAGTACAATTCCTTGACAAAATCAAGGAGTGCTTTATGGAGCAGTTGGTATAGGGGCCAACAAGAGGAGGAAAAATTCTAGACCTAGTCCTTAATGGGGTACATGATCTGCTGCAGGAGGTAATGTGGTGCTGGAGCCGCTTGATAACAGTGATCATAATATGATCAGATTTGATACAAGCTCTGGAGCATGTACTCACAAGAAATCCAATATATTAGCATTTAACTTTCAAAAAGGAGACTATGATAAAATGAGAAGAATGGTGAAAAAAAAACCAAAGAGGAGCAGCTGTGAAGGTCAAAAATTTACATCAGGTGTGGATGCTGTTCAAAAATACCATCCTGGAAGCCCAGGCCAGTTATATTCCATGTATTAAAAAAAGGAAAAAGTAAGGCCAAGTGACAGCCGATATGGCTAATAGTGAGGTGAGGGAAGCTATTAGAGCTAAAAGAAAATTCTTTAGAAAATGGAAGAAGGATCCGATTGAAAATAATAAGAAACAGCATATAGGGAATAGCAAGTCAAATACAAAGCACTGATAAGAAAGGCAAAGATGGACTTTGAAGAAAAGATTGCGTTGCAGGGAAGAACACATAGTAAAAAGCAAGATGCCAGCAAAAGAATCAGTTGGACCACTAGATGACCGAGGGGTAAAAGGGGCACTAAGGGAAAACAAAGTCATAGCAGAGAGATTAAATGAATTCATTGCTTCTGTCTTCACCATGGAAGATTTGGGAGAGATATCGGTGTCAGAAATGGTATTCAAAGCTGAAGAGTCAGAGAAACTGAATGAAATCTCTATAAACCTGGAAGATGTAATGGCGCAATTTGACAAACTGAAAAGTAGCAAATCGCCTGGACCGGATATTATTCATCCCAGAGTATTGATAGAATTGAAAAATCAACTTGCAGAACTATTGTTAGTAATATGTAATTTATCTTTAAAATCAAACATGGTACCGGAAGATTGAAACCCTCTGATCAGTGTGTGACAACGGCTAAGAATACAAATAGAATGTTAGATATTATTAGGAAAGGAATGGAAAATAAAAATGAGGACAATATAATGCCTTTGTGTCACTCCATGGTGCGACCGCACCTTGAATACTGTGTGCAATTCTAAAGTGTGGAGGAGTAATCTAATGGTGTTACGTCTGTGCTCACCTCGCCCTCTGGTGGCCAGAACCGGTGGCTGTTGTGGACTGTCACCCGTTCCAGATTTCAGGTCAGTCCGGTCCGGATCTTCCGGGCTGCCAGACTTGCTTGCTTGGATTGAACCTACACAGCACCCATAGTTTCCTGGTGATGGTTGCAGCTGAGCTCCAGGTGCTGCTGGACTTATTAGCCATTCTGAAACCTTGCTGCTTTGCCTTTGCATTGAGTCTAAGGCCCTGGTATGTTGGTGCTTGTTGCACTTCTGCCTGAGTTTGTTTCCTTGCCCTTGTTCTTGCCTGAAGTCTTGCCTGTTCTAGTTAGTCTATGTTTAGTTTAGGGTATTGCTTGTTTACTGTATTGCTTGTTTCCCAGTCTTGTGTCTTGTTTGTAGGACTTTGTCTAGTTCTGGGTTTATCTGTGTTTGTTCCCTGCTTCAGTGGCTGCTTGCAGCTTTCAGTTCAGTCTCTTGTCTAGCTGTGTTTGTTCCCTGTTTCAGTGGCTGCTTGCAGCTTTCAGTCCTGTCCTTTAGCCTATCCTTTCCCTGCCTTGCTGTCCCTGTGCTGCCTAGCTGTTAGCCAGTCCTGCCCTGTCCAGTAAGTCCTGCCGGCCACCTGAAGCCTTAAGCTCAACTCTTGGTGGAAAGTGGCCAGGTGCAGGTGAAGCCTAACTGTTTGTCAGAGATCTGCCCTGTCTCTAGAGTGGGGTGGTTTTGTCTGCCACTGCCGCTTCTCGGCAGTGGCCCAAGGGCTCACAAACCCAGTGTCCAACTTTGAAAATGTGACAAATGGTTAGTGCAGTGAGCTGAGAACCTAGAGAACTGGGTTAAATTCCCAGCTTCTTGTGATCCTGGACAAGTCACTTAAACTTCCATTGCCCTAGGTACAAAACTTAGATTGTGAGTCCACTAGGGACAGAGAAAGTACCTGCAAATATCAAATCAAATATGTCAACCACTTTGGTTGTACCCACAGAAAGGTGGCATATAAAATCCATGACCTCTTGACTCCTTTCTGAGAAGTTCTGAGAGAAAGTGAATGATACATACCTGTAGCAGGTGTTCTCCGAGGACAGCAGGCTGATTGTTCTCACGACTGGGTGACGTCCGCGGCAGCCCCCACCAACCGGAAAAAAGCTTCGCGGGACGGTCGGCACGCAGGGCACGCCCACCGCGCATGCGCGGCCGTCTTCCCGCCCGTGCGCGACCGCTCCCGCCAGTTGAATGACTAGCAAAAGATGAAACACACAACTCCAAAGGGGAGGAGGGAGGGTAGGTGAGAACAATCAGCCTGCTGTCCTCGGAGAACACCAGCTACAGGTATGTATCATTCACTTTCTCCGAGGACAAGCAGGCTGCTTGTTCTCACGACTGGGGTATCCCTAGCTCTCAGGCTCACTCAAAACAAGAACCCAGGTCAATTGAACCTCGCAACGGCGAGGGTACAACAGAAATTGACCTACGAAGAACAACTAACTGAGAGTGCAGCCTGACCAGAATAAATTCGGGTCCTGGAGGGTGGAGTTGGATTTACACCCCAAACAGATTCTGCAGCACCGACTGCCCGAACCGACTGTCGCGTTGGGTATCCTGCTGGAGGCAGTAATGTGATGTGAATGTGTGGACAGATGACCACGTCGCAGCCTTGCAAATCTCTTCAATAGTGGCTGACTTCAAGTGGGCCACTGACGCTGCCATGGCTCTGACACTATGAGCCGTGACATGACCCTCAAGAGCCAGCCCAGCCTGGGCGTAAGTGAAGGAAATGCAATCTGCTAGCCAATTGGAGATGGTGCGTTTCCCGACAGCGACCCCTAGCCTGTTAGAGTCGAAAGAAAGAAACAATTGGGCGGACTGTCTGTGGGGCTGTGTCCGCTCCAAGTAGAAGGCCAATGCTCTCTTGCAGTCCAATGTGTGCAACTGACGTTCAGCAGGGCGGGTATGCGGCCTGGGGAAGAATGTTGGCAAGACAATTGACTGGTTAAGATGGAACTCCGACACCACCTTCGGCAGGAACTTTGGGTGGGTGCGGAGCACTACTCTGTTGTGATGAAATTTGGTATACGGAGCATGAGCTACCAGGGCTTGAAGCTCACTGACCCTACGAGCTGAAGTAACTGCCACCAAGAAAATGACCTTCCAGGTCAAGTACTTCAGATGGCAGGAATTCAGTGGCTCAAAAGGAGGTTTCATCAGCTGGGTGAGGACGACGTTGAGATCCCATGACACTGTAGGAGGCTTGATAGGGGGCTTTGACAAAAGCAAACCTCTCATGAATCGAACGACTAAAGGCTCTCCAGAGATGGCTTTACCTTCCACACGATAATGGTAAGCACTAATAGCACTAAGGTGATTCCTTACTGAGTTGGTCTTGAGGCCAGACTCTGATAAGTGCAGAAGGTATTCAAGCAGGTTCTGTGCAGGGCAAGAACGAGGTTCTAGGGCCTTGCTCTCACACCAAACGACAAACCTCCTCCACTTGAAAAAGTAACTCTTTCTAGTGGAATCCTTCCTAGAGGCAAGCAAGACACGGGAGACACCCTCAGACAAACCCAACGCAGTGAAGTCTACGCCCTCAACATCCAGGCCGTGAGAGCCAGGGACTGACGTCGTTCTGCGAAATGAGAGTCGGAAAACACTCCAATCTCCACGGTTCTTCGGAGGACAACTCCAGAAGAAGAGGGAACCAGATCTGACGGGGCCAAAAAGGCACTATCAGAATCATGGTGCCGTGGTCTTGTTTGAGCTTCAGTAAGGTCTTCCCCACCAAAGGTATGGGAGGATAAGCATACAGGAGGCCGGTCCCCCAATGGAGGAGAAAGGCATCCAACGCTAGTCTGCCGTGTGCCTGGAGTCTGGAACAGAACAGAGGCAGCTTGTGGTTGGTCTGAGAGGTGAAAAGGTCCACCGAGGGAGTGCCCCACTCTCGGAAGATCTTGCGTACCACTCTGGAATGGAGCGACCACTCGTGCGGTTGCATGACTCTGCTCAGTCTGTCGGCCAGACTGTTGTTTACGCCTGCCAGGTACGTGGCTTGGAGAAGCATGCCGAACCGGCACGCCCAACGCCACAGCCCGACGGCTTCCTGACACAGGGGGCGAGATCCGGTGCCCCCCTGCTTGTTGACGTAATACATCGCAACCTGATTGTCTGTCCGAATTTGGATAATTTGGTAGGACAGCCGATCTCTGAAAGCCTTCAGTGCGTTCCAGATCGCTCGGAGCTCCAGGAGGTTGATCTGAAGATCCTTTTCCTGGAGGGACCACAGACCCTGGGTGTGAAGCCCATCGACATGAGCTCCCCACCCCAGGCGAGATGCATCCGTCGTCAGCACTTTCGTGGGCTGCGAAATTTGGAATGGACGTCCCAGGGTCAAATTGGTCCGGATGGTCCACCAGAGCAGTGAAGTGCGGCAACTGGTGGAGAGGCGGATGACATCTTCTAGATTCCCGGTGGCTTGAAACCACTGGGAAGCTAGGGTCCATTGAGCAGATCTCATGTGAAGACGAGCCATGGGAGTCACATGAACTGTGGAGGCCATATGACCCAGAAGTCTCAACATCTGCCGAGCTGTGACCTGCTGAGACGCTCTGGTCTGCGAAGCCAGGGCCAGGAGATTGGTGGCCCTCGCTTCGGGAAGGTAGGCCTGAGCCGTCTGGGTATTCAGCAGCGCTCCTATGAATTCCAGAGACTGGGATGGCTGGAGATGGGACTTTGGGTAATTTATCACAAACCCCAGCAACTCCAGAAGTTGAATAGTGCACTGCATGGACCGGAGGGCTCCTGCCTCCGAGGTGTTCTTGACCAGCCAATCGTCGAGATATGGGAACACGTGCACTCCCAGCTTGCGTAGGTAGGCCGCTACCACCACGAGGCACTTGGTAAACACTCGTGGGGCAGAGGCGAGCCCAAAGGGCAGCACACAATACTGAAAGTGCCGTGCGCCCAGGCGGAATCTGAGATACTGTCTGTGAGCTGGCAGTATCGGTATGTGAGTATATGCGTCCTTTAAATCCAGGGAACATAGCCAATCGTTTTTCTGAATCATTGGCAGAAGGGTGCCCAAGGAAAGCATCCTGAACTTTTCTTTGACCAGGAATTTGTTCAGGCCTCTCAGGTCTAGGATGGGACGCATCCCCCCTGTTTTCTTTTCCACAAGGAAGTACCTGGAATAGAATCCCTGCCCTTCCTGCCCGGGTGGTACGGGCTCGACCGCATTGGCGCTGAGAAGGGCGGAGAGTTCCTCTGCAAGTACCTGCTTGTGATGGGAGCTGAAAGACTGAGCTCCCGGAGGACAATTTGGATGCAGGGAGGCCAAATTCAGGGCGTATCCGCACCGCACTATTTGGAGAACCCACTGGTCGGAGGTTATGAGAGGCCACCTTTGGTGAAAAAATTTTAACCTCCCTCCGACCGGCAGATCGTCCGGTACGGACACTTGTAGGGCGGCTATGTTCCCGTGGATCCAGTCAAAAGCCCGTCCCCGGCTTTTGCTGTGGAGGCGCAGGGGGCTGCTTAGGCGCACGCTGTTGACGAGAACGAGCGCGCTGGGGCTGTCCCTGTGCCTGGCGAGGCCTTCGGGCCGGCTGGTTGTACCTACGCTTCGCAAAAGAGTAAGGTGCAGCCTGCCGGGCCCGGGAAAAACGTCCACCTGTGGAGGTGGATGCTGAAGGCGCCCGGTGGGAGAGCTTGTCGAGAGCGGTTTCCCGCTGATGCAGTTGGTCCACCATCTGCTCGACCTTCTCACCAAAAATGTTATCCCCCCGGCAAGGGACGTCGGCCAGTCTCTGCTGGGTGCGGTTGTCCAGGTCAGAGGCACGCAGCCATGAGAGCCTGCGCATCACTATACCTTGGGCCGCAGCACGAGATGCCACGTCACAGGTGTCATAAATACCCCTGGACAGGAACTTTCTGCACGCCTTCAGCTGCCTGACCACCTCCTGATAAGGCCTGGACTGCTCCGGCGGGAGCTTATCGACCAGGTCCGCCAGCTGTTGCACATTGGTCCGCATGTGGATGCTCATATAGAGCAGGTATGACTGGATGCGGGTCACGAGCATGGAGGATTGGTAGGCCTTCCTCCCAAACGAGTCTAGAGTGCGAGACTCCCGCCCCGGGGGCGCCGAGGCGGTATCCCTCGAACTCCGTGCCCTCTTGAGAGCAGAATCCACGACCGCCGAGTCATGGGGCAATTTGGGCCGCATTAACTCTGGGTCAGAGTGGATCCTGTACTGGGACTCTGCTTTCTTGGGAATGGTGGGGTTAGTTAATGGTCGCACCCAGTTCCGAAGCAGTGTCTCCTTGAGGACATTGTGCAGCGGTACCGTGGAGGACTCTCTAGGTGGTGATGGATAGTCGAGGACCTCGAGCATCTCGGCCCTCGGCTCTTCCACAGAGACCACGGGAAAGGGAATGCTGATAGACATATCCCGCACAAAGGAGGCAAAGGAGAGACTCTCAGGAGGCGAGAGCTTCCTCTCCGGTGAAGGCGTGGGGTCCGAGGGAAGGCCCGTAGACTCCTCTGAGGAGAAATATCTAGGGTCCTCCTCTTCCCCCCACGAGTCCTCATCCTCGGTATCGGACATAAGCTCATGTAGCTGAGTCCTGAACCGGGCCCGGCTCGACGTCGAGGCACCAAGGTCTCGGTGTCGTCGAGCGGTGGGCTCCCGCGTCGGCAGGGACGGAGCTCCCTCCATCGACGTCGACGGGGACTCCACCTGCGTGGCGGTCGAGACCGGCACCGCAAGCGGCGGCGGTGTCGACTGCCCCGGCGCCGGGCTAGAGCTCGCCGGCGCCACAGTCATCGGCGCCGAGGGCGCAAGCACCCCCGGCGCCGGCACAGCCTGGCGCATCAGCCCTTCCAGGATCCCCGGAAGGATGGCTCTGAGGCACTCGTCCAGGCCCGCTGCCGGGAAAGGCGGTGGGGCCGGTAGGGGTGTCGGTGCCAGAGTCTGATGGGAGCCAGGAGACGACACCGAGGTGCCGGGACCCTGTTGCGTCGGCACCTCTATCACCGACGGGGATCTCTCCTCTCGATGGAGACGCTTCGGCGTCGACTCCTCTCCGATATGCATCGAGGGCGACCGGTGACGGCGCTTCTTATCCTTCTTCCGATGCCCGTCACCGGTGCCGGGAGGCATGGAGGAGGAGGATGACGATCCCCCTCGGTCTCGAGGGACCGGGTCAGACAGGGTTCGGTCCCGTGGGCCATGGGCTGAGGGAGTGACCGGGGCCGACTGCCCACGCGGCCTCTCACCTCTACCCTCACCGGCGGACCGGCGGGCCGACGGGACCTGTTCTCCTGGGGTCGATGCCATCGGTGCCGATGTCTCGGGCATCGATACCGGTACCGAAGGGCCGGGCGTCGATACCGATGCCGTCGAGGTCGACGTCGAGGGGCCGGCGCAAGTTCCAAAAATACGGTCCCGTTGAACTTGCCTCGCAACCTGAGTCCGTTTCCGGAGACCGAGACACAGGGGACACGACTTGAAATTGTGCTCCGGCCCGAGGCACTGGAGGCACCAAGCGTGGGTGTCGGTCTGCGAGATGGGCCGGCCGCACCGACCACACTTCTTAAATCCACTCGGGACCTTCGAGGACATCGACGGAAAAATCGCGTCGGCGAAATTAAAGTCGTCGATGGTGGCGGAAATCACACCTCGAAAGATGAAAACGATCGTGCGGCCACTAGGCCGCAATGCAACGTCCCCGCTGGAAGCGAGGGAAAATGGGAGCGCGTGCTCCTTTTTTTTTTTTTTTTCGAAAAGAAAAAGTGGAGCGCGCGGCAACTAAATAAAAGAAGAAATAAAAGAAGAAGTTCGCGTAAACGCGACGGTTTTCCGGGGCTGAAAAAGAGAGAGCGGCACAGGCACGACTCTCTCCAGGCGCGGAAAAAAAGGAACTGGCGGGAGCGGTCGCGCACGGGCGGGAAGACGGCCGCGCATGCGCGGTGGGCGTGCCCTGCGTGCCGACCGTCCCGCGAAGCTTTTTTCCGGTTGGTGGGGGCTGCCGCGGACGTCACCCAGTCGTGAGAACAAGCAGCCTGTTTGTCCTCGGAGAAAAGCAATAACAAATAGCCTCTAGCAGACACTGCAGGACCTAGTTTAATCTTATGGGGAAAACAAGAGAGAGAGAAAAGCAAGCATTATTAACTAGTTTCCACAGTGTACAACCCTTTTCCCATAGTTTTAAACTGAAACTTTTTCTAGAGGTAGAGACATAACAGCCAAAGAACTTTAAAAAGATAGGAGGAAGTCTCAAATCTTGTTCTAAAAGACAGTTATTTTCTGTTCTTTGGTTGCTGGAGAGGTAGCACTGCCACTGACCTGAATTAGGTGTTAATTAAGGTGTGAAAAAATAGAATATATGCAGAGGTTATTAAGGGCAATCTGATTACTTAGCTTTAAAGGATCTGTTTGAAGCAGTCCTCAGATTCAAAACTATATAAAGAGGAAAGGTCCCGCTTAACTTTTTTTCTGAGAATTTCTGAGAGAAGAGGACATTGCTCTGGTAAGTGAACATTATTTTGCTTTGTGCTTTGGGAACTAAAGGATTGGGGTTAAAAGGAGGAATTGTACACTGGTGATAGGCAGAATAAAAATATAAAAAAAGCAAACTTTATCAACTAATCTCAATACTCTTTTCCCCCTAGTTTTGAACTTTGTGCCACAGCATTAACAGCAGGCACTGCAGGACCTAGTTTAGTCTTTATCCTGCCCACCCCTAGCACAACAAGGAGTGCTCTTTTAGAGTTTTAATTACGTTTCATTACTTTCTAAGAAGAAAACACTAAATAAATCACACAATATACAATATAAACTAAAGACATTTTTATATTAGGCTAATATCCTTAACATCTTAGCAAGTTTTAAATTATTAAAAAACTCAAAAATGCTAAGATGGAGTCAGCAGTCCAGCAGGGAGAGAGTTGCTATCCAGTCTTTTGCACTGAGTGTCACATGAAACCACTGGGAAGCTAGGGTCCATTGAGCTGATCGCATGTGAAGATGGGCCATGGGAGTCACATGAACTGTGGAGGCCATGTGGCAATCTCAACATCTGCCGAGCTGTGATCTGCTGAGATGCTCGTACCCAGGAAACAAGGGACAGAAGATAGTCTGTCCTTGTCTCAGGAAGGTAGGCATGAGCAGTCTGGGAGTCTAGCAGAGCTCCTATAAATTCGAGTCTTTGTACTGGAAGAAGATGGGACTTTGGATAATTTATCACAAACCCTAGTAGCTGCAGGAGTTGAATAGTCATCTGCATGGACTGTAGAGCTCTTGCCTCTGAGGTGTTCTTTACCAGCCAATCGTCGAGATAAGGGAACACATGCACTCCCAGCCTGCGTAGAGACGCCACCACTACTGCCAGGCATTTTGTGAACACCCTGGGCGCAGAGGCGAGACCAAATGGTAGCACAGAGTACTGAAAATGCTGTGTTCCCAGACAAAATCGAAGATACTGTCTGTGAGCTGGCAGTATCAGGATGTGAGTATAAGCATCCTTTAAGTCCAGAGAGCATAGCCAATCGTTTTTCTGAATCATGGGAAGAAGGGTGCCCAGGGAAAGCATCCTGAACTTTTCTCGGACCAGATATTTGTTCAGGGCCCTTAGGACTAGGATGGGACGCATCCCCCCTGTTTTGTTTTCCACAAGGAAGTACCTGGAATAGAATCCCAGCCCTTCCTGCCCCGGTGGCACGGGCTTGACCGTAATGGTGCTGCGAAGGCCGGAGAGTTCCTCTGCAAGTACATGCTTGTGCTGGAAGCTGAAGGACTGAGCTCCTGGTGGGCAATTTGGAGGTTTGGAGATCAAATTGAGGGAGTATCCTAGCCGGACTATTTGGAGAACCCACCGGTCGGAGGTTACAAGAGGCCACCTTTGGTGAAAAAACCTTAACCTCCCTCCTACCGGTAGATCGTCCGGCACAGACACTTTTATATCGGCTATGCTCGCCTGGAGCCAGTGAAAAGCCCGTCCCTTGCTTTTGCTGGGGAGCTGCAGGGGCCTGTTGAGGCGCACGCTGTTGATGTGAACGAGCGCGCTGGGGCTTAGCCTGAGCAGGCTGTCGGGCAGGTGGATTGTACCTAAGTTTATTGTAAGCGTAGGGAGCATTCCTCCTCCCCCCATAAAAACGTCTACCTGATGAGGTAGATGCTGAAGGCGTCCGGTGGGAGAGTTTGTCGAATGTGGTGTCCCGCTGGTGGAGCTGTTCGACCCGCTCACCAAAAATGTTATCCCCCCGGCAAGGAGCATCTGCAATCCGCTGCTGGACTCTATTCTCCAGGTCAGAGGCACGCAGCCATGAGACTCTGCGCATCACTATACCTTGAGCAGCGGCCCTGGACGCAACATCAAAAGTGTCGTAAACACCCCTGGACAGGAATTTGCGACATGCCTTCAGCTGCCTGACCACCTCCTGAAAAGGCTTGGCCTGCTCTGACGGGAGCTTATAGACCAAGTCCGTCATCTGCCTCACATTGTTCCGCAAGTTGGTCCTCGTTTAGAGCTGGTAGAACTGAATCTTGGACACGAGCATAGCAGAATTGTAGGCCTTCCTCCCAAAAGAGTCCAGAGTCCTAGACTCCCACCCCGGGGACCCCGAGGCGTAATCTCTAGTACTCTTGACTTTCTTGAGAGCCAGATCCACAACTCCAGAGTCATGAGGCAATTGGGTCTTCATCAACTCTGGGTCCCCGTGGATCCGATACTGGGACTCAATCTTTTTGGGGATAGTGGGATTACTTAAGGGTTTCGTCCAGTTCGCCAACAATGTCTGCTTCAGGACATTATGAAGGGGAACAGTGGACGACTCCTTAGGTGGCGAAGGATAATCCAGGACCTCGAACATCTCAGCCTATGGCCATTCCCCAGACAAAGGACGAGAAAGACAGACTCTCAGGGGGAGAAAGCTTTCTCTCTGGCGAAGGAGTGGGATCAGAAGGAAGACCACAAGACTCCTCATCAGAGAAATATCTTGGGTCTTCCTCTGCCTCCCACGAGGCCTCACCTTCGGTATCAGACACCAGTTCACGAACTTCAGTCTGAAGCCGAGCCCGTCTCAATGCCAAGGAACTAAGTCCCCTATGGCGATGTCCTTCTCGACGTCGACGGGGAGTCAACTTGGGTGGCCGCGGACGCCGATGCCGCAAGCGGTACCAGCGTCACAGTCCTCACCACAGGCGGGGAGCCAATCGCCGCATCTCTCGACGGTACCGACGGCGCAAGCACCGGTGGTACCGGAGCAGAAGGTCACAGCAGTCCTTCCAGAATCCCCGGAAATATGGCTCGGAGGCGCTCGTCTAGAGTGTCCGTCGAGCAAGGCTGTGGGGCCGGTACCGGTGACGAGGACAGAATCTTTCTGGGGTGTGGAGGCGGTACCGGGCTGTCCGGAGAAGTGTGCATCGACACCTCCTGAATGGAGGGTGAGCAGTCCTCCCGGCGTCAATGCTTTCTGGGTGCCGATTCCCTCGGCGCCCCGGAGCTCTCGGTACCGTGACGGAAAGGTGACTGATGATGGTGCTTCTTCACCTTCGCTTGAAGCACGTCAGCGTACCGACGAGGAGGACGTGGAATCCACACGTCTCCTTGGGGCTGGGTGCGAAGAAGGGCGGTCCCGGGGGGTCTGTACCGCAGGAGCCCTAAAGGCAGGTGGAGACCCACTCGATGGCTCACTGCTACCAGCGTGGGATCTCTGGACAGACATCACCTGCGCTCCGGACATCGATGCCGACGTCGATGCCGGCGATGACCTGGGTACCGCTGGCTCCGTCGACGTCGAAGGACTGGACTGGGCTCCGAACAACAGGTTCCACTGAGCCAATCTCACCGCCTGGGTCCTCTTTGTTAGCTGAAGACACAGCGTGCAGGCGTTGGGACAATGACCAGCCCCAAACACTGAAGACACGAGATGTGCCTATCAGTGAGCGAGATTGTCCGGCTGCACCGCGTGCACTTCTTGAAGCCGCTGGCAGGCTTCGAGGACATGGGCGGATAAATCGCGCCGGCGAGGTCAAAATTTGCGATGGTGCTGAAAACAAGACACCAAAAAAGGGAAAAAACCCGCACGGGCGGCCAAAATGGCCGCTCACGACAAAGAAAGGAAACTTAAGGGGAAAAACTAAAGAAATCGAGGAAACTTTTTTTTTTTTAACGGAGAACACGAGTGAACTCGTAAACACCCCGAAACTCGGCGAAAAAGTCAAAGAACAGTGGCGAAAACGCAGTGGGAGCCTCTCTGTGACACAGAACTGCCGTAAAACCGCCATCCTGAGCTGCGGAAAAGAAGAGACTGAGGAGCACGCTCGCGCTATGGGTGGGAAGATGGTCGCGAATGCGCGGTTCGTGCATGTTCCCGCGGGGGCTAGCAAACTTTGTTGCTAGGAAGATCTTCCGATCTGGGGCTGCCGTCAGACATCACCCAATCATAAGAACAAGCAGCCTGCTTGTCCTCGGAGAAAGGGCCTAATCGTTGTTTGAACAGGATTGTCTTTGAAGTTATGAGAGACCCCAGGTTGAAGGAAGGAGAACAAACCTAAAGTACAAGGTGCTTATCTTTAGATAAGCATTGCAATTGAAAACTGCTTTTCTCCTTCTGCAAATAGTATTTTTAGTTTAACTAAGAAGTCTCAGTGATTGTTTGAATTTCTTTGTCAATAGTTGAGAGAATATTGTGTATTATACATGTTTTGCTTTTTCTTCAAACCATCTGTATCCCACCTATATCAGTCAAAGACCCTTTTTAGTTTTTACTGACCTATCAATTTCCTTGAATAAAACTGACTGTTAGCTGACCCACTGATGTACACTGTTTTTCATCTATGTAATTCTGTACTCTCCTTTTGTCAAGCAAGAAGCTCATGAGAAGAGAAATCATTGCCAGTATGATCACTCATGAAACTTCTTAATTGCTAGCAATTATACCTCTGAATAAATGAAACTTAACTGACCACTTTGTCTTGAAGTGTTAAATAGCAGCCCAAATCCACAGCATATATATGAGTATATGTGCACATATTTACGCAAATGCCAAAATTTTGCCTAAATGCTATTCTGTAAATATGCACATATCTTACATAACTAGTATTTTACAGGTAGGCATAGAGATGGGCAGAATCTGGATCGAACATAGCTCAAACATGTATATCTTATAGAATACTATAAGTTATGCACATTTCTCCAGAATTTGGGCATGAGAGTTTACACCAGTTCTGTGACTGGCATAACAACCTGCACCTATTAAAGGCACCTATGTCAACTCCTACATTAGTATTCTATAAAGGACAGCAGGTGCCCAATTTTCTGTAGAGAAAGGTGCCAGGATCTCCCGCTGAGCAGTTTCCCCTTCTAGTGGCAGCAGGACAGGGCCGTGCCAAGGGTCTATGGCGCCCCCCTGCAGAAGATCAGTTGGCGCCCCCAACCCCCCCCCCCCCCGGCGGACGAACAGTTGGCGTGCGCCCCCCCTCCCCCCCCGTGAAAATGATCGCTGCCCTCCCATCCACGCTCCTCTCTCCCCTGCCCTCCCGCTCCCATGTCCCAACTGCCCGCCCTCTTCTCCCCCCCCAAGATCCCTTTTAAATTTTCCTCCGTCCGGCAGCGAAGGCGCAGCGTCAGTGAAGGAGGCGGCGCTCCCGACGTCTCTACTAGTCTTCCCTTCGCTCAATGTCCCGCCTTCTTCTGACGTCATTTCCTTGACGTCAGAAGAAGGCGGAACACTGAGCGAAGGGAAGACTAGTAGAGACGTCGGGAGCACCGCCTCCTTCACTGACGCTGCGCCTTCATTGCCGGACGGAGGTAAATTTAAAAGGGATCTTGTTGGGGGGGAGAAGAGGGCGGGCAGTTGGGACATGGGAGCGGGAGGGCGAGGTAAGCATGGTGTGGCGGGGCGCCCCCCAGAGGACGGCGCCCTCCTGCTGTGCTTACCTTGCTTACCGTGTTGGCACGGCCCTGCAGCAGGAGATGCTGTAATAAAAGTCATCTCCTGCTGTCAAGGGACCAGTCTTGTCATAAGAGCCATGACTGGTCCCACAGCAGCAGATGATGGTGTTTTATTAAGGCATCTCCTGCTGCCACTAGAAGGGGAGGCAACTGTGGGTGTTACAGGTCACGACATCAGGGTGTGTCAGAGATGAAGCTGTCAGTGGGTATGGGTGGATCTGAGAGCAAGGCCATAGCTGGGAATAGGTGGAGTTGGTGGGGCTAGGGGCATGCCCTAAATCTCCCTCTGAAAAATTTTATCCCCTTGGCAGCTCTGCTTTGCCACTATGAATGATATCCTCCTATCAGTACCCAAATATCAAATGACCCACTTAAGCTAACACCAAAGATACAGAGCATATTTTATTTTTATTGAACTAAACATATCAAAAGTGATATTTCCACATTTCTTGTAGAAAGTGTAAATATAATATAACATAATATAAAACTGCACTTACCCTTTCTCCCTCTGGTGACAACATTGCTAAAATATCATTAGTAAACACCTTTTCATGTTCACCATCACTATCAGACCCATCAGTAGGGGACATAAGAGCAAACTCTAGCTTAACAATAGCATCAAAGCATTTTCTTAAATGAGGTTGAACAGCTTGAGGATTTCGTGTCTGAGCCAGAATTTCCAGAAGTTCATCATTAGACAAGAAGTAAAATCTGATAGAAAATATAAATATTTAAAAAATCATGATTTCATATATAGAATTTATTAGTATTCTATTTCAAATGAGACAATATTGAAAACATTCAAGGGACTATTACCATGCTTTTCTATCAAAGAAAATTATTACAGGATCTGAAGTACACTGCAGAACCTGAATACCATAGTTTTGTGAATCCTATGATAATTTTCTAGGCCATTCCATGGCTGTGAATTTTACACATTCCTGGTCACGGTAAGGTAACATAGTGATACCCCCCCCCCCCCCCCCCCCATCCCAGGGCCACCGTGTTTTAAAGGAGCTTCCAATGTAAACATGATTCTCACAAATATTATAGGAGCCAGCTCTTTGGGTACCAGTGGGTCCTGAGCACCTTCAATATTGAACAAGTTCCTTCAATGTGTAAATAAAGGGGTGTCACGGAACGCCTAGCACACACCTGGGGCTAACCCTGCAGCAACCTGGAGGGTCTGTCCCCAGCACTGCTCAGGTCCGCCTGCGCCTGCAGCTTGTGCTCTGTAGTAGCACCCTCCTCCCCACTGACTAGGTCTCACTTGCCTCTGGGTGCGTCTCCCACTTTCAAGTTATTCTCCAGTGATTTCTAGGCTACTGGGGCCACATTCTCAGGGGTCCCACAGTTCCTAGAAAACACCCACAGACCAAAACTACAAATAAGCTAATAAGGTTTATTGTGACAAAATTAGAATGGTGAACAGAATTAAAATAGATGGAAACAGGTAACTGAATAAGGATCAATATTAAAACTGTCTAAACACTTTGTCAGTATCTGAGTAGTGCCTGGGAAGCTTCAGGAAATTAACTTTTCGCTAGCCTTGAACAGGGTCTAAGGACAGAGATGTTTACCTCTGTGCTCCCATACTGAGACTAAAGATTTCTAGCAGATTCAATCAGAGCCCAAAGCATAAACACTGAGGGGCTTCTGAACAACAGCAGTGCAGATTACTTCTGCTCAGCTTAGGCAGGAAGAAGAAACTGTCACTTTACAAACAAAGGACAGATACCACCTGCTGGCCAAACAAGGGAAATGCACATCATAAAAAATAGCTATACAATTTACAAGCAGGAAAATTCCCTGTTTTGCCACAGGGGGTAATTTGTATTGTGTTTGGCACCTCCAATCATTGAGAAATGTTGATACTTATGCTCCCACGCCCTTTTAAAAGAAATCATCATTGATCCATGACCCTTTTACTGCCCCTCATGCAAGGTATCCTATTAAGCCTGTAAAAATGAGATCATTAAATGTCCTACGTAAGTGTCCCACCCCCAGTTCTGCCGCCCTGTCCCCTTTTGAAAAGTTATCTCCCTTCAACATAAGCCTCATTTATGACCTTCCTCCAGGCCTACCATCTAGACCTGGTGTCTAGTTGGAGAAAGGAGTGATCTCATTTGCTCATGCCCTGCCAGAGTTATTTTCCAAAATGCTATCAGCTGATCTTAAGTCCCTCACACATGAAGCACAATGTAGTTCTTAGGGTGAGACGGCACTATCTGCAAATTACTACAGCAGAGCAGGGGCAAGTAGGGATCATACTCGCTGTCTACTAGACGTTGTGGATTTGAAGTGTTAATATGTGTCACAACTTGAGACTCATCCACTGGAATAGTGGTGGGCTGAGTTCTATAGCCTAAGCTGCTGAAAAGCACTGACTAGGCCTGAAAATCTGATGATGGCCTTGTAGCTGAGTGCCTACAGAAGCAGGACCGCTTGGCAAGCCTTATTAGGATCTTGTCATGTCTGTGGCCGTGACCACCCTCAGCCTTACCTTCTTTCTGGGGGTCAGCAGCTCTGCTGGCTTCTGTCTGTGTTTGTCTTGTCTCTAGTCTCTGTGCTGATTGCTTCACTAGACCTCACCTGTGTGGGCTATGCCTCTCTAGGGAGCCAGAATCTAAGATGGCTGCCACCGGCTCTGTGCCAGCTTCCAAGATGGCTCCTGCTTGTCTTTCCTGTGGGCTCACTTCCTATATGTGTCAAGCCTCTCTTTCGGGTCAGTGTACTTCCTGCTTCTATCCTACTGCAGGTGACTCATCAGTGAGAGCCTTCATAAGGAAGTGCTGTGCTTGCAGTCAGTGCCTTTGCATAAGTGTTATGCTCTTAGGCCAGGTCAGGTTAGTAAGTGTCTGCTGCACTACTGCTTAGCCTCTCTCTGGGTTCCAGCCCAGTTTCTTTCTGTGTCTCTGTTGTCCTTCCGTGGGGGGTCTTCCCTGCCATTGTCTGTCTGTGGACTGTGGGTCCTTCCTGGCTTACCCTGTGTTTGGGGTGAAGCCTCTGTTCCTGGCTTACCCTGTGTTTGGGGTGAAGCCTCTGCTCCAGGCTTACCCTGTGTTGGGGTGAAACCCCTGTTCCTGGCTTACCCTGGGTTGGGGTGAAGCCTTTGTCTGGGTTTGTTCTCTGTATGCGAAGCCTCAGCCTTTGTGGGTTCCCCAGTCAGTGTGTGGAACGGCTGTGGCTTCAGACCCTTGGCCTGTTCTTCCTGGTTACACTGTTTGCTGTGCTGCCTGCCCAAGACCCTTGGCCTGTTATTCCTGGTTTGCTCTCTTTACCCTGAACCCTGCCTTGCCTAGCCTGTGTGCCTACCCTGCTTGTATATCCTGAGGGTATATCCTGAATCCTGTATCTGTCTGGCTAGTGTGTTTTCCTGGGTGATTATTCCTGTATCCTGTCTCCACCTAGCTAGAGGGTTTACCCTGTGGGTATTCCCGGATCCCTGTTCTGCCTAGTGTGTTGCTGCCCTAGTCCTTGCTCCTGCTAGCTTCTGTACGCCTTGTGTTCCTTGGTCTGTCTTCTGGGTCTTGCTAGTGGCTGTGCAGCAGCACACTGTCTGAGTCTAGTTCCGTGCCCTGTCGCCCTCGTGTATCCCAGACCCAGGGTGGGTCCTCTGGATCTTCAGTTCCTGCCTTATCCTGCAAGTCCTGCCGGCCGCCTGCACTTCAGAGCTCAACTCCGGAGGAACGGTGGCTAGGTGCAGGTGAAGCTGTTCCTGTCTCATCTGTTCTAGTTGCCTGCCTTTTACTACTCCAGTCCAGAGTTCCAGTACTGCTCTTCTGTGTTTCAGTCCCGAGGTGGTCTTGCCTGCCGCTGCCGCTCCTCGGCAGTGGCCCAAAGGCTCACGAACTCCAGTCCTGCCTCGAGGACCTGACAGAATGCTAAGGCCCTTGAGAACGCAACAGATCTAGTGTGACATTCAAATACGGTGTAAGGGCCAAGATGGAGGAATTAATGGCAAAAATAGTAAGAAGTTTGGTTCATAAGATGGAGTCTGCTTTTGTAAAGATGGCATCCTGGATCATGAGATATGAATACTATTCTCTCTATATTAGGGAAGATGTTTACAGTTCAGGAAATGGCAGTTATTAAGAAATATCAGACAGGAGGGGGAAGGTGGGCACCTGATCTGCGGTTAAGTATGATTCACATATGAAAAAAAAACTGTGTCCTCATTGAATTGAATGGCCAGCAGATGCTACTTAAGGTCTGCAAATCTAGGCGGAGTTTGGAATTTTCCCCAACTCTACCCAGAGGGCAGAACTACGGTCGGTCCACCTGAGAATCTGACTGATGAATGTGCCAGATTGAAGTTCCAATTGGTGAGAATAAAGATTATTTCTAACACTTACTCTCTTAGTCTGTGATTCCTTGACTGCCTATCTGTTTCTCTGAACACCCCTACCCAAATAGTGTTCACATAAGTAAGGTGTCTTCTACTCCTCAGTACATTATGTGGGAGAATAGATGGCCAAAAATACACATAGACACCAGAACTCAGAAAGCCGAGGTCCTGGGTCTCAGGTTTAAAATGAGCCTTCCGACACCCCCTCTTCACCTCCGTGTCAAAATGAGTCCTCTGAAACCCACCCTTCATCTCCGTGGGCATGGGTCCCCCGGAGGTCTAGAGAGGGGTAATTAAAACAGAAGTTAGGCCTTAGGTAGGTCAATAATGGGCAGGGGCCTGAACAGAGATAAACTTTTCAAACTGAAAGTTAGGCTTCTGAGGGGCATTTCATTTTTTTCAAGTGGGGTGGAAGTGTCATGGGAAAGAGGACAACAAAAAAGAACACAGACAACTAATGATTTGAATAAAGAGGGGTGGTGTAATCTTTTTACAGTGCCAGCCTGTAATAGTTGCCCTGGGAACATCAGTTCATAAGTTAGCATGCTGATACTCCCAGAGGAAAGATAATTATGGGAATAACACAACTTGCAAACATTAGTGCAAGCTGCTTTATTCTACTTCCATAATCATATGGTAATTTGGATGCATTCACATGCAACGCAACTCATTGTGTTTAATGTGCATTGCACCTGATTCATTCTGCATGAAAGCTGATACTGCTGAATAACGTGTATTACTTTAATTAAAAAAAAACTTTCTGTACCACCATACTTTTGGTGCTAGAGCTGTTTACAGTAAATCATAAATCAAAACAGCCAGAGAGTAAACAGAAAGCAGAGAACAGAAACCAGCAAGGTGGGGCAAAGGATAATGAGAAAATCTGTGTCTGCTGGTCAAATCCTATGGTATTCCTAGCCTAACAGCAGCATCAAAAGCCTGACCAAAGAAATATGTTTTTAACCCTGTCTTAAATTTAACAAAAGAATAGTTCTTTATGGAGATAAGAGGGAATGACATGGCGATAGCCACTAAGGCTTTATGTAAGCCACATTGAGCCTGCAAAAAGGTGGGAAAATATGGGATACAAATGCAACAAATAAATAAATAAATTCCAGAGGGAGGAGGTTAAAGGTAAAATGCTGAAGGTTGGGTTGACTGCAGGAGGACATGGTAGGGGAATCACCAGCAGATTCTCCTGCTGGGAGTGCAGAGATCTGAAAGGTGTGTAGGGAATGAGCATAAAAGATCATTGGGATTCTCAAATGAAGAACTTTAAACACATTAATGAGAATTTTAAATTTTTTTTGTAAGTAAAATGCTTCTGTGCAAGAATGAGAGACACAAGATCATATTTACATGCATGAACTAATTTAACATGGACAAATTGTAACTGCTTTAAAGCAGAATAGCCTAGACCAGGGGTAGGCAACTCCGGTCCTCGAGAGCCGCAGGCAGGTCAGGTTTTCAGGATATCCACATTGAATACTGTGACAAGGCTACATCCCTGATGTATAAAATGAAGCAGCAAAACCCTAAACTACATCTCCCAGAATGCATTTCCAGTCCCAGCAGTGAGAGCCCAGGGGATAGGCAAGCTGGCCTTATACCGTCTCTGACCACAAGAGGGAGGGAGAATGAAGGAGCCCAGTTCCCCTGGACCCACAATCAGTATATCATGCTGCCCACCTGTAATAGGGAGGGGTGGGGTGAGAAGCAGGAGTAGGATTGGATGGAAGAGGGGAGTTAATCAGGCTGAGCAGGGAGAAGAAACCAGAAGGGATTGGAAGCTGGAGAGCCTGGGGAGAGCAGCACCTGAAGGGTTGAAACTATATTGTTTTGGAAGTTATTCTGATTTAAACCCTGCTTAAAGAAAGAAGCCTGATTGTGGTTAAACCTGTTTGCAATGGGGAAAACTTGACTGTTTGATTATTTTGGAAGGACTATGTTGAATCTGAAGGACTTGTTTGGACTCCATCAGGGAACACAAATACCTTTTGTGTAAACTTATGTCTATGGGCCCCAGGTATGCATTGCCTTTGTAGTTCCAACATGTGTTCCCATGACACAGCTTCTGAGGTGACTTTTGTTACTCGGGTCCTGTTCAGAAGTTTGAGGCTTTCCAGGGGGGGATCAGGATAAACTGCATGTTATTCCCTGTGAAATGTCACTTGTGGCTACTGGCGATAAGAGCATTGGAATAGTGAGTCAGGCTTGGCTTCTTTTACAGCTTGGGAAGATGATGGTCAAACACCCTGTAATCATCACCACAAATCAAGCTGAGGAATTTTTAATTGGAAATGACCTCTTGCAGAGGCTGCAGCCTATTTTGGATTATGTTCAGGAAGTGGTCTGGTCATAAATTAACCGCTCAATTCCTTATGCGAGAGTTAAGCATGTGAGCACAATTGAAGGTTCCAGCATTCAGCAGATCCACACCTTTTGGAGCTCTGGTTGGATACCGCTTCTAAAAAGGATCATGAACATAGTTAAGTAATCAGAGTCAGGAAGGATTGGATGGCTGACATTATTCTTAATTCTGATAATTTGGAGATTGTTCTTGTCCAGATGGACTCACCGACTGCATAAGATCAGCCAAGGATGTACCTCAGGTAACCGCTTCTGCTTTTTCCAATCCTGTCATAACACATCCTAGCAGGTTTGCTGACCTTCACTGAGATGCACAGTCCGACTGGATGGTACCCAGTCACCTCAGGCCAATCTGTTGTTACTCAGTGGCATCTCCTTGATCAGTGAACCACCTTCCCAGAACCCTGTGATGCCTATGCAGATCCCATTTGTCAAGTGTCCTTCCACTATTGTGCAGGTACCTGGGCAAGGTGCCAAGCCTTTCATGGGGATTAGTGGCTTACCCTTGGCCTTGGGTATGAAGACTTTCATCCACCTCTTCTCTATTGTCCAAGGCCTGCAACAGCCCTTATGTTTGGGTTCGAATTGCTTCGTCAGATAGAGAGTTTCTGTGGATTTGATAAATCAAGTACTTTGGAGTAGAATGCAATGTACCCTGTGGAGTCCCAGGGCATGAGTTCCAGCCTGAAGTCTGGACAGACCAAACCTCAGGTCTCTGAAGCAATGTGTGCTGAAGATGTGTGGAGTCCGGAAGGGTTGAAGCCTTTTCTCGCAAGCTCTGCCAGAAACAAGGCCAGAGACTCCTGGACACAGTGGTATTCTTCGATTCTCTTGATGCTTTACCTTGCCTGGAGGTGACTGCTTCTTCCTTTCCCTTATTAGTCATCAGTTCTCAGCCTGAAGATGTCATTTCTGCTGGAGAACCTCTTGATTTTCTTGTAGTGGAGTCCTTTCCTGATGTTGAGGTAAGTTTGTGTCTATCATTGGCAGGCTACCTTCCTCTTGGGACATCTGCCAGGGGAGGAGGGGGAGACACCTGAATGTCTCTTTACCTCACCCAGAGGCCTCATCTCTCTTGAGCTGGTCTGACCATATGATGCAATGTGTTCTCAAGTACAATTAGAGGATGACTTCTTGCTTCTGTCTAGAAGGTTGTCTTTACCCCAGATGCCTAGAACGGTGCATTCTATTGAAACTTCTTCTCTGCAGGAGGAAATTGAAGAGCAGGTGGAAATTTCATCCAGTCAACCTTTCTATGAGTTTGCTGCCATGATGAAAGATCTGCCAGGGGAACAAGCTGATGTTTCTACTACTGATGAAAAAGAGAAGATGCAGTTGACTGAGTTCCTGTACAAGGACCTCTTTGCTATAGACTCTTATGCTTGTGGACTTACTGACCTGCATGCTACAAGTAAGTGCCAATCATACCATCATTACCATCCTGAAGAAGTATGTGTCAACTTCTGATAAGGATTGGGTTATGAAGTGCCCGTTGATCCTCATAGCCATTTGTGCCACTCCTCAATTGTTCCACAGGAGTGTTTCTTTTTGAAATAACAATAGGTAGGTAGATGTTGTTACTTATTCATGTGTTGTACAGAATTAATGATGTGAACTTATCCAATGTTACTACCGACCATGAATATCTCACTCATTTACGCCAACATTTGCAGAGTTTGTTTGCCTTTGCTCAAAAAAATTTGGCATGTAGAATTAGAGATAGAAAAGCCTACTATGAACAAGGGACTACCTCTGAGGAATACCAAATTGGTGATAAGGTATTCTATTTCACTTTTGCCCAAACCAAGGCAAAAGCAAATAAATTTCTGTACAGTTAGCATTGGTCCATTTCATATTGTGGAAAAAGCTTCATCTGTAGCATACCAAATTTGTCTTAAGAAAATTACTCAAGGTGAAGATTCCCTTAAATGGGTCCACCTCAATCAGTTGAGATAGTCACTACAGTCAATTTGCCTGATATGCACATTGTTGAAATGAACCAAACTAACCATGAAGCAGAATAGGTTCTTATTTTTTTTTGTTACATTTGTACCCTGCGCTTTCCCACTCATGGCAGGCTCAATGCGGCTTACATGGGGCAATGGAGGGTTAAGTGACTTGCCCAGAGTCACAAGGAGCTGCCTGTGCCTGAAGTGGGAATCAAACTCAGTTCCTCAGTTCCCCAGGACCAAAGTCCACCACCCTAACCACTAGGCCACTCCTAGTTGTTTTTCAGATGCAGAAACAAGTTTTGAAGATTCTGTTCCTAGTTTCCCTGTTGATTGGAGCTGTTGCCAAATTGATTGACCCTGGTCTCATACCTGGCGTGTTCTTCAAGATGTTCCTGACTTCCTGATTACCCACTTCTCGATTGTTACTCAGAAAGTCTTTCCCTTGATCCCTTCTGTTTTCCATCATCCAGTCCTGTTTGTTTGATTGCTGTTTCCAAGAATTATCTTGTTAATCTTGGATGTGTTTCGTGTACATCCTATTGACCTTGCTCTGGAACTGTGATCACTTCTCATGTTTAAAGACTCACACTATTGAACTTGCTGTTGATCGAGATGACATTAAAGTTGCTGACTGCAAACATGGTTCTTCTCCTGCTATTGCTGTTGGCGATTTTACCACCCATTTTATCATCTCCATCTCCACTGTCTTGTGGACTCTCTTGTTCCTGTTTGCTGTCTTCTTGGTGTGGGCAGTTCTCCGGATTGCATGAATTTGTGGTAGATTTTGATAATTTTAAAGACTATTTTGTATTATCTTCACAACTGACCTTGATTTGGAGTGGGGTTATGTTGTTGGTTTTTGATATTTGGAGTTTTTACACTGCTGTCTTTTCTGGATTTTCGGGGAGTCAATGATAAGATGTCCATTAAGGGGCATGTATTGTCATGATTATTGTAAATAACTTTGCCCTGGACGGTTGAGACCCATTTTATTTAATAAATTCTGTATAAGTTTCCAACATAATGTCATCCCAATCAGGTTTTGGCTAACATCATTTTTGTATAAGTAGTATGGTTTTTTGGAGGCTACTATGGAGGAGTAGCCTAGTGGTTAGTGCAGTGGACTTTGATCCTGGGGAACTGAGTTCAATTCTCACTGCAGCTCCTTGTGACTCTGGGCAAGTCACTTAACCCTCCATTGCCCCTGGTACAAAATAAGTACCTGAATATATGTAAACCGCTTTGAATGCAGTTGCAAAAACCTCAGAAAGGCGGTATATCAAGTCCCATTTCCCTTTCCCTATTCCTAAGTAATTCTCCACTATGATGTCTCTGTTTTCAGTATCATGTTATGTACTAATCCATGCGAGTACCATGATTTGATGAGCATGAAACATGAGTTAAGACATTGTACTAACACCATATTAGTTGTTCTTGTTTTCATTTATCTGCTGTATTAGCTTATTTATGAAGTTACTTTTGAAAATTGTAATATGACAAGACAAGAAAAGGTAAATTTGGGGAAGGGGGTTGGGGAAGGAAGGGAGGAGATGTCAAATCATGCGGGGCAGTGGAAGAGGAGCCGAGGCAGCAGCTCATTCCTCGCTTCAGGCAGCAGATTGTCTTGGCCTGCCCGTGTATAGAACACCAACCAATCACTATTAAAATAAATCACAGATCCTAACAACTGACACTTACAAAGCACCAGATCTACCAACAGCTTATGAACTATCAGCCCATCCACCCAGGTAGTCCTCTTCCCCCATCAACATGATGCAAAATTTCCCATTATTATAAATCAACTAACCTCTAGCAACTTACTCATCATAAGAAAATACCCAACCTATCAATGTCTAAAGATAATCAGTCCATCACTCAGAACATCTCCAAGCTAAGAGGACTGAGATCTAAACACAAGTCAAAAAGAGAACAATTTCACCCCTACAGTTATATTCAGCAGTGGGACTTTACTGTTAAGTCCACTGAATATCTAGCTAAGGATGACTGCCCTGCTAAATAGTGACCTCTACTTTTCTTTAGCATGCCTACATTAATTTAATTAAAGCACAACACCTTGTTCACTTCATGCAATTGGAAGCACTTGTATTTGTCTTTCACTAATATTTTGTACTCACCTTGGAAAAATAACTCTTTTGGACTCCAAATAGGCTTCAAGACACTTTTGAATTTGATCAAGAAGAGCATTATTATTCTGGAAAGTCTCTAAAAGACCTGCATATAAAAAGAATAATTGAAAAACATGTCATTGGAAGAAAGAACATATAAAATATTCCTTCAGAATATAAGATGCATGCAGCTTGAATTTCATCTTTAGATGTTACTCATATGAGATGGCTGGTACTGCTCCTGTACAGTGGCTGTGAATGCTGACTCCTGTCATCCTTATGAATAAAAGACACGCTCAAGAATTAAGTCTAAAAGCTCCATTCACAAAGCCGTGCTAGTGAGTGTCACAGCAAATGTGGCACAGCCCATAGGAATTGAATGGCTGTGAGTGGCAGTCTATGAGTGCATAACCTCCTGATGTTACCTCAAGTATATGCTGTCTTGGAATTAATGATCTCTGGATGATGTTCAATGTGTGCATTGTTCCGTCATATCAAAATTGGCATTCTTTTCATAAGCTTTTTACTATGTTTTAATGTTAAATTTTTAGAATCTTTGTGTAAGCTGCCTTGACTCATGCACAAAAGAGGTGGCATATCAAATTAATAAATGACAATGGGCTTCATCGTGTTTGCTGCATCAGAATCGCTAGTGTGGCTTTGTAAAAGCAGCCCTAAGTCTTGTACAGAGAAGCCAGACCTGTGACCTTAAAACTGATTTCTATACAAATTGAAACTCATACAGAAAGTTATTGAGTTTTATTTATAGGAGGATATAGCAAGACAAATAAATAATGGTGTAATTTTAAAAACCAATGGGGAGCTGATAGTGCTTGTATTTCATTTTTTAAATACACCCTGAAACTCCTAGGTATAACAATTGGATCGCAATCTTAATCTAGACTGACATGTAAAATATGTTATAAAGAAAATGTTCTATGCAATGTGGAGGCTTAGAAGAGCAAGACCTTTCTTCCCAAGAGAGACATTCCGTAAACTGGTGCAATCATTGGTTCTGAGCCATTTGGACTATTGTAATTCCTTATATGTGGGATGCAAGGCACAAACCATCAAGAAACTCCAGACAGCCCAGAACACTGCAGCCAGATTGATATTCGGAAAGGCGAAATATGAAAGTGCCAGACCCCTTAGACAGAGACTGCATTGGCTCCCACTGAAAGATCGTATTACATTCAAGATATGTACCTTGGTTCATAAGATCATTTATGGAGATGCCCCATCCTATATGTCTGACCTAATTGACTTACCAGAGAGAAATAACAAAAGTTCATCATGCACCTGCTTAAACCTTCACTATCCCAACTGCAGAGGACTTAAATACAAATCTATACATACATCCAGTTTCTCATACATCCGCACACAACTATGGAATGAATTACCAATCGCTATAAAAATAACACACAACTTGACAATTTTCTGAAAATTACTAAAGACCTGCTTATTCATAAAGATGTACAAAAAAGATTCCCCATAACGATCTGACTCCCAATTTATTCCAATTACAACTATTACGGAACCCTCCTATTTGTTCATCTTAATTACATCCTCATGACTGAACTTTATATTTTGTCCTGAATTCATTATGGTAAAATTATGTATCATACCTGATAATTTTCTTTCCATTAATCATAGCTGATCAATCCATAGACTGGTGGGTTGTGTCCATCTACCAGCAGGTGGAGATAGAGAGCAAACTTTTGCCTCCCTATATGTGGTCATGTGCTGCCGGAAACTCCTCAGTATGTCGATATCAAAGCTCCATCCGCAGGACTCAGCACTTAGAGAATTACACCCACAAAGGGACACTCTGCCCAGCTCACCACCGCCGAAACGGGGGAGGGGAATTAACCCAGCTCATCCCCACACAAGTGGGGGAGGGGAATCCGTCCAGCTCATCCCCGCGGAGCGGGGGAGGGACACCACACCCGCCGATGCGGGGGGATCTGGCTTATCCTGCAACCGCAACCGCGGGAGGAGCTGACTGACCCTAACACCGCCGAAGCGAGAGGGGTACAAAGCTGCCCTACATCCGCACGAAGCGGGAGGGAGCGCCGGCAGAATTTATGTCTCAATCCAGCCCCGTAAAACGGAGGGGAGAGGAATGCAGCAGCTCACTGTAACACAAATTCGTCTCAACTCTTGAAGAATCCATTGAAAAACTTGAACACGAAGTCCTCCTGAACAGGAACTGAAGACTAAACTTGAACCTGAAATGCAACCAGAATATAACCAATACAGATATCTGGGAGGGACTATGGATTGATCAGCTATGATTAATGGAAAGAAAATTATCAGGTATGATACATAATTTTACCTTCCATATCATCATGCTGATCAATCCATAGACTGGTGGGATGTACCGAAGCAGTACTCACCCAGGGCGGGACATTGAAATCCCTGAACGCAACACTGAAGCTCCAAATCGGGCCTCCGCCCGAGCAGCCACAGTCAAGCGGTAATGCCTTGAGAAGGTATGGGCCGATGCCCAAGTTGCCGCCTTGCATATCTCTTCCAATGAGACGGACCCGGCCTCTGCTATCGAGGCCGCCTGAGCTCTAGTGGAGTGAGCCTTCAGCTGGATAGGCGGCACCTTCCCCGCGGCCACATAAGCCGCTGCAATGGCTTCCTTGACCCATCTTGCCACTGTAGGCTTAGCAGCCTGCAGACCCTTACGAGGACCTGCAAACAGGACAAACAGATGATCCGATTTCCGGAAATCATTGGTCACTTCCAAGTATCTGATGATGACTCGTCTCACATCCAGATATTTAAGAGCAGAGTATTCCTCTGGGTAGTCCTCCCTACGAAAGGAAGGGAGACAGAGCTGCTGATTCACATGGAAGCGAGAAACAATCTTGGGCAGGAAGGAAGGCACTGTGCGAATAGTCACTCCTGCCTCAGTGAACTGCAGAAAAGGCTCTCGACATGAGAGTGCCTGGATCTCGGAAACTCTTCTGGTTGAAGTGATAGCCACCAAAAAGACTGCTTTCAACGTCAGGTCTTTCAGAGATGCCCTCGACAAGGGTTCAAAAGGCGGCTTCTGCAAGGCTCTTAGCACCAGGTTGAGATTCCACGCAGGCACCACTGAGTGCAGAGGAGGGCGCAGGTGATTAACTCCCTTGAGAAAACGCACCACATCTGGCTGCGAAGCCAGGGAAGCACCCTTCAGGCGGCCCCTGAAGCAAGCCAGAGCCGCTACCTGGACTTTAAGGGAACTGAGCGACAGGCCTTTCTCCAGACCTTCTTGCAGGAATGCCAACACTGAAGAAATTGGAGCAGTGAAGGGAGAAAGTGAGCCTGCTTCACACCACACTGCAAAGGTACGCCAAACCCTGGCGTAAGCCGTAGAAGTAGAGCGCTTCCTCGCTCTCAGCATAGTGGCGATGACCTTGTCTGAGAAGCCCTTCTTTCTCAGCCGCTGCCGCTCAATAGCCAGGCCGTAAGACCAAAGGGGGAGGGATCCTCCATCACCACGGGACCCTGATGTAACAGGCCCTGCTCCACTGGCAGCCGCAGAGGATCGTCGACTGAGAGCCTGATCAAGTCCGCATACCAGGGACGTCTGGGCCAATCCGGACCCACCAGGATTATCCGGCCCGGATGCTTTGCCACCCGGTCTAGCACCCTGCCCAACATGGGCCAGGGCGGGAACACATAGAGAAGCTCTTGTGTCGGCCACTGTTGGAGAAGAGCATCTACTCCCAGGGATCGAGGGTCCCGTCCTCTGCTGAAAAAGCGCGGCACTTGGCAATTGGCCGATGACGCCATCAGATCTAGGCTCGGCTGGCCCCAGCGCTTCGTGATGTCCAAGAACGCCTGAGCAGATAGCTGCCACTCTCCGGGCTCCAAGGTATGGCGACTGAGAAAGTCCGCCTTGACATTCATGACTCCGGCAATGTGGGCCGCTGACAGCTGTTCCAGGTTAGCTTCCGCCCACTGGCATAGATTCATGGCCTCCTTGGCTAGAGGGGCGCTCTTGGTACCTCCCTGGCGGTTGACATAGGCCACAGCCGTGGCATTGTCCGACAGGACCTGTATAGGCTTCATCGCCAGTACCGGGATGAACTCCAAAAGCGCCAACCGAATGGCTCTGAGTTCCAGGAGGTTGATAGACCACTTTGCCTCTGCAGGAGACCAGAGCCCCTGCGCTGTCCTTCCCAAGCAGTGGGCTCCCCAGCCCGACAAAGAGGCGTCCGTCGTGACGACAATCCACTCCGGGGTCACCAGAGGCATTCCTGCAGACAACTTGTCTGTCTGCGTCCACCAGCTCAGCGCCTTGCGCACTGCTGGGTCCAAGGAAAGGTGCACAGCATAATCCTCTGACATCGGAGTCCAGCGCTGCAGCAGAGAGTGTTGTAGTGGTCTCATATGAGCCCTGGCCCAGGGCACTACTTCCATCGTGGCCGTCATAGAGCCCAACAGCTGCACATAGTCCCAAGCCCGAAGAGGAGAGGCTACTAGGAACTGGTCCACCTGAGCCTGAAGCTTGACAATCCGATTGTCTGGCAGGAACATTCTGCCCACATGGGTGTCGAATCGAACTCCCAGATACTCCAGGGACTGAGTTGGGCGCAGCTGGCTTTTCTCCCAGTTGATGATCCACCCCAGGGAGCTCAAAAGAGCAACCACCCGGTTCACAGCTTTGCCGCACTCTGCATAAGAGGGGGCTCGGATCAACCAGTCGTCCAGATAAGGATGGACTTGTACTCCTTCCTTCCTCAGGAAGGCCGCGATGACCACCATTACTTTGGAGAAGGTCCGCGGAGCAGTAGCCAACCCGAACGGGAGGGCTCTGAACTGGAAGTGTCGGCCCAGGACTGCAAAACGCAGAAAGCGTTGATGAGGAGGCCAGATGGGAATATGCAAGTACGCTTCCTTGATGTCCAAGGATGCCAGGTACTCCCCTGCCTTCACTGCCGCTATAACAGAGCGGAGAGTCTCCATGCGAAAGTGCCGAACTTTCAAGGCCCGATTGACCCCTTTGAGGTTGAGGATAGGCTGTACAGAACCTTCTTTCTTTGGTACCACAAAGTAAATGGAGTAACACCCCTTGCCAAGCTGATTTTCTGGCACCGGAACGACCGCACCCAGGCGGATCAGGTTGTCCAAGGTCTGCTGCACTGCCACAGCTTTGACCGGAGACTTGCAGGGAGAGAGTACAAACCCGTCTCTTAAGGGTCGGCAGAACTCTAGCTTGTAGCCGTCTCTGATGACTTCCAGCACCCAAGCGTCTGAAGTTAATGTGGTCCACTCGCCCAGAAACGAGGACAGCCGTCCTCCAATCTGCACTGGGGCGTGGACCAAGGCCCCGTCATTGGGTACGCGACCCTGGGGGAGGACCGGAGGGAGCACCTCCGGGACGGCGGTCTCTGCGAAAGGAATGCTGCTTGGGGGAGAAGTTCCTCTTGAAGGAAGAGGGGGCAGAGGAGCCCGACCTGCCCGGGCGGTACCGACGGGCTTCCTGAAACTGTCCTCTGGAGGTACCGGGGCGAGTACTAGCCCGAGCCCTGACCTCTGGTAACTTCTTGCCCTTAGACGTGCCGAGATCGGTCACGATTTTGTCCAGCTCGACCCCAAAGAGCAGCTTGCCTTTAAAAGGCAATCTAGCCAGGCGGGATTTAGAGGCGAGGTCAGCAGACCAATGCTTCAGCCAAAGCCACCGCCGCGCAGAGATTGTCTGAGCCATGCCCTTAGCTGAGGCCCTCAAGACATCATACAGCAAGTCTGCCAAATAGGCTAAGCCCGATTCCAGGGCCGGCCAATCAGCCCTCAAGGAATGATCCGAGGGGGAAGCCCGCTGCACCATAGTCAGGCACGCCCTGGCCACATAGGAGCCGCAAACTGAGGCCTGCAAACTTAAAGCAGCCGCCTCAAAGGACGACCTTAAGGCCGCCTCCAATCTTCTGTCTTGAGCGTCCTTTAGGGCCGTGCCACCTTCCACCGGCAATGCCGTTTTTTTAGTCACCGCAGTGATTAAAGAATCCATGGTAGGCCACAGATAGGCCTCACGTTCACTTTCAGGCAAAGGATAGAGGCGGGACATAGCCCTAGCCACTTTAAGGCTCGCTTCCGGGACATCCCATTGAGCCGAAATTAAGGTGTGCATGGCATCATGCACGTGGAAGGTTCTAGGCGGGCGCTTCGTCCCCAGCATAATGGCAGAGCCAACAGGGGCTGAGGGAGAGACGTCCTCCGGAGAGGAAATCTTCAAAATGCCCATGGCCTGCACTAACAGGTTGGGCAAATCCTCTGAGCTAAAGAGCCGCGCTGCAGAGGGGTCATCCGCTCCATCCGAGCGGGGATCCGTCTCCTCCAAGGAATCCGCAAAGGACCGTTGGGAGAACTCAGATACGCTGCCCTCATCTACATCGGAGGAGACAAAGTCCTCCAAGGCCTGGGAATCAACCCGAGGGCGTTTACCTCCGGGGGCCTCAACCTCTTTACCAGACGAGGGAGCAGGGGCAGCGTTTTGCATAAGGAAGGCCTGATGCAGCAGCAAAACAAACTCGGGGGAGAAACCCCCCAGACTGTGCACTTCCGCAGCCTGGGCTACAGCCCTAGACGCACCCTCAACCGGCGCTCGCAAGAGCGGGGGAGAGACATGCTGCGCATCCAAGATGGCGTCCGGCACGACACTCCGCGAAGGATCCGCGCGGGAAGAACGGCGCTTAACTTTAGCCGCTTTTGTGCCGTCGCCCAAATTAAGGGCGTTCATGGCATTAATGTCTCCTACCTCAAGGGCGGCCCAAGAAGAAGCCGTCCGAGCCGCGTGGCCGGCCAAGATGGCGGAGGCGAGCAGCGGGGGATGGGCGTTTATGGCGGGAAAAACCGCCACACCGGAGGAAGGACCGGGACACTCATCGGTCACGAAACTGTCACCCAACAAGGGCGAATCAGACTTCAAGACCCCCGCATCCCCTCTAGAAGCGCCCAAGCGATCCGGGGAGCGACTCTTTGCGCCCTCGCCCTCCGATGCCATAGGCCACGTGGAGATCAATCGGGGAACCCCCTGCCCGCTATAAAAAGGTAAAAATTACCTGCTTTCCGCTCCGAGCTGTAACGACCTGGTGTCCCAGTGAGTAGCTGCAATAAACGTTTAAATAAACGTCGAAATAAACGCCTTTAAGGACGTTCAAAATTTTTTTTTTTTTTTTTTTAACGGAGCCAGCGGGAAGGGGGAGAAAAGGAGGGACCTGGCACCACCAGGTTTGCACTTGCTCAAGAAGAGCCCTCAACCCCAGGCACTCAACAAAACCTAAAAATTAGGCTTGGAGGCCTAGCCAGAGTTGCTGCTGTGTGTGACCACCACCTGCTGAGATAGAGAACATACTGAGGAGTTTCCGGCAGCACATGACCACATATAGGGAGGCAAAAGTTTGCTCTCTATCTCCACCTGCTGGTAGATGGACACAACCCACCAGTCTATGGATTGATCAGCATGATGATATGGAAGTTATGTTTATCTATCAATCCACTTACAATACTACATGGTTTACTCATGCACTCTTATTTGTAACAATTGTAAAATTATTGTTCTGTTAATATGATTGCTGTGATATTCTTTGCACCTATCTGTATCTTTATTCTGACATTCTTATTCTATAACGTGTATATGTCATTGTAACATTTTGTAAGCTACATTAAGCCTGCAAATAGGTGGGAAAATGTGGGATACAAGTGCAGCAAAAGCGAATACTACATACCTGTAGAAGGTATTCTCCGAGGACAGCAGGTTGATTGTTCTCACTGATGGGTGACGTCCACGGCAGCCCCCTCCAATCGGAATCTTCACTAGCAAAGGTCTTTGCTAGCCCTCGCGCCCGGCTCGTGTTCGTCAGTCCCGTATATAGCAACACAAAGACAAGGGAAGACACAACTCCAAAGGGGAGGCATAAGTACATAAGTAATGCCATACTGGGAAAAGACCAAGGGTCCATCGAGCCCAGCATCTTGTCCATGACAGCGGCCAATCCAGGCCAAGGGCACCTGGCAAGCTTCCCAAACGTACAAACATTCTATACATGTTATTCCTGGGATTTTGGATTTTTCCAAGTCTGTTTAGTAGCGGTTTATGGACTTGTCCTTTAGGAAACCGTCCAACCCCTTTTTAAACTCTGCTAAGCTAACCGCCTTCACCACATTTTCCGGCAATGAATTCCAGAGTTTAATTACACGTTGGGTGAAGAAAAATTTTCTCCGATTTGTTTTAAATTTACTACACTGTAGTTTAATCGCATGCCCCCTAGTCCTAGTATTTTTGGAAAGCGTGAACAGACGCTTCACATCCACCTGTTCCACTCCACTCATTATTTTATATACCTCTATCATGTCTCCCCTCAGCCGTCTCTTCTCCAAGCTGAATAGCCCTAGCCTCCTTAGTCTTTCTTCATAGGGAAGTCGTCCCATCCCCGCTATCATTTTAGTCGCCCTTCGCTGCACCTTTTCCAATTCTACTATATCTTCTTGAGATGCGGCGACCAGAATTGAACACAATACTCAAGGTGCGGTCGCACCATGGAGCGATACAACAGCATTATAACATCCTCACACCTGTTTTCCATACCTTTCCTAATAATACCCAACATTCTATTCGCTTTCCTAGCCGCAGCAGCACACTGAGCAGAAGGTTTCAGTGTGTTATCGACGACGACACCCAGATCCCTTTCTTGGTCCGTAACTCCTAACGTGGAACCTTGCATGACGTAGCTATAATTCGGGTTCTTTTTTCCCACATGCATCACCTTGCACTTACTCACATTAAACGTCATCTGCCATTTAGCCGCTCAGTCTCCCAGTCTTGTAAGGTCCTCTTGTAATTTTTCACAATCCTGTCGCGAGTTAACGACTTTGAATAACTTTGTGTCATCAGCAAATTTAATTACCTCGCTAGTTACTCCCATCTCTAAATCATTTATAAATATATTAAAAAGCAGCGGTCCTAGCACAGACCCCTGAGGAACCCCACTAACTACCCTTCTCCATTGTGAATACTGCCCATTTAACCCCACTCTCTGTTTCCTATCCTTCAACCAGTTTTTAATCCACAATAGGACATTTCCTCCTATCCCATGACCCTCCAATTTCCTCTGTAGCCTTTCATGAGGCGGGCGGGTATGTGAGAACAATCAGCCTGCTGTCCTCGGAGAATACCTTCTACAGGTATGTAGCATTCGCTTTCTCCGAGGACAAGCAGGCTGCTTGTTCTCACTGATGGGGTATCCCTAGCCCCCAGGCTCACTCAAAACAACAAACATGGTCAATTGGGCCTCGCAACGGTGAGGACATAACTGAGATTGACCTAACAACTTATCCAACTAACTGAGAGTGTAGCCTGGAACAGAATAAACACAGGCCTAGGGGGGTGGAGTTGGATTCTAAACCCCGAACAGATTCTGAAGCACTGACTGCCCGAACCGACTGTCGCGTCGGGTATCCTGCTGCAGGCAGTAATGAGATGTGAATGTGTGGACAGATGACCACGTCGCAGCTTTGCAGATCTCTTCAATAGTGGCTGACTTCAAGTGGGCCACTGACGCTGCCATGGCTCTAACATTGTGAGCCGTGACTTGACCCTCGAGCCAGCCCAGCCGTAAGTGAAGGAAATGCAATCTGCTAGCCAATTGGATATGGTGCGTTTCCCCACAGCCACTCCCCTCCTGTTGGGATCGTAAGAAACAAACATTTGGGCAGACTGTCTGTTGGGCTGTGTCCACTCCAGATAGAAGGCCAATGCTCTTTTGCAGTCCAATGTGTGCAGCTGATGTTCAGCAGGGCAGGAATGAGGACGGGGAAAGAATGTTGGCAAGACAACTGACTGGTTCAGATGAAACTCCGACACTACCTTCGGCAAGAACTTAGGGTGAGTGCGGAGGGCTACTCTATTATGATGAAATCTGGTGTAAGGGGCCTGGGCTACCAGGGCCTGAAGCTCACTGACTCTACGAGCTGAAGTAACTGCCACCAAGAAAATAACCTTCCAGGTCAAGTACTTCAGATGGCAGGAATTCAGTGGCTCAAAAGGAGGTTTCATCAGCTGGGTGAGAACGACATTGAGATCCCATGACACTGTAGGAGGTTTGACGGGGGGCTTTGACAAAAGCAAACCTCTCATGAAGCGAACAACTAAAGGCTGTCCTGAGATCGGCTTACCTTCCACACGGTAATGGTATGCACTGATTGCGCTAAGGTGAACCCTTACAGAGTTGGTCTTGAGACCAGACTCAGACAAGTGCAGAAGGTATTCAAGCAGGGTCTGTGTAGGACAGGAGCGAGGATCTAAGGCCTTGCTGTCACACCAGACGACAAACCTCCTCCATAAAAAGAAGTAACTCCTCTTCGTGGAATCTTTCCTGGAAGCAAGCAAGACACGGGAGACACCCTCCGACAGACCCAAAGAGGCAAAGTCTACGCTCTCAACATCCAGGCCGTGAGAGGCAGAGACTGGAGGTTGGGATGCAGAAGCGCCCCTTCGTTCTGTGTGATGAGGGTCGGAAAACACTCCAATCTCCACGGTTCTTCGGAGGACAACTCCAGAAGGAGAGGGAGCCAGATATGACGCAGCCAAAAAGGAGCAATCAGAATCATGGTGCCTCGGTCTTGCTTGAGTTTCATCAAAGTCTTCCCCACCAGAGGTATGGGAGGATAAGCATATAGCAGGCCTTCCCCCCAATCCAGGAGGAAGGCATCCGATGCCAGTCGGCCGTGGGCCTGAAGTCTGGAACAGAACTGAGGGACCTTGTGGTTGGCTCGAGATGCAAAGAGATCTACCAAGGGGGTGCCCCACACTTGGAAGATCCGGCGCACTACTCTGGAGTTGAGCGACCACTCGTGAGGTTGCATAATCCTGCTCAACCTGTCGGCCAGACTGTTGTTTACGCCTGCCAGATATGTGGCTTGGAGCAACATGCCGTGACGGCGAGCCCACAGCCACATGCTGACGGCTTCCTGACACAGGGGGCGAGATCCGGTGCCCCCCTGCTTGTTGATGTAATACATGGCAACCTGGTTGTCTGTCTGAATTTGGATAATTTGGTGGAACAGCCGATCTCTGAAAGCCTTCAGAGCGTTCCAGACCGCTCGTAACTCCAGGAGATTGATCTGCAGATCGCGTTCCTGGAGGGACCAGCTTCCCTGGGTGTGAAGCCCATCGACATGAGCTCCCCACCCCAGGAGAGACGCATCCATAGTCAGCACCTTTTGTGGCTGAGGAATTTGGAAAGGGCGTCCCAGAGTCAAATTGGACAAAATCATCCACCAATACAGGGATTTGAGAAAACTCGTGGACAGGTGGATCACGTCTTCTAGATCCCCAGCATCCTGAAACCACTGGGAAGCTAGGGTCCATTGAGCAGATCTCATGTGAAGACGAGCCATGGGAGTCACATGAACTGTGGAGGCCATGTGGCCAAGCAATCTCAACATCTGCCGAGCTGTGATCTGCTGGGACGCTCGTACCCGGGAGACGAGGGACAGCAGATTGTTGGCCCTTGTCTCCGGAAGATAGGCACGAGCCGTCCGAGAATCCAGCAGAGCTCCTATGAATTCGAGCCTCTGTACTGGGAGAAGATGGGACTTTGGATAATTTATCACAAACCCCAGTAGCTCCAGGAGTCGAATAGTCATCTGCATGGACTGTAGAGCTCCTGCCTCGGAATTGTTCTTCACCAGCCAATCGTCGAGATAAGGGAACATGTGCACTCCCAGCCTGCGAAGCGCTGCTGCTACTACAGCCAGGCACTTCGTGAACACCCTGGGTGCAGAGGCGAGCCCAAAGGGAAGCACACAGTACTGGAAGTGACGTGTGCCCAGCCGAAATCGCAGATACTGCCTGTGAGCTGGCAATATCGGGATGTGCGTGTAGGCATCCTTCAAGTCCAGAGAGCATAGCCAATCGTTTTCCTGAATCATGGGAAGAAGGGTGCCCAGGGAAAGCATCCTGAACTTTTCCTTGATCAGATATTTGTTCAGGGCCCTTAGGTCTAGGATGGGACGCATCCCCCCTGTTTTCTTTTCCACAAGGAAGTACCTGGAATAGAATCCCAGCCCTTCTTGCCTGGGTGGCACGGGCTCGACCGCATTGGCGCTGAGAAGGGTGGAGAGTTCCTCTGCAAGTACCTGCTTGTGCTGGAAGCTGAAAGACTGAGCTCCCGGAGGACAATTTGGAGGCATGGAGGCCAAATTGAGGGCGTATCCTTGCCGGACTATTTGGAGAACCCACTGGTCGGAGGTTATAAGAGGCCACCTTTGGTGAAAAACTTTCAACCTCCCCCCGACCGGCAGATCGCCCGGCATGGATACGTTGATGTCGGCTATGCTCTGCTGGAGCCAGTCAAAAGCTCGTCCCCTGCTTTTGCTGGGGAGCCGTGGGGCCTTGCTGAGGCGCACGCTGCTGACGAGAGCGAGTGCGCTGGGACTTAGCCTGGGCCGCAGGCTGGCGAGAGGGAGGATTGTACCTACGCTTACCAGAAGAGTAGGGAACAGTCCTCCTTCCCCCATAAAAACATCTACCTGAGGAGGTAGATGCTGAAGGCTGCCGGCAGGAGAATTTGTCGAAAGCGTTATCCCGCTGGTGGAGCTGTTCTACCACCTGTTCGACTTTTTCTCCAAAAATGTTGTCCGCTCGGCAAGGGGAGTCCGCAATCCGCTGCTGAATCCTATTCTCCAGGTCGGAGGCACGCAGCCATGAGAGTCTGCGCATCACCACACCTTGAGCAGCGGCCTGGACGCAACATCAAAGGTATCATATACCCCTCTGGCCAGGAATTTTCTGCACGCCTTCAGCTGCTCCTGAAACGGCTTGGCTTGCTCAGGAGGGAGCTTGTCCACCAAGCCCGCCAACTGTCGCACATTATTCCGCATATGGATGCTCGTGTAGAGCTGGTAGGACTGAATCTTGGCCACGAGCATAGAGGAATGATAGGCCTTCCTCCCAAAGGAGTCTAAGGTTCTGGAGTCTTTGCCCGGGGGCGCCGAAGCATGTTCTCTAGAACTCTTAGCCTTCTTTAGGGCCAGATCCACCACACCAGAGTCGTGAGGCAATTGGGTGCGCATCAGCTCTGGGTCCCCATGGATCCGATACTGGGACTCGATCTTCTTGGGAATGTGGGGATTAGTTAATGGCTTGGTCCAGTTCACCAGCAATGTCTTTTTTAGGACATGATGCATGGGTACTGTGGACGCTTCCTTAGGTGGAGAAGTACATAAGTACATAAGTAATGCCATACTGGGAAAAGACCAAGGGTCCATCGAGCCAGCATCCTGTCCATGACAGCGGCCAATCCAGGCCAAGGGCACCTGGCAAGCTTCCCAAACGTACAAACATTCTATACATGTTATTCCTGGAATTTTGGATTTTTCCAAGTCCGTTTAGTAGCGGTTTATGGACTTGTCCTTTAGGAAACCGTCCAACCCCTTTTTAAACTCTGCTAAGCTAACCGCCTTCACCACTTTCTCCGGCAACGAATTCCAGAGTTTAATTACACGTTGGGTGAAGAAAAATTTTCTCCGATTTGTTTTAAATTTACTACACTGTAGTTTCATCGCATGCCCCCTAGTTCTAGTATTTTTGGAAAGCGTGAACAGACGCTTCACATCCACCTGTTCCACTCCACTCATTATTTTATATACCTCTATCATGTCTCCCCTCAGCCGTCTCTTCTCCAAGCTGTATAGCCCTAGCCTCCTTAGTCTTTCTTCATAGGGAAGTCGTCCCATCCCCGCTATCATTTTAGTCGCCCTTCGCTGCACCTTTTCCAATTCTACTATATCTTTCTTGAGATGCGGCGACCAGAATTGAACACAATACTCAAGGTGCGGTCGCACCATGGAGCGATACAACGGCATTATAACATCCTCACACCTGTTTTCCATACCTTTCCTAATAATACCCAACATTCTATTCGCTTTCTTAGCCGCAGCAGCACACTGAGCAGAAGGTTTCAGTGTGTTATCGACGACGACACCCAGATCCCTTTCTTGGTCCGTAACTCCTAACGTGGAACCTTGCATGACGTAGCTATAATTCGGGTTCTTTTTTTCCCACATGCATCACCTTGCACTTGCTCACATTAAACATCATCTGCCATTTAGCCGCCCAGTCTCCCAGTCTCGTAAGGTCCTCTTGTAATTTTTCACAATCCTGTCGCGATTTAACGACTTTGAATAACTTTGTGTCATCAGCAAATTTAATTACCTCGCTAGTTACTCCCATCTCTAAATCATTTATAAATATATTAAAAAGCAGCGGTCCTAGCACAGACCCCTGAGGAACCCCACTAACTACCCTTCTCCATTGTGAATACTGCCCATTTAACCCCACTCTCTGTTTCCTATCCTTCAACCAGTTTTTAATCCACAATAGGACATTTCCTCCTATCCCATGACCCTCCAATTTCCTCTGTAGCCTTTCATGAGGTACCTTGTCAAACGCCTTTTGAAAATCCAGATACACAATATCAACCGACTCCCCTTTGTCCACATGTTTGTTCACTCCTTCAAAGAATTGAAGTAAATTGGTCAGGCAAGATTTCCCCACACAAAAGCCATGCTGACTTGGTCTCAGTAATCCATGTCCTCGGATGTGCTCTGTAATTTTGTTTTTAATAATAGCCTCTACCATTTTCCCAGGCACCGACGTCAGACTCACCGGTCTATAATTTCCCGGATCTCCCCTGGAGCCTTTTTTAAAAATGGGCGTTACATTGGCCACCCTCCAATCTTCCGGTACCACGCTCGATTTTAAGGATAAGTTGCATATCACTAGCAGTAGCTCCGCAAGCTTGTTTTTGAGTTCTATCAGTACTCTAGGATGAATACCATCCGGTCCAGGAGATTTGCTACTCTTCAGTTTGCCGAACTGCCCCATTACGTCCTCCAGGTTTACCGTGAAGTAAGTAAGTTTCTCCGACTCGTCCGCTTGAAATACCATTTCCGACACCGGTATCCCACCCAAATCTTCCGGAGACCTCACCTCAGGCAAGGGGCCAGCCGTCGCCTCACTCGACGGTACCGGTGGCGCAAGCACCCCTGGTACTGGAGGAGAAGGGCGCAACAGCTCTCCCAGAATCTCTGGAAGAACGGCCCAGAGACTCTCATGCAGAGCGGCTGTGGAGAAAGACTGAGAAGCCGATGCAGGCGTTGAGGTCAGAGTCTGTTCCGGGCGTGGAGGCGGTTCCGGTCTGTCCAAGGGGGAGCGCATCGACACCTCCTGAACAGAGGGTGAGAGGTCCTCCCGGTGCCGATGCCTACTGGGTGCCGACTCCCTCGGCGACCCAGAGCTCTCGGTACCGAGACGGGAAGGAGACCGGTGACGATGCTTCTTTGACTTCTTCAAGCGAAGCATGTCACGGGAGCCTCCCGGTACCGACGAGGAGGACGTAGAATCCAACCGTCGCTTCCTCGGGGCCGAGGATGAAGAAGGTTGATCTCGGGGGGGGGGGGGGCTATACCACAGGAGCCCTCAGGGCAGGAGGAGACCCACCCGAAGGCTCACCGCCACCAGCAGGGGAATGGACAGCCCTCATCTGCACTCCAGACGAAGCACCACCGTCCGACGACATCAGCAATAGCGGAGGTCCCGGTACCACCGACGTCGATGCAGCCCTTCAATGTCTCGGTACCGACGATGCAGGAGGTAGAAGCCTCGATGCAGTCGATGCCGATACAGAGGTCGAAGACTTCGATGCTGTCGACGTCGATGCACTCAATGTGTCCCGTGCTGTTGTCGTCGAAGAGCCCAAGAACAACGCGTTCCACTGGGCCAATCTCGCTACCTGAGTCCTCTTTTTCAAAAGAGCACAAAGACTGCAGGCCTGCGGGTGGTGCCCAGCCCCCAGACACTGAAGACACGAAGCATGCCTATCAGTGAGCGAGATTACCCGGGCGCACTGGGTGCACTTCTTGAAGCCGTTGGAAGACTTCGATGATATGGGTGGAAAAAACACGCCGGCGAAATCAAAATTCGCGATGATGAAAGGCACCAAAAAGAAGGAAGAGAAAACCCGTACCGAGGCCAAATAGGCCGGTCCCGAAAGTGAAAGGAAACTTACGCGGGGAAAAAGCTGGAAACACGGGAAAGTGGTAAAGACCGGATCGGTCTCTTTTTTTTTCTTTTTTTAGGGAAAATTGCGAAGACGCGCGAGGTCAACTTGAGGGGCACGAAACGGCGGCAAAACACGACCGTCCCGAGCGCGGACAAAAGAAGACTGACGAAACACGAGCCGGTTCGGGCGGGAAGATGGTCGCGCATGCGCGGTTTGCTTGGGCGTGCGAGGGCTAGCAAAGGCCTTTGCTAGTGAAGATTCCGATTGGAGGGGGCTGCCGTGGACGTCACCCATCAGTGAGAACAATCAGCCTGCTTGTCCTCGGAGAATAAATAAATAAATAAATACATGGAAAACAAAGGAAAAAGAGAAAATATACACCTTCCAATATATAAACAAATATATTTCTTCGAACTCACAGCTAAAGGAAAATTTGTGAATCTCTTTAGGAGTAAGGTAAATAACAAAAGAAAAACATTTTCAAACCACAGACAACAACATTGGTAGGAAGGCAGAGGCTGTGTTTACATTGGGCTCCTACAATTCAGGTTAAATTAATAAACTATTTGCTTATGTTTAAATCATTTTTATTGGCAAAGACAAAATTATAACAACCTTTCAATTAGAATACAAAAGCAATAATACCAACCATTGATCCAGTATCACTAAGTAATTTTTGATTTCTTCCCCTCCACCCCCCCCCACCGAACAGCCACCCCTTATGAATACCATAATTCCCAACACTTTACAACTCAACATAGTTGTCTTTAAAATATCGGAGTATACATACCAAACATGGCAAATACATCTTACTAACTCATAGAACAAATGTTATCTAAACACAAGTATATAAAGCCATTCAATAAACTTTGGCAGTTTATTCCCCCCCCTCTCCACCCTACCCATTAAATTCTACCCCTTCCCTCCCCTCCCCTCCCCTCCCCGCTCCAATGTATGGGTCAGTAATTTAATATGTGGCTTTTCCCTTTATGTGGTAGGGTATTCCACATGGGTTCCCATCGGGCCTTGAATCGTAATCCAGGAACACTATCCCATTGTCGAACACCGCATCTGTCCACCCTCATTTGTTGTATCATTTGTGTTCTCCAGGTTTGTAAGGAAGGGCACAACGGGGAGAGCCAAGCCCTCAAAATGGATATGATGCCAAAATAAATGGCCATTCCCATAAATCCCTTGAAATCTGCCGGAGGATCCGAGGTATACTTGAACTGGTGAAAAAGAAGCAGCGGGTCATATACCAACGAGCAGTCCCACATACCATCCACATTCTGCAGCAGGCTCTGCCAAAAATGGCGCACCAAAGGGCAATGCCAGAACATATGTCCCAAGGAGGCGTCTCCGGCTCCACATTTCGGGCAGACCCCAGTCCCCCCAATGTTTGCCAGCATGGCCCACTTTGGCGATATATGCATTCGCATTATAAAGCGGTATAGTTTTTCCCGCTGGTAGACAGAGTCTCAACATGTATATACCCTTTATATATAAGCGACAGAGGTCAGTGGTAATCTCACACCCTAAATCAGTCTTCCAACTCATGGCCAATCTCGCATAATTTATTTCGGCCATGGTATCCTTCAGTTGTCGGTGATGGTACCTCAGAGGGACCGACAATTGTGAGCCTAAAGAATAATTCTCCGCTAGGATATCAGTTACATCCTCAGTTAGATCAGTCCAAAGCAGTGAGGAAATATAATGCTGCAGTTGGTAATAGGCAAAGTAATGTCCCGGGGAGATCCCATATTGCTTCTGTAAGTCATTAAATGATTTAATGTGACCCTCTTCATTAATTACCTGATTAATGTATATAATACCCTTATTTCCCCATGCTCCAAATATGCTACGCCCCCTTCCTGGTGGAAAGGCCGGGTTTTGACAGATGGAGAGGAATGGAGTGATCTTAGCTGAGAGATGATGCCTCTTACACAACCATCTCCAAGTGGCTCTTAAAGATTTCAGAAGTGGGTGACGCTGGAAGGCCCCCCGCGGTAGCTGCCCCCCTGAGTGCAACAACTGACTAAAATGCACTCCTTCAATTAAGGACGTTTCTACTTCTGTGAGAGAGAAGTCCAAGGTTCCCCTGTACCAATCGTTTATGTGTCTCATTGAACATGCAATCGTGAGATTTCTTAAACTCAAGAGCCCCATACCACCACCCTCTCTCGGAGTTGTTAAAACTCCCATGGCAAGTCTAGGTCGCTTCCCTCTCCAAAGAAACGTTTGTATCAACCTATCTACTACCCGTTCATCCTTCTTCGACAGATACAATGGTAACTGCTGGAATACATATAACCATTTTGGTATTAAGATCATGTTAACCAGCGCAATCCGCCCCCATAGCGATATAGGCAGATCCTGCCACATCACAAGTTTCCGTCTAGTCATCTCTATCAGAGGTTCCACATTAGTTTTATACAATTGTTCAAGATCTCTAGTAATCTGTACCCCCAGGTATTTCAGGGCACCCACTACCCACTTAAGAGGAAACTGCCCTCCCCACCGCTGTTCCAATTTTTCATCTAAGGCCAAGGCACACGATTTCTGTAAGTTTAAGGAGAACCCTGCCATCTTTCCAAATTCTGCTATTATTTCTAATGCCTTCTCTAAGGATACTTGTGGGTCCTCCAGTAGCAGCATTATATCATCAGCATAAGCTATCGCTACCTTCCTCTCTCTCCCCAGCATAATTCCCTTAACCTCTGGTGTGTTATTCAGCAGCCGAATCAATGGCTCCAGTGATAGATCAAAAAGAAATGGAGACAGAGGACACCCTTGCCGGGTTCCCCTCTGTATCTCCATGTCAGTAGTCCTGCCACCATTTATGAGCAACTGAGCGGTCATACCCGAATAGAGCGTTTGTATCGCGGCCCTTGACCACGCTGGGAAGCCCACCCATTCCAAGACCCTGAAAAGATAACTCCAAATCACCTGATCAAAAGCTTTAGCAGCATCAAGACTGACCGGCATAGCCGGCTCACCCCTAATCCCATTCTGCGCCATAGATAGCAGTATCCTCCGTACATGCCACACCGAGTGACGTTTAGGGACAAATCCCACCTGTGATGTGCCAATCAAATCTGCCATGTACGGAGACAATCTATTTGCCAGAATTTTAGCTAAAATTTTGATGTCCACGTTGATGAGTGAAATGGGCCTATAGGATTCAGGCTCGTCCACAGGCTTTCCGGGTTTAGGCAGCAGTGATATCAAAGCAGTGTTCTCATGTGCTGGCAGTTTACCCTCTTGAATAACCGAATTGTAATATTCAAATAAATCCCCCACCAAAGAAGACAACATGAGCTTGTAGAATTCCCCGGAATACCCGTCCACTCCCGGCGCTGAGTTAGATTTCAAGCCTTTAATCACGTGTTGCAGCTCTTTAATTTGAAGTGGTAACCCCAGCACCTCTATAGCTGTTTCTTCCAACCGGGGCATTCCGGCGCGTGCTAGGAGATTGTCAATATCCGCTCTCCGCGGGGCATCCCTAGCTTTATACAATATTTGAAAATGTTCAAATAGTATTTGCTTCACTTTCTCAGGCTTGTTTATCAGCTGCCCTTGCTTATCTCTTAACACAGTTATAGCTCGGTGACCGTCTCTGGATGATACCAACCTAGCCAATAACCTCCCCGTCCTGTTACCAAAACGGTGAAGCCGATATTTCTGAAACACCATCCATCGTTGGGTCTGCTCCTGTAACAACGTGTTTACTGTTACCTGGAGTGATGTATATGTATCTCTAGTGGCCTTAGATGGGGATTGCAGAAACCTCTGCTTTGCCTTGCGCAAACTATGCTGTAGATTTAAGATGCTAGCAGATACCTTTTTCCGTCTTGCAGCCATATACGAGATAATATCTCCCCTCAGCACTGCCTTAGCGGTACACCAAAATAATTTGGGGTCAGAACGGTGTTGAACATTGTGGTCAACATAGGTCTCCCACTTGGTCCGCACGAACTCTTGAAACTCCGGATCTTTAGCTAGGTAGTTGGGGAACCTCCATCTCTGCGTAATTTGGAACCCACTCGCGGCCTCCAGCATCACCCACACCGGTGCATGATCAGAGACCACTGTTTGACCTATCTGGGCCTCTGTCACCCACAGGAATGTCGATACTGAGATCAGTATATAATCTAGGCGGGCCCATGACTCATGTGCTCGTGATCTATGCGTGTAATCTTTTTCTCCTACATGCAAAAGTCTCCAAGCATCAACTAGTTCCATAGTAGTTGCCAGCGTGTCCAACACCCCTCTGTCATGCCCACCCTGGGACCCGCCACTTCTGACACCAGTGCAATCCTCGCTCGGATCCATAAGGGTATTCATATCTCCCACTAATATAACATTTTCTTGTTGATATGGAAGCAATAATTTCAATAGATCTGGGAAGAATTGTTTTTCAAAATGTGTCGGGGCATATACATTTAACAGATATACTTCTCGCCCCTGAAGCCACACCTTAAGTAAAAGAAACCTTCCGTTTACATCTTTCAAAATAACTTCTGATGACTGTGCTAGTCTCTTATGCATCAGGACTGCCACACCTCCCCGTCGTGCCCCTGAGGATGCAAAATGAACTTGTCCTACCCATGCCCGTTTTAATTTAAGGTGTTCTTCGTCAGTCAGTCTCGTTTCTTGCAGGCATACCACATCTGCCTGAAGGCGCGCCAGATGTGTTAATATCTTATGCCGCTTAATTGGAGAGCTAATCCCTCCCACATTCCAGGAGACTATTTTGCAGTTAGCCATGCTCCCATTGCCCCTGCACATTCAAGTTTCCTGCATATAACCAACCCCGGGAGCCCAGCCCCTCTCCCGAAGTTTCAATACATTTGACATCATGCCACACATTTAAGTACATCATAAGCCTCCACCCCATACTAATGTAATTACAACTGTCCCTCCCCCCTATCACCCTCTTCCCTCTCCCAACCCCCTCCCCTCTTCCTTGCCCTACCCCTTGACCCTTCAGTTCCTTTGACAGGACCGACCCCATCAAGGTGAGACCACAATATGCTGAGGTCCCCAGCCCCCCTCCAACCCCCCGCCCCTCTCCCATCAGTGTCATGCAAATTCCTATCACCCTCCATACATACATACATACGTATGATTCCTCTCCTCGCCCACATTGCCGATCAGGTCATATCAATATCATTAGTTTTGCCCCATGATAGTTCATTATATAGTGCTAAGTCAGGTAGTGCCCCCTTCCTTCTTCATTTCCTGATTTATGAACTGCAGAGCCAGCTGGTCTGAGGTGAAGGGGACCCACTTCCCTGCATGCAAGATTTTTAGAGTAGCAGGATAGAGAAGCATAAACCTTACATTCCGTTCCACTAGCGTTGTGCAAATCGGATGAAATTTCTTTCTACGTTCTTGCACATTAGTGGAATAGTCTTGGAAAATGCGCACTTGTGTCTCAGCATATCGCAAGGATTCCCTTTTCTGACGATATCCTCTCAGTATCTCCTCTTTATGTTGATAGTTGTGCACTCTGATAATCACGACTCTAGGCCGTTGCCCACTCTGAGAGGCCCGTCCCAGCCGGTGTGCGTGCTCGATACAGAGAGGACCCCTGCTGTCTGACAAGGCAAATTCTTTGGAGAGCCAATCTTCTAACAACGGGCCAAGATTTTTTTCAGGGGCACTTTCCGGGATGCCGACCAAGCGAAGATTATTACGCCGTGCCCGATTCTCTAATTCGTCTAATTTCTCTGCCTGGCGCTCCAACCTATCTTTCAGTCCAGCTAATTCCGGTATCCAGCGCTGGCAGCTGTCTTCTAAGTCGGAAACCCGCTTCTCCGCCTCTGTAGTTCTGCTGGCTATGTCTGACAGCGTTCCATCCATTTTCCCCAACCGGTTTTCAAGCGAGGTGAAACGGGGCTCTAGAGCGCTACTAACCGCTGCCACAAGCTGTTCCAGTTGTCTGGCGGTGAACTCAGCCTCGTTGCGGGAAGTCGCGGCCGCCATCTTCGTTTCTTCGATGGGTCCGGGCAGCTTTTCTTTATCACTTTTTGTGCCCTTCCTTGTGCTGGCGATCGGCATGGGTGCGAAGTATTGTTCCATATACCTTTGCCAAATCTCCTGTGGATCTGATAACGCTTATTGGAGGATTTAGCGAGACCTGAGGGCTAGAAACGAGCGGGTCCCTCGGAGCGGCACAGAATCACTGTTGCCGCTTCCACCGCATCACGTGATCCCCTAAACTATTTGCTTATTTATTGCTCAAATTTTACAAATGTCTGCTCAGTCTATATTGGGGTACCAGTCCTGAGCATTATTTTTTTGAGTTTCCTTCCTTCACTTACCTAAATGGACTCTGTCGGCGCTAGTGTGGTTTAGTAAACATAGGGGTTAGTTAATTTCATTTGTTTTGTTTGGATAAAAGCAACTTTTTGCCTCCCTGCACTTCTCAAGCAAGCACCCTTTCTCTTTGCTTGTGATCTGAGCTGGATCTATAACAAATAAAGACTCCAGGGATCTGCATCAATTGGATCAAAGGACATCAGGATCAAAAACTGCAAAATGAAAGCATCACTACAATTTTTGAGTTTAAGTTCAAATCTTTAACTTATATTATCTCTAAATTTCTGATATGTTGCTCAACAGAAATAAAACAGAAAGGAAAATAAGATACCTTTTTTATTGGACTAACAATACATTTTTTGATTAGCTTTCGAAGTTAACCCTTCTTCATTAGATCAGAAATAAGCAGGAGTAGAGGAGTGGCCTAGTGGTTAGGGTGGTGGACTTTGGTCCTGGGGAACTGAGGAACTGAGTTCGATTCCTGGCACAGGCAGCTCTTTGTGACTCTGGGCAAGTCACTTAACCCTCCATTGCCCCATGTAAGCCACATTGAGCCTGCCATGAGTGGGAAAGTGCGGGGTACAAATGTAACAAAAATAAATAACAGTATATCAAAGCATTCCAGTGACAGTCTCACAGGATGAGGGTGGGGTGGGTTAGGTGAGAGACCAGGAGAGCGGGTGGCGGGTGGATGAGGGACAGGGAGATATGCATGGTGATAAGAGGATGACAAAGCAGTAGAATTTTATGGTTTATTATGGGCTAGAAACCCCAGATCTTTGTTAAGTCCTGTCTGGTGGGTTTCAAAATATTTAATCATTCTGACTTCAAAGGTCTTATGTTCCTTCTTTGGTCACATACACAGAACACAAATGCCAAATACAGAATAAGTGACCACAAACCATGAACAAATTAAATCGAAATCCCGGAGAGCACGTGACGTGATGAGCTGAGTGGACGTGCGCTGCTTTAGCTCCTGGGCCCTCGCTCCAGAAACCGCTTGAATACTGCACCACGAGTGATTAAAAAGAAAAATTTAAAGCTGGCGTACCTTTATGGACAAATATCTTAGACAGTCTCCAACCGGAATGGCGCTACGAACGGGAAAAAAAGAAAAAGAGAAAAGCAAAGTGTCAGCGCCAGACCCGAAAATGGCGGAGGACCAGCTTCCGGCGCACCAAAATTTTACAGCATCGCAACTCGAACAGTTAACGCTTGCAGTTGCAAATGCTTGGCAGCCAAAATGGGACGCTTTAGACTTAAAGTTGGACGCTTACAATACGAAAATAGAAGGTTTGGAAACCCGAATGGAGGATGTAGAGACCAGGGTGTCCGCCTTGGAAGATGATTCGCAAGGCTACAGCACAGATCTGCGGGAGGTAAAGCGGCAGCTTCAAGAGCACATGGATAAGTTGGAAGATCTTGAAAATCGCTCCCGCAGGAACAATGTGCGGATAGTGGGCCTTTCCGAGAAAATACCTGACAAGAACCTGGTGGATTGGCTCACGGGATGGTTATCTAAGGAATTGGCCTTGACAGACTCTTTTGGGCAGTTGGTCATTGAAAGGGCACATCGAATTGGCCGAAACAGAGAAAATCAGGAGCGACCAAGAGTGGTGGTTGCGCGGCTGCTCAATTATCGTCATAAAATGGAAGTCCTACAGGGATTTAAGATACGTAGAGGTGAATTAAAACATGAAGGACGGCAAATCCTGATCTTTCAGGATTACTCAACGGGAGTGCAGGAGAGACGACGTAAATTTCACCCTATATGCTCATCGCTGGCCCAAAAGCAAGTTCGATTTGTTTTGCAGTACCCAGCCTCCCTGAAAGTGCAAGTTCAAGGACAATGGCAGACTTTTAAATCACTGGAAGAAGCAAAAACAAGCCTCCGAGATCAAGGCATGCTAGAAGGAGACTAAAGATGTTGGTAATATAAAGGGGACCAGATATCAAAAATGCCAAATGTTGCAGTAATTATAGTTATAAATATGTGCCATATATAGGAGTTGGGGGCTCTCGACACGCTAGGTGCTCTCTTGCTAATTCCGGGGCTAGGCCTGGGAATCTGGCTGAAGGGTTAGACCGGTGGGGGGGGATTGAGGGGGTTCAGGGAGAAGGGTTTATATTACGAGAACAAGTATTAGACATTAAAGAGAAGCGGAACTTATTACCTGGGAACCGGGAGAAGTGTATCATGGAACTGGGAGGTACTTTTAGAGTTCGTTCTAGAGAGTGGGGTCTTGGAGCTGAGGAGACCTGTAAAACCTGGGGCGTAGCATGGACACTGGAATGGGGTGGTTTAAAGGATGACCACTAGACTAATATCTTGGAACGTGGGTGGGATTAGTTCCCCAATTAAAAGATCTAAGATACTCTCTGCACTTAAGAGACACAGAGCGGATATTGCGTGCTTACAAGAGACGCGGTTAACTGATCTGGAACATTCTAAACTACAAAAATATTGGGTAGGAGAAGTATTTGCAGCGTCAACACAGAGTCGTAGGGGGGGGTGGCGGTGCTATTTAGAAAGGGACTCCCATATAAAGCTACAGTATTGGAGAGGGGGGCTCGGGGGGACCATATCATGTTGAAGGTTTGGTTAGCGGGGAGAACCTTGTTGCTTTTGGTTTTATATGGGCCTAATAATCATGATGCTTCCTTTCTCGCCAACCTGGCAGGGAAATGCCTGCAAAGTCACGGTGGAGAATTGATTGTGGTTGGGGATTTCAATGCAGTCCTGGATCCCCGACAAGATTGTTCTAGCACAAAGGACTCTCAGTATAGAGGAGTGCGGGCTAGAGAATTGCAGTCATTTACCAAGACCCTTGATCTGGTAGATCCGTGGAGGATTTATCATCCAGGAGAGAAAGATTACACGCACAGGTCAAGGGCGCATGGCACGTTTGCCCGGATAGACTATATTTTGCTAGCCCGCAACATGTTTCACCTAGTAGACACAGCACATATAGGCCCAGAAGAAGTGGCAGATCATGCTATGATATGGACAGATATTAAAGTTACCACAGACACTACGGGACAGAGAGGGTGGAGATACCCGGCGGGCCTATATCATGATACACGGTTGCGGTCGCATGTGCAGCGGAACTGGGATCATTATATAGAACATAATAAATGGCATGCCACACATCAACCCGAGTTGTTCTGGATGGCCTCTAAGGCGGTCATCCGGGGAGCTATTATAGCTTACTGTAGTGCTAAGAATAAGAAGAGGGCTGTGGGCATATTGAATTTAGAGCACCAGTTGCAGAGAGCTAAGAGAATTCACCTACATCACCCCACAATGGTTACTTTGGAAAATTTGAAGGCTACACAGGTGGCCCTTAATAGTCTATTACATGAAAAGGAATTGAGATCGGCCCTTTTTTACAAATACAAACTACATAAATATGGCAATCGGGCAGGCAGAATGTTAGGGCGCTTAATAAAAAATTCAGGAGCCCCGAGGACAGTGACTGCATTGAAAGATAAAAAAGGGAACTTAATTACGGACCGTCAAAAGATTGGGCAAGCATTCACAGATTATTTCTCAGCCCTATATAAATCCAGACAAGTTCCCACGGAGCGAGAGATGCAACAATATATAGCACAGGCAAAGCTCCCAAAAATAACAGGGGAACAGTTGGGGAACTTGAATAAACCTTTGACAATGACAGAATTGCAAGCTGTGATTAAAACATTGAGGCTCTGGTCAGCTCCCGGGCCCGATGGATTTTCAGGAGAGTACTACAAAATACTATCAGGGCAGGCCCTAGCATCTCTGCTGGAATACTACCGGGAGGTAGTAGAAAAAAGGGAATTCCCACAGTATGCAAATTCAGCGCTCATAACCTTAATACCCAAGCCAGGGAAGCCATTAGACAATGTTGAATCCTATAGACCAATTTCGCTGTTAAATGTCGATACAAAAATTTTGGCAAAATTGATGGCTGTGAGGTTGGCGGAATATCTACCATCATTGATAGGTCCCGAACAGGTGGGGTTTGTGAAAGGCCGCCAGTCCGTACATAATATTAGGAAAACTTTGATGGCCATGGCGATCAGCCAACAACATGGGGCGCCCACCCTGGTACTAAGTTTAGACGCTGAAAAGGCGTTTGACCAGGTTGGGTGGACGTTCATGTACCAGACACTGGCGGCCATGGGTATAGAGGGCTGGTTCATGTACGCAGTTCAAACGCTTTATTGTCAACCCAAAGCGGGAGTGTTCATTAATGGTGTCTGGGAACCAGAGTTTGCAATACAGCTTGGTACTAGACAAGGTTGTCCCCTATCCCCTTTGTTGTTTATCATGACCCTGGAACCTCTACTGCGTATGGTCTCTTTGGCTCCAGATCTTCAAGGGGTTAAATTAGCAGGGCAGGATATCAGAATATTAGCTTATGCAGATGATTTGTTAGTAATCCTACGAGAGCCCCCACGGACCTTACCAAGATTGTTGCAGCAAATTGAACAGTATGGGAATTACTCAGGTTTTTGTTTAAATCTACATAAATCTATGGCCTTGCCAGTGTTGCCAGAAGAACAGATAAATTGGCTGGGGACTTTCCCATTACAGTGGACACAAAACTCTTTGAAATATTTGGGAGTCACTATCACCAGGGATCTAACAAAACTTTATGGGCAGAATGTGCAGAGATTGTTGCAGGATACTACCAAACAGTTGGAGGCCTGGGGGAACCTACCACTCTCACTCATGGGAAGAATTGCGCTATTTAATATGGTGATGGCCCCCAGGTGGTTATACACATTCCAATCACTCCCACTGTTCCTAAAAAAGGTGGACGAACAGAAGTTGATAAAATTGGTGCAAACCTTCCTTTGGAGAAAGAAAAAGCCACGACTGTCTTACACAGTGTTGACTGTCCCGGTGGAGTATGGAGGCCTGGGCTTGCTGAATATTAAATATATGACGGTGGCAAGTGGAATGCGTCATATAAATGATTGGTTTCGTGGAACCCAGGATTATTTGGATACTCATATAGAGTTACAGCTATGTCCTGAGACGCACTTCAGTGCCTTTTTACATACGGCGGGGCCTTCCCTACCATATATCCTACAGCGGACAGGAATATTGAGGTCGGCGAAAGCGGTGTGGCAATGGGTTTGTAAATTGCACAAATTTTCATCAAAAACTACCCCATTTCTGCCGATTTGTGGGAATCCCGCCTTTCCACCTGGAACTTTGTACCCAGCTTTTCAAAGATGGAAGCGTAAAGGGATGGTATACCTATTACATGCAGTTACTCTTGAAGGACGGATAAAACCGTTCCAAGAGCTCCGGGAGGAATTTGATCTGCTCCCCTCAGATGAGTTTCATTATGGTCAGCTAAAACACTACATACAGTCCTTGCCCTGGGAGGATTTAGCTGAAGATGTTCAAGAAGAGCTGGCTTCAGCATTTTCTCTAACAGCGCAGCAACGGGTTCCACTAAAATTCCATCATAGACATATCAGGGATACTATTCAGGAACCAGATTTTGTAAAGTTGTTAATGCAGTGGAAAGAAGATATTCCGTTGGACCTTACAGTAGCGCAATTTAAAGCTTATATTTTGACTATGAAGAGACATACCATCATGATGTCGCATTGGGAGACTCAATATAAAGTGGCACTCAGACTCTATATCCCCCCCAGGAGGGCTTTTCATATGGGGGTCTCCCCATGGGGGGAATGCCCTAAATGCAAGGAAGCTGGAGCCACCCTGGGGCATATGCTTTGGACATGCAGAGGCACAGCTAAATTTTGGAAACAGCTAACACAATATGTCTCTTCTATTTGGAGAGCCAGATGGACATGTAAATCGGGATTATTGCTGGGACACCCGGTGTTTATCCATCCAATACCAAAAGGATTCAAAGCTTTTGTATACAGGGCTACTGTGACTGCCATGCAGGTGATTTTGTCTGAATGGGTGACCAGTCAATACCCGTCATACTCTCAGTGGCGGTCACGAATGATTTTGATGATGCGGATGGAGAGGATGGGAGTGGTTGACTTTAGTTCCAGGACAGGGTTGCGGTTCCAGAATATATGGAGCCCGCTATTAAATACACTGACCCCGGTTGCGAGAAGTAGATTGTTGAATTTCTAGTCTTAAGTTTTGTTCTCACAGGAGAGAGGGAAGGGAGGGAGAGGGAGGGGATTATTGGGGGAAAGGTTGGGGGGGTTTGTTGGGAAGGGAGGGAATATAATAAAAAAACAAAAATAAAAGAGAAAAATAATTTGTTTTTGTAGATTCCGGCAAATTCACATTACCTGTAATAAATAAGGAACTGTTATTGTGAATGCAAGTGACAAAGTTGTATAGTGATATATGTACAGGATACTGATTTTGAATAAAAATGATAAATCATAAATCGAAATCCCAAGAGGCCAGACCTTGCATGTAGCACAGCACAGAGAAATACAAAGAGATTAAAAACTGGTTAAAAGATAGAAAACAGAGAGTAGGGTTAAATGGTTAGTATTCTCAGTGGAGAAGGGTAGTTAGTGGGGTTCCCCAGGAGTCTGTGCTGGGACCGCTGCTTTTTAACATATTTATAAATGACATAGAGATGGGAGTAACTAGTGAGGTAATTAAATTTGCTGACGACACAAAGTTATTCAAAGTGCTTAAATCACGGCAGGCTTGCGAAAAATTACAAGAGGACCTTACGAGACTGAGCTTCTAAATGGCAGGTGACGTTTAATGTGAGCAAGTGCAAAGTGATACATGTGGGAAAGAGGAACCTAAATTATAGCTACATCTATCGCCTATCTTTTCCCCACTGTAACTTCACATGGTTTCCACGCCCTCACAATTTTTGACTTGACTTTGTCTTCCCATACCTCCTCACAATGTAACCCATAATCGTACTGTAACAATGTATTTCCATTCTTCACAAGGTATTGTAAGCAACACTGAGCCCGCAAATAGGTGGAAAAATGTGGGATACAAATGCAATAAATAAATAAATAAATAAATTATGCAAGGTTCCACGTTAGGAGTCACTGACCAAGAAAGGGATCTAGGTGTCATGTTGATGATACGTTGAAACCTTCCACACGGTGTGCTGCGTCGGCTAAGAAAGCAAATAGAACGTTAGGCATTATTAAGAAAGGAATGGAAAACAAAAATGAGGACGTTATTATTGTGTTCAATTCTGGTCACCGCATCTCAAAAAAGATAAAGTGGAATTAGAAAAGGTGCAGAGAAGGGAGACAAAACTGAAAAAGGGGATGGGACGACTTCCCTATGAGGAAAGGCTAAAGTAGCTAGGGCTCTTCAGCTTGGAGAAAAAACAGCTGAGGGGAGATATGATAGAGGTCTATAAAATAATGAGTGGAGTGGAAAGGGTAGACGTGAAGCGTCTGTTTACTCTTTCCAAAAATACTAGGACTAGGGGGCATTCAATGAAGCTACAAAGTAGTAAATTTAAAATGAATTGGAGAAAATTTTCTTCACTCAACATGTAATTAAACTCTGGAATTCGTTGCCAGAGAATGTGGTAAAGGTGGTTAGCTTAGCGGAGTTTAAAAAAAGGTTTGGACGGCTTCCTAAAGGAAAAGTCCATAGACCGTTATTAAATGGACTTGGGGAAAATCCACTATTTCTGGGATAAGCAGTATAAAATGTTTTGTACTTTTTGGGGATCTTGCCAGGTATTTGTGACCTGGATTGGCCACTGTTGGAAACAGGATGCTGGGCTTGATGGGCCTTTGGTCTGTCCCAGTATGGCAATACTTATGTACTTCTCCTATACTGTGCAGAATATAATGATAGCACATGCAAGAGGTGGTGTTGGGGGGGTACAACTAGGGCAACTACGTTTGGCCCCCTAGCCAGAGAGAACCCTAGGCCAGCTGGAAGCTGAAGAAGGTGCAGCCTGTTAGTAAACTGGAGTCCCCTCCCAAATTTCTGCCTTGGGCCCCAGACATATCTAACACCAGCTCTAGCAGGATGTACATTTCAAATCTGACATATTCTAATCACTTAATAGAAAAATAAAATTATTTTTCTACATTTTGTTGTCTAGTCATTTTATTTTTCAAATCATGTTGGTCCCAGGCTCTGGTTTCTACATACTTCTGTCTTATCTTAACTCACTCACCAAGGTCTCCTGTCCATTTGATATTTCTACTCTCTTCAATCATGTCCACTATCCATCTTCTTCCATCTCTGTACCTCTGTCTTCCTCCATGTTCAGTATCTCCCTTTCTCTGTGTCTCTATATTTCCCTGTTCAGCTTCTCCCTCTCTTCGTCCCCAGTGTCGATATATATCTATCCTCTCTGACCCTACCCCATCCAGCTTCTCTCTCTCCCTCTCACTCCCTCCCCTTTCCAGCACCTGGTTTGCTTGCTTGATTCACTGCCTACCTGCCCACCCACCCTCCCTTCCTCCCTCATGCTGTAGGTTCAGTATTTGATCCCCTTTTCCTTCATCTCCTTGGTCTGCTATCTCTGTTTCCCTTCCCTCCCTCCTTGTGCTGTTCCAGCAGTTCTCTCCCTTCCCTCCAGCTCCCCTCCTCCTCCAGTCCCTTCTTCCTGTTCCTCCCACATCCAGCAGCTCTCTCCCTTCCCTCCAGTCCCCCCCCCCCCCCCCACGGCCAGCACTTCTGCCTTTCCCCAATCCAGCCTGCTCCAAAGCGAATGCTACATACCTGTAGAAGGTATTCTCCGAGGACAGCAGGCTGATTGTTCTCACTGATGGGTTGACGTCCTCGGCAGCCCCCTCCATCGGAAAGTTTACTAGCAAAGGCCTTTGCTAGTCCTCGCGCACCCATGCGCACCGCGCATGCGCGGCCGTCTTCCCGCCCGAAACCGGCTCGAGCCGGCCAGTCCAGTATGTAGCAAAACAATACACTTCAAGGGAAGACTCAACTCCAAAGGGGAGGCGGGCGGGTTTGTGAGAACAATCAGCCTGCTGTCCTCGGAGAATACCTTCTACAGGTATGTAGCATTCGCTTTCTCCGAGGACAAGATGCGGGAGACACCCTCTGACAGACCCAAAGAGGCAAAGTCTACGCCCTCAACATCCAGGCCGTGAGAGCCAGAGACTGGAGGTTGGGATGCAGAAGCGCCCCCTCGTCCTGTGTGATGAGGGTCGGAAAACACTCCAATCTCCACGGTTCTTCGGAGGATAACTCCAGAAGAAGGGGGAACCAGATCTGACGCGGCCAAAAAGGAGCAATCAGAATCATGGTGCCTCGGTCTTGCTTGAGTTTCAACAAAGTCTTCCCCACCAGAGGGATGGGAGGATAAGCATACAGCAGGCCCTCCCCCCAATCCAGGAGGAAGGCATCCGATGCTAGTCTGCCGGAGGCCTGAAGCCTGGAACAGAACTGAGGGACTTTGTGGTTCGCTCGAGATGCGAAGAGATCCACCAAGGGGGTGCCCCACGCTTGGAAGATCTGTCGCACTACCCTGGAACTGAGCGACCACTCGTGAGGTTGCATAATCCTGCTCAACCTGTCGGCCAGACTGTTGTTTACGCCTGCCAGATATGTGGCTTGGAGCACCATGCCGAGACGGCGAGCCCAGAGCCACATGCTGACGGCTTCCTGACACAGGGGGCGAGATCCGGTGCCCCCCTGCTTGTTGACATAGTACATGGCAACCTGGTTGTCTGTCTGAATTTGGATAATTTGGTGGGACAGCCGATCTCTGAAAGCCTTCAGAGCGTTCCAGATCGCTCGCAACTCCAGAAGATTGATCTGTAGATCGCGTTCTTGGAGGGACCAACTTCCTTGGGTGTGAAGCCCATCGACATGCGCTCCCCATCCCAGGAGAGACGCATCCGTGGTCAGCACTTTTTGTGGCTGAGGAATTTGGAAGGGACGTCCCAGAGTCAAATTGGAGCAAATCGTCCACCAATACAGGGATTTGAGAAAACTCGTGGACAGGTGGATCACGTCCTCTAGTCCCCCAGCGGCCTGATACCACTGGGAGGCTAGGGTCCATTGAGCAGATCGCATGTGAAGGCGGGCCATGGGAGTCACATGAACTGTGGAGGCCATGAGGCATATTTTCAAAGCACTTTGGGAGGCTAAGTTCCATAGGTTTCTATGGAACTTTGGGAGGCTAAGTGCTTTGAAAATAAGCCTCCATGTGGCCCAGCAATCTCAACATCTGCCGAGCTGTGATCTGCTGGGACGCACGCACCCGCGAGACGAGGGACAACAAGTTGTTGGCTCTCGCCTCTGGGAGATAGGCGCGAGCAGTCCGAGAATCCAGCAGGGCTCCTATGAATTCGAGTTTCTGCACTGGGAGAAGATGGGACTTTGGGTAATTTATCACAAACCCCAGTAGCTCCAGGAGGCGAATAGTCATCTGCATGGACTGCAGGGCTCCTGCCTCGGATGTGTTCTTCACCAGCCAATCGTCGAGATATGGGAACATGTGTACCCCCAGCCTGCGAAGTGCCGCTGCTACCACAGCTAGGCACTTTGTGAACACCCTGGGCGCAGAGGCGAGCCCAAAGGGTAGCACACAGTACTGGAAGTGGCGTGTGCCCAACTGAAATCGCAGATACTGTCTGTGAGCTGGCAGTATCGGGATGTGTGTGTAGGCATCCTTCAAGTCCAGAGAGCATAGCCAATCGTTTTGCTGAATCATGGGGAGAAGGGTGCCCAGGGAAAGCATCCTGAACTTTTCTTTTACGAGATATTTGTTCAGGGCCCTTAGGTCTAGGATGGGACGCATCCCCCTGTTTTCTTTTCCACAAGGAAGTACCTGGAATAGAATCCCAGCCCTTCTTGCCCGGATGGCACGGGCTCGACCGCATTGGCGCTGAGAAGGGCGGAGAGTTCCTCTGCAAGTACCTGCTTGTGCTGGAAGCTGTAAGACTGAGCTCCCGGTGGACAATTTGGAGGTTTGGAGGCCAAATTGAGGGTGTATCCTTGCCGGACTATTTGCAGAACCCACTGGTCGGAGGTTATGAGAGGCCACCTTTGGTGAAAAGCTTTCAACCTCCCCCCGACCGGCAGGTCGCCCGGCACTGACACTTGGATGTCGGCTATGCTCTGCTGGAGCCAGTCAAAAGCTCGCCCCTTGCTTTTGCTGGGGAGCCGCGGGGCCTTGCTGAGGCGCACGCTGCTGACGAGAGCGAGCGCGCTGGGGCTTAGCCTGGGCCGCAGGCTGTCGGGAAGGAGGATTGTACCTACGCTTACCAGAAGCATAGGGACCAGTCTTCCTTCCCCCGAAAAATCTTCTACCTGTAGAGGTAGAGGCTGAAGGCTGCCGGCGGGAGAACTTGTCGAATGCGGTGTCCCGCTGGTGGAGAGACTCTACCACCTGCTCGACTTTTTCTCCAAAAATGTTGTCCGCACGGCAAGGCGAGTCCGCAATCCGCTACTGGAGTCTATTCTCCAGGTCGGCGGCATGCAGCCATGAGAGCCTGCGCATCACCACACCTTGAGCAGCGGCCCTGGACGCAACATCAAAAGTGTCATAAACTCCTCTGGCCAGGAATTTTCTGCACGCCTTCAGCTGCCTGACCACCTCCTGAAAAGGCTTGGCTTGCTCAGGGGGAAGAGCATCAACCAAGCCCGCCAACTGCCGCACATTGTTCCGCATGTGTATGCTCGTGTAGAGCTGGTAAGACTGGATCTTGGCCACGAGCATAGAAGAATGGTAGGCCTTCCTCCCAAAGAAGTCTAAGGTTCTAGGGTCTTTGCCCGGGGGCGCCGAAGCATGCTCCCTAGAACTCTTAGCCTTCTTTAGGGCCAAATCCACAACTCCAGAGTCATGAGGCAACTGGGTGCGCATCAGCTCTGGGTCCCCATGGATCCGGTACTGGGACTCGATCTTCTTGGGAATGTGGGGATTACTTAGTGGCTTGGTCCAGTTCGCAAGCAATGTCTTTTTCAGGACATGGTGCAAGGGAACAGTGGACGCTTCCTTAGGTGGAGAAGGATAGTCCAGGAGCTCAAACATTTCAGCCCTGGGCTCGTCCTCCACAACCACCGGGAAGGGGATGGCCGTAGACATCTCCCGGACAAAGGAAGCGAAAGACAGACTCTCAGGAGGAGAAAGCTGCCTTTCAGGAGAGGGAGTAGGATCAGAAGGAAGACCCTCAGACTCCTCGTCCGAGAAATATCTGGGGTCTTCCTCTTCCTCCCACGAGGCCTCACCCTCGGTGTCAGACACAAGTTCACGGACCTGTGTCTGCAACCTCGCCCTGCTCGACTCGGTGGAACCCCGTCCACGGTGGGGGCGTCGAGAGGTAGACTCCCTCGCCCGCATCGGCGAAGCTCCCTCCGCCGACGTAGTCGGGGAGCCTTCCTGGGAGGTGGCCGCGGTCGGCACCGCACGCGGTACCAACGTCGGGGACCTCAACCTGGGCGATGGGCCAGCCGGCGCCACGCTTGACGGTACCGGAGGCGCAAGCACCGCCGGTACCGGAGGGGTAGGGCGCAACAGCTCTCCCAGAATCTCTGGGAGAACGGCCCGGAGGCTCTCGTTCAGAGCGGCTGCAGAGAAAGGCTGAGAGGTCAATGCAGGCGTCGACGCCAGAACCTGTTCCGGGCGAGGAGGCTGTTCCGGGCTGTCCAGAGTGGAGCGCATCGACACCTCCTGAACAGAGGGTGAGCGGTCCTCTCGGTGCCGATGCCTGCTGGGTGCCGAATCCCTCGGCGACCCAGAGCTCTCAGTGCCGACGCGGGGAGGAGACCGGTGTCGATGCTTCTTCGACTTCTTCCGAAGCATGTCACCGGAGCTCCCCGGCACCGACGAGGAGGACGTAGAATCCATCCGTCGCTTCCTCGGGGCCGAGACCGAAGAGGGTCGATCCCGGGGGGGCTGTACCGCAGGAGTCCTCAGGGTAGGAGGAGACCCACCCGAAGGCTCACCGCCACCAGCAGGGGAATGGACAGCCCTCACCTGCACTCCTGACGATGCACCTCCGTCCGACGACATCAGCAGACGAAGTCTCGGTACCACCGACGTCGATACAGTCGCCCGATGCCTCGGCGCCGATGCAGAGGTCCGATGCCTCGATGCAGTCGATGGAGCGGCAGCCAAGGAAGATGGTCCGGACGCTGACGACGTCGATGCACTCGATGCCTCCGGTGCCGATGCCGACGAAGAGCCCGAGAACAAAACGTTCCACTGGGCTAATCTCGCTACCTGAGTCCGCCTTTGTAACAGGGAACACAGACTGCAGTTCTGAGGGCGGTGCTGGGCCCCTAGACACTGAAGACACGCAGAGTGCCTATCAGTGAGCGAGATTACCCGGGCGCACTGGGTGCACTTCTTGAAGCCGCTGGAAGGCTTCAATGTCATGGGCGGAAAAATCACGCCGGCGAAATCAAAAGCCGAAATGGCGAAAATTGAAGCACCAAAATTTAGAGGGAGAAAAATCTCGACCGAGGCCAAAAGAGGCCTACCCCGACAACGAAAGAAAACTTACGGGGCAAAAACTAAGAAATACGGGAAGGGCAGAAAACCCGAAAGGGTCTTCCGGAATACTACCGGAGCGCTTCCCGAACTTTTCTCAAAGAAAAAAAGGACAAAAACACGTCGAAAAGGACGCGCGAGGTCGACTCTCTGGGGCACGAACGGCGTAACACGACCGTACCGAGTGCGGACGAAAGAAGACTGGCCGGCTCGAGCCGGTTTCGGGCGGGAAGACGGCCGCGCATGCGCGGTGCGCATGGGCGCGCGAGGACTAGCAAAGGCCTTTGCTAGTAAACTTTCCGATGGAGGGGACTGCCGAGGACGTCAACCCATCAGTGAGAACAAGCAGCCTGCTTGTCCTCGGAGAAACCAAAATCCCTCGCTGCCTTTCCTCTTGCAAGTCTGGGTCCAGCCATCCGGAAGTGTTGCCTACCTCTTTCTGCTCCACCCTGCCATTGCTATGGTGCCTGCAGCTTTCTTTTTTGGGCTGTTGCTGGCAGTGATTCACATAGGCATTTCCCCCTGCTGCGTCCATTCGGCGCTTACATAAACAGGAAGCTGCATCAGAGAGGGCCAGATGTGGCAGAGGCAAATGCATGTGTGAATTGCTGCCAGCGACGGCCTGAAAAAGAAAGCGTCAGGCACCATGGCAACAGCGGGGAAGAGCAGGAAGAGGCAGGCAACGAACCCGGATGGCCGAACCCAGACATGTGGGAGGAAATGCAGCGAAGAATGTTAGATTGGGGGTAGTTAGGGAGGGCCTTGGGCAAAGGTGGATGGATCTGGGTCCACCCAGGCCCACCTGTGGCTACGCCCCTGCCACAAACAGACCAGTACTTGGAAACTTGGGCCCAGGAAATGGCAGATTAGCCAATAAAATATTTCCTAGGATCCATTATGTTATCAATGAATACCACTTACACATTTTGGGAATAACTGAGACCTGGCAGGATGAAAGTGGAGGAGTACCACTGGCTGAACCTTGCCCCCACAGGATTCACTATCCTGCACCAACCAAGACAAGAGAAGTGGGGTGGAGGGGTAGCAGTCCTGATCTGAGAGACAATCAAACTGCATAGAGTCTCCATCTCCTACCTGTCTGAGTCAGAATGCCTTCTAAACCAGTTGGGAGACAAGGAACAAATATGGCTGCTCGTGGTCTACAGAGCAACTCGCAATACTACATCATCTGTGCAAGAACTGCTGAATTTGGTGACTGAGGTAACCCTTAGATACTCTAGGTTACTGACTATGAGAGACTTTAACCACACATTGAAACTCCAAACACCACTACTGCTGCCTTCCTTGATATGATGGCAGCTCTAGGATTCATTCAGGTGATCAAATATCTAAACCATGAAAACGGCCATATGCTAGATTTGGTGTTCTACAAAGGGGTTGACATTTTGGAACAGAAGGCCAGTGGCATAGAGATAACACCCCTATCATGGACTAATCATTTCTTAATTAAATTTTCTATTAAGGATTATATAAAACAGATGGGCTCAACTAAAGTTTAGAAGGAAATCCGAGACATGAGAAATCTGACTGCTGAAAACTTCCTAGAGGCTTTGTCCTACCCCCATATTGATGAAAAGATGATGACAGTGTCAGAACAGGTTGATATCTGGAATTCATGCTTAGCAATGTCATTAGAAAAAATGGCCCCTCGAAAGAAGGTCCTATGCTTCACAAACAAATGTTCCCTGTGGTCCTCCCTAGAACTATGGATCCTTAAGTGTCAAGGATGTCAACTTGAAAGAAAATGGTGAAAATCTCACCTAGATGAAGAAGACAGGCTCAACTGTAAGAAACACATAGCAATGCACCGCCATAATTACACAATTACACAATTGTATTAGTAGTGAATTCCACAGGTTAGGAGTTACAACTTCTCCCTGTATTCATCCAATCTCAAGCAAATTCATCCAACCTCACTTTTTATTATGGTGCATGTGCTGCGATCTACTGCACTGTAGTGCTACATTGCCTCATTTTGGGGTGCACTATGTGTGTCATGAGCTGGGTGCATTGGGGGTACCTTCTCTCATCTGTCCGGCAGGAAGCAAACATGAGTGTGTATTATAGCTATGGGCACCTTGGAGTGGAGGAAAAGGTTTGGAGCAGAGGGCCTCTAGGTGGTGGGAACATCTGTGAATAGTTAAGCTCTGGAACTCTTTGCTGGAGGAAGTGGTAACAGCAATTAGAGTATCTGGGTTTTAAAGAGATTTGAACAAATATTCAGCCATTTAAGTTTAGGTTTTTTTATTACTTCCATTTTCTAATTAGAGATCCTCTATGTTTATCCCATGCCTTTTTGAATTTCATCACCATTTGTATCTCTACCTCCTCCTTAATGGAGACTTTCCGCATCTGTGCTGTTAAAGCAAGGAGGAGGAGACAGAACTCAAAGAACTTGGTACTCGGTACGTGAGAGACTGGCGCAAGTGCAGCATACACTTCCATGGGAACCCAGCAGGAACTGCTTCCGTCCCCACGGGATCCCCGCTGAACTGTCTGACAGGGTGGGAGGATGGGGGTGGGTAGGAGGTATGCATGGGGACATCAAAGCATATCATTGATATTCTAACAGGATGGGTGTGGATAGGTGAGGGGTGGGGTGATCAACAGAGAAATACAGCTTTATGGTTTATAATGGGCTAGGAACCCCAGATCCTTGTTAACTCCTTTCTGTTGGGTGTTAAAATATTCAATCATTCTGACTTCAAAGGTCTTACGTTCTTGTATGGTTTTAAAGTTACCTTTCAGGATTCTCACTGTGAAGTCACTGGTACAGTGTCCTGGTCCTGTAAAATGCTGACCAACAGGGGTGGGAACCCTACTGGCATCAGTATTGTTCATGTGATGTCTATGTAAATTGAATCTTGTCTTAAGCATCTGGCCTGTTTCTCCAATATAGCATCCTTCGTTGCTATATTGATCACCCCACCCCTCACCTATCCACACCCATCCTGTTAGAATATCAATGATATGCTTTGATGTCCCCATGCATACCTCCTACCCACCCCCATCCTCCCACCCTGTCAGACTGTCATAGTAATGCTTGAATGTTTTCACTTATATACACTGTCAGCTAGCACATTTGCTTATTTCCGATCTGACGAAGAAGGGCAACCTTCGAAAGCTAATCAAGAAATGTATTAAGTTATGTCCAATAAAAAAGGTATCATCTTATTTTCTTTTCCATGTTTTATTTTGTTTGATGTCTATTGATTTCCTGGCCAAGAAACTCCTAGCATTGCTTGGATGTAGGGGCAAGTGATGTAATGATTGTTTATAGATAGGTATTCTTTAACTATAGATAGGTATTATTGTTTCTTTTCAGTTTTATAGTTTAATCAGTGTGTATATATAAGGACCAGTGATGGATATATGTATAATGATTGTTTATTGCTTCTTTTCCTGGTCTAGAAACTCCTAGCATTGCTTGGATGTAGGGAAAAGTGATGTAATCATCGTTTATAGTTATAATCATTGTGTATATAACTTAATCACTGTATATATCTTAATCGTTGTGTATTTTAGAACCTCTAATAAAAGTCTCATTTACCTAATATGAATCCAAAAGAATCCACAGTAATTACTGAGTAGTCTGTGTCAGTGAAGCAGGCTGTAAAACCAGGTCAGAACACAGGGTCAACTCAGTCTAATTTCATGGAGTAGATTACTCTTCTTCCATGCTTAGATGTATAGTGGGACTGAAAATAGGAAGCATTTGTAGGTCCAAGTCACCATCTCTGACACCTCAATGCACTAAGTCCCAATAAAGAACCAATCGCTATTTCCAACTCGGTAAAAATTACCGAGTTGGAAATAGCAAGAGATGCTCAGAAGAAACTGGATGCAAATGAGCTGCTCGCAAAAACAGTGAGTATCTGAGTAGGGGGGTGGGGGGGGGTGGAGCCAATCAGTCTGTTGAGCATGCACAGAACAGCCAATCACTAAGCATGGCTACTCAGCGCATGCTACAGATGGCTTTCATACACGCTGATGCGAACCGCAAAAAAAATCAAACTATGTGGAAGTTAGACAATAGCCTAAGTAATACCAAATTACCTGTTTTTGACCTGTATATAAACAGATATACACATGTATCCTAGTTTGTAATGTTATTAGTCCAGTAACCTAGTTTAACTCGTGCCCAGGCAGCTGCCTAGGCATGGCATTGTTTTATCTAATATTAGTAAACTGCATTGAGTTAAGTCAGATTAAAGCCAAATTCCTCACATTCCTTCCCATCTGATAAGGAAGGGAGTTGCAGCCAATCTTCTCTATATGGTCAGAGATTTCCCTATTGGCTGATAGCCAACCTGGGATGGTCAGAGTGTTAGGTATATCCTTGAGAGCCTTTGTCTATTTTGGCACCCTTTTTCCCTTTCTCTTTGATATTTTCTCCCCTCCATCTTCTATCCTTGACTTTCTGCCTTTACGCCTCCTTTGTTGGGACTATTGGCCTTTTTCATACCAAAGAAGTTCTACAGCTTGGCAGAACTCCGACAGACAGGAAGAATTTTGGATGCTGTTTCTGTATATTCCTGGCTTCTGACTTGTATGCTGTATTCTTGAAACCTGCTCACCTTAATCCTGTGAGATATTTTTTTATTTGCTTACTGTAGCTCAATGTAAGTTACTATATTAAATGTCGGAGTGTTATCTGCACATCTCTGGGAAACTTAAAGAACTGTAATAACCGTAGAGAGACAGTACAGGCTGTAAGCAGTAAAGAGCTTACAGCGGGCTGCCTCATGACCCAGATTGGGAAGGCAGGATAGGCTGTAACTGAGACCTTGTAGTAGAAACTGTCCAGCTGTGGGTTAGTTGTGTGCAGAGCTTACAGTATAGGCAGCTGCCTAGCGGCTTGCATCACATGCATACAGGCTGCATGTATGTAAGCAATTTGTAGCCTTTTTTTTCCCACAATTTCTGACCCACAAGGAGCTTGCAAAGGTCCAGAAACTGTGCCCAACTGTACACCACTATTATAGCCCTTATGCCTGCAGGTACAGTAGGTTTTTGGTGGGTTTTGGAGGGTTCACACTTTCCACCACTCCACCTTCTACCACTTTATGACATTTTTGAGACATTTTTATATCTTTTGAAAAAGAGCCCCTAAGCCTCATACAAAAACCTGTACAATACTTGATTTTCAAGTGACATGCTTAAAACTGGATCTGTGTGAATGTCAGGTTCTCAGGTTCAGAGCCCGCGGGGCCGGGCTCTGGAGCAAACGTGAGCCCTTGGGCTGCTGCCGAGGAGCGACAGCAGCAGGCAAAACCCACCAACCAACACTGGGTAAGCACACCGGCAGGGACTGCAGGCACTGCCCAACGAACCGGAACACATGGACTGGAATCCCCCGGACTGGAGGACACAGGACTGGAACACACACCGGACAGGAACACACTGGACTGGAGCACACCAGACTGGAACACACTGGACTGGTCCGCACAGCTTCACCTGCGCTTAGCTACTAAGCCCCCCAGGAGTTGAGCTCCTGGGTTCGAGTAGCCGACAGGACTTACTGGATACCGGATGACATAGGGACCAGGACTGGAAACAGAAGTGCTCCTAACCCTAAACTGATCTACGTGCTCCCAAGCCCTAAACCAGCAGGAGTGTTCCTAACAGTAAACTGACAAAAGGACTTCCTAAGCCCTATACTAAACAGGAGCTCCTAAGCCCTGCTCAAGAAAGGGACTTCCTAAGCCCTAAACTAACAGAGCAGGGAACTAAACACAAAGCTAACACAGGTGCTATTAAGCACCAAGCTACAAGCAGAGCTCTACACTAATAAGCTAAACACAAAACTAACAAGCTACCTAAGCACTGCTCTAGCAAGCTAGATACAAAACTAACAAGGTGCTTCCTAAGCACTACTCTGGTAAGCAACCAGAAGAGCTCCTAGCACTAAAAGGGATGACAGGGGAGCCACAAGGAAAAAGCAGGGAAGCTAACACATAAGCCAAAAGTGATTCTAAATCACCAAACACAACAGCAAAGACTGCAATGCTCCTAATAGCACAAACACCAGAAGTATTTCTAACAGCAAACTCTGCAGTGTTCCTAACAACACCAAACCCTGAAGTACTTCTATCAGCACCAGAGCTTCCAAAGCCCTACACACAGCAATGCTTCCAAAACCAAGAGGAAAAAGCAGGGGAACCAAACACACAAACACCAGTGCACACTGCACTAACACTAACCTGGACCTTAGCAAAAGCAAGCAGGGAAATTAGACACAAAGTCAGAAGTGCACACTTCACCACCCTACCTAAAGCAAACACCACCGTTGCAAAGGCCCTGAAGGAAACAACACCACATCCTTATCAAGGCCCTCCCTGATGATGTCACACTCCCTAGACCTAGGCAAAAGCACACTGACCCAGAGAGGCCCAACCCACACCAATGCAACACTGTGAAGCACTTGAAACCAGTACACCCAAAGAGAGGTAGAGCAACTCAGGCAACACACACACAGGTGCAGTATAGTGAAACAATTAGAGCCATGCTGCTGGAAGCTGCCAGCACAGAGAGACAGAGCCAGCTCAGAAAGGACAGAGAAAAGAAACAGAAGCCAGCTAAGAAGCTGACCCCCAGGAAAGAGGTAAGTTTGAGAGGGGTTCAGACCCCAATCATAACAGTGAGCAACCCATGTAGTCTGTGATTTAAAAATATATTTTGTGTTAAGCCCCAGAAAAAACTATCTACTACTAATCAGAGTTTATAAAAATAACCAGTTTCTTTTGAGCTTCAGCACAAGATTTAGTGGAAATCACAGGTATCAGGTGTATATTATGGGTACTACTATTACTTCTACTTATCATTTCTATAGTGCTAGTTATGAACTATGAAATATGAAACATGGTTAAGACCTGTGAAAGCTAAGGCTCAACAGAGCATATAGGCTGACAGGCCTTGAGTGTCTCTTAGTTAACCTCTTTACTGAATCAGAGCTCATGGTCTGCTAGCACCTAAGTAAATACTATAAACTTAGTTGTGTACCCTAGAGCAGTCAAAAGGGGCAAAGGCCATAAATCGTGAGGCCCAGGGACTTATAATCTGATAAGCCATTCCTATGTGCAAACGGGCCTGGGAAAGGTGCAATTATGGATGAACAGAAGCATGTGAGATTTAGTGACGTGGGATAGATGGTAAGAACAGAATGATTTCTCAGGAAGATAAGTGCTAAAGCCTTGCTTAACACAAAAGGTATAAAAACAGCTGTATCAGAGCATTACGTTGGGGAGAGGCGGAGGTAGACCACATGTTTGGGTCCCCCGCGCTCCCCATGAGAAACTAGCATTTGTAATTGTAAATTACTCTTGATAAATAATAAAAAAGAATTGCCTTTCTCATATTTTTGTAGTTTTGGTTTCTTTTACTCCTCCCAGTTGAGAATGGCTGGTTTATGCTCATTTGGGAGGGGATACAAGCAGCCTAAAAACACAGGTATAAGTGTTCCTTCTTCTTAGGGATTCCAAACATTAATGCAAGCTTCCTTAGCACACAAGAAATCCAGAGTAGCAGGAATGCAGCCCCAGTGCCAGCCTTACAATAGTAATGCTTAATCAGGCAAGCAGCAATTCTAATTTGAATCCAAGTGTTCACAAACAGTACAAGCAGTTAATGTCAGATATACCGTTCAGGTCAGAATATTCACATGGTCCTCAAGTTAATGGGAATCAGAAAGGGCTTTGAGTGATCCATTTTCAAGATTCAAGGGCCAACCTCATTTGTCAAAAGTGGTCACTAGTCTCTCTATCAAGCTCAACACTAGGTCTTTTAACTTGTAAAAAGATGGATTTATTAGCACTACTCAGAGGATCAGAGGATGCTCAAGACCAGCATGAACATCACTTTTGTACCCCATAAATATATCTGCTTAGTAAAACCAAGGTGACTACTATATTTGGTAGCTCAGCAATGAAGCAATTTTTAAACTAGGGATCCGACTGCTTAACTGTGGGTAGACAGTCAGAGCCCTTGTAAAAACTACCCATCCTATATCCACTATGCAAATGTACCATTCTTGCTTTACAACTTTGGATGGTTAACCTCAACAGAAAACCATAGATATACAGGTACATAAATAAATCAATCAATCAAATCTGTCTTTGATATTATAGTATATCATATTATATTGTTGTTGTTTAATCTTATAACAGTAACTTATTATTCCTGATTAACAACATAATGTACTTGTGTCTTACCAGGTTGGGTAGCTGCTCGAAGGGCATTTGGTAGACGATTAACTTTTCTCATGGTTTCTTTCCAGGATTTATCCACTTGTAAAAACATCTTAGCTTCTGCAGGCAACTGCCTCTGAATGTCAGGAGCACTAAAAATACTTTCTAAATAAAGCCAATTCCTCTGACAGGTCAACCATTCATCCTAAAATAGCAAACAAATCTGTTATAAGGACAATGTTTTCTGAGGTATGCAGGTGTCTGTCCGAGGTGCTTATATATGAAGTCCAAGAAGGTGCCTCTTTTATGCCTATTTTATAAAGACTAAGCAATTATACTCCAATTATCTTGTGTTGTGTCAATGGTAACAGGAAGGTAAAAAGCCTCAGAATGACTTGTGCCACTGTTCTGTCCCCAGTTGCATAGGAGCAGATCTTGCTGTTTGTGTAGAACAGATTACATTGTCTGTATACTCAGCAAGGAATGCTGGGTAAAGATCAGAATAGGCACTTTCTTATGCTCTTCTCATTCAATCATTGGCAAAAATCTTCCTTCAAAGTAAAAAAAAAAATCTATCTTCTCAAACTTTTAAGTAAAAAATGTGCACTCAAGTGCATAAACTCAAAATAGCTAATTTATATTGCTTTGATCCCCCTCTGATGGTAGACAGTATTTTGCAGTTATTTAATAGTGCTATGTCAGGGAGCACCTCAGACCTCATGTATTTATGATCCTATATAATAAAACTCACCCTCAACGTTCTGAGGACACTGACGTCACTGTCTGTTCCTCCAGGCACTTCCTTCCGGTTCGAAGGGTTCGTGGTGGTGAAGCCACCGAAATCACTGTGTTGGGGCCCCGCCCTTGTGTCAAACGTGATGACGTCGAGGGCGGAGCAATGGCGTCAGTGGCTTCACAACCAACGACTCAGCATATTGAAGGTGGCATTGGCGAGGTCTGCAACAATGGCGGTCAGTGCCTTCACAACACCGAAGGGGTGAGCAGGGGGGGGGGGGGTTTGGAAGGAAAACCTTGCTAGCGCCCGTTTCATTTGCGCCTGAAACGGGCATGTTTTACTAGTAATATATAAAAGATTTTTAACAGCAATTTTTTGCTTCATAAATTGCTGTTAAAAATCTTTTATATATTACCTCAATCACTTTTTTTATTTTTATACTCACTTCTTTGCCTTTTGACACTCTGTCTTATCATGACACTACAAAAGGCAAACCTGGTTTATAAAGACACTAAAAACAAAATCAGCCAATCACCTATTGATATTTTTTCATGACTTATCTTTTAAGCTGGCCTTTAGAAAAAAAATGATACCATTTTATTGCTGAGTTCAAAGCCAAACAGAGAGAGATACAGAGTACAAAGCAAACAATCCAAAACAAAAAGCCTTCAAAGCTTCCAAGAGCCTTCAAGACAGGAACATGTCCTTTAATTGATAGAAGTAAAAATGATGTTGTACATCAGTGACCTGACACGAGCCATGTTTCGGTACTCAGTGCCTGCATCAGGGGTCATGAGACCATACCTTCAAAATTGAGGAAAAGCTAGTCCACCACTGGGGCTCCAAATAGTAATAGTTGACATTCAAAGCAGTCAAAAGCCAGAGTCCCTGCAATTATATATATCTATTGAGTGCATACCAAAGGCAGTCAAAAGCCAGAGTCCCTGCAATTATATATATCTATTGAGTGCATACCAAAGATGGTGTGGAGCTCAGACCTAAGAGTGTCAATATAGGATAATACAAAAAACATATTTATTGGGATTTATTAACCACATTTATGAAATGCGTCAACCAAGGCAATGTACAACAGATACAGTTTAGCATAAAACTTACAATTTTGTTAATAGTATAACAATAGTAAAATGACCAAATATAAACATAAATACGATCAATGATTTGCCTAATGTCAAGCATATACGGACAGGAAAATATACACTGAGATCTGTCTGAAGTGTGCTTTGGACTGAGGTACATTGACACACATTTTCTGATATAGTCTCATTCAATAATTTTGGACAGAGATACTGAAATACAGCTCAACCCTATTATAACACAATCTGTAACAATGCGAATCCGTTTATAATGAGATTGATGCGTGGCTTCCAATTTGATTAACAGGAGACAGTGAGACGTCCCGTCTCCATCCACTCAGAGCTGAGAACACCGTCTCATATTAATCATACCTCCCTGGGTTAAAGAAATGCCTGAAACCTCAAACAAATGAAAGAAATTTCGTTTGGAAGAAAACATTGCTGCACTTGATAGAATCAAATCTAGAGTCTAGCAAACCCAAATGGCTAGAGACCTAGCAATAAACGAGTCAACAGTTCATGGATGGAAAAAAGAGGAGGAGAAACTCTGTGATGCAGCTAAGTCCATAGAAACAGACGATGGACTGAAACAAAAACTTTTGTGGCTACCCCAGGACAGCCAGTTTGATAAAGCTGTGTTTCAGTGGTTTACCAAGAGAGATCCGAAGGCACTCCACTGTCTGGACCCCCATCTGCAAATGCAAGACAAAACTTTTCACAAAGAACTTCATGGAAATGAGTCAATGTCATTTACAGCATATAGTGGATGGCTAAATTGCATTAAAAAGCGACACAGGATAACCAAAACCACCATTTTTGGATAGATACAGTCAGCTGACGATGAGGCTGCATGCTCGTACCTCACCCAGCTTCAGAAGGTAATTTGAGATGGTGGCTATACCACAGAACAGGTATATAACTGTGATGAGACCGGACTGTGTTCTAAAATGTTACTGAACACTACTTTGGCTTGTAAGAATGACAATCAGTGAAAGTAAAGCTTCAAGCAAATGAAGGACAGAGGGACCATTCTCTTATGTGTTAACCAAACAGGAAATCACAAACTGAAACCATTTTGTGTACGCATGTTTAAATCACCACAGTGCTTCTCAACGTGACCTGTATGCTTCTTTCCTACGAGTTTAGCAAAAATGCATGGATGACTTCCAGCATTTTTGAAAACTGGTTTCATCAGCAGTTCATACCTGAGGTATGTAAATACTTATGGCAAAAAGGGTATTCAAGGCTGACGAGTCAGAGAAACTTAATGAAATATCTGTAAACCTGGAAGACGTAATGGAGCAGTTCGGCAAACTGAAGAGTAGCAAATATCCTGGACCAGATGGTATTCATCCAAGTGTACTGATAGAACTAAAAAATGAGCTGGCGGAACTACTGTTAGAGATCTGTAATTTATCAAGCATGGTACCGGAAGATTGAAGGGTGGCCAATATAACACCGATATTTTAAAAATTTTCCAGAGGAGATCCTGGAAATTATAGACCGGTCAGTCTGACATCAGTGCCAGGCAAAATGGTAGAGACTATTATAAAGAACAAAATTACAGAGCACATTCAAAAACAAGGACAAATGGGACAAAGTCAACATGGATTTAGTGAAGGGAAGGGAAGTCTTGCCTCACCAATCTACTACATTTCTTTGAAGGGGTGAACAAACAAGGGGTGAGCCGGTTGATAATGTGTATCTGGATTTTCAGAAGGCGTTTGACAAAGTACCTCATGAAAGACTCCAGAGGAAATTGGAGAGTTATGGGATAGGAGACAGTGTCCTATTGTGGATTAAAAATTGGTTAACAGAAAACAGAGAGTAGGGTTAAATGGTCAGTATTCTCGATGGAGAAAGGTAGTTAGTGGGGTTCCCCAGGGGTCTGTGCTGGGACAGCTGCTTTTTAACATATTTATAAATGACCTAGAGATGGGAGTAACTAGTGAGGTAATTAAATTTGCTGATGACACAAAACTATTCAAACTTGTTAAATCGCGGGAGGATTGTGAAAAATTACAAGCGGACCTTACGAGACTGGGAGACTGGGCATCTAGATGGCAGATGACATTTAATGTGAGCAAGTACAAAGTGATGCATGTGAGAAAGAGGAACCCAAAATATAACTACGTCCTGCAAGGATCCGCATTAGGAGTCACGGGCCAAGAAAGGGATCTAGGTGTCATTATTGATGTTACGTTGAAATCTTCTGCTGATTTTGCTGCTGAGGCTAGGAAAGCAAATAAAATGTTGGGTATTATTAGGAAAGGGATGGAAAACAAAAATGAGGATATTATTATGCTATTGTATCGCTCCATGGTGCGACCATACCTCGAGTATTGTGTTCAATTCTGGTCGCCGCACCTCAAAAGAGATATAGTGGAATTGGAAAAGGTGCAGAGAAGGTCAACAAAGATGATTCAGGGGATGGGATGACTTCCCTATGAGGAAAGGCTGAAGAGGCTGGGGCTCTTCAGCTTGGAGAAAAGGCGGCTGAGGGGAGATATGATAGAGGTCTATAAGATAATGAGTGGAATGGAACGAGTTGATGTGGAGCGTCTGTTTACACTTTCCAAAAATACTAGGACAAGGGGGCATGTGATGAAGCTGCAGTGTAGTAAATTTAAAACGAATCGGAGGAAGTTTTTCTTCACTCAACACGTGGTTAGACTCTGGAATTCGTTGCCGGATAAGGTGGTTGGGGCGGTTGGCTTAGTGGAGTTTAAAAAAAGGTTAGACGGCTTCCTGGAGGAAAAGGACATAGAATGTTATTGAATGGACGTAGGAATAATCCACTATTTCTGGGAAGGGTGGGACGAAATGCTTGTTCTTTTGGCCACTGTCGGAAGTGGTGGTGAAGCCTGGCATGTGATCACAAAAATGTGCATGTCTAAATGTTGGAAAAACCTAACTGGTGCAAGTATAGTCCTGGATAACTCACACCAGTGGTGTAGCTAAGTGAGGCCACGGGGGCCTGGGCCCCTGGTTTTGCTGGCGGAGGTCCTCAACCCCCACCAACTGAAGCCTTGTCCAGTGCCAGTCTCTGGTGCCGCTGCATTGCATGCCCTGCTCTCTCTTCCCCCTCATGCTCAATTTCACTAAAAGGAGCATGCAGGATGTGAGGGGGAAGACAGAGTAGGGCAGGCAATGCAGCGGCACAGGAGACTGGTGCTGGACAAGGTTTCAGCTGGTGGGGGTTGGGGACCCCACCCAGCCAAGGTATTTGCTGCAGCAGTGGGTGGGGAGCAGCAGGGCGGCGGTGGGACTGCAGACCAAAATGTGCCATCCCCCCACCTCGGGCTCTGGCCTCCTCCCATTGTGAGGTCTGGCTATGCCCCTAACTCACATGTAGCCAGTGACAGTGATGAAGAGAATGAAGGCTTTACAGAGAAAGACGACACCACCACCAAACAGCTCTTGGAAAGATACGCTTCTGAAGGCCTCACAGAAAATGATATGGCTAATGTGTCACGATCCCAGGCTTTAAACAAACAGGCACGAACTCTAGAACAACGCAAGCCCTTGGCCTACTGTCGTCAAGTGGCAGCAGGAGGCAAACCCCCCCAAGCAGGACTGGACAGGAATCAGGATGCACTTGGCTTGGCTGGAATCAAATGCTGGAATGGACTTGGCTTGGCTGGAACCAAATGCTGGAACGGACTTAGCTTGGCTAGACTGGAACCAAATGCTGGCATGGACTTGGCTAGGCTTGGCTGGAACCAAATGCTAGCACAGACTTCGTTTGGCTGGAACTGGATTCAGGATACTCAAGCAGGATTCAGGATTTTCAAACAAGCTTGGCAGGAACAGGATACTCAAACAAGCTTGGCAGAAACAGGATTCAGGATACTCAAGCAGGATTCAGGATACTCAAACAAGCTTGGCAGGAACAGGAGCTGAAAGCAAACAGGGCAGAGACAAGCAGGAAGGGGACTGGAGCTGAAGACAAACAAGGCAGACACAAGCAGGATACAAAGCTGACCCACACAGACAAACAACAGAACTATGGCTGAAGCTAAGGTAGAGGGGACTAGAACAAGCAAGGCAGACTAGGCAGGACACAACGCTGACCCACACAGACAAACAACAGAACTATGGCTGAAGACTGAACCTAGCACACAAAGAGACCAAAAAGAACAGAAGCAGAACCTAGCACACAAAGAGACCGAAAAGAACAGAAGCAGAAGTGCACACAGGCACCCTAGACAAGGAAACAAGACAGAAGTGCCCACAGGCACACAGGCAATGAACAAATAACAAGAGATCAAGGCAGAAGTGCCCACAGGCACACAGACTAGAACAAGGCAGAAGTGCTTCACTGCACATGGACTAATCTGGAGACCTTTGGCATTGCAAAGGCACTGAATGAAAGTGCAGCACTTCCTTACAAACAGGACAGAGGCAGGAAATACACACTGAACACCAAAGTGAGGCTTGAAACACACAGGAAAGAAACAACCATGAAGACAGTAGCCAGCTCAGCAGCTGACCATCAGAAGTAAGGTGAGTCAGAGAGGGATCACGACCACAGTTGTGACACAATGCAGAAGTGCTGGAAGCATTCACTGATAGGGAGAGTAGGGCCACTTGGATTGATAGAGATAACAGGTCCTACGTATGAGCTCATGATCAATTCAAAAATAATCAAAAACATTACTGGCAAAAATCATGATTTGGATGCAACCAAAGATGTTGAGGATGAGGAACCTAGGATCACAGAGGAGTTTTCAGGTTTGCAAATGGGACTTAAATCTCTTGAAACAGAAAAGGTAGATTCCCTTTTAGTTTTACAATTAAAGCGCTTGATTGAAATAATTAAAAAGAAGCAAAGGGGGTCACGTGATGAATCTTACTTAGGAGGACATGTGGCGACGGGGCTCCACAGTATTCCCCCACATAAAACCATAAATATGGGCAACACATGAAGATAAGTCTTTCTTTTTAACATCCCCCCCTACCTGCTACACTTGTGGTGGTAAATGTGAGTCCTCCAAAACCCAACCAAAACCCATTGTACCCACTTCTAGGTGCCTCCTTTCATCCATAAGGGCTATGGTAGTGTTGTACAGTTGTGGGTAGTGGGTTTCGGGGGTTTGGGGGGGGCTCAGCACCCAAGGTAAGGGAGCTATGCACCTGGGAGCAATTTGTGAAGTCCACTGCAGTGCCACCTAGGGTGCCCGGTTGGTGTCCTGGCATGAGGGGGCCACTGCACTATAAATGCTGGCTCCTCCCATGACCAAATGCATTGGATTTAGCTGGGTTTGAGATGGCCGCCATTAGTTTCCATTATTGGCAAAAACCAATGGTGGCAATCTCTAACGCCGGCCATCTCTAACGCCGGCCCAAATGTTGAGATTTGGCCGGCCTCGACCTTATTATCGAAATAAAAGATGGCCGGCCATCTTGTTTCGATAATACGGTTGGGTATGCCGCTTTCCAGGGCCGGCCTAAGAGATGGCCGCCCATATAGATGGCCGGCCCCATTCGATTATGCCCCTGCACATCAACCGGCTCACCTTTATCCACATGTTTTTTCACCCCTTCAAAGAAATGTAATAGATTGGTGAGGCAAGATTTCCCTTCATTAAATCCATGTTGGCTTTGTCTCATTAATCCATGCTTTTGAATATGTAATTTTGTTCTTTATAATAGTCTCTACCATTTTGCCCAGCACTGATGTCAGGCTCACTGGTCTATAATTTTCAGGATCTCCTCTGAAACCTTTTTTAAAAATTGGCGTTACATTGGTCACCCTCCAAGCTTCCGGTACCATGCCCACACTATGGACAGACCACTATAAAGCATACATCTCCCTCCACTGGCGAAAAACACACAGAAACGCAATCAACAAACATGAACGAACAACATACACCATGAGAGGAAAAATAGACCCCACAACATTCTGGGAACAGGTCTACCAAAACGAATGGTCAACAAATGCAAACACCATTCAATTCCTCCAAGAATGGGACGATATATGTCAGACAACATTAGACACAATTGCCCCAATCCAAACCAGAACATCACATAGGAAAAAATCAGATCCATGGTTCACCGAAGAGCTGAAAGAACTCAAAACACAAGTCAGAAGACTAGAACGCGCATGGAACAAAAAGAAAGATGAACACACACTGAATGCCTGGAAATTACTTCGGTGGAAACACAAATATACCATAAAACAGACTAAAAGACTACACTACAAAATGATGATTGGACCAAACTACAAAGACACACACAAACTCTTCTACCTTGTAAATAAATTGCTAGACACCACACTAGTTACAAACAACAGCAAAGATACACCAGGGGTCAACAACCTCGCGAAATACTTCAAGGAGAAAATTATACAACTACGACTTAAAACACCCGCCAGCCCTATTGAATATGCCACACTCCTAAACTGCCTAGACCCAGAAGACGGAATATATCCAGCAGACAGGATCTGGACCTCATCTCTAAAACACTCAAAAGATTCGCCAAATCCCAATGCAAACTAGATATCTGCCCAAACAACCTCATGAAATCAGCTCCTCAACAATTCATAATAGACCTAACGAACCACGTGAACTTCATGCTACAAAACGGACTTTTCCCAAAAGAAAAAGGAAAAATTTTACTCGCCCCAATACCCAAAGACCCTAAGAAAAACGCAAGCGAAATAACTAACTACAGACCAGTAGCATCTATACCACTAATAACCAAAATAACCGAAGGGATGGTAACCAAACAACTCACAAACTATCTCAACAAGTTCTCAATACTGCATGATGCTCAATCAGGATTCCGGGCAAATCACAGCACCGAAACAATACTAATTACCCTAATGACCAAATTTAAACAAATGATTGCAACCGGCACCAATATACTCCTCTTACAATTTGACATGTCAAGTGCCTTTGATATGGTTGACCATGGAATCCTATTACACATACTTGAATATTTCGGCATCGGAGGTAATGTCCTATACTGGTTCAAGGGGTTCCTAACCTTACGCTCATATCAGGTCACATCAAACTCAACTACGTCTGCCACATGGACACCTGAATGTGGAGTACCGCAAGGATCCCCCCTCTCACCAACTATTTTCAACCTAATGATGATCCCCTTGGCAAAACTTCTATCAAACCATAACCTTAACCCATACATATACGCTGATGATGTAACAATATATATTCCTTTCAAGCAAGACATTAAAGAAATCTCCAACGAAATCAACCAAAGTCTACACATCATGAACACCTGGGCAGATGCATTTCGACTGAAACTGAATGCAGAAAAAACTCAATGCCTCATACTTACCTCCCAATACAACACGAAAAAATTTATCGCCATTAACACACCTAAACTAAATCTGCAAATCTCAGAAACTTTAAAGATCCTTGGAGTCACTATTGACCGCCACCTAATACTTGAGACTCACGCGAACAACACAACTAAAAAGATGTTCTACTCCATGTGGAAACTGAAAAGAATAAGACCGTTCTTTCCAAGATCTGTCTTCCGCAGCCTAGTGCAATCACTCGTACTCAGTCATCTGGACTACTGCAACTCGCTATACGCAGGCTGCAAAGAGCAAATACTGAGAAAACTTCAAACAGCCCAGAATACAGCAGCCAGACTCATCTTCAGAAAACCAAAATACGAAAGTGCAAAACCATTACATGAGAAACTACACTGGCTCCCACTCAAGGAATGTATAACTTTTAAAGTATGCACCTTAGTTCATAAAATCATTCATGGTGAAGCCCCTGCATACATGTCTGATTTAATAGACCTACCACCCAGAAACGCTAAAAGATCATCCCAAACTCCCCTCAATTTCCACTCCCCTAAGTGCAAAGGCATAAAATACAAAGTAATGCACGCATCAACCTTCTCTTATATGAGCACGCAATTCTGGAATACACTACCATGCAACCTGAAAACGACCTACGAATTAACTGACTTCCGCAAATTATTGAAGACTCATCTCTTTGATAAAACTTATCGCAAGGATCAAAACACATGAAGTCCATACACACTAATAGAAATGCATTAATACACTCTCTTCTGAATTCTCTTCCCCATATTTTCACCACACTTAAAACTCTACCTATAGTTAAAATTGTTATACCCAAATGTTTCTTACTATTGTTCTATCGCCTTATAATTTTCCCATATAACCCTCACAATGTAACCCATAATTGAATTGTAACAAAATGTATTTCCATCATTCACTATGTATTGTAAGCCACACTGAGCCCGCAAATAGGTGGGAAAATGTGGAATACAAATGCAATAAATAAATATAAATAAATGCTCGATTTTAAAGATAAATGACATATTACTAACAATAGTTTTGCAAGTTCATTTTTCAATTCTATCAGTACTCTGGGATGGATACACCATCCGGTCCAGGAGATTTGCTACTCTTAAATTTGTCAAATTGCCCCGTTACATCCTCCAGGTTTATAGAGATTTCATTCAGTTTTTCCAACTCGTCAGCTTTGATACCATTTCTGGCACCGGTATCTCTCCTAAATCTTCCTCGGTGAAGACCGAAGCAAAGAATTCATTTAATCTCTCCGTTACGGCTTTATATTTCCTGATTGCCCCTTTAACCCTCTGTCATCTAGCAGTCCAACCGATTCTTTTGCCAGTTTCCTGTTTTTAATATACCTAAAAATATCTTTACTATGTGTTTTTGCCTCCAACACAATCTTTTTTTCAAAGTCCCTCTTTGCCTTCCATATCAGTGCTTTGCATTTGACTTGACATTCTTTATGCTGTATCTTATTATTTTCTTCTTCCATTTTCTGAAGGATTTTCTTTTAGCTCTAATAGCTTCCTTCACCTCACCTTTTAACCATGCCGGCTGTTGTTTGGTCTTCCTTCCTCATTTTTTAATACAAGGAATATATTTGACCTGGGTTTCCAAGATGGTGTTTTTGAACAGCATCCACGCCTGATGTAAAGTTTTGACCCTCGCAGCCACTCCACTAAGTTTTTTTTCACCAGTCTCATTTTATCATAGTCTCCTTTTTGAAAGTTCAATGCTAATGTATTGGATTTCCTGCGTATACTTACTCAAAGCTAATATCAAATCTGATCATATTATGATCACTGTTATCAAGCAGCCCCAGCACCATTACCTCCCACACCAGATCATGCGCTCTACTAAGGGGGTCAGCTCTCAAGAAAAAGATCTGGGTGTCATGGCAAATAATACACTGAAATCATCTGCTCAGTGTGCGGTGGTGGCCAAAAAAGCAAACAGCATGTTAGGAATGTTAGGAATTATTAGGAAAGGGATGGTGAATAAGACCGAAAATATTATAATACTACTACTACTACTACTACAAATCATTTCTATAGCTCTACCAGTCATACGCAGCACTTTACAATTCAACATGAAGAAAAGACAGTCCCTGCTAAAAAGAGCTTACAATCTAAATCAGGACAGACAGAAAGGACCAATAAGGATAAGGGTAGGACAGACAGAAGGACACATAGGTAAAGGGACTATTGAAGAAAGGAAGACAAGATAAAGGTTATGAGCAAGTGACAAGTTAGGAGTCAAAAGCAGCATCAAACAGGTAGGCCTTTAGCCCGGATTTGAAGGCGGCCAGGGATGGAGCTAGACGTAATGGCTCAGGAAGCCCATTCCAGGCATAAGTTGCGGCGAGACAAAAGGAACGGAGTTTGGAGTTAGCGATAGAGGAGAAGGGTGCAATTAGGAGAGATTTGCCTAGTGAACGGAGTTCTTGAGAAGGAGTGTAGGGAGAGATGAGGGTGGAGAGGTAGTGAGGGGCTGCAGAGTGAATGCACTTATAAGTCAATAAAAGGAGCTTGAATTTTATACGGAAACGGATAGGGAGCCAGTGAAGTGACTTCAGGAGAGGGCTGATATGGGCATAACGACTTTGGCGAAATATTAGTCGTGCAGCAGAATTTTGAACACATTGAAGAGGTGGCTGAGTGGAAGACCTGTGAGAAGCAAGTTGCAGTAATCAAAGCGAGAGGTGATGAGAGTGTGGATTAGGGTTCTGATAGCGTGTTCAGAAAGGAAAGGGCTAATTTTGGCGATATTATAAAGGAAGAAATGACAGGTTTTAGCAATCTGTTGAATATGTGCAGAGGAGGAGAGGGAGGAGTCAAAGATGACCCCAAGGTTACGAGCAGATGAGACAGGAAGAATGAGCGTGTTGTCGACAGAAATAGAGAATGGGGGAAGGGGAGAGGTTGGTTTAGGTGGGAAGATAAGGAGCTCAGTTTTGGACATATTGAGCTTCAGGTGGCGGTGAGACATCCAGGTAGCAATGTCAGAGAGGCAGGCAGATACCTTGGACTGGATTTCTGCCGAGATTTCTGGTGTGGAGAGGTAGATCTGTCAGTCATCAGCGTAAAGGTGATACTGAAAACCGTGGGAAGAGATCAGAGCACCAAGGGAGGAAGTATAGATGGAGAAAAGGAGAGGTCCTAGGACAGATCCTTGAGGTACACCCACTGACAGCGAGATAGAGGAAGAGGAATGCCTTTGTATCGTTCCATGGTATGTCCACACCTTGAGTATTGCGTTCAGTTCTGGTTGCCGTATCTCAAAAAAAAGATATAGCATAATTAGAAAAGGTTCAAAGAAGAGCGACTAAAATGATAAAAGGGGTGGAACTCCTCTCATATAAGGAAAGGCTAAAGAGGTTAGGGCTTTTCAGCATGGATAAGAGACAGCTGAGGTCTACAAAATCCTGAGTGGTGTAGAAAGAGTAGAAGTAAATCGATTTTTTACGTGTTCCAAAAGTACAAAGACTAGGGGACATTCAAGGAAGTTACATGGAAATACTTTTAAAACAAATAGGAGGAAATATTTTTTCACTCAACACATAGTTTATTTATTTATTTGTTGTATTTGTATCCAGTGGTGTGCTGGAGCCGGCTCGCACCGGCTCGCAAGAGCCGCTTGTTAAATTTTGACAGCTCTTGCGAGCCGGTTGTTTTACAGGGCGAGCCGGCTCCATTGAATGAGGTAAGCATGGCAGGAGGGCGCCATGCTTACCTCCCCTCCCGCTCCCATCCATGTGTAGCGATGTCCTTCGCCCCCCCCCATCCTCCCCTGCCACTCCCATCCGTCCGTTTCAATTACCTGCCTCGAAGCGCCGCATTATCTAAAGCCTGCCTGCTGCCCGTCTCCAGCTGCCTTCCCTGCTTGCTTCTCAGGAGTTCGGTTCACGCCCTTAGTCCCGCCTTCTGACGCCATTCTGACGTCATTTCCTTTTCCCGCGGCGAGACTAAGGGCGCGAACCGAACTCCTGAGAAGCAAGCAGGGAAGGCAGCTGGAGACGGGTAGCAGGCAGGCTTTAGATAGTGCGGCGCTTCGAGGCAGGTAATTGAAACAGACGGATGGGAGCGGCATGGGAGGATGGGGGGGCGAAGGACATTGCTACACATGGATGGGAGCGGGAGGGGAGGGAGGAGAATTGCTGGGGAGGGTGGGGGCGAAGGACATCGCTAGACCTGGATGGGAGCGAGAGGGCAGGGGAGGGAGGAGAACTGCTGGGCATGGATGGGCAGAGGGAGGCAGGGGAGAGAATTGCTGGGCATGGATGGGCAGAGGGGGGCAGGGGAGAGAATTGCTGGGCATGGATGGGCAGAGGGGGGGCAGGGGAGAGAATTGCTGGGCATGGATGGGCAGGGGAGAGAATTGCTGGGCATGGATGGGCAGAGGGGGGCAGGGGAGAGAATTGCTGGGCATGGATGGGCAGAGGGAGGCAGGGGAGAGAATTGCTGGGCATGGATGGGCAGAGGACAGAATTGCTGGGCATGGATGGGCAGAGGGGGGCAGGGGAGAGAATTGCTGGCCATGGATGGGCAGGGGAGAGAATTGCTGGGCATGGATGGGCAGAGGAGAGAATTGCTGGGCATGGATGGGCAGATGGGGCAGGGGAGAGAAGAGAATTGCTGGGTATGGATGGATAGAGAGGGGCAGGGGAGAGAGGAGTTTCAGGACATGGATGGCGGGGAGAGCAAGAGAAATTCTGGACATGGATGGAGGGGAGGGAAGGGAGAGAGAAGAAATGCTGGACATAGAGGGAAGATAGAGGAAGGAGATTAGATGATGGAAAAGGAAGTGAGGAGAGAAACTGCACATGGATGGAGAAAATAGGCAGAAGCTGGATCCACTGTACAGTCAAGTATGCGGAGGACCAGAAATGAAGAAGAAAGGAGGAAAGAAAAGAAATAAATGGAAAGGAAGCCCTGGAAACGGAGTCAAGGGAACAGATAGAGAGCAGCAGAATCAGATACTGGACCAGCATGATCAGAGAAACAAAGTCACCAGACAACAAAGGTAGAAAAAAAATAATTTTATTTTCATTATAGTGTTTGGAATATGTCCACTTTGAGAATCAGGTGCTGAACGTTAAAAGTTTATGTTTATTTACTTATTTATGGCATTTTATCCCATATTAAACATGAATTAGATTGGAACCTGGGATCATTTAATTTTTTTTTCCTGGAGAGAGTAATGTGTTGGCCGCCGCCCCCCCCCCCCCCCCCCCGGGTATAGCCAGCTCTGCAATTTTTTTGGGGGGGGGGCGCAGAGGTGGACGGGGGGGGGGGGGCACTGAGGTGGACCGGGGAGAGAGCCTGTTGTTAAAAATTTACCAGCACACCACTGTTTGTATCCCACATTTTCCCACCTATTTGCAGGCTCAATGTGGCTTACAGCATACCGTTACGGCATCCACCATTCCAGATTAGAAGATGACAGTTAGTATTACTTAGAGACCATGTATGATGTAATAAAATTAAGCAAACAGATAAAAGATGAAAGCAGTTCCGAATATAGGTAAAGTGGAGATGTGTTACATTTACAATTATTGAACATTGTGGTATGCCTTATTGAAGAGGTAGATCTTCAGAGATTTACAAAAGTTAGTTAGTTCGTAAATAGTTTTTAGGTTAAGCGGCAATGCGTTCCATAACTGCGTACTCAGGTAAGAAAAGCTTGATGCATGCGTTAGTCTGTATTTTAGACCTTTACAGCTGGGGAAGTGAAGATTAAGGAATGTGCGGGATGATCTTTCAGCGTTCCTGGGTAGCAAGTCTACCAGGTCTAACATGTAGGCTGGGGTATCTCCTTGAATGATTTTATGAACTAGAGTGCATAAATTGAACGCAATACGTTATTTGAGTGGAAGCCAGTGTAGCTTTTCTCTTAGGGGTTTTGCACTTTCATATTTCCAAATATGAGTCTGGCTGCAGTGTTCTGGGCAGTTTGGAGTTTCTTGATGAATTGCTCTTTACAACCAGCATAGAGTGCATTGCAGTAATCTAGGTGACTCAGCACAATTGACTGTACCAGGTTGCGAAAGATGGTCCTTGGGAAGAAAGGTCTTACTCTTTTAAGTTTCCACATTGAGTGGAACATCTTCTTGGTTGTATTTTTCACATGACTTTCAAGTGTAAGATTTCGATCAATGGTAACTCCAAGAATTTTCAGGGTGTCTGAAACGGGAAGGGACAAGTTTGGTGTGTTTATGGTGGTGAATTTGCTCTTGTTATGTTGTGAAGTGAGAATAAGACATTGTGTTTTTTCTGCATTAAGTTTCAGCTGAAATGCATCTGCCCATGAATGCATGATATGGAAGCTTTGGTTGATGTCGTTGGTGATTTCCTTTAAATCATGTTTGAACAGGATGTAGATCGTTACGTCATCTGCGTATATGTATGGATTGAGATTTTGGTTGGATAACAACTTGGCCAAGGGTGTCATCATTAAGTTGAAGAGGGTCGGCGAGAGGGGAGATCCTTGAGGGACTGACTCCACATTCAGGTATCCATGGGGCTGATGTAGTCAAGTTAGATATCACTTTAAACCAATTTAGAACGTTACCTCCAACTCCGAAATATTCGGGGTAAGTAGAATATTTCCTTTATCCTTTGGGAAGAGTCCATTTTGTAACATATAGTTCAAATGCTTCGTGAGGTCTGATATGAGTTGTTGAGGAGCGACCTTTATAAGGTTATTGGGGCATATGTCTAATTTGCAGTGAGACTTGGCGAAACTTTTGAGCGTCTGGGAGATGGTATCATCCGATAGTGTATCGAAGTTGGTCCAAGTTCTGTCAGCTGGGTGTTCCCCAGGGGTTGGGTCTAGGCAGTCGAGGAGTTTTACGTAATCGATGGTATTGGCAGGTACTGTGAGTTGTAACTTTACAATTTTCTCTTTGAAGTATTTCGCAAGATTGTCTGCTGCTGGTGTGTCTGTGCTGTTAGAAGTCACCGGTGTAGTATCTAGTAATTTGTTCACGAGTTGGAAAAATTTATGTGTATCCTTGTAATCTGGTCCAATTTTAGTTTTGTAGTATGATCTTTTAGTTTGTTTAATGGTGTATTTGTAATTTCTTTGTAGTTGCTTCCAAGCATTGAGTTCGGAATCATCTTTCTTTTTATTCCAAGCTCGTTCTAACCTTCTAACTTGTGTTTTTAGTTTTTTCAGTTCTTCATTGAACCATGGTATGTATTGAGTTCTTTCTGTGTGAGGTTCTGGCTTGAAGTGGTGCTATGTTGTCTAATATGCTTCTGCAACTATTGTCCCATTCTTGAAGAAATTGGTTTGAATCTGTCAGTGCGGTCCATTCCCTATTGTAGAATTGTTGCCAGAATGTTAACGGATCTATTTTGCCTCTCGTGGTATAGGTTATTTGTTTTTGTTTATGGTGTGAATCTTTCATTTGCCATTGAAGGGAAAGGTTTGCTTTGTTGTGGTCGGACCAGGACTTTTTTTGAGGGGGTACTGAGTACCCGCACCTTTTCCATTGTCTGCTAAAATTGACCCATGGTCCCCAAGTTATAATGAAAGAACTCAGGCTCTATACACCAATTCTTGCTTCTCATTGATTCTATGACTGGTTGCAGGGGGCCTGGCTATTGTGGGGTTGGTCCCTCAGTGATCACCGCACCCCTGAAAGGTGGCCTATCATTTGAGTACCGGCACCTTTTTTGCTAGAAAAAACAGACTGGGTCGGACCATGGTGTAGCTGTCCACTTTGTATCTGTTAGTACAAGATTTAAGTCAGGGGAGAATTTGTGTGTAATGATGTCTAGTGTGTGTCCTTTAATATGGGTTGGCTGCATGTTTGGCCAATGAAGATCCCATAGTTGGAGGAAGTCTGTGCACTCACGTGCGTTTATTCAGTTAGGATCTTCAAGGTGCAGGTTTATATCCCCTACTATAAGAAGGTTGGAGGTAGAAACATTTGTTTGATATAAAGTCCATAAAGTGTGTTTGGCAATCCTGCCAGTTACCTGGTGGTCTATAGAGCAGGACTGCGTTGAGGTGGTTCTGCAGGGATAGATGATTGATTCTAACTGAGGCAATTTCAAGTTGGGGAAGAATGGATTCAGCTATGGTTGTGATGGTGAACTGGGATCTGTAGATTATAGCTATTCCTCCTTCTCCTCTTTTTCCATTCCTTGTCCAGTGGGTAATTTTGTAACCTGGGGGGCATAGATCTAAAATTATGGGGTCTTTAAGGTCATGAATCCAGGTTTCACTTATGAATAAGAGATCAAGATTGTCTGTTGTGATCCAATCTGTTATTGTTGTTGTTTTGTTGACTACTGATCTGGCATTTATGTAACCCAGTTGGATTGATTGGTAGGGGTTAGTTGGGGACGAAGATGTATTAATTTTTATTAGTTGTCTATCCTCTTGGTTTCTGGGTTTGTTGTGCCCTTTCTTCCCTTTCTGTTGGTTGTGCACATGTGTAGTGGATTTTCCTTTTAATTGGTTATTATTCTTTTGGTCTGATGTATTGTATTTGAGTTGTCTGCCGGGTTTGTGTGCTGTGGGTAGATTATTGTTTGTGTGAGGGGTAGTCCATGTGTGGTAGATTAGGGGGAGAAAGTAGATTATTAAAAGTAGATTGTGAATATTCATATTGGCGGTGGTTAGTTTAGTACAATAGGAGCTGATTAGAAATAGTGGTCGATAGTGCAAAGCGGTGGTGACTGATGAAATTTTACAGTCAGTAGTGCAATTTGGTGTAGTGTGATAAGGTGCAGTGGAGGTACTTACAGGTCAGAAGTCATCAATATAAGTTAGTATTACAATTCAGGTTGATTCAATGCTACAAATACAGAAAAATTCTATGAGATACAGAACAAGCATTAGAGGTCTAGAGTCAACAAAACAAGTCTCCGTGTGCTACTTCTTACTGCACGCTGTTCCTTGCTCTCCTGTTCTCCTGTGAGCATGCCAGTTGGCCTTATAGGATGTGCTGCGTGCATTTAGATGAATAGAAGTATTGCCCCAGGATCAATATTCTGCCTGGAAGGGTCCTTTGGCTCCTTCTGTATGGTAAGAGTCAGCCACGTGGAATGCACATGGTTTCGCTTTTTAAGCCCAGAGATGAAATTCCAGGGTTGGTGGAACGACCAGGCTTCAACTGTGTTGCTCCCCACCCTACCCATTTTGGATTGGCCTGGTTGCTGCTGGTCGGTGCATCTGCTGTAATTAGGCTAGGAAGAAGGGTTGTCTTTGGATGCCTGCAGTGCCGGCGGACTCTTGAAGTCTGCCGGGTCGCTTTCTCAATGGGCACAGTCCACTCAGTAATCAGCGGTAGACTCTGCCGTGTGGAGCATGGGATATCGTTGTCTGGTCGCGAGTCGTTCAGGTCTATCGCTTCACGTCTCAGGAGACCTGCCACAGCTGGTCTGAGCCTGCTCCGCTCTGTAAAACCTTTGCTGCACCGCGGTCTCGCTCTTCAGCCGCTTGTTCGGTGTTCCCGTCTCTCTTCCTCGGTCCATTGTTATGTCGTAAGAGTCGGGCCTCACTGCTCAGTTGACCCACCTCGCTCTTCGGTCGCATGCACTGTGCCTGCTTCTCGTCCGGCCAGCAGTCGCTCCTGCCGGTGCGGAGTGGAGGTTGCCGGTGAGCAGGGAGTGAGTGGGCTTCAAGACTGGCAGGGCAGTTGTGTGTTCCCAGGGTCGAGCTCAGCAGGGCAGCGCTATGTTCCGAGGTCAGGAGAAGCCACGGTCGGCCACAGCGACCCTTTCGACCCATCCAGAGAGGTCAGGAGAAGCCATGGTCGGCCACAGCGGCCCTTTCGACCCATCCAGAGAGGATGCCCTCACGCCGGCTCGATGTCCGATCGGTCTTGGCCTTGTTCTGGGCGACCAGCCGTAGGATATGGAGTTTGGGCTCGGATCGCCCTCCGCACAGCCCAACCCGGCACTATCCCCCATCAGGTCTCGTTACCCTCTTGTCCCTTGGCACCTGACTGCTGGATGTGTGAGGGGTATAGGCGGCTTGTGGCTCTCTCCGGGACCTCAGCATGACCCGGTTGATTTTGCTGCTCACCTTTGGCTTCGGTCGCGTGGGAAGAGCCGGTCACGGGAGTGTCCTCTGGGGATCGCTGGTCGGGTTTTGCCAGGTTTTGTTGGTAGTCAAGTGAACGCGGGTCTTTGTTTACGGTCAAATCTTAGACCTCAACACGTTCCTTGGTCCGATGCTGTTTTCGGAGGGTCAGAGCTCCTCCAGGTAGGTCTTACCTCGGCGCCATCTTGAACCTCGTTCAAGTTAAGCTCTGCACCTCTTTGCCGGAGGATGTGGTAACAGTGGTTAGCATATCTGGGTTTAAAAAAGGTTTGGACAAGTTCCTGGAGGAAAGGTCCATAGTCTGCTATTGAGACAGACATGGGGAAGCAACTGCTTGCCATGGGATTTGTAGTATGGAGTGTCACCACGATTTGGGTTTCTGCCAGGTACTTATGACCTGGCTTGGCCACTGTTTGGAAAACAGAAAGCGAATGCTACATACCTGTAGAAGGTATTCTCCGAGGACAGCAGGCTGATTGTTCTCACTGATGGGTGACGTCCACGGCAGCCCCTCCAATCGGAAACTTCACTAGCAAAGTCCTTTGCTAGCCCTCGCGCGCCCGCGCGCACCGCGCATGCGCGGCCGTCTTCCCGCCCGAAACCGGCTCAAGCCGGCCAGTCCAGTATGTAGCAAGACAATACACTTCAAGGGAAGACACAACTCCAAAGGGGAGGCGGGCGGGTTTGTGAGAACAATCAGCCTGCTGTCCTCGGAGAATACCTTCTACAGGTATGTAGCATTCGCTTTCTCCGAGGACAAGCAGGCTGCTTGTTCTCACTGATGGGGTATCCCTAGCCCCCAGGCTCACTCAAAACAACAACATTGGTCAATTGGGCCTCGCAACGGCGAGGACATAACTGAGATTGACCTAAAAATTTACCAACTAACTGAGAGTGTAGCCTGGAACAGAACAAACAGGGCCCTCGGGGGGTGGAGTTGGATCCTAAAGCCCAAACAGGTTCTGAAGAACTGACTGCCCGAACCGACTGTCACGTCGGGTATCCTGCTGCAGGCAGTAATGAGATGTGAATGTGTGGACAGATGACCACGTCGCAGCTTTGCAAATTTCCTCCATGGTGGCTGACTTCAAGTGGGCTACCGACGCAGCCATGGCTCTAACATTATGAGCCGTGACATGACCCTCAAGAGCCAGCCCAGCCTGGGCGTAAGTGAAGGAAATGCAATCTGCTAGCCAATTGGATATGGTGCGTTTCCCTACAGCCACTCCCCTCTTGTTGGGATCAAAAGAAACAAACAATTGGGCGGACTGTCTGTGGGGCTGTGTCCGCTCCAGATAGAAGGCCAATGCTCTCTTGCAGTCCAATGTGTGCAGCTGACGTTCAGCAGGGCAGGAATGAGGACGGGGAAAGAATGTTGGCAAGACAATTGACTGGTTCAGATGGAACTCCGACACAACCTTTGGCAGAAACTTAGGGTGAGTGCGGAGGACTACTCTGTTGTGATGAAATTTGGTGTAAGGGGCCTGGGCTACCAGGGCCTGAAGCTCACTGACTCTACGAGCCGAGGTAACTGCCACCAAGAAAATGACCTTCCAGGTCAAGTACTTCGGATGGCAGGAATTCAGTGGCTCGAAAGGAGGTTTCATCAGCTGGGTGAGAACGACATTGAGATCCCATGACACTGTAGGAGGCTTGACAGGGGGCTTTGACAAAAGCAAACCTCTCATGAAGCGAACAACTAAAGGCTGTCCTGAGATCGGCTTACCTTCCACTTGGTAATGGTATGCACTGATTGCACTAAGGTGAACCCTTACGGAGTTGGTCTTCAGACCAGACTCAGACAAGTGGAGAAGGTATTCAAGCAGGGTCTGTGTAGGACAAGAGCGAGGATCTAGGGCCTTGCTGTCACACCAGACGGCAAACCTCCTCCAATGAAAGAAGTAACTTCTCTTAGTGGAGTCTTTCCTGGAAGCAAGCAAGATGCGGGAGACACCCTCTGGCAGACCCAAAGAGGCAAAGTCTACGCCCTCAACATCCAGGCCGTGAGAGCCAGGGACTGGAGGTTGGGATGCAGAAGAGCCCCTTCGTCCTGCGTGATGAGGGTCGGAAAACACTCCAATCTCCACGGTTCTTCGGAGGATAACTCCAGAAGAAGAGGGAACCAGATCTGACGCGGCCAAAAGGGAGCAATCAGAATCATGGTGCCTCGGTCTTGCTTGAGTTTCAACAAAGTCTTCCCCACCAGAGGAATGGGAGGATAAGCATACAGCAGACCTTCCCCCCAATCCAGGAGGAAGGCATCCGACGCCAGTCTGCCGTGGGCCTGAAGCCTGGAACAGAACTGAGGGACCTTGTGGTTCACTTGAGATGCGAAGAGATCCACCAGGGGGGTGCCCCACGCCTGGAAGATCTGTCGCACCACACGGGAATTGAGCGACCACTCGTGAGGTTGCATAATCCTGCTCAACCTGTCGGCCAGACTGTTGTTTACGCCTGCCAGATATGTGGCTTGGAGCACCATGCCTTGACGGCGAGCCCAGAGCCACATGCTGACGGCTTCCTGACACAGGGGGCGAGATCCGGTGCCCCCCTGCTTGTTGACATAGTACATGGCAACCTGATTGTCTGTCTGAATTTGGATAATTTGGTGGGACAGCCGATCTCTGAAAGCCTTCAGAGCGTTCCAGATCGCTCGCAACTCCAGAAGATTGATCTGTAGATCGCTTTCTTGGAGGGACCACCTTCCTTGGGTGTGAAGCCCATCGACATGAGCTCCCCATCCCAGGAGAGACGCATCCGTGGTCAGCACTTTTTGAGGCTGAGGAATTTGGAAGGGACGTCCCAGAGTCAAATTGGAGCAAATCGTCCACCAATACAGGGATTCGAGAAAACTCGTGGACAGGTGGATCACGTCCTCTAGACCCCCGGCGGCCTGATACCACTGGGAGGCTAGGGTCCATTGAGCAGATCTCATGTGAAGGCGGGCCATGGGAGTCACATGAACTGTGGAAGCCATGTGGCCCAGCAATCTCAACATCTGCCGAGCTGTGATCTGCTGGGACGCTCGCACCCGCGAGACGAGGGACAACAAGTTGTTGGCCCTCGCCTCTGGGAGATAGGCGCGAGCCGTCCGAGAATCCAGCAGGGCTCCGATGAATTCGAGTTTCTGCACTGGGAGAAGATGGGACTTTGGGTAATTTATCACAAACCCCAGTAGCTCCAGGAGGCGAATAGTCATCTGCATGGACTGCAGGGCTCCTGCCTCGGATGTGTTCTTCACCAGCCAATCGTCGAGATATGGGAACACGTGCACCCCCAGCCTGCGAAGCGCCGCTGCTACCACAGCTAGGCACTTTGTGAACACCCTGGGCGCAGAGGCGAGCCCAAAGGGTAGCACACAGTACTGGAAGTGGCGTGTGCCCAGCTGAAATCGCAGATACTGTCTGTGAGCTGGCAGTATCGGGATGTGTGTGTAGGCATCCTTCAAGTCCAGAGAGCATAGCCAATCGTTTTGCTGAATCATGGGGAGAAGGGTGCCCAGGGAAAGCATCCTGAACTTTTCTTTTACGAGATATTTGTTCAGGGCCCTTAGGTCTAGGATGGGACGCATCCCCCCTGTTTTCTTTTCCACAAGGAAGTACCTGGAATAGAACCCCAGCCCTTCTTGCCCGGATGGCACGGACTCGACCGCATTGGCGCTGAGAAGGGCGGAGAGTTCCTCTGCAAGTACCTGCTTGTGCTGGAAGCTGTAGGACCGAGCTCCCGGTGGACAATTTGGAGGTTTTGAAGCCAAATTGAGAGTGTATCCTTGCCGGACTATTTGGAGAACCCACTGATCGGAGGTTATGAGAGGCCACCTTTGGTGAAAAGCTTTCAACCTCCCTCCGACAGGCAGGTCGCCCGGCACTGACACTTGGATGTCGGCTATGCTCTGCTGGAGCCAGTCAAAAGCTCGCCCCTTGCTTTTGCTGGGGAGCCGCGGGGCCTTGCTGAGTCGCACGCTGCTGACGAGAGCGCGCGCGCTGGGGCTTAGCCTGGGCCGCAGGCTGTCGGGAAGGAGGATTGTACCTACGCTTGCCAGAAGTATAGGGAACAGTCTTCCTTCCCCCGAAAAATCGTCTACCTGTAGAGGTAGAAGCTGAAGGCTGCCGGCGGGCGAACTTGTCGAATGCGGTGTCCCGCTGGTGGAGAGACTCTACCACCTGCTCGACTTTTTCGCCAAAAATGTTATCCGCACGGCAAGGCGAGTCCGCAATCCGCTGCTGGATTCTATTCTCCAGGTCGGCGGCACGCAGCCATGAGAGCCTGCGCATCACCACACCTTGAGCAGCGGCCCTGGACGCAACATCAAAAGTGTCATAAACTCCTCTGGCCAGGAATTTTCTGCACGCCTTCAGCTGCCTGACCACCTCCTGAAAAGGCTTGGCTTGCTCAGGGGGAAGAGCATCAACCAAGCCCGCCAACTGCCGCACATTATTCCGCATGTGTATGCTCGTGTAGAGCTGGTAAGACTGGATCTTGGACACGAGCATAGAGGAATGGTAGGCCTTCCTCCCAAAGGAGTCTAAGGTTCTAGCGTCCTTGCCCGGGGGCGCCGAAGCATGTTCCCTAGAACTCTTAGCCTTCTTTAGGGCCAAATCCACAACTCCAGAGTCATGAGGCAACTGAGTGCGCATCAGCTCTGGGTCCCCATGGATCCGGTACTGGGACTCGATCTTCTTGGGAATGTGGGGATTAGTTAATGGCTTGGTCCAGTTCGCAAGCAATGTCTTCTTCAGGACATGGTGCAAGGGAACAGTGGACGCTTCCTTAGGTGGAGAAGGATAGTCCAGGAGCTCAAACATTTCAGCCCTGGGCTCGTCCTCCACAATCACCGGGAAGGGGATGGCCGTAGACATCTCCCGGACAAAGGGAGCAAAAGACAGACTCTCGGGAGGAGAAAGCTGTCTCTCAGGAGAGGGAGTGGGATCAGACGGAAGACCCTCAGACTCCTCGTCAGAGAAATATCTGGGATCTTCCTCTTCCTCCCACGAGGCCTCACCCTCGGTGTCAGACACAAGTTCACGGACCTGTGTCTGCAACCTCGCCCTGCTCGACTCCGTGGAACCCCGTCCACGATGGGGGCGTCGAGAGGTAGACTCCCTCGCCCGCATCGGCGAAGCTCCCTCCGCCGACGTAGTCGGGGAGCCTTCCTGGGAGGTGGCCGCGGTCGGTACCGCACGCGGTACCGACGTCGGGGACCTCAACCTGGGCGATGGGCCAGCCGGCGCCACGCTCGACGGTACCGGTGGCGCAAGCACCGCCGGTACCGGAGGGGTAGGGCGCAACAGCTCTCCCAGAATCTCTGGGAGAACGGCCCGGAGGCTCTCGTTTAGAGCGGCTGCAGAGAAAGGCTGAGAGGTCGATGCAGGCGTCGACGTCAGTACCTGTTCCGGGCGTGGAGGCTGTTCCGGGCTGTCCAGAGCGGAGCGCATCGACACCTCCTGAACAGAGGGTGAGCGGTCCTCTCGGTGCCGATGCCTGCTGGGTGCCGAATCCCTCGGCGACCCAGAGCTCTCGGTGCCGACACGGGGAGGAGACCGGTGTCGATGCTTCTTCGATTTCTTCCGAAGCATGTCACCAGAGCTCCCCGGCACCGACGAGGAGGACGTCGAATCCATCCGTCGCTTCCTCGGGGCCGAGACTGAAGAAGGTCGATCTCGGGGGGGCTGTACCGCAGGAGCCCTCAGGGTAGGAGGAGACCCACCCGAGGGCTCACCGCCACCAGCAGGGGAATGGACAGCCCTCACCTGCACTCCACCCGATGCACCACCGTCCGACGACATCAGCAGACGAGGTCCTGGTACCACCGACGTCGATGCAGCTATCCGATGTCTCGGCGCCGATGCAGAGGCCCGATGCCTCGATGCACTCGATGCAGGGGCGGCCGAGGAAGATGGTCTGGACGCTGACGACGTCGATGCACTCGAAGATCCCGGTGCCGATGCCGACGAAGAGCCCGAGAACAACACGTTCCACTGGGCTAGTCTCGCTACCTGAGTCCGCCTTTGAAGCAGGGAACACAGACTGCAGTTCTGAGGGCGGTGCTCGGCCCCCAGACACTGAAGACACGACGAGTGTCGATCAGTGAGCGAGATAACCCGGGCGCACTGGGTGCACTTCTTGAAGCCGCTGGAAGGCTTCGATGTCATGGGCGGAAAAATCACGCCGGCGAAATCAAAAGCCGAAATGGCGAAATTTGAAGCACCAAATTTAGAGGGAGAAAAAATCTCGACCGAGGCCGAAAAGAGGCCTACCCTGACGACGAAAGAAAACTTACCGGGGCAAAAAAGCTGGAAGTACGGGGAGGATTTACACGAAACCCGGCGGGGGGTTTCCGGAGCACTTCCCGACTAGGACAAAGCTTTCCCGAAGGAAAAAAACACGTTCAAAACAAATTGGACGCGCGAGGTCGACTTTCCGGGGCTCGACACGGCGAAAACACGACCGTACCGAGTGCGGACAAAAGAAGACTGGCCGGCTTGAGCCGGTTTTGGGCGGGAAGACGGCCGCGCATGCGCGGTGCGCGCGGGCGCGCGAGGGCTAGCAAAGGACTTTGCTAGTGAAGTTTCCGATTGGAGGGGCTGCCGTGGACGTCACCCATCAGTGAGAACAAGCAGCCTGCTTGTCCTCGGAGAATAATGGGCTATGTGGACCATTGGTCTGACCTAGTATGGCTACTCTTATGTTCTCTGACTACCCTTATAAAGAGCAGAGATTAAACCTTTTTATAATTTTTTGTAACCATAAAGATTCTAATCCACTCCATGCTCTGGCTTTTACCTTCTTGTGTGGAGAACTATTAAGGAAATGTCTACACCCAGTCCTTGGGGCATACCCAGCCATTTGGGGGTTTTCAGGATATCTCCATTGAATTTTATGTATTTACTAATGAGTTTCTTAATCTTTTAACTAGTTACACTAATATAATTTCTAAATCCAGTAACAGTTCCACAGTTTTCTTTCTTATACTTCTCTCTTTTATTTTACTGCTATCTTTATTCTTTATGTGCTTATACAAATTTAAAACAGTGCTTCATGCCTTATTAATCTCTCATTCTACCATTCATACACATTCTTTCCTCTCGACAGATCCCTCCTAACTGTTCTTTTAAGGATTACATTTAAACATAATTCACAGTTTCAGTTTCTTATTTATCTACATTCTCCAACTTATATTTATCTACTGTATGCATGCCAGATCTTTTTTACGTGATAAAGTCCAAAGTCTGTTATTGTAATCACAGTCTTGTAAGATTTTCTTGATTAGTATTCCACTTATCTGGGTGGTGAACTGTTCAGTCCTCTTGATGGTATATTAGGTAATCCGTCCTTCTTTCTCGCAAAAGAATCTCACTTTCCTTTATGTTGAAAACGTTCCTTCTTTTCCACTGATTCTTAACTTCTAGGGATTCAATAAGACTTGTCTCGATACCAACTTATAACGGTTAGTTAAACTTGTCAAGGCCCTACGCGTTTCGCTTCTAGCATCGTCAGGGGCATCGACTCACAGCTTGCTATTAACTATTTCTGTGGCTTCTGCCAGAATGGTCCACTCGCCTACGCGTTTCGCTTCTAGCGTCGTCGGGGGCATCGACTATAAACAAAATGAAAGGCATTGAAGCAACATATTAACATTCTTACCCTTTCATTCTTTATAGTGTTATCTCATACTACAACTACATACCTCACAGCTTTTTATTAACTATTTCTGTGGCTTCTGCCAGAATGGTCCACTCGCCGGTAATCAGGAAATGGCGTCTAATTCCTCTCCCAACACCACTCATGCGCAGTCATTGTCATATTGCTATTTGTGAAATCAAACCCTTTTATATACCCGCTCATTCTACTTCCTTGTTTAATCCCATAGGTGTCACGGTCCTCCATTCATATATCATTCGTTGTTCTACTTGCATCATTATCTGTAATTCATTGCCTCCTTTGCTCAGATCTATCTGTCTCAGTACTACAAATCTTATTTCTTCTACAGTATGGTTTTTTATAAGTCAATGCTTACCTAATGGGGTTTCTACTTTCTGCAGTCTTATATTACTGAGATGTTGAGCAAGTCTATGCTTCACTTTTTTCACAGTTTGTCCTATGTAAAATAAGCCGCAAGGGCACTTTATAGCATATACTACAAATGCAGATTCACAATTAGCTCTTGATTGTAGCTGAAATCTCCTAGGTCTCTTTTGGTTAGGAATATCTATATACTGTGTTTCGATTGTGTATGTACAGTAAGTACACCCCTTACATCTGTAGTGACCCATTTGAGCCATATCACGTTTGTTTACAATGTTTTAATTTTTCTCCTAAATTTTGACCTTGTTTAACACTGAATTTAATGGGGATATTCTGAAAACCCAGACTGGCTGGCTGTGCCCCGAGGACTGGGTTGAAAATCTAATCTATTCAAGCCAAATTCCTTCTGGAGGTGATCAAATGACTTCACCTGTCCCTCTTAGAATAACTGGGAGTTAGTAGAAAGGCCTCGTGCCCTCCAACGACAAGCTATAATTTCTTGTTCAGGAGCCTTTCTTTTAAAATAATGCAGATAGAGATGCTAGCAATGTAACATAGTAAACATAGTAGATGACGGCAGAAAAAGACCTGCAGGGTCCATCTAGTCTGCCCAACAAGATAAACTCATATGTGCTACTTCTTGTGTACACCTTACCTTGATTTGTATCTGCCATTTTCAGGACACAGACCGTAGAAGTCTTGCCCAGAACTAGCCCCACCACCCAAACACCAGCCCCGCCTCCCAATCTCGGCTAAGCTTCTGAGGATCCATTCCTTTTGCACAGGATTCCTTTATGTTTATCCCATGCATGCTTGAATTCCGCTACCGTTTTCATCTCCACCACCTCCCGCAGGAGGGCATTCCAAGTATCTACCACTCTCTCCATGAAAAAATACTTCCTGACATTTTTCTTGAGTCTGCCCCCCTTCACTCTCATATCATGTCCTCTCGTTCTACCGCCCTCCCATCTCCGGAAAAGGTTCGTTTGCGGATTAATACCTTTCAAATATTTGAATGTCTGTATCATATCACCCCTGTTTCTCCTTTCCTCCAGGGTATACATGTCCAGGTCCGCAAGTCTCTCCTCATATATCTTGTAACGTAAATCCCATACCATTCTCGTAGCTTTTCTTTGCACCGCTTCCATTTTTTTTACATCCTTAGCAAGGTACGGCCTCCAGAACTGAACACAATACTCCAGGTGGGGCCTCACCAATGACTTATACAGGGGCATCAACACCTCTTTTCTTCTGCTGGTCACACCTCTCTCTAGACAGCCTAGCAACCTTCTGGCTACGGCCACCGCCTTGTCACACTGTTTTGTCGCCTTCAGATCCTCCGATACTATCACCCCAAGATCCCTCTCCCCATCCGTAACTATCAGACTCTCCCCGCCTAACACATACGTCTCCCGTGGATTTCTATTCCCTAAGTGCATCACTTTGCATTTCTTCGCATTGAATTTTAATTGCCAAACCTTAGACCATTCTTCTAGTTTCCGCAGATCCTTTTTCATGTTTTCCACTCCCTCCCCGGTGTCCACTGTTACAAATCTTAGTATCGTCCACAAAAAGGCAAACTTTACCTTCTAACCCTTCGGCAATGTCACTCACAAATATATTGAACAGAATCAGTCCCAGCACCGATCCCTGAGGCACTCCACTACTCACCTTCCCCTCCTCCGAGCGAATTCCATTCACCACCACCCTCTGGTTTCTGTCCGTCAACCAGTTCCTAATCCAGTTCACCACTTCAGGTCCTATCTTCAGCCTGTCCAGTTTATTCAAGAGCCTCCAACATTCTTGGCCCTCCAACAAATGCCTAAGGTTTCTCCAGAGATGTATAATGTGAATGACATAAGGGTTACTAGTTGAGGTGTTACATTGTCCTGTATTACCCACAGAAGGTCTTATAGCCTAGCAGTTTGTGTATAATGTTATTCTGAGTGAACGGGTTTTGGTTGAGTATTTCCCTCCAATCCCACACATGTCTCTCAGTTGGGCAACTAAGTAATAATTGTGTGAATCAGGGATCCTCAATTCATCCAGTTCTTTATGCTTAAATATTTCTGCTCTAGCTATTCTATGTCTTTTTCCCCACCGATGAAAGCACGAATCGGTTTTTGCCATTCGTTGAGGATTTTCCCACTGATAGGGACTGGAAGGGCTTGAAAAAGATATTTTTATGCACATGAGAATAAAAGATTTTATACAAATAATAAAGTAACATCAAAGGTCTAATATCAAGGTATAGCAAATGCTGTTGTTTCCTAGTTCTAGAACAACTTTACCTGTGTTGCTTCTTGATTTTGTACATAGCATAAGTGTTGTTTAACAACAACATTCATTTGGTTATTTTTATTTTTTCTGGAGTGATACGCTATACTCTTGAACCTCCATCATTCTTCTTCTCACATTTTTTTGATTACCAAACATTTGTTTCCATTTATTCCCTCACCGCTTTAGTGTTTGCTTGAATGGATAACGTTTCATTTCTCTCCCCTATAGGACTATGACATTTGCTTTGAGCTCTGTTGCTTGTGCTAGAACTAGGAAACAACAGCATTTGCTATATCTTGGTATTAGACCTTGGAAATACCACAAGGTTATTGGTCTAGAGTACTCATTTTCAGTGTTTATTCATTTTTCAACCTTTGATGTTATTCTATTATTTGTAAAAAAATATTTTTATTCTCATTTGTATAAAAATAGTTTGTTTTACATTTATAAATTGGATCATTCCTTTTATGTATGCAAATCCATCCAGTATATTTTTATCGTTCATTGTTTGTTTATCTTTTGTTTTCTATTTGTTTTTTAATTTATTCTTAGTACAGTATGGGCACTAAGTTATGTTTTTAGGTATATTACATTTTATTGTATCATGTTGAGCTGCATTTGTATGAATTATATATTTTGTATTTCATTTTTATTGTCTTTCTTAATATTATATGTTTATACATGTTTTATAGACTCCTGAGTCTGGTACTTAGGCGCCGAAACACAACAGCTGTGTCAAGTCGCTTGGTGTTTTGCAATAAAGACATATAACTGTGCATATGTCTCCCTTGGTTTTTGGAAAGAGCCAACCTACCCTACTCCTTCCTTCGCTTGATTGACTCACGTAGGGATTGAGTGTTCCTTCACCTTTGTGATTGTTCCTCACTAGCTCTGAGGTATGCCTATTATCAATTTTTTCTAGCAGCAAAGGCGTACCAATACAGGAGTAACTTTCTTGCCATTTCTTTGTTGATTATCTTCTCCTGTAGCTTAAATTTTTTGGTATTACATACTTTTGAGGCATGCCTTACCCATGTACAATTTTATAATAGCCATTATCCATATGCAAAACATGCTTTACATGAGGAAATACTTTATAACATGTCCACCATAAAAGTTAATTTTTCAAATAGATATAGGGGCTCATTTTTGAAACAGAAAAACAATTTAACAAATGGCATAACAGGCAGACTTTTTGTAGCAGTAAAACGTCTAAAGCGTATACTCGAACAAAGGGGAAAAAACGGCCAAGACCACTAGTCATTCACAATAAAACATTCCCAGAGAGGGCATTTTGTGGGCATGACATGGGCAGTGCTATGTGATGAACATCTCCAGCCTGTAATGGATAGCAAAATGATTTCCTAGAGGTGGGAATAAAAAAGTCCAGAATTAGACCTGCTTTAAAAGTATCTAGGGTAAGGCCAAACCTGTCTAGAAACCATTTGTGATTCTGCTGAGTTGGAGAGTGTAGAGGTGGAAGTGGTTGTTTGTGAGAAAGAGTGGAGAGTTGCTGAGTGCTTTGTTACCTTTGTCTGTTTACCCCAATCTGAATCTTTTGACCTTTACATTTCCTGACTCTTCAGTGTCTCACCACCATAGCTCCTTGCCCACACCTACTAGTTCCCCAGCCACACCCATCCCTTCCTCTGTACCTTCCCTCATCCAAACCCTCACTGTCCCCCAAACCCCTGCACCTCCCATTCTACATTCCTACATTCTTATCCTCTCATTCTTTCTCTGTTTGTTCACTCCCAGGTTCTCACTGTGTTCTGTGCTGCTGCTATTTGTGTGAGGGTCGTAAACTGAGAATGAGTGCTTTGTGCTGCTGCTGTGTGTGCCAGGACTGTTTGCTGGTGCTGGGAGAGTGAGTGCTTAGTGCTGCAATTATGTGTGTCTGAATTGTTTGTCTGTGGTGGGACAGTGAGATTTTTGGGCAGTGTAAATAATGAGCATGGGTGTGCATCTTGAAACAGAAGGAAAGGGCACTTTGAAACAAGGTAAAACGGTTTAAGCTATGTGAGCCGGGGACTCGTGATCTGATAAGACATTCTTGTGTGCAAACAAGCGTGGGAAGTGAGTAATTATGGATGGACAAAGGAATGTGATTTGGCAGTTGAAAGAAAACAGAATGATCTTTGAGGAAGATGATTTGTTAAACCTATGGGAACATAAAGGATATAAAAACAGTTAAAGCTGTACATTACTTTGGAGAGACAGTGGCAGAAAACACCTATGTGTTCTCCCATGAGAAAATATTGTTTATATCTGTACCTTTATATCTGTACTTTGGTAAGTAAATAAACTGAATAGCTTTTTCTCATACATAGCCTTTCTTAGTCTTTTATCACTACAAATTAAGAGTGGCTGGTACATAATTAGTTTGGAGTGGTGGTAAAAAGACTAGCATTTAATAACATTGGTAACCCCGATGTCGATAGAGGGGATAGGGTCCTGGTTCAGTTGCGAAATTCCAGACCCAAATAAGGAGTGCCCTGGTTCAGTCCGGAGATTCCAGGCACATTAGTGAGAAGAAATAGTATCCTGGTTCAGTCCGGAGTTTCCAGGTATATTCGTGAAGAGAAACAACAGTGTCATGGTTCAGCTGCAGGATTCCCGACACAACAGATGGTCCTGGTAAGGACGAAGATTGGTAAGTCACAAATTTTTGTTTAATCTTTGAAAAATAATGGCTACGTTTAAGTACTTTTCATTAAAACAGAAAGATCTGACACAAATATGCCAAAAATGGTACAAATGGACTCAAAAGCAAGATGATTTTTGTTGGCCTCTAAATGGATCCTTTGATCTAAATTTATTACGCAAATTGATTAAATATAATGAGACCTATAAAAAAAAGGTAAATCTTGTATTAAACATTTACAAGCCATAGATAAAAATTAGCTCCTATGCCTGTATCAATACAAGACAAGTAAAAAAGAGTCTGATCAGCTCTATCCAAAAGCCCAATTTTTCCCCATGAAATTACAAAAAAGAATTAAAGTTATCCAGAGCAAACTCAGAATAACTGTTTGATATTTGCTGTAATAACGCTTGCTAAAAATATTTTTATGCCTAATCAAATCTCATTCTTTGAATTTTCTTCTTTGTTCCTAACCATGCTTCCTTTTTCTGATCTGACTCCTTGGATTACCAAAGCTACAGTGCTTTATAAAAAAGAAAAAAAAACGGCACAGGATTGCTAGAGGAAATTCTTCGTGGCCACAAGAAACTTCTCTACATCCTTGTTTTTTAAAAAATGTTTGATTTCATGGCTCTAAAGCACTGTAACTAGGGATATATTTAATTTTAGTTGTAGGCAGCTTCTTTCTTTTAAACACATTTTTCCTTTTCTGAATATTTCTGAGAGTATAGATGAATTGTTTCTTTTGTCTGGGATGAATGGTTTGTGTCTCTGTTTGTCACGTTTACTTAGCACTTTGTAAATAGCTTTGTCTTCAGTTAAACGATAAACTGGTTTTCCCAGTCTGGCTATCTCTTTGTGTGAGCTTTGAAATCCAGCACTATTGATAAGGATTAAATTACCTTTTGTCCTTAGCCAAAGTAATTAACTGAACACAACTGTTGACCAGGCACTGTTTTTGCATTATTAAAGGAAAAACAACCAGTTTGTCAGGTTTGCCCTTATCTTTTCAGTTGTAATACTATTGGCTTAAATCTAATATTTGATACAATTTTATTTCAATGTTTTCTTTTCTATACAATTCTATTTCAATGTTTTATTGTGTATATGATTTCTAGATAGCAATTTTGTTTCCTGCTAAGAATTCTACAATTTTATTTTCAGGATATTTAAAATATTAGGAATATTTGGTCTACATTCCAGTATGAAAATTTATTTTAAAATGACATAGCTAGACCAGTGGAATATAAAGAAATATTTTCTTTTTTTATTATTTCAATGCACTCCACCGAGATTTCTGATCCGCTGTAGAGATACGGAATCTCAATGGAGCATTTAAACAGTACTATTGTACATTTTGTCCTACTCCTGGAGTAGCTGTGCCATGTTATTAAACATAAGAAGTATGTCTAGCCCTAGAACACTGTTTTGGTAATTTATCATGCATACTTGTGAATAATACCATGTTTATTTAAAGAATATGCCCAGAACTGCATTTCAATAGCATGATCTAATTTACAACCTTTTAATTCTTTGTCTTTCATTTGTTCATCTGTCCTTATGTTATCCCTTACATACATTACACTGCGGATGAAATACCTATTGAAATTGTACACTATAGACTCCCAGACACTTATACTGCCCAGACTGCGGACTTAGCTGCTGTATTGTATGTGTTACAGTTTAAGGCATTGCAGGAGGACGTATCCATAGTCACAGATTCTAGCTATGTTTTTTCCTCATTACATTCACACATATAGAAATTGAATCAGAGAGGTATGCTTTCTTCTACTGGGCATCTCTTGTGTCACATCACTTGGTGGAATAGAGTGTTTGAAGCATTACAAGAACGCCAAAGGAACATTTACGTATAGCCCTTGTTTTTTTTTTAAATTAATGGTAATCATATGGCTGATGAGTTAGCTAAAGAAATAACTGAAATTCCCACTGGTCTGACTGATGGTACTGATGTAGCAATGTCAATATTAGCTGATTCTCCCAGACCCTGTATTTTGGAATCACTCATCGAACGGTGAGTGTTTACAAGCCCAAACATCTCTGTCTTGCCTTTCCCAGAAAACGCCAGAGAGAAGGGGGATGGTAGCATTGTAAATAGGAGACCTAGTCCTGTTATGTAAACAGGAGATCTAGTCCTGTTAACTACTTATATTTATGCATTAGTTAAAGTTAAAGTGTACAGAATTAGGGTTTCTTTTTCTTTAAGAATAAACTTTTCCTTAAAGATAACTTTTATTTAGAAGATATATTTGCCTCATCTATGTGAATCTTTGTAAAGGTCAGTCAAGGATACAGCTTTTGTCTACCTCATTAGGATTTTTTCCTTTTTAAATCTGAATTTTGCATTGCATTCAAAATTTGATATCCACATTTTTGGACACATTTTACGTTAACTGTGAGATTTACTGTAAGGTTCCTGCTTATATTTTGCTGTTATGTCTACATGCTACATACTTTTACACTTTAAACTTTGTGATGCAGTTTTATTGTTCCCACATGCTTGCATTTTATTCCTCCCTAACATCCCTGAGCAATCAACTGTACCTTGCAAGTGAGATTCAACAGTCCTGCTGAAACTTGTGTTTTGCTAATAATGCAAGGTAACATTTGTATTCTGTTTTACTTAATGTGTTTAGTTCGTTAATATCTGTGTCACTTTACCTCAGGTAACTGAGATTCCAGAGAAATTACCCCATAGGAAAAGTGAATTTAGATGAATGTTTAGATTAAGAAGTTAAGATATTCTTTGTACCTTAAAAGAAAATGTTTTGTACTGCCCCAGATCAAGGACAGAACCTTTCTAGGAGACTGCCTAGTTTGCCCCAATTTGTTTAAATTCCCTTCTCTTTCACCATATTTCACAAACAAGAGGGATGCTTCAAAATAACATATATACAATTTTGATTGTAATTGTAAATAGCTATAAAGGTTAAACTATTTTCCCCCTTTCTTTTTGCTGTATTCTTTATGACCTTTGTTTAGTATAAATGGAGAAACTAGGCTCCTAACTACTTGATGCCCTAATCTTCTTTGTTATGCAAGCTATGAATTAGTTTTCTTACTACAAATATAGAACTTTATTTTCCCTAATTTCTACTGTTAATAATTGGATACTGATGTAATTTTTATTTTTCCCTAATGTATTTTCCATAAATGTACTGTGCCTATCTAATGCTTTTAAGAAGCTTGTTTGTAATAGCCCAATGATAAAGATTTAAAAATTAGGTCTTGAATTTTATGGAATACTACAATTATGCAGAACTTATAAGCATTCTCCCATTAAATTTTGGAAATTTTATGTACAAAAGTTATAGAAATATTTGAACAAATGAGAAAGTCTATATGTAATGAGAGATGAAACTATGCATGTATAAACTGAATCTAAGTAGAAATGTTTGTACAGGGACATGTATATGACTTCTGACATCCTTTTTTAGTCAGACCAGTATGGCCATTGATTTTTATTATATCCTACATACACCTTGAACTGTGCAAAGAATGAAATCTGAAAACAATGTTACTAATGAATAGGACAACTGTTACATGGACTATTTAACTTGTTGGAAACCATGAGATGCTCTAAGTGGAAGTCTTCTGGATGCAACATGATGCCTGCCTGTGTGAGCCTTCCAATGGTATACAGACTGCTGCTTCATGATACCAGAACCTACACAGAGCTATAAATTTCTCTGATGTCAAGAGTGTTTATTCATCAAGTCAATTAAATTTTAAGTGACTCTGAATACCCTTATTTCTAATCGTTTACATATTATGGACTTTTCTAAAGATTTTATTTTTCTTACTGAATTATCTTCTTACATCACAAGCGGTTGTATGTACTATTGATGTTAATTGCTTATACAATGTTCACCATGCTATGGAAAACTTTCATATTATCTGATTTGACCACATTGATAATCGTTATTGCTGTATTTGTACTACTTGGTTGTTGTGTAATATCCTGTATAAGGAGCTTGGTGCAACAGTTAATTGAAACTGCTTTAAGTAAAAGAGAACCTATAGGCCATGCATATGTACTGTATGAAAGACTACGCCTTAGTACAGAAATTGAAAATGTTGGAGATAATGTGTAATTTCTTTCTGATACCCTTTATTTTGCATTATTATCTTCCTCTAGGATCATTTAGAGGGTAAGGAACATAAGGCCCGGGGAAGGTTGAAGAGGGGTAACTTACATCTCACTAGGACCACTTTTTCTTTCTTGTCATCCATAGCCCGATCCTTGTAAAAAGGAGTTGACACATGCCAACACCTCACTCATGCAGGAAACGGAGATCGCCCTTTAGTGCTCATGAGGTTGTATGGCAATGACGGGTACAGGATTCCCATCTTGCTGAGGGAACCTGAGTGACCTGCAACCTAAGACAGCCTGCGACCAGGGCATTAACATAGTAAGAAATAGAGGTGAGACACAGGCCCAGATGTAGGACTAAGCAGTGGTTTATGTTTCCTGTAACGCAAAAATAACAATCTAAGCTGATTAGTGAGTAATCTCCCAAAGCTCAACATGCATCTGAAAAGGAATTCATTGCTCCCCTCTGAGATAGATGGGACTATAGCAGAGGTTCAACACTCTCGAAGGCCTTTAAGGGGGGAGATTTAAATAATGAGCACAGGTGTGCATCTTGAAACAGAAGGAAAGGGCACTTTGAAACAAGGTAAGGTTTAAGCTATGTGAGCCAGGGACTCATGATCTGATAAGACAATCTTGCATGCAAACAAGCGTGGGAAGTGAGTAATTATGGATGGACAAAGGAATGTGGTTTGGCAGTTGGAAGAAAACAGAATGATCTTTGAGGAAGATGATTTGTTAAACCTATGAGAACATAAAGGATATAAAAACAGTTGAAGCTGTACATTACTTTGGAGAGACAGTGGCAGAAAACACCTATGTATAGCAGCGGCTGTTCTCCCATGAGAAAATATTGTTTATATCTGTACCTTTATATCTGTACTTTGGTAAGTAAATAAACTAAATAGCTTTTTCTCATACGTAGCCTTTCTTAGTCTTTTATCACTACAAATTAAGAGTCATAATTTAATTATGTACATAACACAGCACGACAACAACAAAAATTTTGCATGCTACTGGGCAAAAACCATTTGTCCTATACTAAATTCAGTGTGCTTATTCCAAATCCGAAGTCAGAATTGTTGTAACACATCAGGAAATTTTGTTATGCATAAGTTTGCCCAAATGAATTAAGCACTTGGAAAGCATTGAATAATTTTTTACAGAACGAATTTTACTCCAACAATTACCTGATCTACATCTAAGTTTTCGTAGTAAACAGTATATGAAAATGTAATGGAATAACAAAATTTTTAAAAAAGGCTCGTATTCCATTTTAAAAGTCTTACTTCAGCAAGGCCCAGTACTGTTAAAAGTGCTTCAGGCATCTATTTTTGCATTTGTGACTGGTTATATTTTCCCGTTGCAAAAACCAGCAGTAGTCCCCCATCATGTTGGGATTCCACCGGCCTTGATATCTGTTCTCCATTATAGAAATGTCTTTATGGAACCTCTCTCCATGTTCGCACTTACGTGTCCCAAATTGGGTGGGAAAAAGTCAAGATGGGAATGTAAAAAATGCATTTTCAATGACATTCGGCAGCCAAGTTGTTGTTCATATGCTTTAAGCATGTTGTCTACTAGTTCGGTATAGTTTTCAGCTCCTCTGTTCCCAAGGAAGTTCTGCACTACTAGCACAAATGCATCCCAAGCATTAATATTATAAGTGAATAGGCTTTGCATGTATAACTTAAAATCTAGACGTGTCAGGCAAATTCGGAGTTCATATTCAAACTCCTCTTATTGACCTATAAGTGCATTCACTCTGCAGCTCCTCAGTACCTCTCCACTCTCATCTCTCCCTACATTCCTCCCCGGGAATTCCGTTCACTGGGTAAATCTCTCATATCTGCACCCTTCTCCTCCACCGCTAACTCCAGACTCCGTTCCTTTTATCTTGCTGCATCATATGCCTGGAATAGACTTCCTGAGCCGGTACATCAAGCTCCATCTCTGGACGTCTTCAAATCTAAGCTAAAAGCCCACCTTTTTGATGCTGCTTTTAACTCCTAACCCTTATTCACTTGTTCAGAACCCTTATCATCCTCACCTTAATATTCCCTTATCTCTTGTTTGTCCTGTTTGTCTGTCCTAATTAGATTGTAAGCTCTGTCGAGCAGGGACTGTCTCTTCATGCTCAAGTGTACAGCGCTGCGTACGTCTAGTAGCGCTATAGAAATGATAAGTAGTAGTAGTAGTAGTAATATTTGGAATCGGCGAGTTCAATTTAGTATAAATCACATGTTTTTCTCTCAGTAGCAAAATTTGGAGTGGTGGTAAAAAGACTAGCATTTAATAACAGCAGCTGGTGTGTATCTCATGACTATGTGCTGATGCAGAGGGCTGGTGCCGGGTCTCATGAGATACAGTAGGTGGAGATATGCACCTTGGTGTTTCTGGGGTCAGTGGGTTGCACCTGTGGTGGTGGGATACTTGCATGCCAATCATGGATGTGAGAATTCTTTAGTGGCTCCCGCCTTGCTGGAAGTGGATGAGAGTTTGGAGGGGAGGCCCAAGAAGAGTTATCCCTATCAGAGAGTACTCAGGCCCTGCACCCGCTTCCTAGACCTCAATGATCAGGAATGCCTAAGTTTCGCTTTGACAGGGCTACCATACAGCACTTCTTTGACCAGCTACAACCCTTCCTCCAGTCTAGGTCATGCAGGATTAATCTTGTGTCTGTCCAACTGAAGGCCACTGCCTCCCTCGCCTTTCTGGCCACCATCATCTTCCAGTCAGTGCTAGCAGTCAATCCAGGCCTCACCCAGCCCGCCATCTCCAACTGCCTTGCCTCAATATCTTCTTCACCCATACCTCACACTATACTACCTTCTCCACTACTGCCCAGATACCACAGAACATGGCTCAGTTCTACACCAGTGACTGCTTATCCTCAGTCACTGGTGTTATCGACAGCACACAAGTTGCACTCAGACCTCCCGGATATATGAGGAGACCTATAGAAATCATTTCACTCTATGAACATGCAGGTCGTGGATGATGCCCAGGGGGAGATTGTGGATGTGTGTGCTCGCTACCCAAGCTCCACCCACAATGCCTACATCCTCCTGCATTCAGGAATCTACTGCAGATTTGAGCAAGGGGAGATCACCAGCGGCTGGCACCTAGGAAATTCGGACAGGGATTCCCAAACCCCAAACTCCCTTCCCCTTCCCCCTCCTAACCTTAAACACACTCCCTCCTTCTAGATGCCCCTACAACCCACAACCATTACTACATCCCTACAAGGTCACCATACCAGCCAATATACACCCATATCTGTGATTCTGCTTCCCCCCAGAGGTGACAGAGAGGGGCATAATCGAACGTCGCCAGCGAAATAGATCGCTGGCAATCTATTTTGGCGGCAGTGCTACAGCTGGCCATAACCGTATTATAGAAAAAGATGGCCAGCCATCTTTTTTTTCGATAATACGGTTTAGCCCGGCCAAATGCCAGAGTTCGCCGGGTTTGAGATGGCCGGTTTTGTTTTTCAGCGATAATGGAAAAAAATGCCAGCGATCTCCAACCCGGCGACATCCAAGGCATTTGGTCGTGGGAGGAGCCAGCATTTGTAGTGCACTGGTCCCCCTGACATGCCAGGCCACCAACCGGGCACCCTAGGGGGCACTTCTAAAATTTTTTTTTAAATATACAAATACCTCCCAGGTTCATAGCTCCCTTACCTTGGGTGCTGAGCCCCCCAAATCCCCCCAAAACCCACTCCCCACAATTCTACACCACTACCATAGTCCTTATGGGTGAAGGGGGGCACCTACATGTGGGTAGAGTGGGTTTTAGGGGGGTTTGGAGGGCTCAACACTTACCACCACAAGTGTAACAGGTAGGGGGGGATGGGCCTGGGTCCACTGCAACCAACATAAACTGTTCCAGGGACCTGCATACTGCTGTCAGGGAGCTGGGTATGACATTTGAGGCTGGCAAAAAAGGTTTTTATTTTTATTGTTTTAGTGTGGGAGGGGGTTGGTGACCACTGGGGGAGTACGGGAAGGTCATCCCCCATTCCCTCCAGTGGTCATCTGGTGAATTGGGGCACCTTTTTGAGGCTTGGTCGTGAAAATAAAAGGACCAAGTAAACCCGGTGAAATACTGATTAACGCCGCTTCTTTTTCCATTATCTGCGAAAGCCAGCCATCTGGTAGCCAAGGCCATGCCCGCCCATGTCCTGCCTTCACTACACCGCCTACACGGCCTCTTGAACTTTCGCCGGTGCGGCGACGGGAAAGCAGTGATGGTGTCAAAAAAGCCGCTTTCAATTATACCAATTTCGCCGCTTTTGATTATACCGATTTCGCCGCTTTTGAGAGATCGCTGGCCATCTCCCGATTTATGTCGGAAGATCGACGGCAATCACTTTCGAAAATAAGCCTGAGAGACTACCTCCAGCAATCCTGGCTGACTCCCATAATCCACTCCCAAAATGAGGAGAATGAGGGGCATAATAAGATGTATAAGAGCACCCGCACCATCATTGAATGCACCCTTAGCCAGCTCAAGAATACATTTCAATGTCTGGAGCCTTCCGGAGGGGAGTTCCTCTTCAGCCCTAAGAAGTGGCCAAAATATTCATAGCCTGCTGCATGCTGCACAACCTGGCTCTCTGAAGAAGACAGGCCCTGCCAGAGAAGGGACAGCAACCACAGCAGCAGCCGCCAGACCCAGAAGATGAGGAGCCCCTCTTCCCCCTGCTGACCCAGGTGCACACCAACTGGAGATCCGCACCAGACAAAGACTCATTTTCACCAATTATTAGTAAATGTAAGTGTACAATTTATTTGTGTGCAACACCTCTAACATCCTCCACCACCACTACCCCCCCCCAGCAACAAATCCCACCTCCTCCCCTAGTATTTAGCCTCCTTCCCTTCCCCCAAGCACACACCACCACAGCGTGGCATGTATGTGGATTACAGCCTTACTTCCCCCTCCCCTCCACTCCCCTCTCTGCCCCCTCTGGGATCCAACTCCCCTAGTCCCCAAACTGCTGCTGATGGCCTGGGCCTAGCAGGAGTCGAAAGTGTGTTAGAGTCATCCCCTGTTGGGCTACCACTGTCCTCATTAGTATCACTCCATCCTACTGCCTCTGCTGCACTCTGAAAATCAGACCACCTGACTGACTGAGAGACAGATATGCTGCTCTGTCCAGCAAACCAGCAAGGGATTGTGTACTCGCCCTGAGGGACCTGGCCTGTCAGTTGGGTAATTGGCCTTGAATGCTCTGGGTCCCATACTTGACCGTTTTGAGGCTGGTTGTGGCTCAGCAGCTGAGATGGGTGCAGCGAACCTTGGCTGGGCTGTGTGGCCACTGGTGGCGCTTTTGGCTGGTGTAGAGAGTGTTGGAGCAGAACTGGTGCCATCTCTGGCTCCAGGTGCAGGCTCAGGCACTTGCTGTGTTGGCAGTGTGCTCATCAAGGCCATGGTGTAAACCTGAAGATCCCGCCGGATCCCCAGAAACTACTACCAGATATTCTGGTCTGCCTCACACCTCTCCTGCTGCATGCTCCACAGCAAGCTGGGTGCATTCCTGGTAGGCTCTGACCCCCTGCTGTAGCAGTTGCAATTTCTGCTGCTGGTAGTTGGCCAGCTGCAAATTATGTGCCAGCAGCTTGTTGGCCAGCTGCAGCACCTGCTAACAGTGGCAGTAGGGTCCTCTATGGGCTCGCTGAGGCTCTTCCTCAGTGTCTCTATTGGGTCATCTGCAAATGCCGCGGGGGGCGGGGGGCGGGGAGTGTTTAACCACTAATTGGTCCTGCTCTTCATCCCCTGCAGGTGGATCTGGGCAGGTGTCCTCTCCCACGGTGACCTCCTTGGAGGCGTCAGTTGCCTCTTCCTCCTCCTCCTGATATGCCTGCCCTGCCTGCTAGTTCCTGGCTCTGCATCCAACTCCGTGTCCTCACCTGTATAGGGAAAGTAGAGGAAATGTGTCTGTTGCACCAGCTAACCTGACAGTCTACTGCAGCCTTCATGAACATACCCCTCCATGTGCACTTGTAGACCACAACTGATGAAGAACAGCATTGTCAGGCAACCCAAAGATGTATGCCTCTAAATTCAACGCTGCAGGATCCAAGAGGTGTGGTGCTCTGTGAACCTCAGAGGCCAGGGCAGTGACGTAGCCAAGGGTGGGCCCAGGCACACCCACTTTGGGCTTAGGCCCACCCAGTAGCAGCACACCTATGATGTGGCTGGCAGGGATCCCCAAGCCCAACCAGCTGAAAATTCCCAACAACTGTCCTTCCTACATACTTTGTAAATAGCAGATCTTTGCCTGCAGTGAGCAGCGACTAATACATACTGCTCACACCGGCCCCACATCCTTCCCTCTGATGTATTCCCGCCTATGCAGAAACAGGAAGTTGCATCAGAGAGAAGGCTGTGGCCCCAACATGAGCAATGTGTATTAGTTGCTGCTAGCTGCCGGTGAAATTCTGCTACTTAAAAGGTATGCGGGGGGGTGGGGGGATGTTCGAGAGAAAATATGGCATGCAGACAAGAGAGGGAGAGACCAAATCACTTGTGGGACAAGGCAGAGTTCTACCCACCTAGCTTGGGCCCACACCCACCCAAAATTGGGTGTCTGGCTACGCCCCTGGGCCAGGGTGCCACACAGCCAGGTGGGTAGAGAAGGAAGGATTGCAGAAGAGATGTGGAGGGCTCAGGGAGAAGAATACAGAGGTATGGAAAGCACAAATAGAATGATAGACCTAGGGGGAGGAGAAGAAGGTACCTAAACATGATTTTTATTTATTTATTTGTTTCATTTGTATCCCACCTTTTCCCACTTATTAGTAGGCTCAAAGTGGTTTACATAGTTCCGGAGAGGTGGTTACAGACTCCAGTGTGAATACAGTGTAGGGGTACCGTTACAGTGACAAATAAGTAAAGAAGTGTTGGTAAATAGGTTGGGGTGGTTCATCCCAAGCAGAATGCTAGGGTGGGATCATGTGTCGGGGTTGAGTACTGTCCGTTTCCTGGTTAAATTGTCGTATTTCATTATTCGGTATTTATGTCAGTTCTGTGGGGTATGCCTTTTTGATAAGGCGAGTCTTTAGGTTTTTTTTCAGAATTTTAGATGATTATTAAATATTAAATAATGTGATTAGAATTTTCAAAGTAGTGTCTAAGCTGAAAAACTGCCCCCTCCCTCCTCAAGAATAACTAAAAGCATGTATGTGCTTTCAGACACACATTGCTCGAGACACTTCTGGGTGCACATTACATAAACAGTAGAGGCAAAGTACACTGATAATTTGAATGCAGCTGCCTCACAGGCAACTTTCAGACAACACACCATGGTAGTTTCCTTTGCAAATTATCCACAAGTTTCACACACACTAAAACGCCCAGTAGCCTTGCAACAACATGGGTAACTACTACTACTTTACGCAGCGCTGTACAAGTTTAACTGAAAATGTGTGGACAATTTCCAAAGGATAACTAGTTACTTAGCTAGAAAATGTTCTCCCTCAGTGTGGCTAAGAACACATCAAAGGCATTTTCCACCTAATTTTACAAAGGTGTTTCTAGTTGGTGGGGGAGGCCTTAGACCTTGTAAGCAATTTTCAAAATGGAAAAAAAACTCATGCTGCTTCCCTTTAGAAAATTACCTATAAGGTCCTATGGTACAATAAAACTCAAAGCTGCCCTCGACGCGTATTACGCAAAACCTCGTTTTCACACCAATACGTGGAGTCAGTGTCTCGTGCAGGAAATAATTGCACCTTATTACAATAATTCTCTGACTTCATGCCAGAATATTTATCTAATAGAGCCATCGTTATTAGTACAGCTTTGGCATACTCTATACATTGTGTAGAAACATTCTAGAATACAGTACGTTCTGTCTAGAAGTATAGAATAGGAATCTAAAATTTTGGTTTACTAACGTTGCTGCACTGTTCTGTCCAAAATCTGTTCCAAATCCATGTCACTTTTGTTGAACTCTCAGAATTTGGTATGAAGTGGCTTTGTGTATGATTCGTCCCTCTACCTGTTATGGACAGGTGAAGTACTACTACTACTTAACATTTCTAGAGCGCTACTAGGGTTACGCAGCGCTGTACAAATTAATAACTAAGGATGGTCCCTGCTCAGAAGAGCTTACAATCTAAATGATGAAATGTCAAGTTGGGGTAGTCTAGATTTCCTGAGTAGAAGTGTTGTGATTAGGTGCCGAAAGTGACATTGAAGAGTTGGGCTTTGAGCAATGATTTGAAGATGGGTAGGGAGGGGGCCTGGTGTATGGGCTCAGGGAGTTTGTTCCAAGCATGGGGTGAGGCGAGGCAGAAAGGGCGGAGCCTAGAGTTGGTGGTGGTGGAGAAGGGTACTGAAAGGAGGGATTTGTCTTGAGAGCGGAGGTTACGGGCAGGGACGTAAGGGGAGATGAGGGTAGAGAGGTAAGGAGGGGCTGCAGATCGAGTGCATTTGTAGGTTAGTAGGAGAAGCTTGAACTGTATGCGGTATCTGATCGGAAGCCAGTGAAGTGACTTGAGGAGAGGGGTGATATGAGTATATCGGTCAAGGCGGAAGATAAGACGTGCGGCATAGTTCTGGATGGTCTGAAGGGGGGATAGGTGGCTAAGTGGGAGGCCGGTGAGGAGTAGGTTGCAGTAGTCAAGGCGAGAGGTAATGAGAGAGTGGACAGGTGAAGTAATACCAAGCCCCTTACAGAGGCCCTCCACCCGGCAAGCTTAGAGGGTCCATACCTGCCCACTAACCAGTACTCCCTGTGGAAGTGTTGGGACATGGCCCCTGATAACCAGCCTTTCAGCATGTACTCTGGTGTGTCTTCTTACTCCCTCCTCCACTTACCCGAGAGCCTGTAATACACATGGGAGTGGTATCAATGAGGCCACCCACACTGTCCCTGCTAGAGGAAGAGAGGGTGACCCAGCCAGCAGATTCATTTCACAAACTTACCTGACTCCACAGCCTGTGCTGAAGTGCTTCGGCTTCCCAGGCCATGGATGCCCTCTTGGGGTAGGAGTCTGTGCATCATGTGCTCCACTGGGGTGACTTTCACGGTGTCTGAATCCCTTGGGTTGTCCCCAGACTTGTTCCTCACCAACCTCTTCAGCTGCTTCTATTTTCTTTTGCTGTCCTCTGTAGATTGTTGTGCATGGTAGGTCGCACTAAGGTTGTCAAATGTGATGAGCCATTCCTTTTCCTTTGTAAATGCACATATAGTTTGCCCCTTGGGAGCAGAGAGAATGTGATGGCATGCTGTGATCTCCTTGACATATCAATCTCTCCATCACTGAAATTGAACTTCTTGCTCACAACCTTCTTTTTAGGTGCCATCACAATAACGGGTGTGGAAGGTTGAAAATCTCAAGATGGATTTTTATAGGTGTCCTATATTCCCTGTCGGACTTGTTTTGGGGTTCCTCCAGTCAAGCCAAGTCTGTTTGTAAATCCTGAAATCCGTTCCAGTCCAGTCTAGTCCATTCCGGGATCCTGTTCCAGCCAAGCCGTGCTCTGCTGTGGTTGCTGCCAAGCCCCACCCTTACTGGTGACCTCATCCGTAGTGCCTTTATTGCCACCTGGGAACTTTCTAGTTTGCCTTTGCAACAGAGGTCGTCTAATGAGTTTCTCGTCGGTGAGTGTTTGTTGCAGTGCTACCCTGCTTACTTCTTATTCCTGCTTGACCCTGCTTGTTTCCTGGAGTATTCTACTGTTGCTGCCTGCCTTTGACCCTGCTTGTTTCCCGGAGTATTCTACTGTTGCTGCCTGCCTTCGACCCTGTTTGTTTCCTGAAGTATTCTACTGTTGCTGCCTGCCTTTGACCCTGCTTGTTTCCTGGAGTATTCTACTGTTGCTGCCTGCCTTTGACCCTGCTTGTTTCCTGGAGTATTCTACTGTTGCTGCCTGCCTTCGACCCTGTTTGTTTCCTGAAGTATTCTACTGTTGATGCCTGCCTTTGACCCTGCTTGTTTCCTGGAGTATTCTACTGTTGCTGCCTGCCTTTGACCCTGCTTGTTTCCTGGAGTATTCTACTGTTGCTGCCTGCCTTTGTTCCTGCTTGTTTCCTGGAGTATTCTACTGTTGCTGCCTGCCTTCGAACCTGCTTGTTTTCTGGAGTATTCTACTGTTACTGCCTGCCTTTGTTCCTGCTTGTTTCCTGGGCTACTTGACTGTTTGCTGGCCGCATGCTGGACCCTGCAGTTCTGATTTTCCCTTCTGTTCCATAGTCCTGCTGGCCGCCTGCACCCAGGGGCTCAACTCCTGAGGAACGGTGGTCAAGCACAGATGAAGTCTAGCTGTTCCTGCCCTGCCTGTTTCAGCTTGCTCTGCCTCAGCTGCAGTTTCAGTCCGGCGGTTCCAGTCCTGTTTTACCAGTCCGTCTGTGTTCTGCCTTGTTTCTTGTTTGGGTGGTTCTCCTGCCACTGCCACTTTTTGGCAGTGGCCCAAGAGCTAATGAGTCCAGATTATCCTTGAGAGTCTGACAATAGGGCACTGGAGACATATCAGCTGCTGCCACTTAGACATCTGGGAGATGGACTTTTTTTTAAATTATGTTCCAAGCATGAAAATATTCTTTTTGATTATTGTACATACATGAAAATGTTTTAGGAAAATTGATGTTTAAATCCTGTGAAATTAATATTCCTAAAGGTGAGGTGGCTCCTTATCTGCCTGGAATCTTCCACACCTGAGAAACTGACTCATTTGCTCTCCATTCTAACTTTGCAGCATCAGGCAGCTGAACCCTGGAAGCCATCCTCATTTTAAACACTTTCTCAATTTCCTTTATGACCTGAACCTTACTCAATAGATCTTCTTTCCGACCCACCAGGGCAGGCCTTCTGACTCCTTATTTAAACCTATGTCTAATTTCCCCCACTATGGTCCCCTTGCCCTTTACAACTAAAGTCCAGAATCTCATTAATTCCTTGCTCACTAATATCTCTCGCTTCCCCTCTTCCTCTCTTGACAACCTGGCAGATCCATCTTCTCCAATGGTACCTGCTACCACATCATCCTTGGTTCCATCAGTACTTCTGAATCTGGGAGTATCTTCCTGGTCTTTGTTTCAGCTTCAAATTTTACATTCCCTCTCTAAGACACTTTTCTCTATACATATTACAACATGCCTACTTGACCCTCTTCCATCTTCATGGTTAAAAGTCCCTTGAGTTACAGTCGCTTCCCAAAATTCTATTGTTAATTATCAACAGCCTCTCCACTGGCCATGTACCTGACTCCTGGAAAGCTGCAATAGTTCACCCATTACAAAAAACCTAATCTTGGCCCTCAGACCACAGCCAATTACCATCCTGTCTCTAATCTTTATTTCCTCTCAAAAGTATTTTCTATTTTCAACTTTTATTGACAAATCCCTGGTCTTACATCCTTGGTAGTCTGGCTTTAGAACCATTTCCAGCACAGAGACTATATTTGAAGCAGTTCTTAATGAAATTCATTTACATTTGGATAAACACAATATTGTCCTGGCAGTGCCATCGCATTTATCTTCTGCTTTTGACTCAGTAAACCATTCACCATTATTGTCACAGCTTACTTTGTTAGGGATATCAGGATCTGTCTTCTGGTTTACCTATTTCCTCTCAGAGCATTTCTATCAGATGGTGACTTCTTCTTCCAAAGTTTCCCCTCAACCCCTGACCTGTGGGGTCCCGCAGTTAGGCCTCTCACCTCTTCTCTTTAATGCATTTATTAGTCCTCTTGCTACTCTTATCCAATCCTATGGATTCTCTTCCCACTTTTATGTGGATGACATTTTGTTACTCTTTCCTACCAACCCACGTTCCTCTATTATCCAACCTCTGAACATGTTATTCCAGACATGAGCCCTTGAGCCCAGGCTGACGACTAGTATAGGATTTTGGCCAAGGCCTAGGGTAGACCGAACAGGCCCTAGGCACCACCCCAGCTACTAAGCCCCGCACACACATAACAGCTAACAGGCACCACCATAAAATGGGAGATAGAGCATTCAGGCGGGCCTCAGGGCCAATCGGGAACCCACTCGCGCAGAGTCCAAGCAAGCAGGCCTCATGGCCGACCGGGAATCCAGTCACACTCTGGAAGGGAAGAAAGAACAACGAAGGGTCCCCAAGGGACTGAGCACAAGCAGCGCACACAGTGCAGGGTAGAGACACAAGGAAAAGGGTGAGAGAGAACCTCTAAAAGTATACACAATGCTGTGCCACAGGGCGATCAAGAATACAGGAAGCCCCAGAAGGGAACACTCTAGGCTGTACTAGCACTCAAGGGAAAAACGGAACCAACTATAGGAATACACTCTAGGCTGAACCATTCAGCACTCAGGGAAAGGGGAAGCCACTCAAAGGAATAAGGTATGCCACTAGGCACTCAAGGGAAAAATGGAAACCACTCATAGGAATACACTAGGCTGTGCCCCACAGCACTCAAGGGAACTAGGCTGCACCTTACAGCACACAAAGATACAGGAAGCCCTACAAGGAACACACTAGGCTGTACCGTACAGCGCACAAAGGAAAAGAAAAACTACCTAAAAGAATACACAAAGCTGGCCCCACAACACACAAGAGAAAAGGGAACAGTAAGCAAACAGAGGAAGCTGCCTTGACACACACAGACCAGAAAAGGAGCACTGCTCACAGCAAACAAAGAGAACTAAAACCAACAAACAGGAGCAATATACAAGGACAGGGGGACTGCCAAATGGAGGCAGAACCACAGGGAGCAGAGCAACAGCTCAGCACAACAAAGGGAACACACACACAGAGAAAACTAAACAAACAAACTGGAACAATACAAGGCACAAGCTTACCACAGACAGCACAATGTTAGAGCAGCAGAAAGCAGACCAGCTTTAGGGGAGTGAGGCAATCAAGCTCATGCTGGGAATACCCAGCACACACACACAGAATCAACAAGCACTGAGGAGAAAGGCTAAACTCCAACGTGAACACAAACGCCTAAACATAGCCTGGCTTCAGCTGAGCAAACAAAACAATCAAACGCAAAAGCAAGAGTTGTAGGGGAACGGTAGGCTTAAGTAGATCAGGCTTCTGACGTCTGCTGCATCAGATGTCAGCTCAGCCCCTGACAAGCCAATCAGGAGTGAGTCCCAAACATTCCCCTGCCTGCTAGCAGAATCATAACAGTATGATTGCCTATTGGCAGTTCAACAGTGGCTCCTGGACCATAGATTGATCTTGATAGGAAGACGGTAGCATGCTGCTTTACTGGTGGAAGCCCAAGCCCAACCACTCCTCTAAATACATTTGAGACTACTATCACTCCAGCCGATTCCTTCTGTTATTTTGGTGTTATTCTGGGCTCTCATTTAACTTTTTCATTGCAGATATCAAACATATGTAAGACTGGTTCACTGCTGTAAATATGTAAATGTGTATATAGGAAAAAGCTGTTTGTGCATCTTCTCCTCAGCCATGTTGGTTGTGGGTAATGAAGCATGCAAAACAGAGTAAATTAGAGTCTAGGCACTGGTTGGTACCAGATGGGTGGCTAGTGCAAGACATAAGAGTAGCAAGACTGGGTCAGAATGTTTATAGTCGGAGTCTGTTCTCACATGGCCCCCTCTGACAACCTAGCATCAGTGAGAACTGTAATTATGTGGGAATTATTTCTCTGATATACCTACTTACCATAAGAAATATACAATTTGGAAATATGCAGCGAATAAGGTTTTTCTACCTCCTCACACCCACTCCAGATATGATGGACCAACCACTCCCGAGGTAAGGGGTGATAGAAAGTACAGATAACAAGGCAATAAGATGATAAAGCAATTAGAAAATAATTAGGCAATAAACAACTAGGCAAAGTAATTAGGTATGTAATTAGGGATTTAGGTAAAGTAATTAGGGAATTAGGTAGGGAATTAGATGAAGAAATTAGGGAATTAGGTAGTGTAATTAGGTCAAGTAATTGGACAGAGTAATTAGATAGAGACAGAGCAATTAGATAAAGTAATTGGACAAAGAAAGGTAAAGTAACAAATGGCAAAGAAATCAGGCCATAGCAATTTGTTACGAGAGGGAGAGAGACCACTGCTGTAAAAAAGTTACTCTCTGCTGATCATCTCCTCCTCTAACTAGATACAGTACCTCAGTGGCTTTATATAAGTACACTAGTAAAAAAAGGCCCGTTTCTGACTGTAATGAAACGGGCGCTAGCAAGGTTTTCCTCTGAGTGTGTATGTTTGATAGAGTGTGTGTGAGAGTGACTGTGTGATAGGGAGTGAGTGAATGTATGAGTGTATATGTTTGACAGAGAGAGTGAGACAGAGTGTGACAGGGTTGATGCTGCTTTAGTGGGAGTAGGTGGCAGGCGGTTTAGAGTTTGGTCAGCGTTGTTGTGTTGTGTGTGTTTGTAAGAGTGTTGGTAGTTTTTTTTTTTTTAAGTTTTGAGGAGAGATGCAATGAGTGTATGTGAGGAACTGAGGGGTGGAGGGGTTACCATTGCTGGGGAGTGGGGTGTCAGTGATTGAGTGTGGAATACATAGAGTGTGAGTGCCCATGTATCTATGTCCTGCATCAGTGTGTGTGTGTGAGTTTGGGGTGGGGGAGGGGTGTTAACTGGGATCCTGGTTGGAGGTTGTTTAGCGTTGAGTGAGTGGCGATGTTGTATCCATGTCGTGTGTGTGTGTGTGTGAGATTGACAGGGGGAGGGGGGCTGGGGTGTGTAGGGGGCTAGGAGGCAAAGGGGGGAAGTGGGAGTGGCCATTTTATATCCATGTCCTGTGTGTGTGAGATTGACAGGGGGAGGGGGGCGTGGGGGGGTTGTAGGGGGTTTGGGGGGCGAAGGGATCTGGTTTTGGCTGACCTCATGTGTCTGGCAGTGGCGTACGAAGGGGGTAGCGTTGGGGGCGGTCTGCCCGGGTGCATGCCGCTGGGGGGGTGCCGCGCTCCGGTCTGCTACGTTGGTTTCCATGCTCCCTCTGCCCCGGAACAGGTTACTTTCTGTTCCGGGGCAGAGGGAGAATGGAAACCAACGAAGTTGAGGCGTGCACCCGGGGGGGGGGGGGGGTTGTTCGCTGGGATCGTGCATCAGTGTGTATGTGTGTGAGAGGGTTGATGGTGCAGGGGCGTAGCTACGGGTGGGCCTGGGTGGGCCCAGGCCCATCCAATCTTGGCTCAGGCCCGCCCAAGCGACGACGACTGGAATGGCGACGACGACTGGAATGGCGACTTTTACCCGAAGTCGCAACGACGAACGGGCAGGCAGCGCTGCGGTAGTAAAAGCAACAAGGAGACTGGTTCGACTCTCCGTCCTTCACTTCCCTCCCTCTGCGTCCCGCCCGAAAGGAAATGACGTCAGAGGAAGGCGGGACGCAGAGGGAGGGAAGTGAAGGATGGAGAGTTGAATCAGTCTCCTTGCTGCTTTTACTACCGCAGCGCTGCCTGCCCGTTCGTCGCTGCGACTTCAGGAGTAGACTGGAACGGAAGTTGGCTTGCCTTGGAGATGCTGTGAAGGGGGAGGGGGGACACGCTGGATAGAAGGGGGAAGGGGATGGACAGAAACAGGATGGGCAGGGGAGAGAGGAGAATTGCTGGACAACAGGGATGGATGGAGGGAAAAGGGGAGAGGAAATTTGCTGGAGATGCATGGCTGGAGGAGAGGGCAGGGGAGAATGTAGAGTTGCTGGACATGGAGCGGAGGGCAGGGGAAAGAAGAAAATTGCTGGACATGAATGGATGGAGCGGAAAGGGGAGAGTGGAAATTTGCTGGAGATGCATGGCTGGAGGAGAGGGCAGGGGAGAATGGAGAGTTGCTGGACATGGAGCGGAGGGCAGGGGAAAGAAGAAAATTGCTGGACATGAATGGATGGAGCAGAAAGGGGAGAGTGGAAATTTGCTGGAGATGCATGGCTGGAGGAGAGGGCAGGGGAGAATGGAGAGTTGCTGGACATGGAGCGGAGGGCAGGGGAAAGGAGAAAATTGCTGGACATGAATGGATGGAGCGGAAAGGGGAGAGAGGAAATTTGCTGGATGGCTGGAGGAGAGGGCAGGGGAGAATGGAGAGTTGCTGGACGAATGGATGGAGGGAGGGAAGAGAAGTCAGGAAGGAGGTGCACATGGATAGAGGGGATGGAAGAGAGGAGAAATGCTGGACATGGATGGAGTGGAGGGCAGGGAAGAGAGGAGAAATGTTGGACAAGGATGGAGGTAAGGAAAGACAAAGGAAGGAGATGCACATGGAAGGGAAGGGAGAGAGGAGAAATGCTGGACATGGATGGAGGGAAGGGAAGACAGTGGAAGTAGATGCACATGGATGGAGGAGAGTGAGGAGAAATGCTGGATATGGATGGAGGGAAAACTGCTGAGTTTAAGGGCTGGTTTGGAACACGTTGAGGGCAGATACTGAAACTCGAGGAAGGATAGGGACAGGGCTACAGATGGTAGACAGGACGCATAAGGACACAGGAGGATGGTGGACATGGTGAGTGAAAAAATATCAAATAGAAAGAAGACACTGCATAAAACAGAAGACACAGGGACCAAAGCGAATAGATCAGACAACAAAGGTAGAAAAAAGTATTTTATTCAGAATTTATTAATTTGAATATGTCATCTTTTGGAAATGTGCATCTGTGATATTTTGCATGTAAGTTTAAATTTTTCTGGTATTGCTGCATGCCGAGTCTGACTTCTTGAGTTAACTTTCCAGTTCAGTATTTTGCCTTCATATTTTTTGATTTCTAGTTCCTTGTGTCATGTCTGTTGTGTCATGTGTTTTTCAAGTGTGATCAAGGTGCAGTATTCTGCTAGCATGTAGTATTCACAGCCCTTTTTGTTTTTCTTTTTTTCACGAGGTAGTGTATTGGTGTTTTAGAGCCTAGTGTAATTACAGTTCTGCCTTTTCAAGCATAAGGTTGTAGCTCATCCTGTCCTTGGAATTAGTGCTGTTATGGTTTTAAAGATATGAGTGTGTTTTTGCACAAGTTTGTGTATAGCATTTTGCAGTGGAGAGATTGTGGGATAATGTAATTATATTTAAAAATATCAATTTTTCCATTAAGTATGTATGTGGTTATACTGATGCCGGGCAGCTGTTGGGCAGACTACTTAGAAATCCATCATCAAGTGAATTCTTAGGCATTATTTTGTAGGATCCCAAGAGACACTACTCATACTTATATAGACAGTGCGTGCCCACCCATATTAGCTCTGGGCCCACCCAAAATCTCAGGTCTGGCTACGCCACTGTGATGGTGGCAGGGTGTGAACTGGGATCTGGGTTTGGCTCACCTTATGTGTTTGGGCTAATTCTGAGCCAAGTCAGATGATTGTCATTTTTTTTTTTTACAGCAAGTTGGGGGTTGGGAAGGGTGGAACTGGGACCGTTCATCAGTGTGTATGTGAGTGAGAGGGTTGATGGTGGAAGGTAGGGGCAGGCTTTGCTAATTGTGAGGCTGCAGTGTATTTCTGTGTTGGTGTGTGTGCCAGTATCAGAGGAGAGTATCAGAGGTGGGGGCAGGGTTTGGAAACTGTGAGGCTGCATTGTTGTATTGCTTTGTGAGACAGATTTTTTTTTCAGCCTTACCTTCTTTGTTTGTGCTGGCTGTGGTCCTCTGCCTTCCGTTTACTTGATGGGTTTTTTTTCTATCATTCATCCTGTCTGAGTGAATGATTGAGTCGTTATGGGGGAGGGGGTGTGGCTTGGTGGGCGACCTTCCTTGTTTCTCCTCGCTGTCCTCTTTAGAGATTGACAGGGGGAGGGTTATAGGGTGTGTGAAGGGGGGGAACTGGGATCGTGCTGTGAGACAGAGTTTGTTTTACGTTGTTTCTCTTGGCTGTGCTGCTGTCCGTTCCATTTGCTTCAGCTGGGTTTTTTTTTTCTATCAGTCATCATGCCTCAGTGAGTGAATCGTTAGGGAGGGGGTGTGGCTTGGTGGGCGACCTTCTCCAGCTGTCCCTTCCCTTCGTGTCAGCAGGTTTTTTTTTTTTGTTTTCGATCACTAAGGCTGCCTCATGCGATTGGTTGAGTGTCATTGCTCCGCCCCCGACGTCATAACGTTTGACGTGTGGGCGGGGCAGACACTCATGGAGCAAAAAGCGGTCTCAGCCACCTCACTTTAGAATGTTGGGAAAGTGAGGCTTCATTAGAATGTTGGAGGTGCGTTTTATATAGATAGATAAGTAATGCCACACTGGGAAAAGACCAAGGGTCCATCGAGCCCAGCATCCTGTCCACGACAGCGGTCAATCCAGGCCAAGGGCACCTGGCGAGTTGGACTGAGCACCAATTCTTCTCCCATCCAGTCTACAACTTGCCATGTCAGCCAAATTTATTGTAACATCAGCTAAATTCCGTCTTACGTTATTGTTTACAGAATACAGAATAATGTTTATAAAACTCAGCATCTTAAAATAAGTTCAAGGTTTCTTTTACAGAGGATTATAGACGCCATTTTGTAATAGGAATTTTCTAGTACCCAGGGCTTATCAAAGTGTTATCTAGATCCTGAACACTTCTGAGCCTTCAAACCTTGTGGAGTAGTCTCAGTGGCACCGACTCTGTCAGGGAGGGTGGAATAATGCTCTTAAGAGTCAGAGTGACCTCGGATACACAACTTTTCACAGCTCTTAGCAAAATTGCTGCTGTATTACACAGAATGCTGAAGCCAGTGGCGTAGCCAGACAGCCAATTTTGGGTGGGCCTTAACCCGAAGTGGGCGGGCACAAAATTTTCTCTCTAAACCCCTCCCCCAGCATTTCCCAACTCAAAAGATAAATACTTTAGCTGATGAAGATCCCCAAGCTCTGTCACCTGAAAACTTCCACCAAAGATGGCCAGAATTTACTTTTACCAAGCTTGGTCGGAAGCAACAACTCCTTGAGCCAACGATAGCGGCACCCCATGAATGCTTAGTTGTCAGTGGCTCAAGGATGCTGCCCCCATCTGCCAAGCTCAGCAGAAGGGATTTCTGGCCACCTTCAGTGGAGGTCCTCAGCTAGCAGGGCTTGGGGATCCCCACCAGCTACAGCAAAGGTCAGGGCTGCTATTAGCCATGCTGGGGCCCAGGGCAGAAAATAAAGAAGCCCTCTCCTCTTTAATCTCCCTATCTGCCCTTACAGTCTCACACTGACAGACCATCACCAAATACAGAACAAGGGATTACAAATTAGAAATAAAAACAAAAATGCATTTCCTTTTCTACTGAACACAATAAAACTGAACATATTCCATTTAAAACATTCAAAATAAAATTATTTTTCTACCTTTTGTTGTCTGGACATTTTATTTTTCTATCATGTTGGTTTCAGTTTCTCCTTCCCACTTTCCCGTCGTCTTCTGCTAATTCTTCAAGCAACTGTTGTCCATTTGTCTTTTCTCTCCTCTCGTTCCATTTCCTCACTACAACTGCTTCTGAAATATTGATCTTTCCATTTTAGCTCTTTCCTTTCTGTTTTTTGTTTTTTTCTGCCTCTCTCCACTCAAATTTAACCCTCTTTCTAAACTTTTTCCTCCTTTTTACTTTTCAGATATCTATCAAATTTTCATCTCCTTTCACCCACTAGCTCACCCATATCCAAACTCATTCCTTCCCAGCCTTCCATTCCCTTCCATCTTCAATCTATGCAGCATTACCATTTCTACCACCTGTAATCACTATCCTCTCATTCATTTCATTACCATCTCCCCTCTCTCTTTATTCTCTCTTCACTCTCATAGCCTGACATCTTCCTTTTACCCCCTCCCTCCATTGTCCTGCATTTCTCTCTCTTACCCATTGTCCAGCATATCTCCCTTCTGCCCCTGGATCCAATATCTCCCTCTTCCCCCTCTCTTGTGCAGCACCTCTCCTTCCCTTTGCTCCACCTCTATGTCCAACATCTCTCCCATATTGTCCACTATCTCTTTCTTTCTTTCTCTTTCTCTCTCTCCCTGCCTTGAGCCCCTGGTCTAACATCTTTTTCTCTCCCCTCCAGCCATGTTCAATATTTCCCTCTCTCATCTCTCACTCCCTTCCCTCCACTGTCATGTCCAACACTTTTTTCCTCTATCGTCCTTTGCCACTCCTCTGCAGCCTTTCCCTTCCTCTCCCCACCATAGCCATATCAAACAATTCTCCCTCTCTTTTCCTCCTGCATCTCTCCCTCCCCCATGTCAAACAATTATTTCTCCACCCCACCGTTTCACTCACTCACTCGCTCTCTCCTCCCACCCCCTCTCACGGGGCAGGCCCAGGGCAAGGACACTGATGCCCAACCACTAGTTTCTCCTCCTGGCCACTGCTGTAGTGTGGCGGCCTTGAGGAATTGCTGTAAGACAGCTTTCATGCCCTTCCCTGCCTCTCTCTCCACCCCTGCGTCCCACCGCGCCTGCAATGAAAATGGTTGTCCTCCCCGCCGGTCCTACCTCGGCCCCTGCACGCTACCCTGCCTCTGTCCCTGCCTGCATTCTTTTCTTCGATCGTCGCGTCGCCAGCAGCGCTGCCATTCACTCAGGCAGCTCCGCTCCCCTCTGCCGCGTCCATCTGGCCCTACGTAAACAGGAAGTGCATCAAAAAGAGCCAGATGGACGCGGCAGAGGGGAGCGGAGCTGCCTGAGTGAATGGCAGCGCTGCCGGCGACGCGACGATCGAAGAAAAGAATGCAGGCAGGGACAGAGGCAGGGTAGCGTGCAGGGGCCGAGGCAGCGCCGGCGGGGAAGACAACCATTTTCATTGCAGCGCACCACATGCAAGGGATGTTGGGTGGGCCTGGAGGGAAAGTGGGTGGGCCTGGGCCCGTCCAGGCCCATCCGTGGCTACGCCCCTGGCTGAAGCCAAGGCTTTCAGAAAGATTCAGCCCTCAGCAAAAGTATACAAAAGTTTGAGCCTTATAGCTATGCAATTCATAGGTCGTAAATGACCTGTCAGTGGTCAGAAACGAGCAAATCAATTCAAGACTAACGATCCATCTAGCCCAGTATCCTTTCCAACAGTGGCCAAACCAGGTCACAAGTACCTGGCAGAAACCCAAATTGTGGCAACACTCCATGCTACCAATCCCAGGGCAAGCAGTTGCTGCAGACTATGGATTTTTCGTCCAGTAACTTGTCCATGGGTGGTCATTGACCGATTCTCCAAGATGACCCATTTTATCCCACTACCTGGTCTACCTTCTACACCTGCTTTGGCTGGACACTTTTTCAAAGAGGTCTTTCATTTACAAGGCCTCCCAGTTACCATAATCTTCAACCAGTGAGTCCAATTCATTTCCAGATTCTGGCAGAACCTATGTAAGACCTTACAGATTAAGTTAAACTTCTCTTCAGGCTATAATCCTCAAACTAATGGCCAGACAGAGAGGGTTAACCAGATCCTGAAGTCCTTCTTGTGTAGTACATATCTTCTCAGCAAAATGACTGGGCCCAATTGTTAACGTGGGCAGAATTCAGCTATAACAACCATGTGAGCGAGTTCTCAGGTTCATCCCCATTCCAATTTGTGTTTGGGTGACATGCAAGGGTACCCTTGCCCATACCTCAAGTGTATACAGTGCTAGCTGTGGAAGCCACAGCTACATCTCTGCTGGAACTCTGGAGGAACATGAGGAAACTTTTGGTTCAGGCTGCTGGCAAGACCAACAGACAGGTGGTGTAAATATTGTACAACCTGAGGCCTACTACCCAGCTTGGGGCCTGCTGGAAAAGCTTGGCCCAGCCTAAAGGGCTGCTGGGAAAGATAGGTCAAGTAAGAATCTAATTAAAATCAAGAGCCAGCTTGTAACAAAAGTTTCTAACTGGCACAGTTTGTCAGTAGAATTGTGAAACAGGAATAGCAAGGACGAACCTTGTACCAGGTGCATGGGAAGACAGAACTGGGTAAAAACATTTGTGGTCAAAGACAGTGGACCATCTGCCGGAAAAAGGAGGGGGATTTTTCCAGAGTAAAAATATCAAAATTTGCGGTTGGTGTTGTAATAACTGACATCTGTGCAAAAACAATTTTTTTATGGGGGGGCTCATAGAATTCAATGTTAACCAAGAGAATATAAATAAGACTGACAGCTGATATGTACGGGAGAGTCAGAGACATGAGTTAGACCTGAGTGTCACTCTGTTGGAGAGATCTTCCCTAAGAATATATATCCATATTTTTATAATCAATGCTTCATATGTAACCTGGCTTTGGTAAGTAATAAATCCTGTAAAAGAACCTGTTTCTCACTCTCTTTATTTCTCCTTATAGGGATTCTCCATCAATGAATGGGATCTGTTTTAGACATGAGAAAAGGGTAACTAAAACTTATTATATCTTGACTGTCTTTTGGTCCGGCAAAAGAAATGCACGTCTTTGCTGGAATCAAAAGGTCTACACAGGCAGCTTTAGGGTTTTCTCCACTACTCAGTGACATAGCTAGTACATGTCTGCTGAGTACTGAACAGAATTCAGAAGGGTCAAAATGACAGGAGTCAGATGTAATTGATAATAGCCTTCTCTGAGTTTCCCCGTAGAATTAGTGGGGGCATATCACCCCAAATAAATTCATTGGTGACTCTGATATCCATGGTCCCAACTCTCTCCAGGGGATCTGATCTGGTTATCCACTCAGAACCTATGCCTCAAGACCCCATCCACCAAGTTTGCTCCCTGATTTATTGGGCCATAGCCCATTGTCCATCAAGTGGGGCCAGTGTCATACCAATTGAAACTACCTGCTACTCTGCAAATTCACAGCACAGAGAAACAGGACGCCTCCGGTACCAATTCCCATTGCCACAGATCCAGATACTGAGTACAAAGTTCAACATATCCTTGACTCTAGGATTGTACAAGGCAAACTCCACTACCTCACTTCTTCGAAAGGTTAAGGACCTGAGGACAAGACCTGGAAGCCTACAAGCAAGGTTCATGTTCTAATGGTCTGGAAAATCTCTCTGAGAACAGAGACCCCCGGGTCTGAGCTGAAAACGATTATGATTAATGTAACAATTAAATCAGGGGAGACAAAAAGCTTAAAGCTAGATAATTCTGTTTACAACAACTGCTGAATAATAATTTACTGGACATTGAGCTAATGTTGAAATAACTTGAGATAGATGCTAGACATAACACATATTTCTAAGCTAGCAGAATGATAAAGAATTAGGCTGTGTCCATGATCCCATTGCTTTTGGGAAATCATAGCTTTGTCAGCATTAAGTGACTTGACGTGAATTAGAAAGATAAAATATAGGTCAGCTTGTTACTAATATGCTGGATGGACAACTGCTGACATATTCTGATATTACAACAAAGGTAATGATTAGTGAGTAATGTTTTCCATATGATGCTGATAACACGTAATTCCTGAATCTAATGCTGATGTGGCTTTGATTGCTTACCAATAAAAAGAAGAGGGCTGAAGTGTATCTTTGAGCTAGAGACTCAGGAGCTCGCGCCGCATTGGCCTTTGCTTTTATATATATATATATATATATATATATATATATATATATATATATATATAGTGTATGTGCTTTATTTCAATTTCACTTGACCTCTTCAGGGGAATTTAGGATAAAGAACTGATAGGTTCCTTGGTGGGGGAGGGCATATAAAGATCAGCCTAACCCTTCACACTTTCAGTTCCACTGCTCCTCTGAAGATTCCACTATATGTTTCCTCATAAACCTAAACCTGAGCCAATGAGCGGGGGGGGGGGGTCTTTGGGGAGGAGGTGCTGTCATGGCTGCATCCATGCTCCAATGCCTCAACTCTCTTCCCCCGCCCAGAGGTCAGCTCTGCTGTCTCCTTGGGCGTTCGGCAGAATACCTGCTATGCTGGACTGCTTCCTCAGCAGTCCTTGGCATGCAGGGGCACTCCCTTAGTTTTTGTCATCCAGCCTCCAGCTTTCAGCATCATGCCAACAGAAGCTGGCTCCCTTAGGCGCTCGCATTGAAGATAGCTATTTAAAGAAACAGAGGCAGGAAGCGGATCCTGGCATCCAGAGATGACATCACTGGCATGGGGATATATAAGAGATCATTGAACCTTTTCTCTTTTCAATTTGCAACAGTTCACCTGGTCCAGTCCAAGTGTGATCATTCTGCTCCAATCTTCAGTTCTGCTGTGGTCCAGTCTCCAGGTCCAGTCTCCACTGCTGTATTCAGCCCTGCTGTGGTCCAGTCTCCAGTTCCAGTCTTCATTCCTGTCTAAAGACCACCTGTATCCTAACTCCAGTTTCAGTATCTGCTCCTGGCTTCTTCTCTGCTGTGTCCCAGTCTCCAGTTCCAGTCTTTGTTTCTGCCTTCAGTCCAGCTGAATCCCAGACTAAAGTTCCAATCTTTGTTCCTGTCTACAGCCCAGCCAGCTGTATCCCAACTCCAGTTCCTGTCCAGTCTAGCTGGATCCCTCTTGTATGCAGCCTGTTAATGCCCATGTGTTCTGAAGCACCTGGTTTCCAGTTCTTCATCCTCCCGCCTAGCCCTGCATGGAATGAATCCTCTGCTGCTAGTCGGGCTCTGCCTGTCCTCCAGGATGGGTAGCCTTTTCCTCCCAACTGTGGCCTAAGAGCTCACCGTCCATGCTATGACATGTTCCTCTACATGCAGAGGTATAAATGCACATTTTGCATGTGGAGAGAATGCCCTGCCATTACTGTGAACATTTTTGGGACGAGGGGACCAGTACCACCGTTGGACGTATTACATAGGGTATTTTCTATTGGTGGGAATGTTTATCTCAGAATGCCTAGTAAATTTTTGGGATCTCTTTTTTCAACATGTTTTTTGGAGTATTTTCGAACATCAGAAAATGTTCTTTTTTTTCCATTATGAACTCCAGTTTTTAAATGTTTTCCAATAAACATTTATTTCTCCATTTGGATGTCATATCAAAATTGCCCCTCATAGACATCTAAGTATGGGGTTAGTCAGATAGCTATGTGAGGTTCCTCCTAGTTACTCCAAATTTTCAAATGCTTGTGTATATTATTCAGGCCCTATATCAGTCATAGATACAGCAGGTGCAAGATAAGACTACCATTATTTTACTGGCCTTAATTTTCATATTGTCCAGCTGATTATTTTAAGAAGAGTTGAAGTGCAATAACCCGCTGTGCAGATGAAATAAATGGATAATTTTAGTTAGTAGTTTTCAGGAAAATATTCAGCTAAGTCTAGTCAACTACATTTTCAACTGAAAATTCAGCTGGGTTCTATCCACCGCGCGCCAGTCACTACATATGCACCCATAAACACCTCAATCACTACTCATGGCCCCTATAAACATTATTTTCCTTGGCCTGTCCCTTCCTAATCTTTTCCCCCTCTCCCTACCGCTGTGTACCGCAGGAACTCACTGCCCATCCATGTCCTCTCCCGTCCTGCTCACTACTACAATACCCTACCCACCCCCGTTCCTCACCACCTCACAATCTCTCCTATACCCCTCCTCCTTCCTAGCTCTCAACCTTCATCACTTCCTTCCTGCCATTAACCCATCCCCATTCCTCCTAAGCTCATCCCGCCTTCGTCGCCCTACCTCCCCCACCCTCCTCCGCACTCTCTTGCTCCTTCTCCTGCTATCCGCGGGAGACATCAATCCCAATCCAGAGTTGCAGTCATTTACCGCCCCCCCCCCCCCCCGATAAGTCACTCCCTTCCTTCCTTACCGACTTTGATGCCTGGCTCTCCGTTTTTCTTGAACCCTCATCTCCGTCCCTCATTCTTGGAGACTTTAACATACACACTGATGACCCACCCGACTCCTACGCTTCTCAGTTCCTCTCTCTGACATCCTCCAGCTGAGCTCCACCACCCCTACTCACCAAACTGGCCAGTCTTGACCTCGTCCTCTCCTCTACCTGCTCACCCTCCAATTTCTGCGCCCCTGCTCTTCCTCTCTCAGATCATCACCTGATCACCTTCCCACTTCATCACCCTCCCCCTCAGTCCCCCCTAACACTAACCACTACTTTCAGGAATCTCCAGGCTGTCGACCTTCCCACCTTATCCTCTTGTATCTCTAATCTCTTCCCTTCCATCATGTCCTCAGAGTCTGTCGACAAGGCTGTCTCTGCTTACAATGCCACTCTCTCCACTGCTCTGGACACACTTGCACCATCCATCTCCCATCCCACAAGGTGTACTAATCCCCAGCCCTGGCTGACCCCTTGCATCCGATACCTTCGCTCCTGCGCCTGATCTGCCGAACGCCTCTGGAGGAAATATCGCACCCATACCGACTTTATTCATTACAAATTCATGCTATCCTCCTTCCAGTCCTCCCTATTCCTTGCCAAACAGGACTATTACACCCAATTGACTAATTCTTTCGGCTTCAACCCTCGTCGTCTCTTTGCCACCCTTAACTCCCTCCTCAAAGTGCCCTCTGCTCCCATCCCCCCCCCCCCCCCCCTCACTCTCTCCTCAATCACTAGCTGACTACTTCCGTGACAAGGTGCAGAAGATCAACCTCAAATTCACTACCAAGCCACCTCCTCCTCTTCACCCTTTAACCCACTCCCTCAACCAACCAACCCAGGCCTCCTTCTCCTCTTTTCCTGATATCACCGAGGAGGAAACCGCCCACCTTCTTTCCTCCTCAAAATGCACCAACTGTTCCTCTGATCCCATCCCCACCTACTTACTAAGCACCATCTCTCCTACTGTCACCCCCCCCCCCCCCATCTGTCATATCCTCAACCTCTCTCTCTCTCCACTGCAACTGTCCCTTACACCTTCAAGCATGCTGTAGTCACACCACTTCTCAAAAAACCATCACTAGACCCTACTTGTCCTTCCAACTAACGCCCCATCTCCCTCCTACCCTTCCTCTCCAAGATACCTGAACTCGCCGTTCACAGCCGCTGCCTTGATTTTCTCTCCTCTCATGCCATCCTCGATCCGCTTCAATCCGGTTTTCGCCCTCTACACTCGACAGAAATGGCACTCACTAAAGTCTGTAATGACCTGTTCCTTGCCAAATCCAAAGGTCACTACTCCGTCCTCATCCTCCTCGACCTATCCGCCGCTTTTGACACTGTCAATCATAATTTACTTCTTGCTGCACTATCCTCATTTGGGTTCCAGGGCTCTGTCCTCTCCTAGTTCTCCTCTTATCTCTCCCCTCCCTCTCCTTCTCTGCCCATATCCAGCAGACAGCCAAGACCTGTTGCTTCTTTATAACATAAGCAAAATTCGCCCCTTCCTCTCCGAGCACACCACCCGAACTCTCATCCACTCTCTCATCACCTCTCGCCTTGACTACTGCAACCTACTCCTCACTGGCCTCCCACTTAACCATCTATCCCCCGTTCAATCCGTTCAGAACTCTGCTGCCCGTCTTATCTTCCGCCTAGACCTATATGCTCATATCACCCCTCTCCTCAAGTCACTTCACTGGCTTCAAATCAGGTACCGCATACAGTTCAAGCTTCTTCTACTAACCTACAAATGCACTCAATCTGCAGCCCCTCATTACCTCTCTACCCTCATCTCCCCTTACGCTCCTACCCGTAACCTCCGCTCACAGGACAGATCCCTCCTCTCAGTACCCTTCTCCACTACCGCCAACTCCAGGCTCCGCCCTTTCTGCCTCACCTCACCCTATGCTTGGAATAAACTCCCTGAGCCCATACGCCAAGCCCCCTCCCTGCCCATCTTCAAATCCTTGCTCAAAGCCCACCTCTTCAATGTCGCTTTCGGCACCTAACCATTGTACCTCTATCCAGGAAATCTAGACTGCCCCCAATTTGATTGACTGCACTTTTTTTGTCCTTTAGATTGTGAACTCCTTTGAGCAGGGACTGTCCTTCTTTGTTAGATTGTACAGCGCTGCGTAACCCTGGTAGCACTTTAGAAATGTTAAATAGTAGTAGCAGTAGTGATGCAAGTACTTTGCAGGTGGGTGTTCACCAGGGCAGAGTTTGGGTTCAATGTAGGCACATAAATTATACGTTACGATAATTTAATGTATACATCTCCAATCCAGGTGCAAGTATTTACACCAGCCCTATGACTAACATAAATGTTTGTATATAACATACATGTGCATTTATCTATTTATTTATTTATTTCTGACATTTATATCTCACATTATCCCAAACAAGTTTGAGTTCAATGTGGCTTACAATAAACAGTATCCTATACTGAACGTAGGAACATGCAGGACGTCAGGACGACTCACACAGAAACAGAATCCTTCCATCCAGATCAGCTGCAGCAATGCGCCGGCCTGGAGACCGGTTCTGAAGAGGACTTCGGCAGGTGGGGGTTGGGGACCCCCCACCAGCACAGGTACCTGGCGGCGGCGGGGGAGGGTGGGGGGGGGTTGAAAGAGTCAGCGACGGGGGGGGGGGGGGCAGGGCCAAATCTGGAGGGCCCATACCCCCGTGGCCCCACTTAGCTATGCCCCTGGTATGATCTTGATTTCAGGAATCCTTGAAACCATTTGTTGACTGTGCCACATATACCAAAGTTGTCTAGTACGTTTAGTAGGATATTATGTAATCTACTACATCGAATGCACTAGACATATCGAACTGCATTATTAAGATCTTAGACCCTATGCTAATTTGTTTTCTGAGATTTGATTTGGACCTACCTCCTAGAAACGCCACAAGATCATCTCGCAAATCCCTCAACTTGCACTTCCCCAGCTGTAAAGGTCTAAAATACAAGCTGATGCATACTACTACCTTCTCTTATATGAGCACACAGTTATGGAACGCACTACCTACAGACCTGAAAACAATCAACAAAACAACTATCTTTCGCAAATCTCTGAAGACATACTTCTTCAACAAAGACTACAATGAGAACCGATAACCAATAGCCTCACTAATCTGCCTCACCAACCCACTCAGCTAGGAAAGCCTACCTTCTATAATTACCCTAATCACTCCCTTCCCTCTTCTCTCTTCCCTTACTTAATCTCTGCATAATACTAACTGTATCTGATATCCTGGAATGACAATGTTAACAAAACTATGTAAGCCACATTGAGCCTGCAAATAGGTGGGAAAATGTAGGATATAAATGCAATAAAATAAATAAAATGAATAAAATACTAGGGTGGTAAGGACAGTCTCAGTGCTATAGCATGGTCTGAAACCTGATTGTGATTTGTGTAGTAGGGAGAAATGTAGTCCACAGTTTGTGCTGCTACTATTCCTTCCATCACCTTTACCATCAAAGGAATGGAGGCTACTGGTCTGTACTTTGTTACATCAGTTATGGTGATTTAACTGGTTATGCTCCTATTCTGTAAAGAAAAGTAGATGCCTACTTTTCTCAAGAGAATAGGCTCTAAATAGGCACATTCTTATAAAATTGCCCTCAGTCCTGAAAATCAGTAACATTATTATTATTATTTGTTACATTTGTATCCCACATTTTCCCACCTATTTGCAGGCTCAATGTGGCTTACATAGTACCGTAATGGCGTTTGCCAGTTCCGGTATGAACAAATACAAGGTGATATTGTGGTGGAATAAGGTTCATACATGGAAGATGCATTAGGAGAACTTAGAGGGGAAGAGGAAAGTTTGGAAATGTCCATTACTGTTTTTGGTTTCGTTATGTCACAGGTAACCCGGTTTTTAGGTTGGGTCGGTGGGGTAGGCCTTTCTGAACAAGTTTGTTTTTAGTACTTTTCTGAAATTTAGGTGGTCAAACGTGGTTTTTACTGCTTTTGGCAGTGCGTTCCATAGTTGTGCGCTTAAGTAGGAAAAGCTGGATGCGTAAGTTGATTTATATTTGAGTCCTTTGCTGCTTGGGTAATGGAGATTTAGGTATGATCGTACTGATCTTGTAGTGTTTCTGGTTTGCCGATCTATGAGGTATGTCATGTATCCTAGGGCTTCACCATAAATAATTTTATGAACTACTGTGCAGATTTTGAATGCGATACGTTCTCTGATTGGGAGCCAGTGCAATTTTTCTTGGAGGGGTTTGGCGCTTTCAAATCGCGTTTTTCCAAATATAAGCCTGGCTGCTGTGTTTTGGGCAATCTGAGGTTTCTTTATGATTTGTTCTTTGCATCCCCAATAAATTCCATTACAATAGTCTGCATGGCTTAGTACCATTGAATGAATCATGTTGCGATATATTTCCCTCGGGAAGAATGGTTTCACACATTTGAGTTTCCACATTGAGTGAAACATTTTCTTTATGGTGGATTTTGCTTGGTTCTCTAGTGAGAGGTTTTGGTCGATTGTTACTCCGAGAATTTTCAGGCTGTCTGAGATAGGGAGGGTGTAACCTGGGATGTTGATGTTTGTGGGTTTTTAAGTATTGTATTGGAATGAGATAATGAGACAATGTGTTTTTTCTGTGTAAAGTTTTAGTTGGAATGCATTAGCCCATGAGTCCATGATGTTTAAGCTAAGCTTGATTTCATTGGTGAATTCTGCTAGATCATGTTTGTAGGGGATATATTGTGACGTCGTCAGCGTAGATGAATCGGTTAAGGCCTTGGATGGATAAGGCTAGTGGCATCATCAAGAGGTTGAAAAGGATCGGTGATAATGGTGATCCTTGTGGTACTCCGCAGTCTGGTTTCCAAGGTGATGATATATTTGTGCTTGATTTCACTTGATATGTTCTGGTGGTTAGGAAACCCTTGATCCATTTGAGAGTGTTTCCACCGATTCCGAAATAATCTAGGAGTCTTAGGAGTATATTATGGTTGACCATGTCGAATGCACTGGACATGTCAAATTGGAGGAGGAGAATGCTGTTACCTATTGTTATTTCCTGCTTGAATATAGTTAGGAGGGTAAGTAGTACTTTTTCGGAATGTGTAGGGGGCGAAATCCTGATTGTGAATCGTGTAGTATAGTGAATTTGTTTATGTAGTCATTAAGTTGTTTGGTTACCAAGCCTTCCATTAGTTTGACTACCAATGGGATAGATGCTACTGGGCGGTAGTTGGTGATGTCATTTGTTTTCTTCTTGGTGTATTTAGGATGTTGGCTTTTTCTTTGGGGAAGATGCCTTGTTGCAGCATGAAGTTTAAGTGGGATGTGAGATCTGTTATGAAGCAGGTGGGGGGCAGATTTTATTAGGTAGCTGGGGCATGTATCCAGTTGACAGTGGCTTTTGGAATACCTATTAATCACCTGGGTGACTGTATCGGTGGTGAGGAGGACAAAATTTGACCAGATTCGGTCCGCTGAGTATTCACCAGGGGTTGGGTCTAGACCATTGATGAAGTTATCAATGTTCGTGTTGTCTTGAGGTAGAGTTTTGCATAGGTTTGTAATTTTTTCATTGAAGTATTTAGCAAGGTTGTCTACAGATGGGATGTTAGTATTGGCTGTGGTGACCGGCGTTGTGTCTAGTAGTTTGTTCACGAGATGGAATAGTTTCTTCGTGTTTTTGTAATCAGACCCAATTTTAGTTTTGTAGTATGATCTTTTGGTCTGTCTTATTGCGTATATGTATTTCCTTTGTATTTGTTTCCATGCGTGTGTTCATCTTTTATTTTTTTCCATGTGCGTTCCAGTTTCCTGGACTGTGTTTTTAATTTTTTCAATTCTTCATTGAGACACGGTATCGAGTTATTTCTGTGTGAAGTTCTTGTTCGTAAGGGTGCTATTTCGTCTAATATGTGTCTACATCTTTTGTCCCTTTCTGAGAGGTAGTATATGGAGTCCGTTTGTGCTGTCCAATCATTATTGTATATCTGTTGCCAGAATGTATCCGAGCTTATTTGACCTCGCGTGGTGTAGGTTGTATGTTCTCGTATGATGAGAGAACCCCTTTTCCGCCATCTTAAGGATAGGTATAGTTTGTAATGGTCGGACCAAGGCGTTTCTGATCATTTAGTTTCTGTTATTATTAGGTTCTGGTCAGTGGATAGTTTGTGTGAGATAAGGTCGAGTGTATTCCCCTTCGCATGGGTTGTTTGCATGTGTGGCCATGTGAGGTCACATAAATGAAGGAAGTCTTTGCATTCTCGTGCGTTGGTAGAGTTTGGGTCTTCTAAATGAAGGTTAATGTCTCCTAATATTATTATGTTGGAGTTGGATACAAGAGGACCTTACGAGACTGGGAGACTGGGCGGCTAAATGGCAGATGACGTTTAATGTCAGCAAGTGCAAGGTGATGCATGTGGGAAAAAAGAACCCAAATTATAGCTACGTCATGCAAGGTTCCACGTTAGGAGTTACGGACCAAGAAAGGGATCTGGGTGTCGTCGTCGATAATACACTGAAACCTTCTGCTCAGTGTGCTGCTGCGGCTAGGAAAGCGAATAGAATGTTGGGTATTATTAGGTAAGGTATGGAAAACAGGTGTGAGGATGTTATAATGTCGTTGTATCGCTCCATGGTGCGACCGCACCTTGAGTATTGTGTTCAATTCTGGTTGCCGCATCTCAAGAAAGATATAGTAGAATTGGAAAAGGTGCAGAGAAGGGCGACTAAAATGATAGCGGGGATGGGACGACTTCCCTATGAAGAAAGATTAAGGAGGCTAGGGCTATTCAGCTTGGAGAAGAGACGGCTGAGGGGAGACATGATAGAGGCATATAAAATAATGAGTGGAGTGGAACAGGTGGATGTGAAGCATCTGTTCACGCTTTCCAAAAATACTAGGACTAGGGGGCATGCGATGAAACTACAGTGTAGTAAATTTAAAACAAATCGGAGAAAATTTTTCTTCACCCAACGTATAATTAAACTCTGGAATTCGTTGCCGGAGAAAGTGGTGAAGGCGGTTAGCTTAGCAGAGTTTAAAAAGGGGTTGGACGGTTTCCTAAAGGACAAGTCCATAAACCGCTACTAAATGGACTTGGGAAAAATCCACAATTCCACGAATAACATGTATAGAATGTTTGTACGTTTGGGAAGCTTGCCAGGTGCCCTTGGCCTGGATTGGCCGCTGTTGTGGACAGGATGCTAGGCTCGATGGACCCTTGGTCTTTTCCCAGTATGGCATTACTTATGTACTTATGTACTTATATCTAACTCGTGCATCAACGACCCTAATGTAATCTTACTTGGTGACCTGAACCTACATCTAGATCTCCAAATCTGTTCACACCCGAGAATGCATCGATCTTCTTCACCTATGTGACCTCATCCTACATCCATTGCAACCCACTCACATCAAAGGTCACTCACTTGATGTCATTTCTTATAAATTCTCCACCGATCAAAACGTCATTATATCCGAAATTGACTAGTCTCCCACATCATGGTCTGATCATTACAAAGCATCCCTAACCTTACAATGGCGTAATAAGGGCCAGCCAAAATCACATGACCCTATAACAATCTTTACCAGAGGACGGATTGACAAGGATAGTTTCTGGAAACATATCTACGCCGACAACTGGTCAATACAACCGCACTCAGATAACTTCCTCACAATATGGGATAATAGATTAAAATTGATTTTGGACGAAATTGCACCACTACACTCCAAGACTCTACATAAGCATAATCCTTCACCGTGGTTTAATGACCTACTGAAAAACCTAAAGTTGCAAACCAGGAAACTTTAAAAAACATTGGAGCAAATCAAAAAATAGCCTCACTTTTAATGCATGGAAACAATCACAAATGAACTACAAATACGCCATTAAACGTGCCAAAAGAGCCTATTATACACAAAAAATTACAGTGATTGGTACAGACATAATAAAAACAATTGCAACTTATAAAAAATCTTCTAAACACAGATCCAGTGACTACATCACCTTCCAACCGTCCTTCCGCTGACCAGTTGGCCAGATACTTCAATGACAAAATCATTAATCTTTGCAAATTGATTCCCCAGGACAATTTCACTGTTGATACCTTTCTTGATGAATTGGACCCCGGATTAGATGAAGTACCGGCCGACCGATCATGGACTAATTTTACCCTCCTTACCACCGAAGAAGTAACTAAAACTATGTCTAAACTACCCAGGTCTTATTGCCACCTTGACCCCTGTCCCAACTACCTACTGAAAGGCGCCCCAACATGCTTTATTTTAGATCTCATCACCCACATAAACTTCCTACTCCAACAAGGCTCCTTCCCCACCAAACATGGCAACATACTACTAACACCTATACCAACCCCCCCCCCCCCCAAAACCTACAAACGATACCACCACTATCGTCCTATTGCCTCCATCCCTTTAATCACTAAATTGATGGAAAACAGAGTGACCTCACAACTCAACAAATATATTCAGAAATTCTCCGTCCTCCATGAGTTGCAGTTGGGCTTTCGTTTTGCTCATAGCACAGAAACGGTCCTTCTTACCTTAATATCCAAATTTAAACAAGAAATAGCAATAGGAAACAACATCCTCCTCCTACAATTCGACTTATCCAGTGCTTTTGACATGGTTGACCATACTATCTTAACTAAACTTCTGGATAAACTTGGGATTGGCGGCAATATCATCAACTGGATAAAAAGCTTCATTACCACAAGATCTTACCAAGTCAAAGGGACTACAAATATATCATCCCCATGGTCATCAGAATGCGGGGTACCACAGGGATCTCCACTTTCCCCGATATTCTTTCACCTCATGATGATTCCCCTAGCCAAGTTACTAGCCAAACATGGCCTTAACCCCTTCATCTATGCTGACAATGTCACCATATTTATCTCCTTTAAATCCAATTTATCAGAAATCGACGATAAAATTATTACTGGCATGACCACCCTAACCTCTTGGGCTAACGCTTTTAAGATGAAATTAAACAAAGAGAAAACACAATGCCTAGTCCTTTCATCACAATACTCTCCATTCCTCCAGACTAAGCACCCCAGATGTTAAACTCTCCATATCCGACAACCTAAAAATTCTTGGAGTAACGATAGACAACCATTTATCATTTGAAAACCACGCTAAATCCATAACGAAGAAAATGTTCAACACGATGTGGATATTGAAATGAGTGAAATCATATCTCCCCTTGAACACCTTCGGAACCTGGTACAATCCACAGTACTTTTACCCACGCAGACTACTGCAACAGTGTTTTCATTGGAAGTAAGTCCCAAATCCTGAAAAAACTTCAGACTGCCCAAAACACAGCAGCCAGACTTATCTTTGGCAAGTCAAACTTTGATAGCGCTATACCTCTTCAAGAGAAGCTGCATTGGCTCCCCATCAGAGAAAGAATAAACTTCAAAGTCCATACACTGATTCATAGCATTATACACAGAGAATCCCCTAGGTACATGAATAACCTGATCAACCTCCCTATCAGAAAAGATATATGCCATCACGTACTTACCTCAATTTACACCTTCCCAACTGCAAAGGAATTAAATACAAAACCTTCTATGTATCCAGCTTCTCCTTCTTAGGCAGCCAGCTTTGGAATGCTCTACCCAGATCCATTCAAACAATTAACGACTACCCTTCCGAAAAATGTTGAAAGCCCATTTCTTCAAGCAAACTTACCCTAATGGCCCGACTCAACCTTATAAGCCCACCCACATGTCTCCTGCTCCTACGAAGATTATATCTTAAACAATGTCTCCCAATCTCCTTCATGCTTATCCCCTAATCTTTCTTCCCCATCTTCCCTACACCATACCCCTCCCTATCTCTTTTCCTTTAGCTTATCCTATCTTTGTTACACCTTTCCATGTTCAATTCACATATTCTTAAGGCCTTCTATTAATATGTTTACTATAGTTGTAAAATTATCCTTATAAGACTCTGTAATTCTATTTACTATGTAAGCCGCATTGAACCTGCTATGTGTGGGAAAGCGCGGGTACAAATGTAATGTAATAATAATAATAATAATAATAATATTTGAAATGAAGTCCATGAAGTCGGACTGGCTTTCGCTCCAGTTGTACGGTGGCCTGTAAAACAGGATACAATTTAGGTGGTCGAGCAGGGTTTTATGGTGGATTCTGATTAAAGCTATTTCGAGATGGGCAGTTATAGATTTGGCAGTGGTTTCGATGGTGAGATGAGATCGGTATATAAGAGCTATGCCTCCTTCTCTTTTTCCCTTTCTGGTCCAGTGAGTGATTTTGTATCCTGGAGGACAGAGGTTTAGGATGATAGGGTCATCTTGATTATGGATCCAGGTTTCAGTGATGAAGAGTAAATCAAGTTGTGCTGACGTGATCCAGTCTGTTAGTATTGTTGTTTTGTTTACTACGGATCTGGCGTTAACGTATCCTATTTGAATTTTATGATAAGGGTCGTCTGTGCTTTGTGTTATATGGACTTTTGTCAGTTGTTGTTTCTGTTGGGTTTGTCCGCGTGTTGGTGCTTTTTCTTTGTTTTGGTTGTTGCCGATAACAAATAAGAGGTCTTTTTACTAAGCTGTGTTAGGTGCTAACACATGCCTAATGCAGCAAAAATGGCCTAAAGTGTTTTGTGTTAGTTTTGCCATGTGCACGTACTAAGCAAGTGTTAGATTTTTTTTGTATGTATTTTGAGAGGGTGTGTCAGGGAAGAGAGAGGGCATTCCTGCGCTAACCAGTTAGTGCATTTACATTACTGTGTGCTAACTGGTTAGTGTGTGGTTAACATGGGAACCATTACTGCCTCCTAAATAGGTGGTAGTAAGTGTTCACACAGTAATTTTTTGTACATGGTTGCATTCTAATGGTAACATTAATGCACAGTGATAAATGAAATTAATAGAAAATAAGGATTTTTTACAGATGCAGTAAAAATTGCCTTAGTGTGCTGGAAAGACCCAAATAAGGGTGTGCTAAGGTCAGTTCTTATTGCAGCTTAGTAAAAGGGCCCCCAAGATTGGTCGTTACAAACTTGCACTAAGAAAATAATGTCTAATGTAATCTAATATAAGTTTTATATTCCGTAATAAGCCTCTAGTTATAGGCAGATTACATAAAGACAACCACGCATACATAATAATGTATAGAAGCTAAACATCCAACTTAAGACATGTTTTTAAAGATTTTTGAAATAACGAATAGCTGTTAAATTTTCTAATAGCTGAAGGTAAATTATTCCATATCTTAACTCCTACAAATGAGACGGCTGATTGAAATGACCTCAAAAACCTAATTGCTTTAACAGAAGGCAAATGAAGTATCAGAAAATCTCTCAATTTCCTAATGCTATCAACACTTGAAAAACTTATGAGATAGCATATATTGAGGAGCCATACCATATATCATCTTACATATCATAACACAAATTTTGATGCCTATTCTAGCTTGAATAGGAAGCATGATTTTTGCCAAAAAACACAGGTTAAATGGCATTATGTGTTATTTTTCCTTTATGCACATTTGTTTAGCAACTTGAACTAAATAATAATGAGATGCAAAGTAACTCAGTATATGGGGAAAAATAAACGTTTTGCTTTGGGAGCCTCTTACAGGGGTCGTTGACTAAACAAAAGCAAACCCCAGTGATTTTACTCTCAACATCCAAACCCACAATTCTTCAAATATCCAGTCTCCAACTGATCCCCTATCCCTTCCAATCATCCTTCCCAAAATCCAATATTTTTACTTATTTATTTTTTAGGATTTATTTACTGCCTTTTTCAAAGAATTCACTCAAGGCGGTGTACAGTGAGAATAAATCAAACACAAGCAATAGACAATTACAGTAGTAAAAATATTCAAACAACAATACAAATTATGGCATAGTATACTACTTATTTATTTATTTATTTATTTATTGCATTTGTATCCCACATTTTCCCACCTATTGGTAGGCTCAAAGTGGTTACACAATTTTGGAAAGGAGTGTAGTTAAAGAGATTTGGAATGGTTCATCCCCAGCGGATTGCTAGGGTGGGTTCATGTGTCAGGGGATAGAAAACTGTTTGTTTCCTAGATTATGTGTTTATTATGTCAACACAATATGCAATAGAACATTTTAATAGCATAGGGTATAATCAAAGATGGAACATATAGGGCCCTGTTTACTAAGCTGCGTTATAGGAGTGTTAGCGGTTTTAACGTGCATTAACTATGTACGCATGTTAAGCATGCACGCACCTACATGGTTAGCATGCACGCTAATTGTAGGCACGTTAAAAACGCTAACGCGCCTTAGTAAACAGGGCCCATACATAGGTATGAGAGTAATAGGAGTTAGAAAATAAGGTGATTAATTTAAAGAAAGTTGCACATGAGGTCAGACAGATGATTAAATGTTATCTCAGCTAGGGTAGGAGTGGATAAACATGTCCTGCTGCAGTATGTACAGACCTGTATCACTCCATGTGTGTGTGTGTTTGTTTGTTAGTTAGTTACTTCTTCTATTAAAGGCCTGGTTGAAGAGCCAAGATTTCACCTGCTTCCTGAAGTAGAGATAGTCTTGTGTTTAGCGGAGCCTTTCAGGGAGTGCATTCCAGAGTGTGGGGGCAACACCGGAGAAGGCTCACTTGCAGGTACCACATCATCTAATGTCTTTTGAAGAGGCTGTGGTTAGGATACCCCTTGCGAGGACCTTAGAGTCCTTATTTTATTTATTTTTTATTTGTTACATTTGTATCCCACATTTCCCACCTATTTGCAGGCTCAATGTGGCTTACATAGTACCGTAAAGGCATACGCCAAGTCCAGTAGAGAAACAAATACAAGGTGATATTATGGTCAAGTAAAGGTACATGTGTTTCAGGTACCATGGGGATCGAGGACAGGAAAGGTTATATAGTGTCCATTACTGTCACGACTGTGGTCGTGATCCCTCTCTGACTCACCTTACTTCCGATGGTCAGCTGCTGAGCTGGCTACTGTCTGCACGGTTGTTTCTTTCCTCTGTGTTTCAAGCCTCACTTTGGTGTTCAGTGTGTATTTCCTGCCTCTGTCCTGTAGGGTTTCCACTTCCTGTGTGTTCCAAGCCTCACTTTGGTGTTCAGTGTATTTCCTGCCTCTGTCCTGTTTATAAGAAAGTGCTGCACTTTCATTCAGGGCTCTTGCAATGCCAAAGGTCTCCAGGCTAATGTGTGTGCAGTGAAGCACTTCTGCCTTGTTCTAGTCTGTGTGCTTGTAGGCACTTCTGCCTTGATTTCTTGATGCTTTGTTCTTAGCCTGTGTGCTTGTGGGCACTTCTGTCTTGATTCCTTGTTTAGGGTGCCTGTGTGCACTTCTGCTTCTGTTCTTCTCGGTCTGTTTGTGTGCTAAGTTCTGCCTTCAACCATAGTTCTGTTGTTTGTCTGTGTGGGTCAGCTTTGTGTCCTGCTTAGTCTGCCTTGCTTGTTCTAGTCCCCTCTACCTTAGCTTCAGCCATAGTTCTGTTGGTTTGTCTGTGTGGGTCAGCTTTGTATCCTCCTTGTGTCTGCCCTGTTTGTCTTCAGGTCCAGTCCCCTTCCTGCTTGTCTCTGCCTTGTTTGCTTTCAGCTTCTATTCCTGCCTAGCTTGTTTCAGTATCCTGAATCTGGTTCCAGTATCCGGCTCCAGCCAAGCCAAGCCAAGTCCGTTTAGCATTTGGTTCCAGTCCAGCCAAGCCAAGTCCATTCCAGCATTTGGTTCCAGTCCAGCCAAGCCAAGTCCGGTTCCAGTATCCGGCTCCAGCCAAGCCAAGTCTGTTCCAGCATCTGGCTCCAGCCAAGCCAAGTCCGTTCCAGCATTTGGTTCCAGCCAAGCCAAGCCAAGTCCATTCCAGCATTTGGTTCCAATCCAGCCAAGCCAAGTCCATTCCTGAATCCGATTCCAGCCAAGCCAAGTGCATCCTGAATCCTGTCCAGTCCTGCTTGGGGGGTTTTTGCCTCCTGCTGCCACTCAACGACAGTAGGCCAAGGGCTCACATTGTTCCAGAGTTCGTGCCTGTTTGTTCAAAGCCTGGGATCATGACAATTACGAGCTTTGGTTTTGCTGTGTTGCAGAGTGTAAGTATTTATGTTGGGTCGGTGGGGTATGCCTTTTTGAACAAATTGGTTTTTAATGATTTCCTGAAGTTTAGGTGGTCATAGGTTGTTTTCACAGCTTTTGGCAGTGTGTTCCATAGTTGTGTGCTTATGTAGGAGAAGCTGGATGCATAAGTTGCTTTGTATTTAAGTCCTTTGCAGTTTGGGTAATGGAGGTTTAGGTATGTTCGAGATGATCTGCTTATGTTTCTGACTGGTAGGTCTATGAGGTCTGTCATGTATCCTGGGGCTTGGCCGTAGATAATTTTGTAGACAAGGGTGCAGATTTTGAAGGTAATACACTCTTTGATTGGAAGCCAGTGCAGTTTTTCTTGGAGGGGTTTGGCACTTTTGAATCGTGATTTACCAAATATTAGCCTGGCTGCTGTGTTTTGGGCGGTCTGGAGTTTCTTTGTGAGTTGTTCTTTGCATCCCGTGTAGATTCCGTTGCAGTAGTCTGCATGGCTTAGTACCATTGATTGTATTAGGTTACGAAATATTTCCCTCGTGAAGAAAGGTTTTACGCGTTTAAGTTTCCACATTGAGTGGAACATTTTCTTTGTTGTGGAGTTCACTTGGCTTTCAAGTGTGAGGTTGCGGTCGATTGTAACGTCAAGTATTTTCAGGCTGTCTGAAATAGGGAGGGTGTCTTCTGGGGTGTTTAAGCTTGAGGGTTTGTACGTATTGTGTTGAGATGAGAGGATGAGGCAGTGTGTTTTTTCAGTGTTCAGTTTCAATTGAAAAGAGTTTGCCCATGAGTCCATGGTGTTCAAACCGAGTTTGATTTCGTTGTTGATTTCTGTTAGATCATGTCTGAAGGGAATGTATATTGTGGCATCGTCTGTGTAGATGAACGGTTTGAGGCCTTGCTTTAATCAGGACTTGGCCAGTGGGATCATCATTATGTTGAAAAGTGTTGCCGATAGTGGTGATCCTTGAGGTACTCCACAGTCCAGCTAAGTATATGTCCACCAATTCTGAAGTAGTCTAAAAGTCTTAGTAGTATATTGTGGTTTACCATGTCGAATGTGCTCTACATATCAAATTGGAGATGTGTACAGGGTCATCCTTCAAGTATTCAGGGCCATTTCCTTTAAGGGCCTTGAAGATCAGATATAGCGTTTTATATACCCAGAAACTTCATAAAGCGTCTAATGTCTTATAATGTCTTCTGCTATACCACTATCTGTATTCCTAATGTATGTTAATGTGTTCTGTAATACCACTATCTAACATTTCATGACCATGTAACCCAAAATCCTCTGTAAAACCAAATGTATATCCTCTTCTCATTTCCAGTATCCATGATGTATTGTAAGCCACATTGAGCCTGCAAAGGGGTGGGAAAACATGGGATACAAATGCAATAAATAAATAAATAAACCTAAGAGTCTTGCTGCAGCATTCTGATTCAATTGGAGCTGGTGCAAACCTTTTGTAGTCAGACCATTGTAAAGTGTTTTACAGTAATCCAGTCTTGATGTTATCATGGCATGCACAACTGGGATAAGATTTTCCTTCTTGATGTAAAGAGAGAGGCAGCATAGTTGTCGTAAATAGTAGAATATATTCTTAATCTTCCCCTCCTTCATGGCATCCCCTCCACCCTACTATCCTGAGAAGCCCAAGTGGTAAAGCCTCTCAACCCGCACACTACACCCCATTTGATTCCCCCTGGAACCTAACAGGGGTTTCCATGGTATCTAGTGGCTGAGCAGGAATGATCAGCTGCCAGCTTCAAAATGTTGCTTCTTGACCCCTGGCAGTAGTCTCATGGTACTATTGCTACAGGTCAAGCTGTCAAATAAGACACATGAGGTGTCTCCCAAAAGCAGCTAAAATCCCATCTATAATGAAGCTACATACAATTACATTAGCTCATGAGCAGGTGTAAATATATACATGTAGAATACTTGTGAATATCAGTATTTTATAAAGAACATGCATAAATCATGACTCTGCCTATGCTCTGCTCAATATCTACCCCTGAACAGGCCTATTACAGGGGGGTAGTTTTACGAGGCATTTTTTTTTGCATGCATACTGGAAAATTTGTGTCAAAAAATGCTTTATAAAATTACCCCCATATAATACAAAATCTCTGCTTAGATATATATACGTAAGTATACTACCTAATGTACAAAGCCACAATAATGTAATTCTTTTTTCGAACATTTCACTTTGCAAAATGGCTTCTTCTGATGTTCATTATATCAAATACATTTTTTTGCAGTGCTATATATATTTTTATGAAAGATTCTGTGTTGGAGGCCTGTCCCTTGGAAGCCGGAGATCTTTCTTTTCTCGGCCGGAGTGGCAGGCCTCACTTCGAACCGACAGACACTCGTGAGGCAGGCAGTGAATACAGCACGAGTGGTTATTGCATTGTACTGGAAGCAGGTGGGGGTCCCATCGGTCAAGAGATGGCTAAATAAGTTGACCTATGTGTGTGACATGGAGAAATTCATGGCGGAGCGAAAACAACAACACAATAAATGGAAAGTGGTATGGCAATCCTTTATTCAGTACACTCAAAATGTTTGAGCTATGTGGTGAAAATGTGGTATGGGTGGAAGTGGCAAGTGGTGTCCCAGGGGAAGGGGGTGGGGTATAGGGGGGAAGGATGGGTAGGGGTAGGGAGATAAATGTATAAGGGAGAAAAACTATATAAATCTTAAGTTCCAAGGAGTTAATATTTGGTAGTTGAAATTGTTGGATGAAGAACCATTGGATAATTTTGAGTGTTGGTAAAAACTATGTAACAGAGAAATGTTATTGTTGTCCACAGAGCTATTGTATTGGTTTTCTTTTTATTTGATCAATAAAGACTTCATACAAATTAAAAAAGAAAGATTCTGTGTTCAGTGAGCCTATTATAAAATACCAGGGGTTTTTAAACATATGTATTTAAAACGTCTTTTTTTTCCAACCTACACATCCTATACAAAGAACCACTGAAATGACTTTTTTATTCTGCAGATTCTACTTACCAGTGATTGATTAAACAAAGACAGCTGTTTTTGCCATTCATCGACACGAGTTTTAATTGGACCCACATACCGTGAAGAAGCAATTGTTGATATATTAATTATGCTGTCATCAAGAAGAACCTAAAATTTAAAAAGCAATTTTGAGCTTTGCATTTATTGTACTCTGAAATAAAATTGAAAAATGATATAAATTAAGGGGTTAATATTCAAAGTTTGTCTGGTTAATTTCAGGATTTAACCAAGCAAATTATCTTTCCTGGCCTCATGAATGAATAGCTTTTTTTCTGGATAATTTTGCAGAGTCAAAAGTTGTTCAGCTACAGAGAGAAGTCAGAGGTATGCTGAAGGTGAGTTAAAACTTTAAGAGGGTAATTCCATAACAGAGTTCTTAAGCATATAGACATACATTTTTATAAAAGCAGAATACAGTGTTTATATGCTTATTTGCCTTTACAAAACAGCCTACATAAAAGGTTCCACACAAAGTTACACCTGCTATTACTTAGGTCTAAACTTTTGTGCATGTATGTGCTGGTAGGAATCAGTGTCTATGCAAATAAATAAATCTATAACCAATATATCCCAAAAAAGAGTGAGATAAAACAAAAATTGAAAACTAATACAGTTACAAATAATAATATAAAAGAGAGAAAAAGAAATACACTTTCGTCCACAATAAACTTTGTATGATCCAAGCGTTTGAGAAAAAGAAAAAAGAAAAAATATATCACTCGATTATCACATACCCATAAAGCTCTTCCCAGCCTGTCACTACAGTGTGCACATGAGACTATACAATGACACTTATTCCTTCTTTAGCTACAAGAAATTCCTCTAGTTGCTTGGGTTCAAAAAATTGAAACTGTTTACCCTGAAATAACACAAAACATAAGCAAGGAAATTTCAACACAAAATTGGCGCCCAAGGCCAAAATCCTTTGTCGAAAGGCCAAAAAGGCCTTATGCCTTTTCTGTGTTTCTTTTGAAAGATCAGGAAATATTCTAACCTTAGAGCCCAGGAACTGTGTATCCAAATGTCTAAATGAAAGTTTCAAAGCAGCTTTGCGATCCATCTCCAAAGCAAAAGATACCACCATAGTAGTTTTCAGTGTAATTACTTCCAACGATGATTCCAAAAAGGATGTAAGGTTCATATCATCTCCAGCTTGACTTTGAAGGGTCTCAACAGAAAATTTCCCCGAGACCAGTAAATACTGACCTCATGTTATAGGTGGTAATGAGTCACCTGGCAAACCCAGAACTTCAATTAGTTATTTCTTAACCTTGTCTACAGGTAAGATTAGAGGCGACCTAAGAAAGTTGAGCAGTCTCAAATTATGTCTCCTAACTTGATTTTCCAAATACGCCAACCGACGATGTGTAAAATTCTTATCCTTGATTAAAACTGTACCCAGCGATTCCAAAGTCTGAATTTAAGTCTCTAGAGAATTTGTTTTAGAAGACTGCTGGGTTGTTTCCTGTGCTTGGAGAAGAGCAGCTTCAGACAAAGATTTTATATCCTTAGTATTTTTCAAAGTCAAATTTTTTAAAGAAGAATGCATATCAGATGTAAGGTCCCAAAGTGACTCCAATGCCACAATGATAGGTTTCACAAAAACCCGGATAGATACATCAGGAGTAACCAAACTGGTAAAGAGTACTCACTGTTTGTTGAGGTAAAGTTTGTGCTGCATTCTATATTATCTCCTGACCAAAAATCAAATTCTCAGCTGCTATGGAAGCGTGCCCTCCCTGTTCACCCAGTTCTTCACAGCCGGGGTCAAGATCAACCATAGCTGCATTACTTCCTGGCTGTGGTGGTGCCGCTCGCAAAATAGAGAAGACTTGTCACACTGCTGACTGATGCCAAAGCGTCAGTCCCGACAGAAGGAGAAGATGCCTGTATGGGTCCGGCTGAAGTTCCAAATCTTTCGTCTGCGTCAGAGCCTGGGTCACAGTGGGAGTCAAGGGAAACTCCTGCACCTTCCCTCTCCTCTTCCCCATAACTGAGGAGCAAGGAGCCGCTTCAATCAGTGACTCAAGATAAAATCCGGGAGCTGCCAGTGCGGTAAATTGTCACGATGCCATCTTGGACAGGACTGGCATAAGTTAATCAGTAAGGGAAAATTAGGTTCTTACCTTGGTAATTTTCTTTCCTTTAGTCATAGCAGATGAAGCCATTACGTACAGTGGTGGAAATAAGTATTTGATCCCTTGCTGATTTTGTAAGTTAGCCCACTGACAAAGACATGAGCAGCCCATAATTGAAGGGTAGGTTATTGGTAACAGTGAGAGATAGCACATCACAAATTAAATCCGGAAAATCACATTGTGGAAAGTATATGAATTTATTTGCATTCTGCAGAGGGAAATAAGTATTTAATCCCTCTGGCAAACAAGACCTAATACTTGGTGGCAAAACCCTTGTTGGCAAGCACAGCGGTCAGACGTCTTCTGTAGTTGATGATGAGGTTTGCACACATGTCAGGAGGAATTTTGGTCCACTCCTCTTTGCAGATCATCTCTAAATCATTAAGAGTTCTGGGCTGTCGCTTGGCAACTCGCAGCTTCAGCTCCCTCCATAAGTTTTCAATGGGATTAAGGTCTGGTGACTGGCTAGGCCACTCCATGACCCTAATGTGCTTCTTCCTGAGCCACTCCTTTGTTGCCTTGGCTGTATGTTTGGGTCATTGTCGTGCTGGAAGACCCAGCCACGACCCATTTTTAAGGCCCTGGCGGAGGGAAGGAGGTTGTCACTCAGAATTGTACGGTACATGGCCCCATCCATTCTCCCATTGATGCGGTGAAGTAGTCCTGTGCCCTTAGCAGAGAAACACCCCCAAAACATAACATTTCCACCTCCATGCTTGACAGTGGGGACGGTGTTCTTTGGGTCATAGGCAGCATTTCTCTTCCTCCAAACACGGCGAGTTGAGTTCATGCCAAAGAGCTCAATTTTTGTCTCATCTGACCACAGCACCTTCTCCCAATCACTCTCGGCATCATCCAGGTGTTCACTGGCAAACTTCAGACGGGCCGTCACATGTGCCTTCCGGAGCAGGGGGACCTTGCGGGCACTGCAGGATTGCAATCCGTTATGTCGTAATGTGTTACCAATGGTTTTCGTGGTGACAGTGGTCCCAGCTGCCTTGAGATCATTGACAAGTTCCCCCCTTGTAGTTGTAGGCTGATTTCTAACCTTCCTCATGATCAAGGATACCCCACGAGGTGAGATTTTGCGTGGAGCCCCAGATCTTTGTCGATTGACAGTCATTTTGTACTTCTTCCATTTTCTTACTATGGCACCAACAGTTGTCTCCTTCTCGCCCAGCGTCTTACTGATGGTTTTGTAGCCCATTCCAGCCTTGTGCAGGTGTATGATCTTGTCCCTGACATCCTTAGACAGCTCCTTGCTCTTGGCCATTTTGTAGAGGTTAGAGTCTGACTGATTCACTGAGTCTGTGGACAGGTGTCTTTCATACAGGTGACCATTGCCGACAGCTGTCTGTCATGCAGGTAACGAGTTGATTTGGAGCATCTACCTGGTCTGTAGGGGCCAGATCTCTTACTGGTTGGTGGGGGATCAAATACTTATTTCCCTCTGCAGAATGCAAATAAATTCATATACTTTCCACAATGTGATTTTCCGGATTTAATTTGTGATGTGCTATCTCTCACTGTTACCAATAACCTACCCTTCAATTATGGGCTGCTCATGTCTTTGTCAGTGGGCAAACTTACAAAATCAGCAAGGGATCAAATACTTATTTCCACCACTGTATGGGTTAGGTCCATCAACCAGCAGGGGAGATAGAGAGCACTCAAACTTTCACAGTGCCCTCTTGGCCAGCTAGCTCCACTGCCTCTTCAGTATTTGAAGCTTCCAAAGCAGTATGGCAAACCACAATGGGAATCACAAGAGCTTTCCTCACAGCGAACGATGGCCCATCACAAGGGCATGAACTCATAAAGGAGGGAATGCACATCCTCCTGGAGGGAATCACACATCCTCCCAACACACTGGAGGGAATGAACTCATCCTCCTATTTAAAGAACTGGAGGGGAACACACGCGCCTCCTGGAGAGAATCAACACATCCTCCAAATAAAAACATGTTGGAGGGAATGAACACATCCTCCTAAATTTAAACTGAACATGAATCCTGAAGATTGTTTTCCAACTTTCTCCCAAGGAAGGAACTTCAGGAAATTAGAACAGAACCTGAAAAACAGATTCACAGCATACAGACAATCATACAGGGAGGGCTCATGGCTTCATCTGCTATGACTAAAGGAAAGAAAATTACCAAGGTAAGAACCTAATTTTCCCTTCCTTGTCATCAAGCAGATGAAGCCATTACGTATGGGATGTAACAAAGCAATCCCTAGATAGGGTGGGAACAAGCCACACCACGCGCTAGCGCTTGTGCACCAAAACGCGCATCCCTCCTGGCAGCCACATCCAGCCTGTAATGTCGGGCAAAGGAGAGCTTAGAAGCCCATGTTGCTGCACTGCATATCTCTTGAAGAGAGAGTGCTCCAGTTTCAGCCCAAGAGGAAGAAATCGCTCTAGTAGAATGTGCCTTAAAGGCTACAGGCAGAACCCTGCCGGCCAGCAGATAAGCTGAAAAGATAGTTTCTTTGAGCCAGCGGGCAATAGTGGCTTTAGACGCTGGAGACCCTCTGCGAGAACCGGATAGCAAAACAAACAGATGATCAGAAGTCCTGAAAGAGTAAGTAACTCGCAGATACTGCAGCAGAGTCCTGCGCACATCCAAAATGTGCAGCTGCCCAAAAGATTGTGGAAACTCTTCCTCTGAAAAAGAGGGCAAGCAAATAGGCTGGTTTAGGTGAAAGGCTGAAACCACCTTAGGCATAAAGGAAGGCACGGTCCGAACCGTGACTCCGGACTCTCAAAATTGCAGAAATGGGTCTCTACAGGACAGCGCCTGGAGCTCTGACACCCGTCTCGCCGAGGTAATGGCCACCAGAAAAACGGCCTTCAGTGTCAAATCTTTCTCCGATGCTTGCCGAAGCGGCTCAAAAGGAGATGCCTGCAGGGTTTTCAAAACTAGCCCCAGGTTCCAAGCTGGACAGGGTGCTCGCACTGGAGGTCGGAGCCGAAGCACCCTTCTAAGAAACCGTGCCACATCTGGGTGAGCAGCCAAAGACACGCCTTCCACCTTACCACGAAGGAAGGCCAACGCTGCCACCTGCACCCGCAGGGAATTATAGGCCAAGCCTTTTTGTACACCTTCCTGCAAAAAGTCCAGAATCGGCGAGACAGGAGCCCGCATTGGAGCAATGGCTCTGGAAGCACACCAAGACTCAAACAGGCACCAAATCCTGGCATAAGCCACGGATGTGGACCGCTTGCGGGCTTGCAGGAGAGTGGAAATAACTTTATTGGAAAAACCTTTATCCCTCAATTGCGCCCTCTCAATAGCCATGCTGTAAGACCAAAGCGGCCGGCGTCCTCCATGGCTACCGGTCCCTGAGTCAACAGGTTCGGTACCAGAGGTAACGGCAGAGGAGCCTCCAGGAGCATCTGTCGGAGGTCTGCATACCAAGGTCTCCTTGGCCAATCCGGGGCGATGAGGACCACTTCTCCTGGGTGCAGCCGAATCCGCAAGAGCAGGCGCCCTATCAAGGGCCATGGGGGAAACACATAAAGTAGACCCGGAGGCCAGGGTTGAGCTAAGGTATCCAACCCCGCCGAGCGAGGATCTCTCCGTCTGCTGAAGAAGCACGGGACTTTGGTATTGGCACTTGTCGCCATTAGATCCATCACGGGCTTGCCCCATTTGGCACAGATCTGCAGGAAAACTTCGTCTGCCAGATTCCATTCTGCTGGATCGATCTGATGCCTGCTCAGATAATCGGCCTGCACATTGCTCTGACCTGCAATATGAGCTGCCGACAGACACTGAAGATGCAGCTCGGCCCAGTGGCAAATCAGTTCGGCCTGCGCGGCTAGTGCTCTGCACCGTGTTCCGCCTTGTCGATTTATATAGGCCACCGTTGTCGTGTTGTCCGACATCACTCTGACAGCCAATCCTTCCAGGGTCACTTGAAAGGCCAGAAGCGCCTGAAACACCGCTTTCAACTCTAGGCGGTTGATGGACCACTCCGACTCCTCGGGTGTCCATAGACCTTGGGCATGCTTCCCCTTGCAGTGTGCGCCCCAGCCCTTCAGGCTGGCATCTGTTACCACCAGGCACCAAACGGGGAGCGTCAGCGGCTTTCCTCGCCGCAGCATGCTGTCCGAGAGCCACCACTCCATGCTGAGTCGGGCCGCAGGGAGCCAAGTAAGTCTGCATTGGTAATCCTGAGAAATAGGAGACCATCTCCGGAGTAGGGAATACTGTAGAGGTCTCAGGTGCACTCTCGCCCAGGGTACCACTTCCATCGTGGCAGTCATCGATCCCAGCAGCTGGACAATGTCCCAAGCTCGTGGGCGGGGCATCCTCAGGAGCAGACGGACCTGATTCTGAAGCTTGCACCGCCTTAGCTCGGGTAGGAACACATGGCCCGAGACTGTGTCGAACCTGGCTCCCCAAAACTCTAGAGATTGTGAAGGGGACAGGTGACTTTTGGCCATATTGACGACCAAGCCTAGAGATTGCAGTACTGAGACCACTCTGGCTGTAGCTTGTAAGCTCTCTGTTGCAGAGTCTGCTCTGATGAGCCAGTCGTCTAGGTACGGGTGAACCCTGATACCTTCTCGCCTGAGAAAAGCAGCTACTACCACCATTACCTTCGAAAAGGTTCGGGGAGCTGTGGCGAGGCCAAAAGGCAAGGCCCTGAACTGGAAATGTTTTCCCAACACCGCAAACCTCAGAAACTTCTGGTGCGGGGGCCAAATCGGTATGTGCAAGTAAGCTTCTTTCAGGTCTAGAGACGTGAGAAACTCTCCTGGCTGTACCGCCGCAATGACGGAGCGCAGGGATTCCATGTGGAAATGCCGCACTCTCAGGGACTTGTTCACTTCTTTTAAGTCCAGAATAGGGCGAAAGGACCCACCTTTTCGCGGCACCACAAAGTAGATGGAGTATCGGCCGCAGCCTTGCTCGGCGGGAGGCACCGGGGTCACTGCCCCTAACTGAATCAGACCTTGTAAAGTCTCCTCCACCGCCGCCCGTTTGGCGGCAGAACCGCATCGGGACTCCACAAACACATCTCTTACAGGGGCGTTGAATTCTATTCTGTATCCATCTCTGATCAGGTCCAGAACCCACTGATCTGAGGAAATCTTGGCCCACTCCTCGACAAAGAGGGAAAGCCGTCCTCCGATGACAGGCATCGAGGAGAGGGCCGGCGCACCATCATTGAGAGGGTCGCCCCTGAACTCCTGGTCTTGAGCCACCGGCTGCGGAACGCTTGTCCGAGCGAAAGGAGTTCCTCTGCTGACCACGGGCACGTGAAGTGAACCCAGCAGAACGCCCCGGGCGGTACCTTCTAGCTTCACGGAAGCGAGGTCTGTACGAGGAGTGGACCGCCTGGCCCTTAGAGGAAGGCCTCTGCCTATCTTCGGGCAAGCGCTGGGGTTCTGGATCACCCAGGCCTTTCACAATTTTCTCCAACTCCTCATCAAATAGGAGAAGTCCTTGAAAAGGCAACTTCACCAACCTTTGCTTAGAGGCCATGTCCGCTGCCCAGTGTCGTAGCCACAGACGACGGCGAGCCGCCACTGCTACTGCCATTTGTTTAGCCGAAGCTCTGACAAGGTCATAAAGGGCATCAGCCAGAAAGGACAAGGCCACCTCCATCCGCGGAGCCACATCCAAGAAGGGCTCCGCTCCATCTCCGGGCTGAGCCACTGCCTGTTGCAGCCAAGCTAGGCAGGCTCTAACAGCATAACAGCTGCATGCAGACGCCCGAACAGTGAGACCTGCAATTTCAAAGGAACGTTTCAATGCTGTTTCCAGCCTACGGTCTTGAACATCCTTCAGGGCAACACCTCCTTCAACAGGGAGGGTAGTTTTCTTTGTCACCGCAGTGACTAGGGCATCCACTGTAGGCATTTGAAAACGAGCCATATGTCCCTCACGCAGAGGGTATAACTGCCCCATAGCCCTGGAAACTCTCAAAGGTCCCTCGGAGTCAGCCCACTGAGCCGAAATAAGCTCTAGGATGGAGTCATGCAAAGGGAAGGCCCGAGCAGCTTTCTTGGTACTAGCCATCCTGGGATTACCCGAGGAGGCCATGCCACTGTCAGGATCTTCAATCGAGAGGGCCTGCAGGGTATCTGAAATAAGCGCTGGCAGCTCATCACGGTGGAAAATCTTCACCGCGGAGGGATCATCCAGATCCTGTGGTAAATCCGCACCTGACTCTGGTTCCTCAGACCAAGAACGTCTGTCAGAGTTCTCCGAATCCTCACACCCCGACCACGGGGGGGGAAAAAGGTGCACCACAATCTGAAGGGGAATTAACCCTTCTGCGCTTATCTTTAGGCCAAGCATCCGGGAAAAAAGCCTCACTGGGCAGTCCCAGGCCAGAATCCATCAGGGGGGGCAATCAGAGGAGCCTCAGGCGACCCTTGAGGAAGGGCTCTTTTCATCATGTATGCTTTATGCAGCAAAAGCACAAAATCCAGGGACAAAATCTCACCCTGGGCACCCAAATCCTGTCCGGTGCTAGCCACTCCTGAAATAACCTCATCTCGAGGTGCCCCACACGGCTCAGGTCTCTCCGTGTCCACGGAGGCCGCGCCATGTGGTGTAAGCAAAATGGCGCCCAGCTGCCAGCTCAGAGCGGGAAGAAACATCGCTCGCCATGCTCGGGCCGGCTCCTACGCCAGTACAAGCACGATTTACAGAGCCCTGCTGCTGATTTGCGCTTGCCACAAGTGGAACAGCGCTTTACATTGTCCGCAGCCATCGCCGAAAAACGGCGGTAAAATCCAAGATGGCGGTTTCGCGCCAAAATCGCCCCGATCACGGGCCCACCACGGAGGAGTTGGAAAACACTCTTACCTCAAAGGATCTAGTGTACAACTACGATTCTGCTGAAAATCAGGTCAAAAACCTCTGTTCCAGCGTCTCTGCGTTTAAAAACGCGACGCAACTTCTTTTTTTTTTTAAGCTGTGAGGAAAGCAGAGGTATTGAAGACTCCGGAGGCTCAGATGAGTGGGAAAGGCAGGGAAAGGGCGAACCTATATGCCTGCATCCACTGTTGGTGGGTAAGGACAGGGAAAGCAAGGCAATATGTCCACATCCACAGAGGTATGGGTAAGGCAGGGAAAGGGCTAACCTATGTGCCTTTAAAGTGAAGCTGCTATAGCCTCCAACACCCCGGTTAACAACTGGCAAGCCAGGAACCACCTCCCGGCAGATTTTTCTGGAGCGCGAACAAGCTGCAGCCACCCTGCTAAGGGAGATAGAGAATACTGAAGAGGCAGTGGAGCTAGCTGGCCAAGAGGGCACTGTGAAAGTTTGAGTGCTCTCTATCTCCCCTGCTGGTTGATGGACATAACCCATACGTAATGGCTTCATCTGCTTGATGACAAGGAAAGTCCAGTTGGAAAAGCACAGTTACTCACCTGTAGCAGATATTCCCTGAGGACAGGAGGGCACATATTACCACATGTGGGTACACAGAAGGATGACGAAAATGATAAAGGGGATGGGACAACTTCCCTATAAGAAAAGGCTGAAGCGGCTAGGGCTCTTCAGCTTAGAGAAAAGATGGCTGAGGGGAGATATGATAGAGGTCTATAAAATAATGAGTGGAGTGGAACAGGTAGACGTGATTCGTTTGTTTACTCTTTCCAAAAATACTAGGACTAGGGGGCATGCGATGAAGCTACAAAGTAGTAAATTTACAATGAATTGGAGAAACGTTTTCTTCACTCAACATATAATTAAACTCTGGAATTCGTTGCAGAGAATGTGGTAAAGTTGCTTAGGACTGGACAGCTTCCTAAAGGAAAAGTCCATAGACCATTATTAAAATGACTTGGGGAAAATCCACTGCTTATTTCTGGGACAGGCAGCAGAAAATGTACTGAACTTTTTTGGGATCTTGCCAGGTATTTGTGACCTGGATTGGCCATTGCTGGAAACAGGATGCTGGGCTTGATGGACCTTTGGTCTGTCCCAGTGTGGCAATACTTATATACTTATGTTCTTATGTCATCTGACGGAGCCTCACACGGATGCTATTCAGCATTCTACTTCTAGAAGTTTTTGGAAGTCCTGACCATGCATAAGTGTGTACCTCCCACATGCCTCATTTGTACAGGACCAGGCAATTGAATAGAAAAGCTTAGAGAATACAACTCCTAGGGGAGGTGGGAGGGTATGAGATAATATCTGTCGTGCTGTCCTCGGAGAAAATCTATTACAGATAAGTAACTTCACTTTCTCCGAGTATAAGCAGGACAATAATTGTCACATGTGAAATCCCTAGCTACCAGACTCACTAAAAACAACAAAGAACAGACAATAGGGACTTGCAACAGGCAAGTCCATCTAGAAACTGATTAAACTAACTGTCTTAGCAACAGTTCTGATGTGTAGATGCAGCCTGGAACAGAACAAAAATGGGCCAATGAGGGTGGAGTTTGATTCTAGACCCCAAACAAATTCTGCAGAACTGTCTAATTGGCTATCATTACTAAATAGATTCCCCCAGGCTATCATGTCAGGAATTCTGCTCTAGGCAGTAGTGAGATTTTAATGTGTGGACTGAAAATCATGTTGCAGCTTTGCAAATCTCCTCAATGGAGCCTAAGCTCAAGTGAATTAACAACGCAGCCGTGGCTCTGACATTGTGAGCCATGATATGGCTCTCCGGAGTCAGCTCAGCCTGGGCATGTGTAGGAGATGCAATCTGCTAACCAACTGGATAAAGTGCATTTACTGATGGCTACCCCCATCCTGTTTAGGTCAAAAGAAATAAAAAGTTGGGTGGACTGTCTATGGAGTACAGTTCACTGAAGATAGAAGGCTCACTTGCAGTCCATCTTTTAAGGATGATGTTTTATTTTATGTTCACTGTCTCTTGTGAGCTGAGCACAGTTAATTCCCTCGGCTGGCACGACTACAATCCAGAGGCATTTTGATACTATGTTAAGTCTTACCACAGATGGGTGACATTAGCTTAAATCTCGAAGTGCGGAACTCTCACCGACAGGTGCCTGTTTCGCACAACGCATCTTTCTCAAGGAGTTGATAAAGCACTTATCAGTGAGATAGCCTGTCCTCACTCAAGGCTGTCTCGCTGATAAGTGCGTTATCAAACCCTTGAGAAAGCCGTGTTGTGTGAAACAGGCACCTGTCGGAGAGAGTTCCGCACTTCAAGATTTAAGCTAAGTCATGCTTTTTCATGAGTAAAACAAACAGCCTAGTCAGATTGTTCAAATACTAAAGCTCCTGATGTGTATGCAGTAAAGAGAATAGTCATACCTCTGATGTTTGATAAAAAGACTAAAAAAATTTTTAAAAGATAGAAATATTAGAAAAACTACAAAATCACTACTAAAGAGGAGGGAGGTAGAGTAAGTCTATGATTATAATTGTCGTGAAACAGGGGCATGTAAGAGATTACAATTAAACCCCGGCGACTTTATGAGACTTCCCTACTAAAAGCAGTACTATACACAAAACATACACGCATCTGTTCTATTTCTAGGATAAGCAGCATAAAATTCATTACACTGTTTTGAGATCTTGCCAGGCACTTGTAACTTGGATTGGCCATTGTTGGAAACAGGATACTGGGCTTGATGGACCTTTGGTCTGTCCCAATATGGCAATACTTATGCTCTTTACTATTTTTAGTTGCAGATTAGTTCTTTTCTTTACTAAAGAACTGAAAGGGAAAGGGAAATGGGACTTGATGTACTGCCTTTCTGTGGTTTTTGCAACTACATTCAAAGCAGTTTATATAGTATATACAGGTACTTATTTGTACCTGGGGCAATGGAGGGTTAAGTGACTTGTCCAGAGTCACAAAGAGCTGCTGTGGGAATTGAACCCTGTTCCCCAGGATCAAAGTTCACTGCACTAATCACTAAGCTACTCCATTCAGTGAATAAATGTGTTTTCAAGAGTCTACGAAACAACATGTAATTGTTTGTGTGTCTGAGCTGTTTGGGTAAGGAGTTCCAGGTTTTAGTACTTTGGTATGAGAAGTTAGCAGTATGAATGGTTTTATAGATTAAATTCTTACAACTAGGGAAGTGTACGATAAGGTAGTCTCTAGAGGTTATGGAAATATTACGCAGTGGTAAGTCAATGAGATGATTCATATCGGATGGTGACATACCATATAGAACTTGGTAAACAAATACACATACTTTAAGTGTATGAAAGGTAGTCCGTAGAGGTTATGGAAGCATTACACGGTGGTAAGTCAATGAGATCATTCATATCGGATGGTGACATACTATTTAGAATTTGGTAAACAAATGCGCATACTTTAAATGATATTCTTTCTTTTATTGGGAGTCAATCGGGCTCATTTTTGAAAGAGAATGATGTCCATCTTTCAACATAAATCGGAAGATGGACGTCCTTCTCCCAGAGTGTCCAAATCGGTATAATCGACACCCGATTTTAGACGTTTCCAACTGCAGTCCGTCACAAGGACGTCCAAATTTCAAGGGGAAATGTTGGAGGCGTAGTGAATGCAGGACTTGGGTGTGCCTAACACTTGGATGTCTTTGACACATAATTGAAAAAAACAAGGACGTCCTTGACGAACACTTGGACGTTTCACCCAGACGTGTTTTTATTACGAATAAGGCACAAAAAGGTGTCTGAAATGACCAGATGACCACCGTAGAAAATTGGGGATGACCTCACGTTACTCCCCCAGTGGTCACTAACCCCCTCCCACCCTAAAAAACATCTTTAAAAATATGTCGTGCCAGCCTCAGATGTCGTATTCAGGTCCATGACAGCGCATGCAGGTCCCTGGAGCAGTTTTAGTGGGTACTGCAGTGCACTTCAGACAGGCATCCTTGACCCATAATCGAAAAAACAAGGATGTCCCTGACGAACACTTGGACATTTTCACCCGGACCTGTTTTTTCTTATGACTAAGGCACAAAAAGGTGCCCAAAATAACCAGATGACCACTGGAGAGAATCTGGGATGACCTCCCCTTACTCCCCCAGTGGTCACTAACCTCCTCCCAGCCTCTATGCCAGCCTCAGATGTCAGCTCCATCACAGCAGTATGCAGATCCCTGGTGCAGTGCACTTCAGGCAGGTGGACCCAGGCCCATCCCCCTCCCCTCCCTGTTACATTTGTGGAGGAACAGCAAGCTCTCCAAAACCCACCACAAACCCACTGTACCCATATATAGGTGCCCCCCTTCACCTGTAAGGGCTATGGTAATGGTGAACAGTTGTGGGTAGTGGGGTTTGGGAGGGCTCAACACACAAGGTAAGGGAGCTATGTTCCTGGGAGCATTTTATGAAGTTCACTGCAGTGCCTGCTAGTGTGCCCAGTTGGTGTCCTGGCATGTCAGGGGGACCAGTGAACTACAAATGTTAACTCCTCCCACACCCAAATGGCTTGCATTTGGACATTTTTGACATGGACATCTTCGGTTTCGAAAATCGCCAAAAGTCAGAAATGACCATGTCTAGGGACGTCCAAATTAAGGATTTGGACGTCTCTGATGGTATTTTCAAAATGAAATCCCCGCCCCTGGATTTTGCCATTTTGCAAGGATGTCCAAATCGCAACTTGGACGTTTCTTTCGAAAATGCCCCTCAATGTAAACCAAATAGAAGAGGGGATGCTTTAGTGTAGCATGGCAATCTGCACACAAGGAGCGCAGACGTATTTTGTGCAGTTTGTAGTTTTTAAAGAAGAGAACATTTAATACCTACATAGATTACACTGCAGTAATCAAGTTTTGTTAGAACTTGAGGTTGGACTAAGGTGCATAAGACTGGTCTTGTGAAGAAAAATCTCAATCTCTTTAATTTCCAGAGTGTATTGAAGACACTTGATGCTACTTTAGAGACCTGTGTTTTGAAAGATAGGTATTGATCAATTGTAATCCCCAGGGATTTTTATAGTAGAATCAAGGGGAAAGTTATGTCCTCAATTGTAAAGTTTTTGAGGGGCATAGAATGATGAGGATTAGTTACTATAAAGAACTTGATCTTTTTCTTTATTGACTCTTAATTTAAACTCAGATGCCCAAGATTCCATTAATGCTAGGCCTGATCTGATTTGGGGTATAATTTCAATTATTGCATTGACAAATGTGATGTATATTATGACATCATCGGAGTACATATAGGTGGAGAATCCATGTGCTTTCAGTACGTTGCCTAGGGGAGTCATTATTATGTTGAATAAGATGGGGGAAAGGGGAGAGCCCTGTGGTACTCCACAACTAGAGGACCATAGTGAGCAGATTATACCCAATTGTTTTACTCAATAGGACCTAGACTTTAAGAATCCAGAAAGCCATTTTAGAACAACTCCACAGATTCCATAATGATCCAGAAGATTTAATAAGATATTGAGATCAACAGTGTTGAAGGCACTGGACATATCAAATTGGAAAATTATAATTTTATTGCCTAGACTCAGTTCCCATCTGAAGTTGGCTAAGAGAGTGCTGAGAATTTTCGGTACTGTACGAAGGTCTACAACCAGATTGAGAATTAGTTGGTGGGCAACCAATCCCTCTATCACTTCTATCATCAAAGGGTTTGAGGCCACTGACCTATAGCTGGATACATCACTCCTGCTTATCTGAGAATTCTTTGAGATAGGAGTTAGAACTATGCTACCATTTCGAGATGAGAATAATCCTTGCGTTAACATGAAAGTAAGATTTGACTGTAGATAAAATAGGACTGGACTAGAGGCTAATTTTAAGAGGTAGCCAGGGCATGTATCTAGTAAATGTATTTCTGTAGGAAGTGTTTGACAGAATCAGCTGTGGATGAAATGTTGACCATATTCTGTCAGCTAATGAACATGTAGATGATGGACCATACAGACTGAGGAAGTGCTCTATTGAGGTTGAAGAGCTTTTCATTTCTTGTCTTATTTTGGTTATTTTCAGCTCAGAATAATTTGCCAGTTGGTCCACAGATGGAATGGGTTCATTGGTAATGGTTACAGACTGGGTGCGCAGCAAATTATTGACTAAGGCATATAGTTTTCTTGAGTTTGTTGTCATTTCACCTATATGTTTTAAGTAGTAGGTAGTTTTCACTTGTTTGATCAGGTGCTTGTACTCTTTTAGAAGTTTTTTTCCCCAATTAGACCAAATTTCAGTAGTTTTTGCTGTGAACCAGATTCTTTTCTGTCATCTACAATAACATTTCATCTTTAATTGGATTGGCCGCTGTCGTGGACAGGATGCTGGGCTCGATGGACCCTTGGTCTTTTCCCAGTGTGGCATTACTTATGTACTTATCATTAAACCAGGGGGATAGCTTCTAACTAGGACTGGATTTAATTTTTTCTGGTGCTAACTCATCAAGAACTAGCCTACATATATCATACCACTGTTGAAAAGATGATAATGGGGTGGAAGAGAGCAGTTGGTCAAATTATTCGTTAGACCACAAATTGAAAGGGTCAATTTTACTGCTGAATCTAAAGGTGAGTAACATATTGTCCACGTTAATAATGTTATTGACTTCCTTCCAGTAAAGTTTAAACGTAAGACTCATGGTCTGACCAGGGAATGGGAGACCATAGCGGCTCTGATATAAATTGGTTAAGTCCCCGAATCTACTTGCTAGAATATCTAATTGGTGACCTTTGACATGTGAGGACAATCTGGTAAAGAGCTGAGAATTGTCACACATTGAGGAAGTCAAGAAAATTCATTCTGTTCTGATCACTAGGATTCTCAAGGTATAAATTTATGTCCCCGACCAGTATAACATCAAGTATTAATACAAGCAATAGTGATGAATTCAGTAAGCTCTGCTTCTGCAGTGTTCTAATTACCTGCAGGGCAATACAGTAACAAGAGAAAAACTGGTTTGGATAGGGATACATCTTTTATGGAGCAGGCAACTATTACCAATTGAGGAGTTTGTAACACTGAAATTTTAATTCAAAGAATGATTTGTAAACAATTGCAATGCCTCCCCACATTTTCATGACTCTTGGAAGTTGAAGAATATTGTATCCTGGAGGACAAATATCTCGTATTGCTGGATCCTATTTTGAGTGTAGCCAGGTTTCAGCAATCATTGTAATACCAAATTGGGCCTCATCTATCCAATCTTTGATGATTTCAGTTTTGTTAACAACCGAATGAGCATTACCATAACCTATTGATAAAGGTAGATGAGAGTGGATAGTAAATCGGATAGTATAATTTTATTTAATTGACGCCTATGGTAGGAAATCTTCAAAACTTTTTGTTAGAATAGTTGGTATGTTGAGTTGCAACAAGGCTATTATGAACCTAGTGATTTATTTCTGATGTGAAGAGGTTATGTGGGCGTCTATTTGGTGTCCAATATAAATGCTGTCTTGGGATGTATATCACAGGAATATTATAAACATAAGAGTAGCCGTGGAGGGGCATAATCGAACGCGAACGCCTATCTCCATGGGCATCTATGTCCAAAAATGGGTACGTGAAGAGGTGGGACAGACCGTATTTTCGAAAAAATGGACGTTTTTCAGCTGGGCGTTTGTTTTTTTTTTGCGATAATGGAACCTAAAAACGCCCAACTCAAAAACGTCCTAATCCGAGCCATTTGGTCATGGGAGGGGCCACGATTCATAGTACACTGGCCCCCCTGATATGCCAGGACACCAACTGGGCACCCTAGAGGTCAGTGCGGTGGACTTCAGAAAAAGCTCCCACATGCATAGCTCCCTTACCACGGGTGCTGAGCACCCAACCCCCCCCCCAAAACCCACTACCCACAAATGTACAACACTATCACAGCTCTTAGGGGTGAAGGGGGCACCTACATGTGGTTACAGTGGGTTTTGGAGACCTCCCATTTACCAGCACAAGTGTTACAGGTCGGGGGAGGGATGGGCCTGGGTCCACCTGGCTGAAGTGCACTGCAGTACCCACTAAAAGTGCTCCAGGGACCTGCATACACGCAGGCCTCTAGGACTTGTTGCTGCTATATAACCTTGGCACACCAGTTGACACCTGAAGACTAATCTCTCCGAAAACGTTCTTTACTGGAATAAGCACGCTTACTCACAGTTAACTGCAGATCAGAGGTTGTGCCCCACTGGCAACGAGTCTTCCAGGTACTGAGATTAGCAGTAGGTCAGAGCTGGCAGAATGCTGTACAATGCCCTCTTTCAGCCACATTCAAGGTAAGAACTAAGTTCTGTAACGTGGCTAACACGTGAAAGGGATCTAAAACTGGCTTACAAAAATGGCCACTACCTCATGGGCTACCGGAAACAAAACAGGGCACACTGACCCAGTGTCATGTAGGTGGGTACGGCATTTGAGGCTGGCATAGAGGCTGGAAAAAAAGTTTTTAAAGTGTTTTTTTTTTGGGTGGGAGGGGGGTAGTGACCACTGGGGGAGTCCGGGGAGGTCATCCCCGATTCCCTCCAGTGGTCATCTGGGCAGTTGGGGCACTTTTTTGGGACTTGTTCATGAAAAAAAGGGTCCAAAAAGAGTGACCCAAAATCGCGGTAAAAATGCCTTTTTTTCGATTATCAGCTAAAGACGCCCATCTCTCATCGGCCGATAACCACGCCCCAGTCCCGCCTTCATCACGCCTCCGTCAACTTTACCCGTTTCCGCGACGGATTGCAGTTGGAAATGCCCAAAATCGGCTTTCAATTATACCGATTTGGGCGCCCACGGGAGAAAGACGCCCATCCCCGATTTGGGTCGCAATATAGGCGTTTTTCTCTTTTGATTATAAGCAGGATAGTGGGTCACACCAATGGTCCATCTAGCCCAGTATCTGGTTTCCAACAGTGTCCAAGCCAGGTCACAAATACCTGGCAGAAACCCAAATCGTGGCAACATTCCATGCTACAAATCCCAGGGCAAGCATTTGCTTCCCCATGTCTGTCTCAATAGCAGACTATGGACCTTTCCTCCAGGAACTTGTCCAAACCTTTTTTAAACCCAGATACGCTAACCACTGTTACCATATCCTCTGGCAAAGAGGTGCAGAGCTTAACTATTTGTTGAGTGAAAAAATATTTCCTCCTATTTGTTTTAAAAGTATTTCCATGTAACTTCCTTGAGTGTCCCCTAGTCTTTGTACTTTTGGAATCAGTAAAAAAATCAATTTACTTCTACTCATTCTAGGAGTGGCCTAGTGGTTAGGGTGGTGGACTTTGGTCCTGGGGAACTGAGGAACTGAATTCGATTCCCACTTCAGGCACAGGCAGCAGCTCCTTGCGACTCTGGGCAAGTCACTTAACCCTCCATTGCCCCAGGTACAAATAACTACCTGAATACAATATGTAAGCCGCATTGAGCCTGCCACGAGTGGGAAAGCACGGGGTACAAATGTAACAAAAAAAAATAGACCTCAATCATACCTTTCCTCATCTATCTCTTTTCCAAGATGAAAAGCCCTAACATCTTTAGCCTAGCCTTTCCTCATATGAGAGGAGTTCCATCCCCTTTATGATGTTGGTTGCTCTTCTTTGAACCTTTTCTAATTCCACTATATATTTTTTGAGATACGGCGACCAGAACTGAACGCAATACTCAAGGTGCAGTTGCACCATGGAGCAATACAGAGGCATTATAGTATTTTCGGTCTTATTCACCATCCCTTTGCTAGTAATTCCTAGCATCCTGTTTGCTTTTTTGGCTGCTACCGCACACTGAGCAGAAGATTTCAGCGTATTATCTGCAATAACACCTAGACCTTTTTCTTGAGTGCTGACCTCCAAGGTGGACACTAGCATCAGGTAACTATGATTCAGATTATTCTTTCCAATGTGCATCACCTTGCATTTGTCCACATTTAATTTAATCTGCCATTTGGATGCCTAGTCTCCTAAGGTCCAATTTCCTAAGGTCTTCCTGCAATATTTCACAGTCCACACGTGTTTTAACAACCTTGAATAGTTTTGTGTCATCTGCAAATTTAATCACCTCACTCGTCGTTCCGATTTCCATATCATTTATAAATATGTTAAATAGCATCGGTCCCAGTACAGATCCCTGCGGCACTCCACTGTTCACCCTCTTCCATTGAGAGAAATGACCATTTAACCCCACCTTCTGTTTTCTGTCCAATAACCGATTCTTAATCTACACCAGAACCTTGCCTCCTATCCCATGACTCCCTAATTTTGTCAATAACTACTACTAACTGGAATCCCATGGGAGAGACAACTAATATACACAATACAAAAAGTCAATCCCAAAGAAAAAATCTATAATATAATGTTTCTTAATAAAGGGCCAAAAACAGAATTCAGTAAAGGTTGTATCTACAGCCGAGCATAAACTTAAGTGAGTCAGGCCGCAAAAGCGGCTCACTTGAAAGCTCTGTTCATCACTGGATACTCTCTATTTATTGCATTTGTATCCCACATTTTCCCACCTATTTGCAGGCTCAATGTGGCTTACAGAGTTTGGTTATGACATAGTCATTCCATGATATCAGACACAATTAGTGATGTACAAAGATTAGGTGAGGGAAGAGAGAAGGAAGGTGTTAGGCAGGATATAAGGTAGACTGTAATAATTGGGTGAGTTGATGAGGTAGTTTTGTAAGGCTATGGGTTCTCTTTGTAGGCCTTGTTGAATAGACGTGTCTTCAGAGATTTTTGGAAGTTAGTTATTTCATCAATAGCTTTCAGGACTGTAGGTAATGCATTCCACAGCTGCGTGCTCATGTAAGAGAAGGTGGTGGCGTGTATCAGCTTGTATTTTAATCCTTTACAGCTGGGGAAGTGCAGATTGAGAAATTTGCGGGATGATCTTATGGTGTTTCTGGGAGGTAAGTCCACAAGGTTTAGCATGTAGGTTGAGGCATTTGCGTGAATGATTTTGTGTACAATTGTGCTGATCTTGAACGCAACTCATTCCTTGAGTGGGAGCCAGTGAATTTTCTCTTTAGGGGTTTCGCACTTTCATATTGGAATTGGAAAAGGTGCAGCGAAGGGCGACTAAAATGATAGCGGGGATGGGACGACTTCCCTATGAAGAAAGACTAAGGAGGCTAGGGCTTTTCAGCTTGGAGAAGAGACGGCTGAGGGGAGACATGATAGAGGTATATAAAATAATGAGTGGAGTGGAACAGTTGGATGTGAAGCGTCTGTTCTCGCTTTCCAAAAATAGTAGGACTAGGGGGCATGCGATGAAACTACAGTGTAGTAAATTTAAAACAAATCAGAGAAAGGTTTTCTTCACCCAATGCATAATTAAACTCTGGAATTCGTTGCTGGAGAACGTGGTGAAGACGGTTAGCTTAGCAGAGTTTAAAAAGGGGTTAGATGGTTTCCTAAAGGACAAGTCCATAAACCACTACTAAATGGACTTGGGAAAAATCCACAATTCCAGGAATAACATGTATAGAATGTTTGTACGTTTGGGAAGCTCGCCAAGGGGCCCTTGGCCTGGATTGGCCACTGTCGTGGACAGGATGCTGGGCTCGATGGACCTTTGGTCTTTTTTCAGTGTGGCATTACTTATGTACTTATGTACTTATAACAATCTTTGAATGTAAACAGTCTTCAAACTTCGTAAAATATGGCAAAAATAAAACAGAAAGCACGGAGGATAAGAAGCAAACAGGAGCAGATTATCTGAAATTCCAATTCAGTCGCTATGAAATAGTCTCGTAAGGTCCTCTTGTAATTTTTCACAATCTTCTTGAAATTTAACAACTTTGAATAACTTTGTGTTGTCAGCAAATTTAATTATCTCATTAGTTACTCCCATCTCTAGATCATTTATAAATATGTTAAAAAGCAGCGGTCCCAGAACAGATCCTTGGGAAACCCCACTATCTACCTTTCTCCATTGAGAATACTGACCATTTAACCCTACTCTCTGTTTTCTATCTTTTAACCAATTTTTAATCCACACTAGGATATTACCTCCTATCCAATTTCCTCAGGAGTTTTTCCATTGGGTGCCTTTTCAAAGCCTTTTAAAAATCCAGATACGTGGAGGGGCATAATCGAAAGGGATGCCCAAGTTTTGCTGAGGATTTCTCACAAAAAGTCCCGATGGAGGGGCGGGGAAACCCGTATTATCGAAACAAGATGGATGTCCATCTCTTGTTTCAATAATACGGTCGGGGACGCCCAAATCTTGAAATTTAGGTCATCCTTAGAGATGGTCGTCCCTAGGCTTGGTCGTTTCTGATTTTCTGCGATAATGGAAACCAAGGACGCTCATCTCAGAAACAACCAAATGCAAGCCCTTTGGTCGTGGGAGGATCCAGCATTCGTAGTGCACTGGTCCCCCTGACATGCCAGGAAACCAACCGGGCACCCTAGGGGGCACTGCAGTGGACTTCATAAATTGCTCCCAGGTACAAAGCTCCCTTACCTTGTGTGCTGAACCCACTACCCACAAGTGTACACCAGTACCATAGACCTTACGGGTGAAGGGGAGCACCTACATGTGGGTACAGTGGGTTTGTGGTGGGTTTGGAGGGCTCACATTTACCACCACAAGTGTAACAAGTAGGGGGGAATTGGCCTGGGTCCGCCTGCCTGAAGTGCACTGCACCCACTAAAACTGCTCCAGGGACCTGCATACTGCTGTGATGGACCTGAGTATGACATCTGAGGCTGGCAAAAAATATTTTGAAAATTCTTTTTGAGGGTGGGAGGGGGTTAGTGACCACTGGGGGAGTAAGGGAAGGTCATCCACGATTCTCTCCGGTGGTCATCTGGTCATTTCGGGCACCTTTTTGTGCCTTGGTCGTAAGAAAAACAGGTCCAGGTAATGTCGTCCAAGTGCTCGTCAGGGACGCCCTTTTATTTCCATTATGGGTCGAGGACCCATGTGTTAGGCATGCCCAAGTCCTGCCTTCGCTATGCCTCCAACAAGTCTCCGTGAACTTTGGCCGTCCCTGTGATGGAAAGCAGTTGGGGACGTTCAAAATCGGCTTTCGATTATACCGATTTGGACGACCCTGTGAGAATAACGCCCATCTTCCGATTTGTGTCGAAAGATGGGCGTCCTTCTCTTTTGAAAATAAGCCTGATAATATCGACTGGCTCATTTTTATCCACATGTTTATTCACCCCTTCAAAGAAATGCAGATTGGTAAGCAAGATTTCTCTTAATTAAATCCATGTTGGCTTTGTCTCATTAATCCATGCTTATGTATATGCTCTGTAAGTTTGTTCTCTACTATTTTGCCTGGCACCAAAGTCAGGCTCATTGGTCTATAATTTCCTGGATCAACTCTGGTACTCTTTTTAATGACTGACAATAAGTTGGCCACCCTCCAATCTTCCAGTATCATGTTTGATTTTAAAGATAATTACATATAAATAGCTCTGTAAATACATTTTTCAGTTCTAGCAGTACTCTGGAATGTACACCATCCAGTTCAGGAAATTTTCAGTTTGTCAAATTCCCCATTACATCTTCCAGGTTTACAGAGATTTGTCAATGTAAATACAGAAGAACACAGTCTTCGCAAATTCAAAATCATGAAGAACACAGCGAAGATGATACAAGGATGAAGGCTTGAGACGATGTAGGAAAAGTCCAAATTTATTACATAGTAACATAGTAGATGACGGCAGAGATCATGGCCACAGCAAATCTGCTGAGTTGTGACATTGTCATCCACACAAAAGTTGGTGACTCCATGGATTGGTTGACCTATCCTACAAGTTTCAATCTGCAGTCAACAACAGAACACGCACTTTATCTTGAAAACAAGCATGATCATTTTGATGTTAAACATACATAGTAACATAGTAGATGACGGCAGAAAAAAGACCTGCATGGTCCATCCAGTCTGCCCAAGACAAACTCATATGTGTATACCTTACCTTGAATTGAATTTGTACCTGTCCCTTTCAGGGCACAGACCATATAAGTCTGCCCAGCAGTATTTCCCGCCTCCCAACCACCAGTCCCGCCTCCCAGCACCGGCTCTGGTACAGACCGTATAAGTCTGCCCTCCCCTATCCTCGCTTCCCAACCACCACCTCCTCTTTCCCCCACCTGCTCCGCCACCCAATTTCAGCTAAGCTTCTGAGGATCCATTCCTTCTGGACAGGATTCCTCTATGCATATCCCACGCATGTTTGAACTCCGTTACTGTTTTCATCTCCACCACCTCCCGCGGGAGGGCATTCCAAGCGTTCACCACCCTCTCTGTGAAAAAATACTTCCTGACATCTTTCCTGAGTCTGCCCCCCTTCAATCTCATTTCATGTCCTCTCGTTCTACCGCCTTCCCATCTCCGGAAAAGATTCGTTTGCGGATTAATACCATTCAAATATTTGAACGTCTGTATCATATCACCCCTGTTCCTCCTTTCCTCCAGGGTGTACATGTTCAGGTCAGCAAGCCTCTCTTCATACGTCTTGGAACGTAAATCCCATACCATCCTCGTAGCTTTTCTTTGCACCGCTTCCATTTTTTTAACATCCTTCGCAAGATATGGCCTCCAAAACTGAACACAATACTCCAGGTGGGGCCTCACCAACGTCTTATACAGGGGCATTAAAACCTCCTTTCTTCTGCTGGTCACTCCTCTCTCTATACAGCCCAGCAACCTTCTAGCTACGGCCACCGCCTTGTCGCACTGTTTCGTCGCCTTCAGGTCCTCAGATACTATCACCCCAAGATCCCTCTCCCCGTCCGTGCCTATCAGACTCTCCCCGCCTAACACACCCGTCTCCCTTGGATTTCTACTCCCTAAGTGCATCACTTTGCATTTCTTCGCATTGAATTTTAATTGCCAAACGTTAGACCATTCTTCTAGCTTCTTCAGATCTTTTTTCATGTTTTCCACTCCCTCCGGGGTGTCCACTCTGTTGGAAATCTTGGTGTCATCCGCAAAAAGGCAAACTTTACCTTGTAACCCTTCGGCTATGTCACTCACAAATATATTGAACAGAACCGGCCCCAGCACCGATCCCTGAGGCACTCCACTACTCACCTTTCCTTCCTCCGAGCGAACTCCATTCACCACCACCCTCTGGCGTCTGTCCGTCAACCAGTTCCTAATCCAGTTCACCACTTCGGGTCCTATCTTCAGGCCGTCTAGTTTATTTAAGAGCCTCCTGTGGGGAACCGTGTCAAAAGCCTTGCTGAAATCTAAGTAGATGACGTCCATAGCACGTCCTTGATTTAATTCTCCCGTCACCCAGTCAAAGAATTCAATGAGATTCGTTTGGCACGATTTCCCTTTGGTGAAACCATGTTGTCTCGGATCTTGCAACTTATTGGCTTCCAGGAAATTCACTATCCTTTCCTTCAGCATGGCTTCCATTACTTTTCCAATAACCGAAGTGAGGCTTACCGGCCTGTAGTTTCCAGCTTCTTCCCTATCCCCACTTTTGTGAAGAGGGACCACCTCCGCCGTTCTCCAATCCCTCGGAACCTCTCCAGTCTCCAAAGATTTATTAAACAAGTCTTTAAGAGGACCCGCCAGAACCTCTCTGAGCTCCCTCAGTATTCTGGGTGGATCCCGTCCGGCCCCATGGCTTTGTCCACCTTTAGCTTTCCAAGTTGTTGATACACACTCTCTTCCGTGAACGGCGCTCTATCCACCTCATTCTCAGGTGTACTTTTGCCAGTCCCTCTCGGTCCTTCCCCAGGGTTTTCTTCAGTGAAAGAAAGCTCAATGGATACGAGGCCAAATCAATAGTATAACTCAAAGAGACTCGACACGGCTCTGTTTTGGCCAAACGGCCTGCCTCAGGAGTCTTTGTGGTCTAAGTTAAAATGCATAAAAAAGCATATTTATGCATATGCAAGCAAATAAAACTAAATTTACAACACAACCATATAAATGTGCAGACATTCAAGAAACATATAGATCAAAAGTCCGATGTATATACAAAGAATACAACATGTTGTTAGATCTAAAAATATAAAAATATATAAACAAAATAAAAATGTAACGAATAATAAGAGAAATAAGAGAATATTACAATAATAATAAAAGAACATTACAATAAAAATATTGTACAGGAACGATGACTACTAAATAAACTCTTCAAAAACCAAATGTCATATGTATAAAAAATGATAAATTCTAACATTTAAAATACTACATTAGCATGATTATGTAAATGGATATAAAAACTACATATTTAAAAAACATAATAATTAAAGAAATAGTGTGTCTAGTAGACATTGAAAGAGTGTATTACCACCATTGCTAATCAAGGACCAATTATCTAAGCTTCACCCCGATAAGTTAACATGATTTTTAATTAAACACTAAGGGGCCCTTTTACAAAGGCGCGCTGAAAAATGGCCTGCAGTAGTGTAGATGCGTGTTGTGGGCACGCACAGAATCATTTTTCAGCACACCTGTAAAAATGCCTTTTTAAAATTTTTGCTGAAAATGGACGTGTGGCAAAATGAAAATTGCTGTGTGTCCATTTTGGGTCTGAGACCTTACCACCAGCCACTGACCCAGTGGTAAAGTCTTACTCTGTAACCGGGTGGTAATGACGTACGTGCGTCCAATACACGAGCTTGAAAATAAAAATTATTTTCCAGATGTACATATCAGATGTGCACCAAAAATGAAATTATCACAAGAGCCATGTGGTAGCCAGGCAGTAACTCCATTTTGCCGTGCTTTGGGCACGCACAGATGCTTATGCGGCTTTGTAAGAGGGCCCCTCAAGTATTTTGAATTTAAAGATAGGATCCTTTGTATCTATAATGTGATAACTGCAAAGTATATCAGAACAGGGAACTTATACTTGTCAACAAGAATGATGGTTTAAAAACAAAAATATCCACGTGAGTTAATATTCATACATGGTACTTAGCAATATGAAGCCACATACTATAGATTTACTTGAAAGTGAAATTGTACTTAATGTATGCTGAGAAAGCAAAATATAACAACATAACGTGTAAGTTAATATCTCTGTCAATTCTATCTCCCATACGGGATCTAAATATTTATGTACCTCTGGAATTGTTTGTGGAAGAAGTCTGCGTCTGTAGATCTGCTACCAGATAAAAACACACCCTGTTTCCAACAGTGGCCAATCCAGGTCACAAATACCTGGCAAGTATTTGTGACCTGGATTGGCCACTGTTGGAAACAGGATGCTGGGCTTGATGGACCTCTAGTCTGTCCCAGTATGGCAATACTTATGTACTTATGTACATTGTATATAGAGCTCTGATAAAAAGCAAAAAACAAAATATACTGCTATACTGCCATGTTAGAGTAATAATAGTGAACCTCCCAATGTCCTAATAAATGATCAAAGAAATATATGTACACTTTTGTTCATTTGAGCAGGGATCAACCAGATATGAATGGAAATGAGTAAAAATCAAAACACCATTAATATATGAAAAAGAGGGGATCAACCAGATATGAGTGGAAATGATTAAAAATCAAAAAGCCATTAACATATGAAAAAGAGGGAAATAAAAAGCTTCTACAATATGGAAATGCTCAAATATATGGCATGAAAAAATGTGTACTAAACCATCTTATGTGATGAGGAATTTTAAGAATATAGACATCTGCAGTGAACTGTGAAATACTGAGTAATGGTGAAAATATTAATCAAAACAACTACATTTGTCAATGCTAAAGATTGCGACTGCATTAAAAAAATTACGAATATGAAAATGTAAAAAGTCTTTACGGTATGGAAAAACTCAAGTATATGGCGTGAAAAGTTTTTTTGCTAAACTGTCTTGTATGGCGGGAAAGTTAAAGAATATGAGCTGACTGCAGTGGACTGTGAAAAACAAAATAGCAGTGTGGATACCAATCAAAATAATTATGTTTCACTATGCTAAAGATTGCAACTGCTTAAAAGCAATTTTTGAGTGTGAGTGATGAAATTTATTGATGTTGTGTGTGAAGAAGAAAGCTATGAATGAATCCATAACATCTTAGAGAAAACTTTTATTGGAAATTATCACTGTTGCCTGCCCCTTCCAAGATGCTGCATGGACTGAAAAAAGGTGAGATGTTGCTCTGATTGATGCTGCTGATGAGGAGAGACGTGCTTGCTTGTTCGGTCCAGCGTCGCCCAGTCCGCCTGATCCAGCTCGCTCCGGTCCGTCTGTCTCAGCTTGTCCCAGTCCTGCTGCTCTGCTGCTCTCTTCCGCCCCTGATTACTCCAGTCCGTCTGTTCCAGCTTAACCCGGTCCTCCTGCTCAGCTCTTATCTGCTCCAGCTTACTCCAGTCCATCGGCCCCAGCTTGTTCCGGTTCGCCTGATCCAGCTTCTCCCTGCTTGTTCCAGTCCATCAGCCCCAGCTTGTTCCGGTTCGCCTGATCCAGCTTCTCCCTGCTTGTTCCAGCCCGCCGATCCAGCTTCTCCCTGCTTGTTCCAGTCCATCTGCTCCAGCTTGTACCAGTCCGCCTGATCCAGCTTCTCCCTGCTTGGTCCAGTCCTTCTGCTCCAGCTTGTTCCAGTCCCTGCTTGTTCCAGCCCGCCGATCCAGCTTCTCCCTGCTTGTTCCAGTCCATCCGCTCCAGCTTGTACCAGTCCGCCTGATCCAGCTTCTCCCTGCTTGGTCCAGTCCTTCTGCTCCAGCTTGTTCCAGTCCCTGCTTGTTCCAGCCCGCCGATCCAGCTTCTACCTGCTTGTTCCAGTCCATCCGCTCCAGCTTGTACCAGTCCGTCTGATCCAGCTTCTCCCTACTTGTTCCAGTCCTTCTGCTCCAGCTTGTTCCAGTCCGCCTAACCCAGCTCGTTCCAGTCCGCCTAAACCAGCTCGTTCAGCTTGCTCCAGTCCCGCTGCTGTGCTCTACTACCACTACTGCGACTACTACTACTTATGGCCCCTGTCCACGTTCTCTTCCTTGCCCTGTCCCTTCCTAATCTTCTTTCCCCCCCACTCCCACTGTCTACCACTAGAACTCACTGCCCTCCCGCCCTGCCCGCCATGGCAATACCCTATTCACTCTCATCCCCCACCACCTCACCATCCCTCTTGTCCCCCTCCTCCTTCCTAGCTCTTAACCTTCAACACTTCCTTCCTGCCATTAACCCATCCCCATTCCTCCTAAGTTCACCCCGTCTTCGTCGCCTTCGCCGCCCGACCTCCCCCACCCTCCTCTGCATTCTCTTGCTCCTCCTCCTGCTATCCGCGGGAGACATTAACCCTAATCCAGGTGCCCCTTACCTGTCCCCGTCCTATCCAAGCGAACGATTCCAGGATGTCTCCAATCTTGTCTCTATTCCCCTCCTCCCCCCCCTTCCCTCCCCTTCTCATGCGCCTTGTGGAATGCCCACTCAGTCTGCAACAAACTGCCCTTCACCCACGATCTCTTCATCTCTCGCTCCCTTAAACTGCTCGCCCTAACCGAAACCTGGATCTCCCCGGAAGACTCGGCCTCAGTCGCGGCCCTCTGCCATGGAGGTTATCTCTTCTCCCATACTCCCCGCCCAGTTGGCCGCGGTGGAGGCGTTGGGCTACTACTCTCACCCTCCTGTAGTTTCCAACCCCTCCCCCTACCACAGTCTCACTGCTTCTCATCCTTTGAAGCCCACTCCATCCGACTATTCTACCCGCTGCCACTCAGAGTCGCAGTCATCTACCGCCCCCCTGATAAATCCTTCTCTTCCTTCTTCACCGACTTTGATGCTTGGCTTTACGTCTTTCTTGAACCCTCATCTCCGTCACTCATTCTCAGAGACTTTAACATACACGCTGATGACCCATCCGACCCTAACGCTTCTAAGTTCCTCACCCTTACATCCTCCTTCAACCTCCAGCTGTGCTCCACCACCCCTACTCACTGTGACGGCCATTGTCTTGACCTCGTCCTCTCCTACTCCGGCTCACCCTCCAATTTCCACGCTTCTGTTCTACCTCTCTCCGATCATCACCTGATCACATTTACACTTCTTCACCCCCCCCCCTTCTGCCCCGTCCAACTTTAACCACCACCTCCAGGAATCTCCAGGCTATTGACCCCCCCACTTTATCCTCTAGTATCTCTAATCTCCCCCCCTCCATCATGTCCTCCGAGACTGTAGACAAAGCGGTCTCCGCTTACAATGCCGCTCTATCCTCCGCTTTGGACACCCTCGCCCCATCCACCTCCCGCCCCACAAAGTGTACTAATCCCCAGCCTTGGCTGACCCCTTGCATCTGTTACCTTCGCTCCTGCACCCGATCCGCTGAACGCCTGTGGAGGAAATCTCGCATCCATTCAGACTTCCTTCACTACAAATTCATGCTATCCTCTTTCCATTCCTCCCTATTCCTTGCAAAACAGGACTACTACACCCAATTGACCAATTCTCTCAGCTCCAACCCTCATCGTCTCTTCACCACCCTTAACTCCCTCCTAAAAGTGCCCCCCGCTCCCACCCCCCCCCCCTCACTCTCTCCTCAATCACTGGCTGACTACTTCCGCGACAAGGTGCAAAAGATCAACCTTGAGTTCACTACCAAGCCACCACCTCCTCTTCAGCCTGTAGCCCCATCCAACAACCAACCAACCATGGGCTCTTTCTCCTCCTTTCCTGAGATCACCGAGGATGAAACCTCTCGCCTTCTTTCCTCCTCGAAATGCACCACCTGTTCCTCCGATCCCATCCCCACCAACCTACTTAACACCATCTCCTATACTGTCACCCCCTCCATCTGTCGCATCCTTAACCTTTCTCTCCACTGCAACTGTCCCTGACACCTTCAAGCACGCCGTAGTCACACCTCTCCTAAAAAAACCATCACTTGACCCTACCTGCCCCTCCAACTACCGCCCCATCTCTCTCCTACCCTTCCTCTCCAAAATACTCGAGCGCGCCGTTCACAGTCGCTGCCTTGATTTTCTCTCCTCTCATGCCATCCTCGATCCACTTCAATCCGGTTTTTGCCCTCTTCACTCGACGGAAACAGCACTCTCTAAAGTCTGCAATGACCTGCTCCTTGCCAAATCCAGAGGCCACTATTCCATCCTCCTCCTCATCGATCTATCCGCTGCGTTTGACACTGTCAATCATGATTTACTTCTCGCCACACTGTCCTCTTTAGGGTTCCAAGGCTCTGTCCTCTCCTGGTTCTCCTCTTATCTCTCCCACTGCACCTTCAGGGTACACTCTCATGGATCTTCCTCCACTCCCATCCCACTATCTGTTGGACTTCCCCAGGGATCTGTCCTTGGACCCCTTCTCTTCTCAATCTACACCTCTTCCCTAGGCTCACTGATCTCATCTCATGGTTTTCAGTATCATCTTTATGCTGATGACACCCAGCTATATCTCTCCACACCAGACATCACCGCCGAGACCCAGGCCAAGGTATCGGCCTGCATATCTGACATTGCTGCCTGGATGTCCAACCGCCACCTGAGGCTGAACATGTCCAAAACCGAGCTCCTCGTCTTTCCACCTAAACCCACTTCTCCTCTTCCTCCACTCTCTATCTTAGTTGATAACACCCTCATCCTCCCCGTCCCATCTGCCCGCAACCTCGGAGTCATCTTCGACTTCTCCCTCTCCTTCTCTGCGCATATCCAACAGACTGCCAAGACCTATCGCTTCTTCCTCTTCAACATCAGCAAAATTCGCCCTTTCCTCTCTGAGCACACCACACGAACTCTCGTCCACGCTCTCATTACCTCTTGCCTTGACTACTGCAACTTACTCCTCACCGGCCTCCCACTCAGCCATCTATCCCCCCTTCAATCCGTTCAGAACGCTGCCGCATGTCTTATATTCCGCCAGAACCGATATACTCATATCACCCCTCTCCTCAAGTCACTTCACTGGCTTCCAATCAGATACCGCATACAATTCAAGCTTCTACTCCTTACCTACAAATGCACCCGGTCTGCGGCTCCTCACTACCTCTCTACCCTCATCTCCCCCTATGTTCCCGCCCGTAACCTCCGCTCTCAGGACAAATCCCTCCTTTCAGCACCCTTCTCCACCACTGCCAACTCCAGGCTCCGCTCATTCTGCCTTGCCTCACCCTATGCCTGGAGCAATCTTCCTCAACCCCTATGCAAAGCCCCATCCCTACCCATCTTCAAATCTCTGCTTAAAACTCACCTCTTCAATGCTGCCTTCGGCACCTAACCTTTCGAGAAATATAGTATGCCCTATCAGACTGTCTCTACACTTGTCTTTTAGATTGTACACTTGTCTTTAGATTGTACACCTGTCTTTTAGATTGAGCAGGGACTGTCCTTCCATGTTAAATTGTACAGCGCTGCGTAACCCTAGTAGCGCTTTAGAAATGTTAAGTAGTAGTAGTACTATGGTGGTAAATGAGGCTGCTATAAGGAATTTCACTCCTTTTAAAAAAACAAAGGCAAGAAGAAAAAACTGCCAGAGTGAAACGAGTGTGTTGTCGTGGTAAGCGACGTCATAAAGTGGTACATAATATATACAGTATAGTGTAAACCGAGACAAGGATATTACATAAAAAGTGATTGAAAAATATGGACCATGATATATGTGGAACAACTCTATATACCCCCAAAGTTTTTTGAAACTGTAATAACATAAATCTCTGCTGTGGCGGGAAAATGTAAAATACATACAAGACAACTAAAATGGTAAGATGTATGAGATGACTATGCTTGTGGAGAAAAAGTATTCTAATGATTGAAGTAACTGCTTACCAATGCTTGAGAGAATACGCTATGTAGGGTCGGCAATCAATTGTCGCCTCTTCAAAACGTCTCTTGACGACTCTTCTACGTCACGGTATTTAAACCTATGTAGTGACGTATGCCATTGCGTCGTCAAAATAATTACCATATGTGAGGTGATGGGGGAAGATTTTATATTAAGGAACTGATACGGAACCTCTGAATATAACTGTATAATATTTTACAGTTAATGTTTCAAAACAAGGCCATTATTACAAGCTGAAATATGGTCATAGACCTCAATCATTGGTGGTTAAAGACATAACTTAATTCAGGACTGATTTGTTTCAGTTTCTCTAACTCATCAACATTGAATTCCATTTCTGGCACTGGTATCTCTCCCACATCTTCCTCAGTGAAAACTGAAGCAAAGAATTCATTTATCTATTTAGATTTTGCTCATGCCTTTTTCAGTAGTAGCTCAAGGTGAGTTACATTCAGGTACACTGGATATTTCTCTGTCCCAGGAGGTCTCACAATCCAAGTTTGAACCGAAGGCAATGGAAGGTTAAGTGACTTGCCCAAGATCACAAGGAGCAGCGGTGGGGTTTGAGCAGGCCACCTCTGAATTGCAAGACCAGTGCTCTAACCACTAGGCCACTCCGCCACTCCTCCATTTAATCTCTCCCCTGGGAGCAGCCCAGAGCAGAATAAAATAGCCATGAAAGGCACGATTGGTACCTAAAACCAAGAAGATTAGCTGCTCATGGGAGCAGGCTCAGGGCAACTGGCCCATAGGAGTAGCTGAGGGGAAGGCTGAAGGCATCTTGGACCCAGTCGGGCCCAAGGTCCAGTGGCAGGCAGAGACCTTGGAGGTAGCTTGGGGTATAGCCAGGGGCATGCCTAGGGTCTCTGGTGCTCCCCTGCAGACTATCAGTTGGCGCCTCCCCCCTCCCGTGTGGCACAAGATGGCAAGGCTTACAAGCCTTTCTTGTGAAATACTTGATCGCAAATAATTTTTATGATTTTTAACCGTGAAAATGATCGCACACCACTTGCCACACTGATAGGAATTGTCAGCAATATTCTTAGAAAACAAATTGCTATACATTGCAAAATAAGATAGCAGATGTAAATTCTCAAAGTGGAAATATTCCAAACACTAAAATGAAAATAAAATGATTTTTTTTCTACCTTTGTTGTCTGGTGACTTTGTTTTTCTATCCATATTGGTCTGAGTCTCTGATTCTGTGCTCTCTATCTGTTCTCTTAACTCATTCCAGGGCTTCCTTTCCATTTATTTCTTTACTTTCCTCCTTTCTTCTTCATTTCTTGCCCTACATTCATAAGTAAAAGCTGTGTCCTCCTCTGTGGAATTGACTGGAGGAGGTATAACGTGGATCCAGCTTTTGCCTATTTTCTCCATCCATGTGCAGTTTTTCCCCTCTCTTCCCTTTCCCTCATCTCCATCCATGTGCAGTTTTTCTCCTCTCTTCCCTTTCCCTCATCTCCATCCATGTGCATCTTCTTCTTTTTTCTTTCCTCACCTCCATCCATGTCCAGCACTTCTCCTCTCTCATCCCCTCCATCCATGTTCAGCATTTCTCCTCTCTCGTCCCTCCCCTGTATCCATATAAAGCAATAATTCTCTCTCCCCTCTCCTCCATCCAAGACCAGCATTTCTCCTCTCTCCCCGCCAACTCCTCCATTCATCCATGTCCAGAGAATCTCTCTTCCCTGCCCTCCCCTCTCATCCATGTCCAGCGATTCTCCTCTCTCCTCTGCCCTCCCCTCTCATCCATGTCCAGCGATTCTCCTCTCTCCCCTGCCCTCCCCTCTCATCCATGTCCAGCGATTCTCCTCTCTCCCCTGCCCTCCCCTCTCATCCTTGTCCAGCGATTCTCCTCTCTCCCCTGCCCTCCCCTCTCATCCATGTCCAGCGATTCTCCTCTCTCCCCTGCCCTAACCTCCCATCCATGTCCAGTGATTCTCCTCTCTCCCCTGCCCTCACCTCCCATCCATGTCCAATGATTCTCCTCGCTCCCCTGCCCTTCATGTCCAGCGAATTTCTCTTCGCTGACCTCCCCTCCCCTCCATGTCCAGTATGTCTCCTCTGCCCCCGGCCCTCCCCTCTCATCCATGTCCAGCAATTCTCTCTTCCCTGCCCTCCTCTCCCCTCCCCTCCATGTCCAGCATGGAGAGGAGAGGGGAGGGCAGGGGAGGGGAGGGGAGGCAGGCGACATGCTGGACATGGAGGGGAGGGCAGGGGAGGGGAGAGAGAATTGCTGGACATGGAGGGGAGGGCAGGGGAGAGAGGAGAATCGCAACTTCGGGTAAAAGATTTTGGAGCGCGAGAGCAGGAACAGAAGGGAGCAGGCAAGTAGCCGGACCTCAGGAAAAAGGTGCCCGTACGCTGTACCGGTGCGTACCGGCACAAAAAAAGCACTGTATGTATCCCTCATTGATAAGTCTCTGACTCTAAAGTTTAGCAATTTCATTAAAGCAAAATGTATTTTCACATATCTAGGGTTACCATATGTCCGGGTTTCCCCGGACATGTCCTCTTTTTGAGGGCAACATCGGGAGTCCGGGCGGGTTTCCCAGTTTTCATTCTTTATCCGGGTTTCTCTCTCAGTTTGGTCACATGACCTATGACGGGCCAGCAGGCAGCTGCACTATGCCTGATCAGGCTGATCTACTCGTGCTGGCCTGAAAATACTATTTTGGGAACTGCTGCTGCGCCTGCACCATGCACGCAAGGTCCTTGTGCAGTGCACGCATCGTTGGTTGGCAGGCAAAGGAGTTTGGAGTTGACTAAGAGGACGGCAACGGCCGGCAGTACTGCTGCTGAAACTGAAGCCGGCTGCTCTGCCTGCCTGCCTACCGGCACCCCACACTGATTGACACTTGTTTGACCACTGATCACTGAGGAGGTCTCCTGAGCCTCAGAGCCTGCCCTGCTGCTGTGCTGCAGCCAGGGTTGAAACTTAACTCCTAAACTTTCTGGACCAGTTGCAGGCTGCAGCTCTCTTCTCTTGACTCTTCTGAGACCGATCTTACATTACTGTGTCAATCTTCTGCAGACTGCCCACACTCCAGGATCGTAATTCCTCTGTCCTGTCTCCAGGAGTTTTTCATCTCCCCAGCTCACACTGTTTTTTTTTGTTTTCTTTTCAGCAGTACTGTTTGTCTTAAAGCGTTCATTCCCCCCACACAAGGAAACCTCTTCGATTGACCCCCCCCCTCCCCACAGGGAACTAACATTTTTTCCCTGTGCAGTGAGGGTTGCATTTGTTTTGTTGTCATGCAAATTGCACCAGAGCTCACTGCTGCCTAATCTTTCATGCTGTGCAATATCACAAACTCTTCCTATCCAAGCAGAATGTTTGATATTTATTTATTGCATTTGTATCCCACATTTTCCCACCTCTTTGCAGGCTCAATGTGGCTTACAATACATCATGAATGGTGGAGATATATAAGAAATAAACATTTAGTAATTACACACAAAACATTTAGTAATTACACACAAATAAAGCAATCAGATTTTCACTTACCAGCTCTTCTACACAGCTAAACTTCCTGTTTGAACCTGATAATTATGCACATTTTGCACCTCCTCTCAATGTACATGCACAGAAAAAAACAAAAACTTTGAACCACTTACAGATTTTAACAAACAATTACACTATTTATTTTTTATTTCTCCCCAGTCTCACTTGCACACCTCCCTCCAAACCTGTTCTCTTTAATTTGAATGTTGTTCAAGCTCACCCTGAATGAGGAGTTCTTCCCACACCAAAGACATATATAGCACTGGTTGTACTCTTTGAAGCAACTTTAGCAGAGCGTGTCTGCCTCAGTTAGCACTGATAGGCTGCCTTCACTTCCTGACACGGAGAGGAAAAGCCAGGGGAGAGAGGAGAATCACAACTTCAGGTAAAAGATTTTGCAAGTGAGCGGACCTGGGCGTCGCCCTCCAGAGGTCGGCGCCCCCAAGCGGGGCTTACACTGCTTACCCTCCTGGGTATAGCAACCCCTGGGAGCCAACTCAAGGCAAGGTCTTATAGGCTCCCAGGGTGTGATCATCACCAGCAGCCCAGACGAGGTGTAGGCTCCTGGGATGCATTTGGCACCAGGAGCCCGGCAAATGTATAGGCTCTTAGGGTGCAATCAGCACCAGGAGCTTGGAGGAGGTGGAGTGCACTTGGAATTCGGAGCTTAGTGGCGGTAGAGACTCCAGGGAGCACAATCAGTACTTGGAGCCAGACACAGACCCTGGCCTTCAGCCTGCCTTCAACGTCCAGCCACCGCTGGTCCCAAATGACCAGCAGGAGGTCTCTATTTAGATACCGATGCTTAATATACACCCATAATTTAAGCTTAACAGCTGGCGCTTAAAAAGAATGCTGACCGTGGTGTTTAAATATTAGGCCAACTAATATTACCTACAAAAATTCTTTTTCTAAATTACTTATGGACAAACTAAAAAGTAACAGAGACTCAGGCCTGCAGTTTTCTACTTTCCACTTCACACTAACAAGCAGGGGTTTGCAACTTGAAAACTTTTGTGTTGTGTTATTTCTCATGTCATTTATGGGAATTTTGTTTTGATTAGGAAGGCTTTGGCATTGTTTTGTTAAAAGGAGCAATGCCATTAAGAGTTCGTACTTTTTGCAAAAAAGTGCACAATATTCACTTTGCATTGTTTGAAAGAAGGTGACTCTTTCAGAAAGATTATGCACGGGGGGGGGGGGGGGGGGGGCACGTGATGCCTGCTACCTAGAAGGCAGCTGAAAGGAGAGGCTCCACACTCAACCTACCAATATCTGCATTTATTACAAGTTTACAGGGTCGGGGCAAGTGAGGAACTTATTGCCTGGGAAGCGGATCCCGACTGAAAATCAATTGGGGGAATTCCCTCCAAAGTAAGCCCTCAGGAGCCCAGAGAAAATCTTCAAACCCCCCGAGGAGCAGTCAGCACAAAATGGCAGGGAAGCCGCCTGCACAGACCATGCTAACAATCCCGACAACAGATTGGGCGCAGGAAATCTCATGGTCTGTTTCAGCAGCTTTGGAGGATAAACTAAACAAACTGCAATCGGCCGTCGATGAAATTAATGAAAAATTCGACTCACACTCGGCACATCTGGCAGAAGTAGAACAGCGGATATCAGCCAGGGAGGAGGAGGCACAGAGCGCTGCAGCGCAGATAGCTACGCTTCAAAAGGAGATCGAGGAGATGCGTGAATGGGTCGAGGAGCAGGAGAATCGCTCCTGCAGAAATAATTTAAGAGTGATAGGGCTGCCTGAAACAGTGTCGGACAAAAGCCTGTATGAATGTTTCATCAAGTGGCTTCCGGAACAGCTGGGCCTAGAGGGGCAGGGAGGCCTCTTCTGCTGTGATAGAGTGCACCGCATTGGAGCTCGTGCTGAGGGCAATAACAGGCCCCGGACGGCGATTGCCCATTTCATGAACTGGCAGGCAAAAGAAAAGATTTTGAAAGCTGCAAGAGGGACTTCCAGTGACGTCATGAGCTGAGAGGCAGCTCGATACTGAGGCTCCGAAGCAAATCCCCTTAAAACTTACTTTCCACGGACAGAAATATAAAAAACACGATTCCACTATATGGACAAATATCTCACATCCTTGCCCGCAAGTATGGCGCAAAAATCGCTGAAAAAAGACAAAAATAAAGCAGGTAGCGGCGACGCCAAGGTGTCGGAAGAGATCGCGCCACCAGGGCCTACATTCACAGATACTCAATTGATACAGCTAACGCAAGCGATCGAGAGGGCCTGGGAGCCTAAATGGATAGCCTTAAACAACAAACTAGAGGCTTACCAAACGACGCTAGATGGCTTCGGTATCAGGCTTGGAGACCTGGAAACCAGGGTCTCGGCGGCGGAGGACGACACCCGGGGGTTTGGTCCGGACATTATAAATCTAAGACAGCAATTGGCGGACCAGCGCAGCCTCTTGAATGACTACGAAAATAGAGCAGGTAGGAACAATATACGCATTGTTGGGTTGGATGAAGCCCTCCCTCAGCGCAACCTTGAAACGTGGCTAGAATCCTGGCTCTCCAAAGAGTTAGCGCTCACAGACACGATGGGCCCAGTTGTTATCGAAAGGGCGCACCGCATGGGCAGAAGAATGGAAAACAGAGCCAGGCCGCGTGTAGTTATAGCAAAACTACTAAACTACCGCCACAAAATTGAAATCCTACAATGCTTGAAGCTTAAACGAGGCTCTTTAAAACATAACAACAGGAATGTTTTAATATTTCAGGATTACTCCACTACAGTGCAAGAAAAAAGAAAGCAATTTCATTCTCTTTGTTCAATGCTGGCACAGAAGAATATCCGATTTCGCTTACAATATCCAGCACAATTAAAAGTATATAAACAAGAAAAATGGCAGTCATTCCCCACTGTGGCGGAGGCCCAGAAATATCTATTGGACAATAAAATCCTGGAGGCAGCCTGAAGTAAGAACTAAGAATTGTCTATAGAATGATAACGCAAGCTGTTAAATGTAAACATTGAATATTTTCTATGGAGAGTTGTTGTATAATGTTAAAAACCTTGGGGAATTCGGGACCTCAGACGTTCATTGGAGTCACAATTCACCCGCCTGGTATGACCAGACGGCTGAAAAAAGGGTATGTGTTGGTTTTGGGGGGAGGGGGAAGTGGGGATAAGGGGAGGGTAGGACCTACTCCAGATAATAAATACTGGGAATCAGAATCAGACTCTTCGAATGGAAATGCTGTACAAAGAAACCGCAGGGGTGTAATTACAGGGACATACATAGGACGTCCCTTAATAATGGACTCCAGGGTTGATAAAAAGAGGGATTCAAAATTAAAACCGCAACTATGTCACTCAGAGTCATAACCTGGAATGTGGGGGGCATAACCTCCCCAGCAAAAAGGAGTAAAATACTAACAGCCCTCAAAAGACACCGGGCAGATATTGCCTGTATTCAAGAAACACGATTGAATGATGAAGAACACGCTAAATTACAAAGAACCTGGGTTGGAGAATGTTACGCAGTAGCTGCCCAAGGTCGAAAGGGAGGAGTAGCAGTCCTTTTCCGCAAGGGATTAGCATGTAAGGTGTCAGTGGTCGTCCTCTCCTCTACCTGCTCACCCTCCAATTTCTGCGCCTCAGCTCTTCCTCTCTCTGACCATCACCTGATCACCTTCACACTTCATCACCCTCCCCCGCAGTCCCGCCCAACACTAACCACTACTTCCAGGAATCTCCAGGCTGTCGACCCTCCCACCTTATCCTCCATTATCTCTAATCTCCTCCCTTCCATCATGTCCTCTGAGTCTGTCGACAAGGCTGTCTCCGCTTACAATGCCACTCTCTCCTCTGCTCTGGACACCCTTGCACCATCCATCTCCCGTCCCACAAGGCGTACTAATCCCCAGCCCTGGCTGATCCCTTGCATCCATTACCTTCACTCCTGCGCCCGATCTGCTGAACGCCTGTGGAGGAAATCTCGTACCCATTCAGATTTCCTTCATTACAAATTCATGCTATCCTCCTTCCAGTCCTCCCTATTCCTTGCCAAACAGGACTATTACACCCAATTGACCAATTCTCTCAGCGCCAACCCTCGTCGTCTCTTTGCCACCCTTAACTCCCTCCTCAAAGTGCCCTCCGCTTCCACCCCCCCCCCTCACTCTCACCTCAATCACTGGCTGACTACTTCCGCGACAAGATGCAAAAGATCAACCTTGAGTTCACTACCAAGCCACCTCTTCCTCTTCACCTTTCAACCCTCTCCCTCAACCAACCAACCCAGGCCTCTATCTCCTCCTTTCCTGATATTGCCGAGGAGGAAACTGCCCGCCTTCTTTCCTCCTCGAAATGCACCACTTGTTCCTCTGATCCCATCCCCATCAACTTACTTAACACTATCTCTCATACTGTCACCCCCTCCATCTGTCATATCCTCAACCTCTCTCTCTCCACTGCAACTGTCCCTGACATCTTCAAGCACGCCGTAGTCACACCTCTCCTCAAAAAACCATCACTTGACCCTACCTGTCCCTCCAACTACCGCCCCATCTCCCTCCTACCCTTCCTCTCCAAAATACTTGAGCGTGCTGTTCACAGCCGCTGCCTTGATTTTCTCTCCTCTCATGCCATCCTCGATCCGCTTCAATCTGGTTTTCGCCCTCTACACTCGACAGAAACGGCACTCTCTAAAGTCTGTGATGACCTGTTCCTTGCCAAATCCAGAGGCCACTACTCCATCCTACTACTACTACTACTTAGCATTTCTATAGTGCTGCCAGGGTTACGCAGCGCTGTACAAGTTTAACATGGGGAAGGACCGTCCCTGCTCAAAAGAGCTTACAATCTAAAGGTTACAAACTATGTAGTCAGTGTAGGTATCATGTGTGGGGAAGGTGGTTATGCGCCAAAAGCAAGGGAGAAGAGATGGGCTTTGAGTAAGGACTTGAAGATGGGCAGGGAGGGCGCATGACGTATGGGCACGGGAAGGCTGTTCCAGGCATATGGTGATGCGAGGCAGAAGGGGCGGAGTCTGGAGTTAGCGGTGGTGGAGAAGGGTACAGATAGGAGTAATTTGTCCTGAGAGCAGAGGTTACAGGTGGGAACATACGGGGAGAGGAGTGTAGAGAGGTACTGGGGGGCTGCAGATTGAGTGCGTTTTGAAGGTTAAAAGGAGAAGCTTGAACTGTATATGGTAGCGGATCGGGAGCCAGTGAAGTGACATGAGGAGAGGGGTGATATGAGAGTATCGGTTCACGCGGTAGATAAGACGTGCGGCAGAATTTTGGACAGATTGAAGGGGGGATAGATGGTTAAGCGGGAGGCCAGTGAGAAGAAGGTTGCAATAGTCAAGACGAGAGGTCAGAAGCGAGTGGACGAGGGTTCGGGTGGTCTGTTCAGAGAGGAATGGGCGAATTTTGCTAATATTATAGAGGAAGAAGCGACAGGTCTTAGCTGTCTGCTGGATATGGGCAGAGAAGGAAAGGGAGGAGTCGAAGATGACTCCGAGATTGCGGGCTGAAGCGACGGGGAGGATAAGGGTGTTGTCAACAGAGACGGAAAGTGGGGGAAGAGGAGAAGAGGGTTTGGGTGGAAAGACAAGGAGCTCAGTCTTTGCCATGTTCAGTTTCAGATGCCGGTTGGACATGCAGGCAGCGATGTCTGAAAGGCAGGCCGAAACTTTGGCCTGGGTTTCGACCGTGATGTCGGGAGTGGAGAGATAAAGCTGGGTGTCATCAGCATAGAGATGGTACTGGAAACCATGTGATGAGATCAGCGAGCCCAGGGAAGAGGTGTAGATCGAGAAAAGAAGGGGTCCAAGGACAGAACCTTGAGGAACCCCAACAGAGAGCGGGATGGGGGTGGAAGAAGAGCCATTAGAATATACTCTGAAGGTGTGTTGGGAAAGATACGAAGAGAACCAGGAGAGAACGGAGCCCTGGAACCCGAATGAGGACAGTGTGTCAAGAAGTAAATTATGACTGACAGTGTCAAAGGCGGCAAATAGGTGGAGGAGGATGAGGATGGAATAGTGACCTTTGAATTTGGCAAGGAACAAGTCATTACAGACTTTAGAGAGTGCTGTTTCTGTCGAGGGTAGTGGGCGAAAGCCGGATTGGAGCGGATCGAGGACGGCCTGAGAGGAGAGGAAATCGAGGCAGCGGCTGTGGACAGCGCGTTCAAGTAATTTGGAGAGGAAGGGTAGAAGAGAGATGGGACGGTAGTTGGAGGGACAGGTGGGGTCTAGTGATGGTTTTTTGAGAAGTGGTGTGACTACAGCATGCTTGAAGGTGTCAGGGACAGTAGCAGTAGAGAGAGAGAGGTTGAGGATGTGACAGATTGAGGGGTTGACTGTAGGAGAGATGTTGTTAAGCAGATTGGTGGGAATGGGATCAGAGGAACAGGTGGTGCACTTAGAGGAAGAGAGAAGGCGAGCAGTTTCCTCTTCAGTGATCTCAGGGAAGGAGGAGAAGGAGGAGGCGGCCAGGCTAGGTTGGTTGGGGGAGTGGGTTAAGAAGTCACAGGGAGGAGAAGGCTTGGAAGTGAATTCAAGGTTTATCTTCTGCACCTTATCGCGGAAGTAGTCAGCTAGTGTTTGAGGAGAGAGTGAGGGGGGTGGTGGGAGCGGAGGGCACTTTAAGTAGGGAGTTGAGATTGACACTGTCAATCATGATTTACTTCTTGCCACACTGTCCTCATTTGGGTTCCAGGGTTCTGTCCTCTCCTGGTTCTCCTCCTATCTCTCCCACCGCACCTTCAGAGTACACTCTCATAGATCTTCCTCCACCCCCATCCCGCTCTCTGTTGGAGTTCCCCAGGGATCTGTCCTTGGACCCCTTCTTTTTTCAATCTACACCTCTTCCCTGGGCTCACTGATCTCATCTCATGGTTTCCAGTATCATCTTTATGCTGATGACACCCATCTGTATCTCTCCACACCAGACATCACCGCAGAGACCCAGGCCAAGGTATCGGCCTGCTTATCCGACATTGCTGCATAGATGTCCAACCGCCACCTGAAATTGAAGATGTCCAAGACCGAGCTTATCGTCTTTCCACCAAAACCCACTTCTCCTCTTCCTCCACTCTCTATCTCAGTTGATGGCACCCTCATCCTCCCCGTCTCATCTGCCCGCAACATCGGAGTCATCTTCGACTCCTCCCTCTCCTTCTCTGCGCATATCCAGCAGATAGCCAAGACCTGTCGCTTCTTTCTCTTTAACATCAGCAAAATTCGCCCTTTCCTCTCAGAGCACACCACCCGTACTCTCGTCCACGCTCTCATTACCTCTCGCCTTGACTACTGCAACCTACTCCTCACTGGCCTCCCACTTACCCATCTATTCCCCCTTCAATCCGTTCAGAACTCTGCTGCACGTCTTATATTCCGCCTGAACCGATATACTCATATCACCCCTCTCCTCAGGTCACTTCACTGGCTTCCAATCAGATACCGCATACAGTTCAAGCTTCTCCTTCTTACCTACAAATGCACTCAGTCTGCAGCCCCTCATTACCTCTCTACCCTCATTTCCCCTTACGTTCCCGCCCGTAACCTCCGCTCACAGGACAAATCCCTCCTCTCAGTACCCTTCTCCACCACCGCTAACTCCAGGCTTCGCTCATTCTGCCTCGCCTCACCCTATGCTTGGAATAAACTTCCTGAGCCCTTACGCCAAGCCCCCTCCCTACCCATCTTCAAATCTTTGCTCAAAGCCCACCTCTTCAATGTTGCTTTTGGCACCTAACCTTTATACCTTTCATGAAATCTAGACTGCCCCAATTTGACTGCCCCTATTTGACTGACTGTACATTTGTCCTTTAGATTGTAAGCTCCTTTGAGCAGGGACTGTCCTTCTATGTTAAATTGTACAGCGCTGCGTAACCCTAGTAGCGCTTTAGAAATGTCAAGTAGTAGTAGTGGTGGAGAAAGGGAAGCAGGGGCGATCCATAACATTACGAGTATGGGTACAGGGCTTTGAATTTCTCATGGTTGGAGTGTATGGGCCCAATGAGCATGACAAGGAGTTTTATCGGACACTAGGGAGTAGGTGCCTCCAACATCAAATGAGTAGGACTTTGGTTCTGGGGGACTTTAATTTAGTTCTAAACCCAAAAGCTGATACCACTAACCCACAGTCAGCACACTACTCAGGGCAACGAGCAGGGAGAACTGCAAACGTTCATAAAAACTTTATACTTAGTAGATGTATGGAGGACGTTACACCCAGGAGAACATGACTTTACACACAGATCTAGGGCCCATGGCACGTTATCAAGCCTGGATTATATCTTCCTAGATCGAACTATATTCCATCAAGTGAGGGGAGCTAATATAGGACCGGAAGAGATTTCTGACCATGCCCCAGTGTGGCTGGACTTGGAAATCCCAGGTGATAATGTAGGAGGGGCAGGATGGAGGTACCCAGCATACCTAGACAAGGACCCCCAATTTCAAGAACATTTGTTGATTAAATGGGGAGATTATGCGTTTTATAATAAAGAACACGCACAAGCGGATCCGGTCTTGTTTTGGTCCGCTTCAAAAGTGGTGCTTAGAGGGGACATTATTGCCTATTATAATATGAGAAAGAAACGCCGAGCAGTGACTATACTGCGATTGGAAAAATAGTTGTTGAGTGCCAAACATGCCCACATTCATAAGCCTACTACTACTACTACTACTATTTAGCATTTCTATAGCGCTACAAGGCATATGCAGCGCTGCACAAACATAGAAGAAAGACAGTCCCTGCTCAAAGAGCTTACAATCAAAATACATTAGAGCACTTGAAGACTATACAGGTTACCCTTAATACCCTACTCCATGAAAATGAAATGAGATCCTCCATACACTATAAATATAAGCTACATCGATATGGGAATAAAACGGGACGACTACTGATTAAAGTAATAAAGAACTGGGGGGGGGGGGAGGGTCTCGGGCGGTGGCGACATTGAGGGATGAACATGGTAACCTTATAGTTATACAAAAAGGTATTGGAAATATTTTTACCAAATATTTTGCTCAATTATATTCAGCTGAGAAACCAGCAAGTGAGCAACAGATACAGGAATATTTAATACGGGCAGGTCTCCCGTCAATAACACAAGAAGACCAGGCTATACTCAATGCCCCCCTAACATTAAAAGAACTCCAACGGGCAATCAAAAAATTAAAATATCGATCCACACCAGGCCCTGATGGATATACTGGGGAATTTTATAAGGCCCTACCCCTAGAGGCGCAAATGGCCTTGTTGGAATATTACGAAGAGGTGATAGCTACGGGAACATTCCCACAACATGCCAATGCAGCTCTAATCACGTTAATCCCTAAGCCGGGGAAATCATTAAACAAAGCAGAAGACTTCCGCCCAACCTCCTTAATAAATGTTGATACTAAGATTCTGGCGGGAATGTTGGCAGAGCGGATGGCTAAATGCTTGCCCAGATTGATATGTCCTGAACAGGTAGGATTTGTTAAAAATAGGCAGGCAACACATAATGTCCGCCGGCTGTTGTTAGCCATGGCGTCATGCCAGGGACAAGGAATTCCCTCAGTAGTAATAAGTGCAGATGCCGAAAAGGCTTTCGACAGGGTGGGATGGGAATATCCTTTTCAGACCATGAAGATGATGGGGATTGGGGGTTGGTTTATGCAAGCAGTTCAAGCCCTTTATTGTAGACCGGGAGCAAGTGTCCTGGTTAATGGTATAAAAGAGGCTGAATTTAGCATAATGAGGGGGACCAGACAGGGTTGCCCTCTTTCACCTGCCCTCTTTGTGATATCATTAGAACCACTCTTGCGCACATTAATGAAGCAGGAAGCTACATCTGGAGTGCAAATGGCCGGTCAGACAATTAAAGTATTGGCCTTTGCAGATGATCTATTACTGACATTGACAGATCCCCCTAGATCCATGGACTCATTATTACAGGAAATAGAGCATTTTGGCCTAATTTCAGGGTTCAAATTGAATTTAACTAAAACAGTAGCCCTTGAAATAGTAAAGGGCCCACATGAAGGATGGACAGACAAATTCCCACTTGCTTGGGAGACGACTTTTATCAAATATTTAGGAGTACACATACCGGTAGACCTTACACAACTATATGACCTAAACATACACAAATTGCTCACTGACACTAAGCAGACCTTGCGGGCCTGGGGTGCACTCCCTGTGTCCCTATTGGGTAGGATCGCGCTATTTAATATGGTCATTGCCCCAAGATGGACATACATATTCCAAACGTTACCCCTGTACTTGAAAAAGGGGGATGAACAAATACTACACCACCATTTACAACAATTCCTCTGGAATGGGAAAAAAGCAAGATTACCAATTAACACCTTGTATATACCAGTGGAATACGGGGGGCTGGGACTACTGAGCATACGCTTCCTGAGTATAGCTAGTGGAATGAGACATATAAACGATTGGTTATACTAACACATCCCTAGAGTTGGGCCTAATACCTGGGATACATTTTAGTAACTATCTACATAGCACAGGGGCACCCATGCCATATTCATTGAAGCATTCTGGGATTTTGACAACTGCAAAAGCAGTTTGGGAATGGGTGTGTCGCTTGCACCATTTTTCCTCAAAGGTGACACCATATTTATCTATATGTGATAACTGCTCATTTACACCTGGGCAAATGTACTCTGTATTTCATAGATGGAAAAATAAGGGAATAGTATACCTTCTCCAAGTGGTTACTACAGAAGGCCACATCAGACCATTTTGTGAACTGCAGAGAACATATGGCTTGCCTACCAGTGACAACTTCTTTTATGGACAGTTGCGACACTATGTATTATCTCTACCATGGACTTCACTAACAGAGGACGTACAGGAAGAACTCTCTTCAGCATACTCTATGGAGTCACAGCAGAAAGTACCCATGACATATCATCATAGACATATACATGACACAGCTCTGGAGCTGGACTATCATAAATTGGCACGCTCCTGGACCCTGGACTTACAAATTACAATAACTGCACAAATGCTACAAGCTCATATATTGCAGATTAGAAGAATTACAGACTTTACCTCGCACTGGGAGTTACAGTACAAGATGGCCCTTCGCTTACACATCCCACCGAGACAAGCATTCCATATGGGATTGTCATCTTGGGGTGAATGCCCAAAATGTGGGACCCCTGGTGCAACGGTGGGCCATATGTTTTGGCACTGTGTGGATATCCAGAAATTCTGGAAACAGATTGTAACAACGGTGACCAACATGTGGGGACGAAAATGGCATTATGAAGTTAGTTTGCTCTTTGGACAACCAAAATTGGGGACGAAACCTAAGCGAGGTTACACTGCTTTTGCACTGAGAGCAATACTTGTTGGTAAGCAAACAATATTATTAGAGTGGATGTCATACCACTCCCCTACGTTACAACAATGGCGGCCACATATGATACACATGTTACGTATGGAACGCATAGCCACAAAGGACCTTGATTCAGAGATGGGCGTTAAATTCCAACAACGATGGAGTCCGTTCTGGAACACAATGACACCGGCAGCACGAAGTCACATATTGAATCCCTGACGGCAATGTTTTGGACACCAATAGGAAGGATACTGTAAGAGGAAAGGAGTAGGGTGGAAATGGGAGAAGGGGGAGGGTGGGGCTTGAGGAGGGAAGATAGGATACCTATGATATGATATCACCTGCCAAGTTGATTTCTAGAATATAAATGTACTAGATATAGGTAAGGGGAGGGGGGAAAAAAAAAGAAAAACTAAAAATGTTCACATATTAACATATGGAAAGCTGTGGGAAATGGTTGTACTTAGAGACAAATGTTAACTGTATTATTCTCACATGATGTTTGATAATAAAACATGATTTAAACATAAAAGTATCTCGTCTCAAACCTCCTAACAGGTCAATGCCGTGATGCAAGATACTCGACTCGAGACAGGCGCTGAGCACCAGCGCTGCGTACGTCTAGTAGCGCTATAGAAATGATAAGTAGTAGTAGATCACCAAAACATAGGTGTGTCTTGAGTCTGCTTGCATACTTAAAAATCGTCATTAAAACATTTCTGATATTACTCCTTAAAAAAAAAAAAAAAGCTGCAAGAGCCAAAGAGGCACTCCTATATGAGGGAAATCGGCTACTGTTGTTTAATGATTATTCAACACGTGTGGCCCTCATGAGAAAGGCAATGGTGCCCACATGCTCTGCCCTTTACAAAAAGGGGGTACGATTTGCCCTGCTCTACCCGGTCAAGCTGAGAATTTGGGTTGATGAGAAGGCAATCCTCATAAATGATGTTGCAGCAGCGAAAGTTTTTTTGGAGAAGTACAACAAGGAAAAAGGAATGGGGCAAAGAGAACTGGAATAAAAGGGACCTGCGGAGCGGGGCAACAAGGTTTGATGCAGTGACTGGAAATTTCTCATCTGTACCGTGGTCAGTGAATTTAAGTTTTGGTTTCACAAGACCTTTCAATGGTAAATTGTACTGTGAAATAACAGAAGAGAAGGAGAATCGGTCAATACGATGGTCGAGGGAGAACTAGAGTCTGACCATGTGAACTGCATGAGAGCAGCTGTCCGGAAGATTCTCCTTGAAACTATGTTATTGGTATTTACGAGTTTGAAGAACAGTTATGGATCATTTAATTGGTATACAGTATAGTCTTGTAGTATCATAGAATTACTCTGTTAGGGCAGGGGGGGTAGGATGCTTCTTTTGGTCGTCTTGGGTAGGTGAAGGATGTGGGAAGGTAACATGGGAGGGAGGGAAGAGGGGCGGAGGGGGGAGAAGGGAAAGATGGGGGAGGGGTGGGGGAATGTGTGGAGGGATGAATGAGGAGTGTATGAGGGAGAGGGGTGGGATGGGTTGGGAAGGGGGCCAGCTCATGGATGCCCGAAGGATTAGGGAGCAAATTGGTTTTGAAGGGTTGGGATAGTGGTGTGGGTTAGAGGATGCTATACTGTAAACAATCGGATAGTGATTGGGAAGGAAACAAGACCTCGCGGGTTAAACTGGGAGACAAGAGAGGTAAACATTGTATATGTTTGTGATAAAGATCATATAGATTACTTGTGTGGGTAGTTTGAAAGTAATAACCCTAAATGTGGATGGGATACATTCCCCGATCAAAAGAACTAAAATCCTAGTATGGTTGCACAAAGCAAAGGCAGACATTGCATTCCTTCAAGAGACTCACCTATCAGCCTTAGAGCACCAGAAACTGCGGAGAGGATGGGTGGGGGAGGTAGGGTATTCAGCTTATAATTCTAAGGGGGGTGGCTATTCTAATCCATAAACAACTACCTTTCAACACACATAAGGTGACACAGGATAAGGAGGGTAGATATGTGCTCCTGTTAGGGGAACTATGGGGGCAACAGATAGCGCTCTGTAATGTGTATGGCCCCAATGTGTACATAAGTACATAAGTACATAAGTAGTGCCATACTGGGAAAGACCAAAGGTCCATCTAGCCCAGCATCCTGTCACCGACAGTGGCCAATCCAGGTCAAGGGCACCTGGCACGCTCCCCAAACGTAAAAACATTCCAGACAAGTTATACCTAAAAATGCGGAATTTTTCCAAGTCCATTTAATAGCGGTCTATGGACTTGTCCTTTAGGAATCTATCTAACCCCTTTTTAAACTCCGTCAAGCTAACCGCCCGTACCACGTTCTCCGGCAACGAATTCCAGAGTCTAATTACACGTTGGGTGAAGAAAAATTTTCTCCGATTCGTTTTAAATTTACCACACTGTAGCTTCAACTCATGCCCTCTAGTCCTAGTATTTTTGGATAGCGTGAACAGTCGCTTCACATCCACCCGATCCATTCCACTCATTATTTTATACACTTCTATCATATCTCCCCTCAGCCGTCTCTTCTCCAAGCTGAAAAGCCCTAGCCTTCTCAGCCTCTCTTCATAGGAAAGTCGTCCCATCCCCACTATCATTTTCGTCGCCCTTCGCTGTACCTTTTCCAATTCTACTATATCTTTTTTGAGATACGGAGACCAGTACTGAACACAATACTCCAGGTGCGGTCGCACCATGGAGCGATACAACGGCATTATAACATCCGCACACCTGGACTCCATACCCTTCCTAATAACACCCAACATTCTATTCGCTTTCCTAGCCGCAGCAGCACACTGAGCAGAAGGTTTCAGCGTATCATCGACGACGACACCCAGATCCCTTTCTTGATCCGTAACTCCTAACGCGGAACCTTGCAAGACGTAGCTATAATTCGGGTTCCTCTTACCCACATGCATCACTTTGCACTTGTCAACATTGAACTTCATCTGCCACTTGCACGCCCATTCTCCCAGTCTCGCAAGGTCCTCCTGTAATCGTTCACATTCCTCCTGCGACTTGACGACCCTGAATAATTTTGTGTCATCGGCGAATTTAATTACCTCACTAGTTATTCCCATCTCTAGGTCATTTATAAATACATTAAAAAGCAACAGACCCAGCACAGACCCCTGCGGGACCCCACTAACTACCCTCCTCCACTGAGAATACTGGCCACGCAATCCTACTCTCTGCTTCCTATCTTTCAACCAGTTCTTAATCCATAATAATACCCTACCTCCGATTCCATGACTCTGCAATTTCTTCAGGAGTCTTTCGTGCGGCACTTTGTCAAACGCCTTCTGAAAATCCAGATATACAATATCAACCGGCTCCCCATTGTCCACATGTTTGCTTACCCCCTCAAAAAAATGCATTAGATTGGTGAGGCAAGACTTCCCTTCACTAAATCCGTGCTGACTTTGTCTCATCAGTCCATGTTTTTGTATATGCTCTGCAATTTTATTCTTAATAATAGCCTCCACCATCTTGCCCGGCACCGACGTCAGACTCACCGGTCTATAATTTCCCGGATCTCCTCTGGAACCCTTCTTAAAAATCGGAGTAACATTGGCTACCCTCCAGTCTTCCGGTACTACACTCGATTTTAGGGACAGATTGCATATTTCTAACAGTAGCTCCGCAAGTTCATTTTTTAGTTCTATTAATACTCTGGGATGAATACCATCAGGTCCCGGTGATTTACTACTCTTCAGCTTGCTGAACTGACCCATTACATCCTCCAAGGTTACAGAGAATTTGTTTAGTTTCTCCGACTCCCCCGCTTCAAATATTCTTTCCGGCACCGGTGTCCCCCCCAAATCCTCCTCGGTGAAGACCGAAGCAAAGAATTCATTTAATTTCTCCGCAACGGCTTTGTCCTCCTTGATCGCCCCTTTAACACCATTTTCGTCCAGCGGCCCAACCGACTCTTTGGCCGGTTTCCTGCTTTTAATGTATCTAAAAAAATTTTTACTATGTATTTTTGCTTCCAACGCTAATTTCTTCTCAAAGTCCTTTTTTGCCCTCCTTATCTCCGCTTTGCATTTGGCTTGGCATTCCTTATGATCTATCCTGTTACTTTCAGTTGGTTCTCTTCTCCACTTTCTGAAGGATTGTTTTTTGGCTCTAATGATTTCCTTTATCTTACTGTTTAGCCACGCCGGCTGACGTTTAGTCTTTTTTTCCCTTTTTTCTAATACGTGGAATATATTTGTCCTGAACCTCCAGGATGGTGTTTTTAAACAGCATCCACGCCTGATGCAAGTTTTTTACTCTGCGAGCTGCTCCTTTCAGTCTTTTTTTCACCATTTTTCTCATTTTGTCGTAATCACCTTTTCTATAGTTAAACGCTAGCGTACTTGATTTCCTAGTTTCACTTCCTTCAATGCCAATATCAAAACCGATCATATTATGATCACTGTTATCAAGCGGCCCTCGTATCGTTACCCCCCTGCACTAGATCATGAGCACCACTAAGGACTAAGTCTAGTATTTTTCCTTCTCTTGTCGGCTCCTGAACTAGCTGTTCCATGAAGCTGTCCTTGATTTCATCAAGAAATCTTATGTCCCTTGCGTGTACAGATGTTACATTAACCCAGTCTATATGCGGGTAATTGAAATCCCCCATTATTATTGTGTTGCCCAGTTTGTTTGCGTCCCTGATTTCCTTTAACATTTCCGCATCCGTCTGTTCGTCCTGGCCAGGCGGACGGTAGTACACTCCTATCACTATCCTTTTCCCCTTTGCACATGGAATTTCAATCCACAGTGATTCCAAGGAGTGTTTTGTTTCCTGCAGAATTTTCAATCTATTTGATTCAAGGCTCTCGTTACTATACAATGCTACCCCTCCACCAATCCGATTCACCCTATCACTACGATATAATTTGTACCCCGGTATGACAGTGTCCCACTGGTTATCCTCCTTCCACCAGGTCTCAGAGATGCCTATTATATCTAATTTTTCATTTAGTGCAATATATTCCAACTCCCCCATCTCACAAATTTTTTTCAGAACTAGTGGCAAGGCCGGTGCGTAAGAGACAAATTACACCCCATATTAGAGATGATGAGGGGATAGTGTACACTAAAGAATCACACATCATGCAGCAGTTTGTTAAATATTATAGCTCTCTATATGCAGCTAGAGATTTGGATCCGAAGAAGTGTGAGGAGTTCTTTCATGGCCTATACCTACCAAAATTAAGGGAAGAACAGCTAGATACCCTAAATGAACCCATAACAGTGAAAGAGATTACGCTCGGCATTAAACTCCTGAAGTTAACCAAGGCCCCAGGGCCGGATGGCTATGGAGCTGAATATTATCGCATATTGACAGATTGGTGGCAGCACCGATGGGAGCATGGTTTAATGGGTTGGTAGAAGAGGGGTTGACCATCCAGAGCAATATGGCTCATATAGTTCTCTTGCCAAAGCCAGGTAAGGATCCGGCGCAGGTGGGATCATACCGTCCTATTTCCTTATTAAATCAGGATGTAAAAATTCTGGCAGCTGTTTTGGCCAGATGAATAAACAAGGTACTCCCTGACCTGATAAATGAAGATCAAGTGGGTTTTGTCCCAGGCAGATATGGTTCCATGAATATTGTGTGAGCTATGATGGCCATACAAAAGTGTAAGAGGCATGGAGTGTTGGAGGCTATTGTGGGGCTAGACATGGAAAAGGCTTTTGACAGCATTTCGTGGCCATACCTTTTTGAGACATTGGGATGCTTCGGAATATCTGGAGCGGTAGTGTCTTGGATAAGGGCTCTGTATAATCTCCCTAAGGCAAGGTTGTTGGTAAATGGAAAACTTACGGATAGTTTCCCATTACAGAGAGGCACGAGACAGGGGTGTCCCCTTTCACCGCTACTTTTCTTGTTGGCGATTGAACCATTGGTCATAAAGGTTCGTAGCAGTGGGCACCTTCAGGGGATACGGGTGGGAACTAGGGAACTTCGATTGAACCTCTTTGCAGATGACATATTATTATATGTGAAAAATGTTCAGGAAGATTTACCCCGGGCTTTAGCTTTGATAGGGGATTTTGGAGACCTCTCAGGCCTGAGAGTTAACTGTAGTAAATCGGAATTGCTGCCATTATCAGGAGCAATAGGGGATCCTGGTTTGGGAGGGTTGCCTATTAAACCAGTTAAGGGAGCGATGAGATATTTGGGGATTTTCCTCAGCACAAATAATTTAATCTTTTATAAGAGAAATGTGATTGACCAGCTGGAGAAAATTAGACAATTATGTGACAAATGGAAGGAACTCCCGCTCTCCCTGATGGGAAGAATTGCCTTAGTAAAGATGATTTTATTGCCTAAGATCCTATATCCACTGTATGCAGCTCCCATATGGGCCTTAAGAAGGGAAGAACGGTTTTTCCGTTCTACCATAAGAGCCTTTATATGGAGGGGGAAAGGTGCACGGATAGGGCATTCCAAGCTTACGCTTAAAAAGGAACAGGGAGGTCTAGACCTCCCTGACCTTCGGTTGTATAACATGGCAGCGCTGATGCGCTTTATTTTTGAGGGAATAGTGGGAACATACCGCTTTCTACCTAGAGGGGGGTTAGATGAGTGGAGTTGCCCATGGTCTTTTATCAACTTACTCCACGTGGGGTCTAGCAACAATCCGCGCCTTAAAGGCAAATTGGGGCTCCTGAAGCCATTGCGGAGGGCCTGGATGTGGTGGCGGGAGCATCAGCAGCGATCGCCAGAAGCATATCCTTTTCTAGGTTTGGTAGGCAATGAGGCATTTCAGCCAGGCATGGGATTATCTGTATTTACCAAGTGGAGAGAGAAGGGCTGTAGGAATATGGGACACTTATTAGTACAAGGGACAGACTCCTTTAACACTTTTGATCAGTTAAAAAGGAAATGGGATTTTACAAATCATAATATGCTGCAGTACCTTCAGGTTAGACACTATTGGTCAGCGCTGTGGGCAGAATTTGGGAACTCGTGGACATGGGGTCCAATGGATCGGATCCTTCTTGGCATCCCTAATAAGCTTAACAGTTTATCAACTTGGTATAAGATCTTACATATGGCCATGTCCAGGGTAGATATGGATAGGTTAGCAACTCAGTGGAATGGGGAGATAGGCACGCATTATACTGGTCAAAGTTTAGGGACTTTATTCTCAACACTATATGAAATGGTTAAGGCAGCTGACCTGCAAGAGACATAATATAAGATATTACACAGAGCTTACATTTCTAAAGCAAAAGGGGTAGCAATGGGACTTTGGTGGGACGACCGGTGCGGTAAATGTGGGAGGGGGGGGGACCCTCCTTCACTCCTTTCTGGAGTGCCCGGCTCTGACACTGTAGAATGAAGCCTTTCACATACTTAACACGCTCACACAAAGGACACTAACATGGGATTATGCAACTTTGCTATTCGGGGATCAAGCTCTTCTAGAGGAACAGGGTTTGACACAACCATATAGGAGAATAGTGTATGTTATACTGTTACTGGTCAAAAAATCTATTCTACACTTCTGGACAACCAAAGAGAACATCCCAGGAGAGGCATGGTGCATAAGGATGAGGGAGGTAGGCAAACACGAGAGTCAGCTCTATTTCAAATCCACTAGTTCAAGTAACCGACAATATGCCACGTTGTGGGCAAGTTGCTTGAATTTGCTTCCATGAGAGGGTTGGGGGGATAAAGGGGAGAGGGAATTGAGATGACTGCTGGGATGTATGGAAGAGAATGGGGTCTGAATATTGAGAATTGGGAATGGAGAGAGTGAAGGTATGGTTGGCTGGGGATATGGGTTTAAAATAAAATTCGGTGTGGAGTGTATACACAATAGGAGTTCATTTTTAGAAATATGGAGTTGAACTGGGTCTCGTTGGACCCTGATTGTATTGTCTCTGTTATTTATTATTTATTTATTTATTTACGGTTCATTTCTACCCCACATTTTCCCACAAATGCAGACACAATGTGGCTTCCATGAATTACAAAAGTTAAGAGATACAGCACATGAATTTAGCAGTAGAATAAGGATAAAATGTTAACAGCAATTAGGATGACTAAACAGCAGAGTCACTAATGGAATACATTTGTTCAAAAAGGTATGTTTTCAGCAGCTTCTTGAAAAGAGGGTGGTCAGCTTGCGACTTTAGGTACAGGGGAAGAGTGTTCCAGGTCTTCAGGCTGGAGTAGTGGAAAGTGGAAGCAAAAAGAAGCTTGTATTTAACACCCCAGCAAGATGGATAATGGAGTTGTAAAAAGGTGCGTGCTGTAGTGATGGCATTTCTAGGTGGGAGATCTATTAGAGGAATCATATATTCCGGAGCTAAGCCATAGATTATTTTATGTGTCAAAGTACAGATCTTGAATGCAATTCGTTCTCTCACAGGTAGCCAGTGTAGGTTGAAACGTAGGGGCTGCGCAGAAACCCAGCGCGGCTTGCCCAAGATGAGTCTTGCAGCAGTATTCTGGGCAGTCTGGAATTTCCTCAGTAGATGCTCCTGGCAGCCTGCATAAATCCCACTGCAGTAGTCCAGGTGAGACAGAACTAGCCAGTGAACGAGAGTGCGGAAGAGCTCTCTGGTGAGACAAAACCTAACACGCCACAGCCTCCACATAGCATAGAACATCCGATTGGTGACCACTCGCACTTGCGGATCCAGGTGCAAGTGAGGGTCCAGCTCAACACCCAGAAGTTTAAGGCTCTGTGAAATAGGGAGGGTCTGGTCTTTAATGACAAGGGAGTTGGTGGAAAATCTGGCATGGACGGACGAAAGCACAAGACACTGAGTTTTGTCTTTGTTGATCTTAAACCGGATTACCTCGGCCCAACGTTCCAAGACAGAAAAACTCACTTCGATCAGATCTGTGATTTCATCTAATGAGGTATGGAAGGGGATGGAGATGGTTATGTCATCTGCGTAGATAAATGGTTTCAGGCCTAGGTTTGCTAGTGCGGTGGCAAGGGGAAACAGCATGATATTGAATAGCGTTCGAGAAAGGGGCGAACCTTGGGGAACCCCACAAGAAGCTTTCCAAGGTGCAGAATGATCTGGAGTGCCTTTGACTTGGTAAGTTCTTGTTGACAGAAAACCCTTAAACCAGTGTAACAGGCACCCTCCGATGCCTAGTGTGTCTAGTAGATGTAGTAAGATGGCGTGGTCCACCATATCAAACGCGCTGGACATGTCAAACTGCAACAGTAAAATTTTCATACCAACAGAAATGTCCCGTTTAAAATCCGACAGGGCTGTGACCAGAACCGTTTCAGTGCTAAACTGAGCACGGAAACCAGACTGAGAGTAGTGCAGAATGTCAAAGGTTTCAAGGAATTCATTTAACTGAGTATTCACCAAGATGTCCATAACTTTGACAATCAGCGGTATGGACGCCACTGGCCGATAATTTGATATGACGTTGGCTCTTATCTTTGGATTCTTTGGGATGGGTGTGAGAAGAATACTGCCTTGCTCAGGGGGGAAGATGCCATGGTTCAACATGTAATTAAGATAGGAAGTCAGGTCGACGGTGAAGCGCTTCGGGGCTGCATGGATGAGAGGGGAGGACAGGGGACAGAGGAGAATCGCTGGACATGGGAGGGGAGGGCAGGGGAGAGAGGAGACATGCTGGACATGAGGGGAGGAAAGACAGGAAGGAGATGCACATGGGTGGGAGGGGTGGGAGAAATGGAAGGGGCATGAAAGAGAGGAGAAATGCTGGAAATGAATGGAGAGGAGAGCAGGAGATAGAGGAGAATTGCTGGACATGGATGGATGGAGGGGTTTGGGGGGAGATGGAAGAGAGAATTATTGCTTTTTATGAGTACAAGGGAGGGAAGAGAGGAGAAATGCTGGACATGGATGGAGGGGGGAGAGAGGAGAAGTGCTGGACATGGATGGAGGGTAGGCAAGAAAAAAGAAGAAGATGCACATGGATGGAGATGAGGGAAAGGGAAGAGAGGAGAAAAACTGCATATGGATGGAGATGAGGGAAAGGAAAGAGAGGAGAAAAACTGCACATGGATGGAGAAAATAGGCAAATGCTGGATCCACGTTATACCTCCTCCAGTCAATTCCACGGAGGAGGACACATCTTTTACTTATGGATGTAGGGCAAGAAATGAAGAAGAAAGGAGGAAAGTAAAGAAATAAATGGAAAGGAAGCCCTGGAAACGGAGTTAAGAGAACAGATAGAGAGCAGCAGAATCAGACACTGGGACCAATATGGATAGAAAAACAAAGTCACCAGACAACAAAGGTAGAAAAAATCATTTTATTTTCATTTTAGTGTTTGGAATATGTCCACTTTGAGAATTTACATCGGCTGTCTTATTTTGCACTGGGTATACTGGAGCTGTAACAGCTTACAGAAATGATTTCTAATGAAAAAAATCACGTTATTTTTTTCTCCTGTACTAGTATATTATTTTCAATGATGTCTGTTTATATGCACCATGGCTGGAATCAGGGGTGTGGCTAATGTGGGTGTGGCTATCATAGGGGTGGAGCCATATGTGATGACCCCGCCCATAATGAGTACCGGCACCTTTTTTTCTACAAAAAAAGCACTGCCGAAACTAAAATGTACTAAAATTAGTCCAATAAAAAGATTGCCTTATTTACATGTTCTATTTATAAACATTTATTAACACAGCTACAATACTACTTTATCCTAAAGCAAAAAAATAAAAATATATATTTTATTTACAGTTTGTTGTCTCTGGTTTCTGCTTTCCTCATCTTCTTTTCACTGTCTTCCTTCCATCCAGCATCTGTCTTCGCTCTCTCTCTGCCATCCAGTGTCTGCCCTCTCTGCTATCCCCTCCATCCAATGTCTGCCCTCTCTCCCTGCCCATTCCATCCACTGTCTGCCCTTTCTCTCTGCCCCTTCAATCTACCATTTGTCCTTCCTCTCCCATCCATCAGGGGTCTGCCCTCCCTCTTGTTCCCCCTTCCATCCAGGCTCTGCCCTCCCTCTCGCCTCCCCCTTCCATCCAGGGCTGCCCTCCCTCTCTCTCTGCCCCCTCTTTTCGGCCCTCAGTTCTAGCTCCATTATCCCACCTGCCCCTAGTTCCAGCCCCAACACATCTCCCACCTGACCCGCTTTTCAGCCCTCAGTTTCAGCCCCACTATCCCATCAGTCCCCAGTTTCAGCCCCATCCCTTTTCTCCCACCAGTCCCGAGCTTCAGCCCCAGCCACTTCTCCCTGTCCCCTTTTCATCCCCCAGTTCCCCCAGTATCAGTCCCTGCCCCCATAGGTGGTCGGTGGCCCAACTGTTTGGGGAGGCTAAAGGGGGCGGGGTTAGGGGTGGGGCTTAAATCCATAATTGTCTGATAACAGAAAAAAAAAATAAAAGTCACAATACCTTTTATTACATTTAGATATTAGATATGTATCATATGTCAAAGAATAAAGTGGTTGCTCAAAGCATATACTAACCACAATCGCTCAACTGTAAAACACTATGCACAACTTTGTGCAAAAACACGCTCAGAACCTTACTGTACCATAAATATTACACTGGGCAGAACCAGTAATACACCAATATACCACCCACACGGAAAATGCAGACCGTCAACAATATGAAACAAGGGATCATAATATCACAATTCTCATGTAGAGCCACAAAACACCCTAATTCATGTTTAATGTGGGATAAAATGCCATAAATAAGTAAATAAATTTAAACTTTTAATGTTGAGCACCTAAGTCTCAAAGTGAACATATTCCAAACACTGCCCTCCCCTCCATCCACCCATGTCCAGCAACCCTCCTCTCCCCCTGCCTTCCCCTCCATCCACCTATGTCCAGCAACCTTCCTCTCCCCTCCCCTCCATCCACCCTTGTCCAGCCAGCAACTCTCCTCTCCCCTGTCCTTCCCTCCATTCAACCATGTCGAGCCAATAACTCTTCTCTCCCCTGCCCTCCCCTCCATCCTCCCATGTCCAGCAACCCTCCTCTCCCCCCTGCCCTCCCCTCCATCCAGCAATGTTAACTTCCAGCCCCCTCCCCCAATTCCCGATCCCCCGCTCGTCCATCCCGTCTGCCCTCAGCTCCCCCCTAGCCCTCGTTTGCTTCCTGCCGCTGCCCTACCTTTAAATATTGTATTTTTCATCCAGTCACGGCGCCATTATTAAAAGCAGAAGCAGGCTTGGCTCCAGCCTTCCCTCGCATGGCTCTGCCTTCGCGCAAACAGGAAATACGTCAGAAGAGGGCGGAGCCATGCGAGGGAAGGCTGGAGCCGAGCTTGCTTCTGCTTTTAATAATGGCGCCATGACTGGAAGAAAAATGCAATATTTAAAGGTAGGGCAGCGGCAGGAAGCAAACGAGGGCTGGGGGGAGCTGAGGGCAGACGGGATGGACGACCTGGGGAGCGGGGAAGCCTGCAGCTCGTCGCGGGGTGGGGGCAGCAGGCAAAGAAGGTCACAGTTGGGCTAAGCCTCTTATACGGGGCGCCTATGCATGCCCCTTTTCAGCCCTCAGTTCCAGTACTGGCACCCTTATCCCACCTACCCTCCTTTTCAACCCCCAGTTCCAGCCCCCTTCATCCACATGCTTTGCATTAGCCCCCCCCCCCTTTTCAGCCCCAGAATCATTCTCCCACCTGTCCCAGGCATAGCCCCATTCTCCCACCTGCCCCCTTCTCAGACCCCAGTTCCAGTCCCCTTCTCCCATCCCCCCTCCCTGACCCAGTCCACTTCTCCCATCTGAGCCCCCCTCCTCCCATCTGAGCCCTCCTCCCCGACCCAGTTTCCACCTGCCTACCAGCTCCGTCACCAGACAACCCTCTTCTCCTGCCACCTGGCACCTGACCCAGCCTTTAAAAAAAAAATCTCTGAAGTGGTGGCGCCTCGCGTCTGCTCTGCGTGTAAAGGAAGAAAAATCGCCTCGTTGGCCGGCCTTTCCTCACTGTGTCCCGCCCTCTGATGTAACTTCCTATTTCCGCGAGGGCGGGACACAGTGAGGGAAGGCCGGCCGACAAGGCGATTTATCTTCCTTTAAACGCAGAGCAGACGTGAGGCGCAGTGCCGCCGCTTCAGAGATTTTTTTTAAAGGCTGAGTCAGGTGCCGGGTGGCAGGAGAATTGGGTCGTCTGGCGATACGGAGCTGGTAGGCAGGTGGGGACTGGGGCACCAGCGTAGCACCCACCCACCCGCTGGCACCTGGGGCGGACCGCCCCCACCGCCCCTGGTACGCCACTGAACCTACAGTTATGCAGGCACTGGCCATATTTAGTGCCGGTGCTCACAGAGCTAAGCAGGCAGATAGGACAATGTAAAAGACAGTTCTATCTTTGCCTGCTTAGCAATGCAGATGCCAGCACTGAATATTAGCCAGCACCCATAAAACATCTGGGTTGGTGGCTGACCTAGACATTCAATGCCAGTGCCCAGATATGGTCCCAGCACTATGAGATTAGATTCAGCTCACAGTGGTCAATGGCTTTGAAACCACTGACCGCCCATAGGCAGGATGGTCCTTGTATATTGGGAAATACATACAGCTTCTTACCTGAATATCATCTGTTCCACCAAGGATAAAAACATCTTTAGAATCTCGATGAGGAACAGTAATGAATTCAGTAGTCTTCCAGGAATCCTCCACCTGGAAATACAAATTCAGACTTGTTACCATACCTCTACTTAGAAAGTTAGTAAAAAGTAAATAAATAGCAAAATATTTAGGATATCAGGTTGCATGTGTGCTTACCTTATTAATTTGAAAACACAGAGTCAATATTCAGCAGCACAACCACCATATTACTTCTAAACGTATAAATGGCCATTTAAACTTTTATGTACAGTATTTTCAGTGGCAGAAATCTGAACAAACTAAATTTGAAAATACATGTATAAATTTAATTGGTCATTTTTACATATTCCGATATCCCTTGCCAGTTTCACATGGGGAGGGGGACACCAACCACTGAGGGGTTAAGGGGCAACCTCCACTAATCCTTCTTCAGTACTGCTCAATACAAGCACTTTTCTGAAACCTAGATGTCCCAGGTCCCAACGTCCATCATTTTGGACATAGGCATGCATTCCTCTTCTCAAATGAGAAGCATACATTTATTTTTAAGCTGCTCTAGTCCTGCCCAAATCATGTCCCCTTGCCCTAAGCACATTTTTCAATTTCAGCTTTGTAAAATAAGGATTTAGACATTTATTAACATCTAAACGCTGATGTATGTATGTCTAAAATGTGACTGGCACTTCTAAAATAAGGACCATAAAGGTTTTTCAACATATAAAGCCCTATTTTAATGCAGAAAAGGCCCTTTATCCTTTTATAAAATTGCACAAAATGCACACATGTACATCTATATCTATGTGTGCCAACAAGTTGACATATACTTATATGCGTACCACAGTTCTAGGTGAGCTCCCACCTGGATAATTCCCACTGGACAGTTCCCACCCACCAGTTACCCTCTGGATAACTGCCATCTAGGTCAGTTTCCCCCTAACAAAGTCCCACCTCTCCAGCAAGCATAATCCCTTCCATTACATTGATATTAACAATATTTACATCTTTGCTGTGTAAATCTAAGGAAAAAAGAATGTTACATATTTAACTATTTAAACATTATGAATATTCAATTATAAATAAATATCAACTTATAAATCAACTCTTATTCCAAGAATTTAATATATATACTAAAAAGCAAGATTACGAGCTATATCTTGGCAACTTTAGGGCTTCTTTTACCAAACCAATTCCCAGCACGGCACCCTAGGGGGCACTGCAGTGGACTTCATAAATTGCTCCCAGATACATAGCTCCCTTACCTTGTGTGCTGAGCCCCCCAACCCCCCCCAAAAAAACCTCACTGTCCCCAACTGTACACCACTACCATAGCCCTTATGGGTGAAGGGGGGCACCTAGATGTGGGTACAGTGGGTTTGTAGTGGGTTTTGGAGGGCTCGCTGTTTCCTCCACAAATGAAACAGTTATGGGGGGTATGGGCCTGGGTCCACCTGTTTGAAGTGCACTGCAGTACCCACTAAAACTGTTCCAGGGACCTGCATGCGCTGTCATGGACCTGAGTATGACATCTGAGGCTGGCACAACATATTTTTAATCCTATCCACAAGGGGACTAACTCTTATAAACAGAGTGCTGTTCTTACATAACCCACAAATTTGCACTCTGAAAAAATTTACAACTATATCATTGATTTATTCATACACAAACATGTATCAATGCATGTACAATACAAACATTTAATATTACAGACATCTCCCCTCTCCCGGTTTACATTCACACCAGCATGCTCACGCATTCACCCTTCAATTACATCAATAAACCCCTTTACATACATAATATCTTAACAAGCACAAGTTTCAGCCTATTTCACTCCGTAGAATTAAGCAACAGTCCTCTTTTGGTGTCAGTCCGACATATGATGATATATTGTCAGCAACAAACCACGCTGAAACCTGTACATGAACTGAAAACTCACAATCGGCTTATACCAATATACAACTGTCTGCCTCTATATCTCAACTAAAACAAACATAAAAAAAAAAAAAAAAAAACGTTGTTCCTTCACTGCTGAGGGTCTTTCCTCTCTAAGCCTCTTTTATCTACTCTATACTTGCTAGGTTTAATATGGGGGCTGGTTGTTTCTTTTTAAACTGTGTGCTGGGAAATTGCTTTACTTGTGCTGCAGTTGCTTTGAAGGTGCTGTGTTGTGTTTCTCTACGGAGTGAGTGAAGTAATCCCATTAACTTGCAGTAGCAGATAGTGACATGAGAGGAGGAGGGGCGAATTTAGCTACAGCATAGTAGTTTTGTTTAGAAAAGGGGCGGGGAAAAACAGAACTTACTTGCCTTGGATTTGTGTGGGGGAGCTTTAGGTCTGGTTTATTTGGTGGCTAAGGCTGCCTGTGGTTTAAAATGTTTCTTTCTCTTCAAAGCTTTTTCTTATAACTGTCTGCCTCTATATCTCAACTAAAACAAATACAAAGAAAAATAAAAAACGTTGTTCCTTCACTGCTGAGGGCCTTTCCTCTCTAGTCCTCTCTAAGCCTCTTTTATCTACTCTACTAGCCGTTAAGCCCGTAAAAACGGGCGGGTATTGGAATGTTTTTTTTCCCCAAGGCCCCCCTCCCGTTGCAGCTGCAAAGCCCCTGCCATCCTCCTTCCCTGCCAGCTCCAAGGCCCCCTCTGTCCCTCCCTCCCAGCTCCAAGGCTCCAGTCCTCCCCCCTTCCCAGCTGCAAGGCCCCCTGCCCTCCCTCCCTCCCAGTTCCAAGGCCCTCCCCCCCAGCTCCCAAGGCCCCCTTCCCTCCCTCCCAGTTCCAAGGCCCCCTGCTCTCCCTCACAACTGTAAGGGGCCCCATTCCCTCACAACTGTAAGGGCCCCCCTGCCCTCCCTCCCAGCTCCAAGGCTCCAGTCCTCCCCCCTTCCCAGCTGCAAGGCCCCCTGCCTGCCCGCCCTCCCTCCCAGTTCCAAGGCCCCAGGCCCTCCCCCCAGCTCCCAAGGCCCCCTGCCCTCCCTCCCTCCCAGTTCCAAGGCCCCAGGCCCCCCCCCCCAGCTCCCAAGGCCCCCTGCCCTCCCGCCCTCCCAGTTCCAAGGCCCCCTGCTCTCCCTCACAACTGTAACAGCCCCCCTGCCCTCCAGCTCCAAGGCTCCAGTCCTCCCCCCTTCTCAGCTGCAAGGCCCCCCGCCCTCCCTCCCTCCCAGTTCCAAGGCCCCAGGCCCCCCCAGCTCCCTCCCTCCCAGTTCCAAGGCCCCCTGCTCTCCCTCACAACTGTAAGGGCCCCCCTGCCCTCCCTCCCAGCTCCAAGGCTCCAGTCCTCCCCCCTTCCCAGCTGCAAGTCCCCCCGCCCTCCCTCCCACCCAGTTCCAAGGCCCCAGGCCCCCCCCAGCTCCCAAGGCCCCCCCAGCTCCCAAGGCCCCCTTCCCCCCCCCCCCCTTCCAAGGCCCCAGGCCCCCCCAGCTCCCCAGGCCCCCTTCCTTCCCTCCCTCCCTCCCAGCTCCAAGGCCCCCCTCCTTCTGAGACGTCCCATGTCCCCCCCCCCCCCCAAGGTAGCCGCTACCGCCCCCCCCACGCCGGAGTCGCCACCACCCCCCCCCTTCACCCGGCCCGGGCCCTCTCTTCGTTATTCAACTTACAGCAGCGCCGAAACAGCAGCAAGCAGTAGCTCCCGTTGGCCTTCCTTCACTGCCTGTGTCTCGCCCTCGTGTGACGTCACGTCGGCGAGGGCGGGGCACAGGCAGGGAAGGAAGGCCGACGGGAGCTGAAGCTGAGCTGCTTGCTGCTGTTTCGGCGCTGCTGTAAGTTCAATAACGAAGAGAGGGCCCGGGCCGGGTGAAGGGGGGGTGGTGGCGACTCCGGGGGTGGGGGGGCGGTAGCGGCTACCTTGGGGGGGGGGGGGGAGCGGTAGCGACGTCAGCGGTTCCCTCCCTCCCCTTCAGCGCAGTTTCCCTCTCTGTCCCGCCCCCCTTCCCCGTCATCACGTCTTGACGCGGGGGCGGGACAGAGAGGGAAGTCTCTACTGCGCATTTGCAGGTGAGTCGGTCACTTGCCATTTATAGGTTTGATACTTGCTAGGTTTAATTTGGGGGCTGGTTCTTTTAAAAGTGTGTGCTGGGAAATTGCTTTACTTGTACTGGAGTTGCTTTGAAGGTGCTATGCTTCTCTACCGAGTGAAGTAATCCCATTAACTTGCAGTAACAGATAGAGTCTGACAGGCAGTGTAGGATCTAGTTTAGTCTTCCTCCCCACCCCCCCCCCCCCCCAACACTACATTTATAGCAAGCAGTGTAATTAGGTAAATAAGCTAGGAGTGCTCTTATAGAACTATATGTCATGACTCTTGGAGCTTGGTAACTAGAAGCCCCAATATCATGGAGTATAACCCTGGCACACTAATCACCTGAAGTCTCTATTATTTTTATGAAGTCTCTTTTATTGAATAAATCACAGATAATTTACTCACAGAGATGCTGTTTCAGAATGCAGAGACTTCTTAATCTGAAGGCTGTGGGAGGTGGAGATCTGAGGAGAGGTAGTTGTATTGCAGGGGGGGAGAAAGATAGTTGAACAGGTAGAAATAGTCCAAAGCTGGGTGACTGAAATGTGCAATATCTCATTTGGGAGGAGATATCTTCAGGGTAAAAATCCAGGTTCGTTACAGGGAGTTTCAGCCGGACAGAGCTCTCTGGCATAGGATGATGCATGCTCCATGTCTCTGGCTAGAAGGTATTAGAAAGCCTCATGGCTGAAAGGACAAAGAGGTGTTGGGGCTTTACACCGACTTCCGCAAATTACTGAAGACTTATCTCTTCGAGAAAATCTACGGCAAGGATCAAAACACATGAAACCCATACAATTTAATAGATAAGCACCTACACACTCTCTCTTGAAGTCTCCTCTCCCGCACTCCCACCAATCCTAAAACCCCACCCACAGATAAAATTATTAGACCTTCATGTCCCCCGATACTGTTTTGTCCCCCTTTCAACTCGCCATTGTTATATTCCGCTGTTCTATTCCCGAATGATATCCCGAATTTACTCTGTCTTTTACAATTCTTCCTAATTTAACCTATAAGCGCACTGCAACCAACTGTACTCCCACATACTCCGCTGTTCCATCCCCAAATGATACCCTGTATTTACTTTGTTTTCGATAACTCTTCACAATGTAACTCAGAATTGTACTGCAACCAATTGCACTTCCATCATTCACAATGTATTGTAAGCCACACTGAGCCCGCAAATAGGTGGGAAAATGTGGGATACAAATGCAAATAAATAAAATAAAAATAAAATAAATACACAGGCTCAGGGAGGAGCAGATAGAGCAGATAGAGGCCAATGGGAACAGAGCCTGCCATCGGGTAGCAAGGGGTGGTCCTAGAGATAGGAGGGAAAGGTCATACCTGGCTGACCTCTCAGGACAGAGATAGTAAGACTGAACAGGAAGTGATAGCAGCAAGACAAAAGAGCCAAGATCAGCAGAGAGAGAAAGGAGGTGTGGGCAGCCTCACAACCAGTGGTAACAATTCTTGCACAACCAAGCAAGTGTGATTGCACTGCCTGTGAACTACATTACCCACAGTGCCTTGCTCATGTATCTTTGCAATGAGAGACTGCAGCAGCGAAAGTCCTTAGAAATGAGAATAACAGTAAAGGCATTATACACATTTTAGGATCACGTTATAAACTAGTGCGAGGCTGTCAGAGGACAGAACACTATATACATTCATTACCATTTAAGTAGTTATCATTACAAGGATCATACAATATATAAACTAAAATCACTTTATATCAGACTGAAATTCTTAATACTGTAGCAACTCTTAAATTGAGAAACTTGAAAACACTAAGATGGAGTCAATAGTCCAGCAGCGAGAGGGGTGCTACCCAGTCTTTTGCACTGAGTACAATATGTATGATTATCTCCCAGTTAGTGAGATGTCATATGTGTGTGCCCGATGCAAAGAGCTCCTAGACTTCAGAGAGCATGTTTGTTCTTTCGAGGCTGGAGTAGCAGATTTGGTAGAGATGAGGGAGATAGAGAAATACATAGAGGAGACCTACATGGATGTTGTAGAGAGGACCCACCTCCAGTCAGGTAGCATCTGTGTTACCTTGGAGGAAGAAGGGAGGTCTCCCAGAAGGTGAAGTAGGAAGTACTCCTGTAGCCAGGACATACCCACCAGAAGATGTACTATCCTCTCACACCGAGGATAAATCTCCAATGGCTGACCAGGAGGAAAAGGTTAGAACAGCTGTCATACTTGGCGATTCAATCATTAGGAATGTAGACAGCTGGGTGGCTGGTGGACGGGAGGATCGCCTGGTGACTTGCCTGACTGGTGCGAAGGTGGCGGACCTCATGCGGCACCTAGATAGGATTTTAGATAGTGCTGGGGAGGAGCTGGCTGTCTTGGTACATGTGGGTACCAATGACGTAGGAAAATGTGGGAGAGAGGTTCTGGAAGCCAAATTTAGGCTTTTAGGAAGAAAGCTCAAATCCAGATCCTCTAGGGTGGCATTTTCTGAAATACTACCCGTTCCACGCGCAGGGCCCAAGAAGCAGGCAGAGCTCCAGAGTCTCAATGCGTGGATGAGACGATGGTGCAGGGAGGAGGGTTTTAGATTTGTTAGGAGCTGGGCAACATTCTGGGGAAGGGGGAGCCTATTGCGTAATGATGGACTCCATCTTAACCAGGGTGGGACCAGGCTGCTGGTGTCAGTATTCAAAAAAGAGATAGAGCAGCTTTTAAACTAGATATGGGGGAAAGGCCGACAGTCGCACAACAGCGCATGGTTCGGGATAAGGTATCTTGCAAGGATACCTCACAAACAGGGAAGATAGGGTTTCTGGATAGTGAGGTTGCACAAGAGACCGTGGTAGGCCAGGTGCCTTTAAATACAACTAAAGATCAGACAAAAGATGGGAAATCAATAGTGCCAAGCACTAAACATCATGCAAATAGGAACAACAAACATAGTCTGAAATGTCTACATGCAAATGCTAGGAGTCTAAGAAATAAGATGGGAGAGTTGGAATATATTGCACTAAATGAAAAATTGGATATAATAGGCATTACTGAGACCTGGTGGAAGGAGGATAACCAGTGGGACACTGTCATATGGGGTACAAAGTATATTGTAGTGATAGGGTGGACCGGACTGGTGGAGGGGTAGCATTGTATATTAACGAGAGCCTTGACTCAGATAGATTACAAATTCAGCAGGACACAAATCACACCTTTGGATCTGTATAAAAATGCCACAGCTATGAGCCTTGGTCCCCTGCCTAGACTTTGGTTCACGCTCTAAAATGAGGGAAAATCTTACAGGCCTGTGTGGCTCTTGCTTGAACTCCCAGTGTTGGAGCACTGCAGAGAACAACAGGAAACACAAGGGTGGGGGTCCAAAGGACAGAGTGACATTGTGGTCAGCCATGGTGTGAGAAAGGAAAGGTATAGCTGGATGCAGTGTCTTGCTTAAGATTTGTGGTCAACCGAGCTAAAGACAAAACCATGTTAGCAAGATAAAAGCTACTCATTGGTATGAGCCAATCAGTGGTAACCATGACATTAGCATAGATCCAATCAGGTATATCTACTGTCATATTATCCATATCCTGAGGGCACCTATAAAAATCAGGGTATTTCCTGGTTTAAGCTAGAGAGAAGGGTTGCCACTCTCTCTCTCCAAGGGAAACCAATGTGACCAGCAGAATTGACAAATTACCTAATTGCTTTCCCTTGTAAAACCTTTAATTGGTAAAAGAAATTATAAAAAAATAGGAACTAATTAACACCTGTTTGCAGCTGGATTATTATATTCCTATAATTAATTGATTGTATGTGCCTGTTGTCAATCACTGATTTGACTTGTATCTTGGCAAATAAACTCCTCATCCCAAATGATGTTCTGTGGACTTCACTTAATGATCAAAGGCTGTAAGTATAAATGCTTTTGCTGTATCAGGCTATCTTTTGCTGCATTGTATAACTTGTAATCTAAATCCAGTTTGTCATAAGGCTGGTATCTTTTCCTTAGACCTAACGTCTCTCTTAGTGGCAATTCCTTTTAGAACTTCACAACTTCTTGATTACCCCAGTACTAGTGCTATTTAGAGATGGAGTCAGATTTGAGGTCTCTGATCCCCATATTAAAACAAATCATTGTGGCTTGAAATTCCATGTAGAAAAGGGAAAAGGACGGTGATAGGAGTGTACTACCGTCTGCCTTGCCAGGATGAGCAGGAGGATGCAGAAATGATAAAAGGAATAAGAGAGACAAACAAAATGAGCAATGCGATAATAATGGGTGACTTCAATTACCCAAATATAGACTGGGCAAATGTGACATCGGGACATGCTACAGAGGTACAATTCCTTGATGAAATCAAGGACAGCTTTATGGAGCAGCTGGTGCAGGAGCCGACGAGAGAAGGAAAAATTCTAGACTTGGTCCTCAGTGGAGCACATGATCTGGTGGGGAACGTTATGGTACTGGGGCCGCTTGATAACAGTGATCATAATATGATCAGTTTTGATATCAACCTTGAAGTAACTATACATAGGAAGTCAAACATGCTAGCGTTTAACTTTAAAAAAGGAGACTATGATAAAATGAGAAGAACGGTTAAGAAAAAACTTAGAGGGGCAACTGAGAGGGTAAAAACTGTACAACAGGCGTGGATGCTATTCAAAAATACCATCCTGGAGGCCCAGGCCAAACATATTACACGAATTAGAAAAGAAAGACTGAAGTCCAAAAGACAGCTGGCGTGGTTAAAAAGTGAGGTGAAGGAAGCTATTAGGGCTAAAAGAAACGCCTTCAGAAAATGGAAGAAGGAACCGTCTGAAAATAACAAGAAGCAGCATAAGGAGTGTCAAAGCAAATGCAAGGCGCAAATAAAGAAGGCCAAGAGGGATCACGAAAAAAAGATAGCAGTAGAGGCAAAAAAACATAGTAAAAAATTTTTTCGGTATATTAAAAGCAGGAAGCCGGCAAAAGAATCGGTTGGGCCGCTGGATGACCGAGGGGTAAAAGGAGCGATCAAGGAAGATAAAGACGTAGCAGAGAGATTAAATGAATTCTTTGCTTCGGTCTTCACCGAGGAAGATTTGGGTGGGATACCGGTGTCGGAAATGGTATTTCAAGCGGACGAGTTGGAGAAACTTACTGAATTCACAGTAAACCTGGAGGACGTAATGGGGCAGTTCGGCAAACTGAAGAGTAGCAAATCACCTGGACCGGATGGTATTCATCCTAGAGTACTGATAGAACTGAAAAATGAACTTGCGGAGCTACTGTTAGTGATATGCAATTTATCCTTAAAATCGAGCGTGGTACCGGAAGATTGGAGGGTGGCCAATGTAACGCCCATTTTAAAAAAAGGTTCCAGGGGAGATCCGGGAAATTATAGACCGGTGAGTCTGACGTCGGTGCCGGGGAAAATGGTAGAGGCTATTATTAAAAATAAAATTACAGAGCACATCCGAGGACATGGATTACTGAGACCAAGTCAGCACGGCTTTAGTGTGGGGAAATCTTGCCTGACCAATTTACTTCAATTCTTTGAAGGAGTAAACAAACATGTGGACAAAGGGGAGCCAGTTGATATTGTGTATCTGGATTTTCAAAAGGCGTTTGACAAGGTGCCTCATGAAAGGTTACAGAGGAAATTGGAGGGTCATGGGATAGGAGGAAATGTCCTATTGTGGATTAAAAACTGGTTGAAGGATAGTAAACAGAGAGTGGGGTTAAATGGGCAGTATTCACAATGGAGAAGGGCAGTTAGTGGGGTTCCTCAGGGGTCAGTGCTAGGACTGCTGCTTTTTAATATATTTATAAATGATTTAGAGATGGGAGTAACTAGTGAGGTAATGAAATTTGCTGATGACACAAAGTTATTCAAAGTCGTTAAATCGCGACAGGATTGTGAAAAATTACAAGAGGACCTTACGAGACTGGGAGACTGGGCAGCTAAATGGCAGATGACGTTTAATGTGAGCAAGTGTAAGGTGATGCATGTGGAAAAAAAGAACCCGAATTATAGCTACGTCATGCAAGGTTCCACGTTAGGAGTTACGGACCAAGAAAGGGATCTGGGTGTCGTCGTCGATAATACACTGAAACCTTCTGCTCAGTGTGCTGCTGCGGCTAGGAAAGCAAATAGCATGTTGGGTATTACTAGGAAAGGTATAGAAAACAGGTGTGAGGCTGTTATAATGCCATTGTATCGTTCCATGCTGCGACCGCACCTTGAGTATCGTGTCCAATTCTGGTCGCCGCATCTCAAGAAAGATATAGTGGAATTGGAAAAGGTGCAGCGAAGGGCGACGAAAATAATAGCGGGGATGGGACAACTTCCCTATGGAGAAAGACTAAAGAGGCTAGGGCTTTTCAGCTTGGAGAAGAGACGGCTGAGGGGAGACATGATAGAGGTATATAAAATAATGAGTGGAGTGGAACAGGTGGATGTGAAGCGTCTGTTCACGCTTTCCAAAAATAGTAGGACTAGAAGGCATGCAATGAAACTACAGTGTAGTACATTTAAAACAAATAAGAGAAAATGTTTCTTCACCCAACGCGTAATTAAACTCTGGAATTCGTTTCCGGAGAACGTGGTGAAGGACAGCTTGGCAGAGTTTAAAAAGGGTTCGGACGGTTTCCTAAAGGACAAGTCCATAGACCGCTATTAAATGGACTTGGGAAAAATCCACAATTTCAGGAATAACATGAATAGAATGTTTGTACATTTGGGAAGCTGCCAGGGGCCTTTGACCTGGACTGGCCGCTGTCGGGGACAGGATGCTGGGCTTGATGGGCCATCGGTCTTTCCCAGTATGGCATTACTTATGTACTTATGTACTCCTGGGCTTTGCTCGATCTGTTCCTCAATGCGAGACCGCATTTCGGTGAACTTTCATCAGGAGGAACTCAACCCCGAATCCTACAACATTAACAAATACTCCTCAGCTCCCATAACTCCTTCAAAAAATCTCTTAAATATATTTTCTCACTCATAACAAATTATCTTTTATATTCTGCTGTGGCTGCTCACCTTCGGGACAAACTTCCAAGCGGGGTGACCCTTGCACCACCTCCAAGCGTGATAACCTCTCCATGCAAGTGCGCAAGTTAAATATCCTGCTAGCTCCTCCCATCATAACAGGACCACTCCTACACCCATTCTACTTCAAGATTAAGGCCCCCCGGGGCCACCGTACCCCATGCAAAAATGAATCGTTGTTCCATGTTAAACAGCTGCGTGCTGACGTCCCCTCCTCTGCAAGAAAGGGCAACCTGACTTAACACTACACACTGTAAATCATTCAAAGTATGTCCCTGCTCGCTCCAATGAGCCACCAGAGGTGCCTCCATTTTACCAAGTCTTATATTACTGGTGTGTTCTGCAAGTCTGTTATTTAATTGTCGTTTACTGTGTCCTATGTAATAAAGATGACATGGACAAAATATGCAGTACACCACCCGTTCACTTTTGCACGTGGTATGTTCTTTTTTCATCAATTGGACACTGATACTAACAGAGAGCACTAGCTTTTTATTATACGTATATCACCGTTCAATGTATACGGAGGAATACATGTTGTAGACATTCGTTACAAGTATCATCTATGCTGAGTTAATCTACAAAACCCTCCTCGCAATCATAGTGACCCCTGACGCAGGCGTGTCACGTCGAAACACGGCCCGTGTCGGGTCCTCCTCTAAAGACTGTTTTATAAAAGTTTACAATTAAAGAACTGTGCCTCTCTTTTTAAGGCCCTTTGTGCGGTTTTTTTTTTTTGCTTGGAATTTTGCTTGTACTTCATTCCTTCTGCATCTGTTGCTTTCAAGTAGGCCACTGCAGCTATGGCTTTTACAAAAGCATTTGAGAAAATGCAAATCTCCTTGCAGCAGGCAGTACTGACTGACTTAGGAATGTATGTACATGGAATATGGAGCTGTTCTATGGAATCCTTCCATTTTTCCCATTCTTGTTTCATTTCTTATGGTAGTGGGGCATCCCACCCATCATTCTTGTTTCATTTCTTATAGTAGTAGGGCATCCCACCCATCAATACATAGGGAAAGGTCTCTTAAGAAGGATCTTCCTTGGATGGTGACTGAAGCCGCAAACCCCAGTGGATCATATAGACTGTTGACTGTGGATAAGGCACCTTGATGAGTATATGGCTTCTCTTAGATTGAGACTTGACAATTTGGAGGTGCATCTATTTTTAGGTCCAAAGTCTTTTGCATGATCTTTTTAGGGCAATGCTCTCATAACTTCAGCACTGTTAGAGTAGTTTGGTGAAGTCTTAGTTTAGCCTCCACAAGCATTGCTTGTATTCTCTTTTATTTTTTATTTTTATTACATTTGTACCCCGCGCTTTCCCACTCATAGCAGGTTCAATGCTGCTTACATATTATTTATTTATTTATGGCATTTATATCCCACATTATTCCCACCCACGGGCAGGCTCAATATGGCGTACAATAGTCTATTAAGCAACATTAATACAAAATACAGTAATTAGTGTCAGAGGAGGGAAAGAAGAACAACAGGAGGGAGAGGGAGAGAGGGGAAGGTGACAATTTGTCACTATGGCAGCCGTGGTTCAGAAGGATGTAACACCAGGAGGGCTCACGGCATATGCTCTACCGAAAAGGAAGTTCTTGAGCCGCTTCTTAAAGGTCGGGTGATCAGGGGTGAATTTGACCACTTGGGGCAGTCTGTTCCAGAATTGAGTGCTAAGATAAGAAAAAGAGGAAGCATAGACAGTCTTATATTTTAGGCCACTGAAAGCTGGATAGTGGAGATTGAAATACGAGCGAGTTGACTTGCGGGAGTTCCTGGGCGGCAAGTTAATGAGAGTGACCATTTAAGCAGGCGCATCTCCATAGATGATTTTGTGCACCAATGCGCAGATCTTGAAAACGATACGGTCCTTTACAGGAAGCCAGTGCAACCTCTCACATAGTGGGCTCAAACTTTCAAATCTCGATTTACCGAAGATGAGTCGAGCTGCTGTGTTCTGAGCAGTTTGCAATTTTTTTAGTAGCGTGGATGTGCATCCCCCGTAGACACTGTTGCAGTAATCGAGACAACTTTTAACTAGGGACTGAACTAGGTTGTGAAATACCTCTCTAGGAAAATAAGGCTGGATACGCTTAAGCTTCCAAAAAGAGAAGAACATTTGCTTGACTACAGAGTTCACATGCTGCTCCAATGTCAAAGATCTATCAATTATGACTCCCAAAATTTTTAGGGACTCCGAAATTGGCAGGACGAGCTCAGGAATGATTAGTGTAGGAGGTCTGAGTTTGTTAAAACGAGAGGAGAGGAATGAACAATGTGTTTTCTCGGCGTTGATTTTGAATCGAAATGAGTTGGCCCAGTCAAGCATGGTGTTAAAGCCTTGTCGGATCTTACTAGTTATTTCATTTAGGTCCTTCTCGAAAGGGATGAAGATAGTGATATCGTCAGCATAGATAAATGGGTTTAGTCCCAGTTTGGAAAGAGCCGCTGCCAAGGGAATCAACATCATATTGAAGAGGGTTGGCGATAGTGAGGAACCCTGTGGCACTCTACAGTCTGCTTTCCAATGAGGTGATAAGGTAGAGTTGGCGTGTAAGAAAGCCTCTCAGCCAGGCCAGTACTTTTCCACAGGCACCGAAATAATCTAGGAGCTGCAGCAGGATGCCATGGTGCACCATGTCTAAGGCACTAGACATGTGAAACTGTAAGAGCAAAATACTCTTCCCTACTGCTACAGTGGTGGAAATAAGTATTTGATCCCTTGCTGATTTTGTAAGTTTGCCCACTGACAAAGACATGAGCAGCCCATAATTGAAGGGTAGGTTATTGGTAACAGTGAGAGATAGCACATCACAAATTAAATCCGGAAAATCACATTGTGGAAAGTATATGAATTTATTTGCATTCTGCAGAGGGAAATAAGTATTTAATCCCTCTGGCAAACAAGACCTAATACTTGGTGGCAAAACCCTTGTTGGCAAGCACAGCGGTCAGACGTCTTCTGTAGTTGATGATGAGGTTTGCACACATGTCAGGAGGAACTTTGGTCCACTCCTCTTTGCAGATCATCTCTAAATCATTAAGAGTTCTGGGCTGTCGCTTGGCAACTCGCAGCTTCAGCTCCCTCCATAAGTTTTCAATGGGATTAAGGTCTGGTGACTGGCTAGGCCACTCCATGACCCTAATGTGCTTCTTCCTGAGCCACTCCTTTGTTGCCTTGGCTGTATGTTTTGGGTCATTGTCGTGCTGGAAGACCCAGCCACGACCCATTTTTAAGGCCCTGGCGGAGGGAAGGAGGTTGTCACTCAGAATTGTACGGTACATGGCCCCATCCATTCTCCCATTGATGCGGTGAAGTAGTCCTGTGCCCTTAGCAGAGAAACACCCCCAAAACATAACATTTCCACCTCCATGCTTGACAGTGGGGACGGTGTTCTTTGGGTCATAGGCAGCATTTCTCTTCCTCCAAACACGGCGAGTTGAGTTCATGCCAAAGAGCTCAATTTTTGTCTCATCTGACCACAGCACCTTCTCCCAATCACTCTCGGCATCATCCAGGTGTTCACTGGCAAACTTCAGACGGGCCGTCACATGTGCCTTCCGGAGCAGGGGGACCTTGCGGGCACTGCAGGATTGCAATCCGTTATGTCGTAATGTGTTACCAATGGTTTTCGTGGTGACAGTGGTTCCAGCTGCCTTGAGATCATTGACAAGTTCCCCCCTTGTAGTTGTAGGCTGATTTCTAACCTTCCTCATGATCAAGGATACCCCACGAGGTGAGATTTTGCGTGGAGCCCCAGATCTTTGTCGATTGACAGTCATTTTGTACTTCTTCCATTTTCTTACTATGGCACCAACAGTTGTCTCCTTCTCGCCCAGCGTCTTACTGATGGTTTTGTAGCCCATTCCAGCCTTGTGCAGGTGTATGATCTTGTCCCTGACATCCTTAGACAGCTCTTTGCTCTTGGCCATTTTGTAGAGGTTAGAGTCTGACTGATTCACTGAGTCTGTGGACAGGTGTCTTTCATACAGGTGACCATTGCCGACAGCTGTCTGTCATGCAGGTAACGAGTTGATTTGGAGCATCTACCTGGTCTGTAGGGGCCAGATCTCTTACTGGTTGGTGGGGGATCAAATACTTATTTCCCTCTGCAGAATGCAAATAAATTCATATACTTTCCACAATGTGATTTTCCGGATTTAATTTGTGATGTGCTATCTCTCACTGTTACCAATAACCTACCCTTCAATTATGGGCTGCTCATGTCTTTGTCAGTGGGCAAACTTACAAAATCAGCAAGGGATCAAATACTTATTTCCACCACTGTATTTCCCTCTTGAAGTTGGACAGAAGAGTGACGAGGTATGCAGAATATTGAACTTGTCCAAGTCCTCACTAAGTTGTTTATTCACCAAGCTCTCCATAAGTTTCACGAAAAGAGGAATGGAAGCTATTGGTCAGTAGTTGGACAGATCACTACTCTTTTTCTTGGTATCTTTGGGCACTGGGATTAGTAAGATGTTACCGTAATTTACAGGGAACTTGCCATTACCAAGCATATAGTTGAGGTGCAGTGTCAGGTCGTCCAGGAAACAGGCAGGGGCGCATTGGAGTAAATAATTGGGACACACATCCAGCCGGCAATGGCTTCTTTCTCAGTAGGTAAGGACTTGAAACCATTGTCCAAGTAAAAATCTCATTGTATGAAACATCTGGCATCTGTGATGTACTTCTTTTCTTGGGCTATCTTTCTGAGCCCACAGGTAGCCACTGCAAGCAATGGACTGTTACCAAAGATATGGACTCTCATTCTGTACTTCACAATCTCTTTGTTGATGTCATCATTATGATAGCACAAGAATCTTAGGTAATTTCTGTAGTCTTGGTATACAATAAAGCAATAGAACATTTGCTGGATGTCAGATGTTATGGCAATTGGTTCTTTTCTGACCACTAATAGGCTGTTGATCATGTCAAGCCCGGAAAGAAGTCTATTGTTAAGTGAGATTCTTTGGAACTAAATTCTGGAATCAAATACAATTCTGATCTGGTTACAAACGTGTATATATTTTTGTAGAACACAGAATGTAGTTCAAATCAATTGCTTTCAGGGTTGATTGGCTGGTGATGTTAAGGACAGCGCAACACTACAGCGATTGGATTGAAGCTAAGTGTTTTGTGGCTGTCTCACCATGACTGATGATTAGTATTGAACTGACGTAAAGTGTACGAATAGAACTGAAAGCAATTAATTTGAACTACATTCTGTGCTGTACAAAAATATATACATGTTTGTCACCTTATCAGTTTATTTGGGAACGGTTTCCAGCACATACCTTGATACCTTAAAGAGCACTACGGAGTGGAGTTTTTTTTAGCCATATGATGGTGCGCCGGGCCCACGCCTTATAGTCTGAATTCTTGGGCTGGCTGGGTGGCGTTAATGAGGCTTTTTTCTCCTCTTTTTGATGCTTTGTTTGTTTGGCCATTTGGGAGGCAGTGGGAGTATTTATTGATTTTTGTATGCAGCTTGTGTGGAGCTGTGTTTAGAGTTTCTATTTAATTTCAAAGATTGAGTGAATTAAATTTTAAATGCCAGATCTTCGACCATTCTTCTAAGGGTACTCAGAGAAGACAAAGACATAGCAGAGAGATTAAATGAATTCTTTGCTTTGGTCTTCACCGAGGAAGATTTTGGAGATATACCGGTGCCAGAAAAGGTATTCGAAGCTGAAGAGTCAGAGAAACTGAATGAAATCTCTATAAACCTGGAGGATGTAATGGTGCAATTTGACAAATTGAAGAGTAGCAAATCTCCTGGACTAGATGGTATTCATCCCCAAGTACTGATAGAATTGAAAAATGAACTGGCGGATATATTATTAGTAACATGTAATTTATCTTTAAAATTAAGTATGGTTCCGGAAGATTGGAGGGTGGCCAATGTAATGCCAATTTTTTTAAAGGTTTCCAGAGGAGATCCAGGAAATTATAGACCGGTGGGCCTGACGTTGGTGCCGGGCAAAATGGTAGAGACTATTATAAAGAACAAAATTGCAGAGCACATTCAAAAGCATGGATTAATGAGACAAATCCAACATGGATTTAGTGAAGGGAAATCTTACCTCATCAATCTATTACATTCCTTTGAAGGGGTGAACAAACATGTGGATAAATGTGCCTCCCAAACTGCCTCCCAGGTGCTTTTTGGCTAGGATCAAGTGACCCTCAGGGGGAGGAATGCTGGCTTCGGCCTAACCCCTGATAAGCCTTTCCTCAGCTGAGAGGTGCCCAGCACTATCACCGACTTCACCGACTGCCTTTCAGGTGCTATGGAGGACTTGCAGCTCATCTGCATATCCTTTACAGCCTTCTCCGGGGTGACTCCCAGGTCCACTCCAATCCACTCAGGGCCTCCGCTCTAGGTGCCCAGCGCTCCCACCAGGTGCTGTGGAGGACTTGCAGCCCTTCTGCATTTCCTCACAGCTGTATCCAGGGTGACTCCCAGGTCTACCCCGATCTTCCCAGGGCCCTCGCTCCAAGTGCCCAGTGTTTCCAGGTGCTTTTTGGCTAGGATCAGGCGACCCTCAGGGGGAGGAATGCTAGCTTCGGCCTAACCCCTGATAAGCCTTTCCTCAGCTCAGAGGTGCCCAGCACTATCACCGACTTCACCGACTGCCTTTCAGGTGCTATGGAGGACTTGCAGCTCATCTGCATATCCTTTACAGCCTTCTCCGGGGTGACTCCCAGGTCCACTCCAATCCACTCAGGGCCTCCGCTCTAGGTGCCCAGCGCTCCCACCAGGTGCTGTGGAGGACTTGCAGCCCTTCTGCATTTCCTCACAGCTGTATCTGGGGTGACTCCCAGGTCTACCCCGATCTTCCCAGGGCCCTCGCTCCAAGTGCCCAGTGTTTCCAGGTGCTTTTTGGCTAGGATCAGGCGACCCTCAGGGGGAGGAATGCTGGCTTTGGCCTAACCCCTGGTAAGCCTTTCCTCAGCTCAGAGGTGCCCAGCTCTACCACAAGCTGCATTTCAGGTGCTGTGGAGGACTTGCAGATCATCTGCATATCTTTCACAGCCTTCTCTGGGGTGACTCCCAGGTCCACTCTGATCCACTCAGGGCCTCCGCTCTAGGTGCCGCGCGCCATTTTCCTCTTTACATTTATTTTTCTCCCAGTTACTACTTATGGCTCCAGTACACTTTTTCGTCTTGATATTGTCCCTTCATAATTTGTTTCTCCATCTTAAACCACTGTACACTGCAGGAACACATTGTCCACCCTCTGTATTCATCATCTCACCATCTCTTTTTTCCTCTTCCTTTTTCTCAGCTCTCAACCTTCAACATTTCCTTCCTTCCATTCATCCATCTCCTTTCTATCTGAGTACATCTCGCCTTCGTCGTTGTCGTTGTACCTTTCCTACTCTGTACTCTCGTGCTCTTTCTCCTGCTCTCCGCTGAGGACATTAATCCCAATCCTGATCCTCCACATCAGTTCTCATCCTATTTGTGCAGGTCACACCGTGATATTTCCAATCTAATTTCTGTTCCTCTCCTCCCCACTCCTTCCCTGCCTTTCTCTTGTGCTCTGTGGAATGCACGCTCCGTCTGTAACAAACTTTCCTACATCCATGACCTCTTTATCTCTCGTACTCTCCATCTGCTTGCCCTAACTGAAACTTGGCTTTACCCTGAAGACTCTGCTTCAGTCGCGGCCCTATGCCATGGAGGTTATCTTTTCTCCCATACTCCTCGCCCGGTTGGCAGCGGAGGTGGTGTCGGGCTACTACTTTCACCCTCTTGTAGATTTTAACCTCTTCTTCTACCTCAGTCTCACTATTTTTCTTCCTTCGAAGTCCACTCCATCCGTCTATTTGCTCCTCTGCCTCTCCGAGTAGCAGTCATTTATCGACCCCCTCATAAGTCCCTTTCTTCCTTTCTCACTTACTTTGATGCTTGGCTTTCCTTCTTTCTTGAACCTTCATCTCCTTCCCTCATTCTTGGGGATTTTAACATTCATGGTACTGATACATCTGACTCTTATGCTTCGCAGTTTCTTGCTTTAAAATCCTCTTTCAATCTTCAACTGTGCTTCACTGCCCCCACTCACCAGAATGGCCACTGTCTTGATCTTATCCTCTCCTCAAACTGCTCACTCTCCAGTTTCTGTGCCTCAACTCTTCCCCTCTCTCAGCATCATCTGATAACTTTCACACTTAAACACCCTCCTCCCCAGTCCCGTCCAATCTTAACCAATACATTTAGGAATCTTCAGGCTATTGACCCTTCTACTCTGTCCTCCAATGTTTCAAATCATTTCTCTACCACTATGTTATCCAAGTCTGTCAATGAGGCTGTCTCTTCCTATAATACTATTCTCTCCTCTGCTCTGGATACTCTCGCTCCTCCCATTCCCCGTTCTGTAAAATGTACCAAACCCCAGCCTTGGCTGACCTCTAGAATCTGCTACCTACGTTCCTGTGCCTGTTCTGCCGAACACCTTTGGCTGAAATCCCGTGCCCTTGCTGACTTCATACATTTCAAATTCTTGATGACCTCCTTCCAGTCTGCTCTTTTACATGCCAAACAGGACTATTACATCCAGTTGACAAATTCTCTTGGCTCATACCATCGACGTCTCTTTGCCACACTGAACTCTCTCCTCAAAGTTCCTTCACCTCCAACCCTCCCCCCCCCCTTCACTTTCCCCCAAGATTCTGGTTGAGTTCTTTCATGATAAGTTTCACAAGATTAAACTTGAATTCTCAACCAGGTCACCTCCACCTCTCCTTCCCTTAGTCCATTCTCTCAACCCTCCAACCCCTGCCTCCTTTTCCTCCTTTTCTGAAATCACTGAAGAGGAAACTACACATCTTATTTCGTCTTCGAAACTAACTACCTGGTCCTCTGATCCTATTCCCATCCATCTACTTAACACTATCTCTCCTACTGTCATCCCTTTTATCTGTCATATCCTCAATCTTTCACTGTCCACTGCGACTGTTCCTGATGCCTTCAAACATGCCGTAGTCACACCACTTCTTAAAAAACCTTCATTGCGTTCTGGAGGTCACGTGACAAGATGGCAGCACGAAAGTTGGTGGTCTGTGAGCTCCTGAAACTTGTTTCCCACAACGTTACTTCGTTATCTAAAAATGCCCCATACCAAGCGGAAGGGATTGGTCAAAGGTGAGACCTCGAAGCCTAGACCCCTGGCAGGCAACAGACGATGGAGAGATACGCCACAACTACATCTACCCCGATATCTGGGAATAGTCCTGCTGCCTCGTCGGAAGGAGACCCTCGGGGCTTGGGACTCGATGTCACCTTGTCTCCCCCGGAACTCGAACCGCCGCCCCAACCCGAAGGACGCCCTCTCCAGCGTGTGACTCTGGGACCGGAAATGGTGATACAGGGCCCCACGGATCGAAGAGTGGAAGGGGCGAAAACCGACAGAGGGAAGGGAAAGGAATTTTCCCTTCCTGAGCAAAGAGCTCCATTCTCTAGATCTGGGACGGTGACGCTGGAGAGTATCTGGAATGCTCTGCAGCGTTTGGATACTTCAGTAGCCAACTCCACGAAAGAAATCTCATCACTTGTAAGTAAAGTGGATTTACTTTCTAAAACTATGGAAAATACAAAGCAAGAATTTAACTTGCAAGTGCTGGATTTAAAACAAGAAATGAAGAATTTACAGGAATTTAAAGTGACAACAGTAAAAGACAGGACTTTTCTCCATCGAAAATTAGAACAGATTGAAAATTTATCGTAGATTAACACTACGTTTTCTGAATTTTCCAAGGTCTTTGGGGGTCAGCCCACTGGATGCATTTAAGAAATATTTACTGGAAGTATTACATTATTCCCCTGAAATGTTTCCACCAATAAATAAGATTTATTATATACAATCAAAGAAAGTATCCGAAGTACAGCCAGACCCAGGGGCCCCCGAACGGCCAAAAGATAAGGATATTATGAATCTAACTGATTTTCTGGAAACATCTATGTCTGAAGACTCTGAAAGACTGACACTATTAGTGAACTTTGTATTCGAACAAGATCTGGAGGTAGTTAAACGCCTTTACTTTAGAAATGCAAATTCACTTTTCTTAGGGAAAAAAATATGGATGTTCCCAGATGTAACTAAATTAACCCAGGAGAGAAGGAAAGCTTTTCTGTCTCTTAGGGCTGAAACCACAGCTCTGGGAGCATCTTTCTATCTTAATTACCCCTGTAAATGTGTGGTTAAATTCCTAGGGATAAAATATGTGTTTTTTCAAGCATAGTAACATAGTAACATAGTAGATGATGGCAGAAAAAGACCTGCATGGTCCATCCAGTCTGCCTAAGACAAACTTATATGTGTATACCTTACCTTGAATTTGTACCTGTCCTTTTCAGGGCACAGACCGTATAAGTCTGCCCAGCAGTATTTCCCGCCTCCCAACCACCAGTCCCGCCTCCCATCATCGGCTCTGGTACAGACCGTATAAGTCTGCCCTCCCCTATCCTAACCTCCCAACCACCAACCCCTCTTCCCCTCATCTGCTCCGCCACCCAATTTCAGCTAAACTTCTGAGGATCCATTCCTTATGCACAGGATTCCTTTATGCATATCCCACGCATGTTTGAACTCCGTTACCGTTTTCATCTCAACCACCTCCCGCAGGAGGGAATTCCAAGCATCCACCACCCTCTCCGTGAAAAAATACTTCCTGACATCTTTCCTGAGTCTGCCCCCCTTCAATCTCATTTCATGTCCTCTCGTTCTACCGCCTTCCCATCTCCGGAAAAGATTCGTTTGCGGATTAATACCTTTCAAATATTTGAAGGTCTGTATCATATCACCCCTGTTCCTCCTTTCCTCCAGGGTATACATGTTCAGGTCAGCAAGTCTCTCCTCATACGTCTTGGAACGCAAATCCCATACCATTCTCGTAGCTTTTCTTTCCACCGCTTCCATTTTTTTAACATCCTTCGCAAGATACGGCCTCCAAAACTGAATACAATACTCTAGGTGGGGCCTCATCAACGTCTTATACAGGGGCATTAAAACTTCCTTTCTTCTGCTGGTCACTCCTCTATCAATACAGCCCAGCAATCTTCTAGCTACGGCCACCGCCTTGTCGCACTGTTTTGTCGCCTTCAGGTCCTCAGATACTATCACCCCAAGATCCCTCTACCCGTCCGTGCCTATCAGACTCTCCCCGCCTAACACATACGTCTCCCTTGGATTTTTACTCCCTAAGTGCATCACTTTGCATTTCTTCGCATTGAATTTTAATTGCCATACGTTAGACCATTCTTCTAGCTTCCGCAGATCTTTTTTCATGTTTTCCACTCCCTCCAGGGTGTCCACTCTGTTGGAAATCTTGGTGTCATCTGCAAAAAGGCAAACTTTACCTTGTAACCCTTCGGCAATGTCACTCACAAATATATTGAACAGAATCGGCCCCAGCACCGATCCCTGAGGCACTCCACTACTCATCTTTCCCTCCTCCGAGCGAACTCCATTCACCACCACCCTCTGGCGTCTGCCCGTCAACCAGTTCCTAATCCAGTTTACCACTTCGGGTCCTATCTTCAGCCCGTCTAGTTTATTTAAGAGCCTCCTGTGGGGAACCGTGTCAAAAGCCTTGCTGAAATCTAAGTAGATTACGTCCATAGCACGTCCTTGATTTAATTCTCCTGTCACCCAGTCAAAGAATTCAATAAGATTCGTTTGGCATGATTTCCCTTTGGTGAAGCCATGTTGTCTCGGATCTTGCAACTTATTGGCTTCCAGGAAATTCACTATCCTTTCCTTCAGCATGGCTTCCATTACTTTTCCAATAACCGAAGTGAGGCTTACCGGCCTGTAGTTTCCAGCTTCTTCCCCATCCCCACTTTTGTGAAGAGGGACCACCTCCGCCGTTCTCCAATCCCTCGGAACCTCTCCCGTCTCCAAGGATTTATTAAACAAGTCTTTAAGAGGACCCGCCAGAACCTCTCTGAGCTCCCTCAGTATTCTGGGGTGGATGCCGTCCGGTCCCATGGCTTTGTCCACCTTTAGCTTTCCAAGTTGTTGATACACACTCTCTTCCGTGAACGGTGCTCTATCCACCTGGTTCTCAGGTGTACTTTTGCCAGTCCCTCTCGGTCCTTCCCCAGGATTTTCTTCAGTGAAAACAGAACAAAAGTATCTATTTAGCAAATTGGCTTTTTCTTCATCATTTTCTACATAGCGTTTCGTTGTATCTTTTAGTCTCACAATTCCCTTTATAGTCTTTCTCCTTTCACTAATATACCTGAAGAAGTTTTTGCCTCCCCTCCTTACATTTCTAGCCATTTGTTCTTCCGCTTGCGCCTTCGCCAGACGTACCTCTCTCTTGGCTTCTTTCAGTTTCATCCGGTATTCCTCCCCGTGTTCCTCCTCTTGAGATTTTCTATATTTCTGGAACGCTAACTCTTTAATCTTTATTTTCTCAGCCACTTGCTTTGAGAACCATATCGGTTTCCTTTTTCTCTTGCTTTCATTTACTCTCCTTACATAAAGGTCTGTGGCCCTGTTTATTACTTCTTTTAGCCTGGACCACTGTCCTTCCACTTCTTGTATGTCCTCCCAGCCCATCAGCTCCTTCCTCAGGTATTCTCCCATTTTGTTAAAGTCAGCTCGCTTAAAATCCAGGACTTTGAGTTTAGAGTGGCCGCCATCCACATGAGCCGTTATATCAAAACAAACCGTTTGATGGTCACTGCTTCCCAGGTGTGCAGCCACTCGGACATTTGACACACTATCCCCATTCGTGAGCACCAGATCCAACGTGGCTCCCTCCCTCGTGGGTTCCGTCACCATTTGTCTGAGCAGAGCACTTTGGAAAGCATCCACAATCTCTCTACTTCTTTCCGATTTTGCAGACGGAACCTTCCAATCTACATCCGGCAGATTAAAATCTCCCAACAACAGCACCTCTCTTTTCTTCCCCAACTTTTGAATATCAGCGATCAGATCTTTATCTAGTTCATCTAATTGTGTCGGGGGTCTATAGACAACACCCACCCAGAACACCTTAGTGAATTTGTTAAAATAAAAAAATTGGCTACTGGGTAGACTTAGTTTGATGATATTTAGATGGATAGATGTGTGCTAAGCTATATAATTTGATTTTGTTTTTGCCTTAAACTTCTCCTGGTGTATTTCCTTCATGTGGCCTCCTAATATTGTGGTCTAAAGAGGACAAAGTGTTATAATTTCTTCTGGTTAATGAACTAATGCTTTTTTTAAGTATTCAGGTCCGCATTACCAATGCAAGTTTATGACTTGTAAATGTATTGTAAAAGCATTAATTGAAAAAAAAAAACCCTTCATTGGACCCTACCTGTCCTTCCAACTATCGCCCCATCTCCCTCCTCCCTTTCCTATCCAAGATACCTGAACGTGCTGTTCACTGCAGTTGCCTTGACTTTCTTTCATCTCAAGCTATTCTTGATCCACTTCAATGTGGCTTCCGCCCCTTTCATTCAACTGAAACAGCGCTTGCTAAAGTCTCCAATGATCTGTTCCTGGCCAGATCCAAAGGTCTCTATTCTATCCTCATCCTTCTCGATCTATCTGCTGCTTTTGACTACTACTACTACTACTTGACATTTCTAAAGTGCTACCAGGGTTACGCAGCGCTGTACAATTTAACATAGAAGGACAGTCCCTGCTCAAGGAGCTTATAATCTAAAAGACAATCTAAAAGACAGGTGTACAATCTAAAAACAAGTATAGAGTATAGAGTCCGTCTGATAGGGAATACTATAATTCACAAAAGGTTAGGTGCCGAAAGCAGCATTGAAGAGGTGAGTTTTAAGCAGAGATTTGAAAATGGGTAGGGAGGGGGCTTGGCGTAGGGGTTGAGGAAGATTGTTCAAGGCATAGGGTGAGGCAAGGCAGAATGAGCAGAGCCTTGAGTTGGCAGTGGTGGAGAAGGGAACTGAGAGGAGGGATCTGTCCTGTGAGCGGAGGTTATGGGTGGGAACATAGGGGGAGATGAGGGAGGAGAGGTAGTGAGGAGCCGCAGACCGGGTGCATTTGTAGGTAAGGAGGAGAATCTTGAATTGTATGTGGTATCTGATCGGAAGCCAGTGAAGTGACTTGAGGAGAGGGGTGATGTGAGTATATCGGTTCTGGCGGAATATTAGACGTGCGGCAGCGTTCTGAACGGATTGAAGGAGGGCTAGATGGCTAAGTGGGAGGCCAGTGAGAAGTAGGTTGCAGTAGTCAAGGCGAGAGGTAATGAGAGTGTGGACGAGAGTTCGTGTGGTGTGCTCAGATAGGAAAGGGGGAATTTTGCTGATGTTAAAGAGGAAGTAGCGACAGGTCTTGGCAGTCTGTTGGATTTGCGCAGAGAAGGAGAGGGAGGAGTCGAAGATGACTCCGAGGTTGCGGGCAGATGGGACGGGGAGGATGAGGGTGTTATCAACTGAGATAGAGAGTGGAGGAAGAGGAGAGGTGGGTTTAGGTGGAAAGACGAGGAGCTCGGTTTTGGACATGTTCAGCTTCAGGTGGCAGTTGGACATCCAGGCAGCAATGTCGGATAAGCAGGCCAATACCTTGGCCTGGGTCTCTGCGGTGATGTCTGGTGTGAAGAGATATAGCTGGGTGTCATCAGCATAAAGATGATACTGAAAACCATGAGATGAGATCAGTGAGCCTAGGGAGGAGGTGTAGATTGAGAAGAGAAGGGGTCCAAGGACAGATCCCTGGGGAACTCCAACAGATAGTGGGATGGGAGTGGAGGAAGATCCATGAGAGTGTACTCTGAAGGTGCGGTGGGAGAGATAAGAGGAGAACCAGGAGAGTACAGAGCCCTGGAACCCAAAAGAAGACAATGTGGCAAGAACTAGTTCATGATTGACAGTGTCAAACGCAGCGGATAGATCGAGAAGGATGAGGATGGAATAGTGGCCTCTGGATTTGGCGAGGAGCAGGTCGTTGCAGACTTTAGAGAGTGCTGTCTCTGTCGAGTGTAGAGGGCGAAAGCCGGATTGAAGTGGATCTAGGATGGCATGAGAGGAGAGAAAGTCAAGGCAGCGACTGTGAACGGCGCGTTCAAGTATTTTGGAGAGGAAGGGGAGGAGAGAGATGGGGCGGTAATTGGAGGGGCAGGTAGGGTCAAGTGATGTTTTTTTTTAGGAGAGGTGTGACTACGGCATGCTTGAAGGTGTCAGGGACAGTTGCAGTGGAGAGAGAAAGGTTAAGGATGTGACAGATGGAGGGGGTGACAGTATGGGAGATGGTGTTAAGTAGGTTGGTGGGGATGGGATCGGAGGAACAGGTGGTGCATTTCGAGGAGGAAAGAAGGCGGGAGGTTTTATCCTCGGTGATCTCAGGAAAGGAGGAGAAAGAGGCAATGGTTGGTTGGTTGTTGGATAGGGCTACAGGCTGAAGAGGAGGTGGCTTGGTAGTGAACTCAAGGTTGATTTTTTGTACCTTGTCACGGAAGTAGTCAGCCAGTGATTGAGGAGAGAGTGAGGGGGGAGTTGGAGCGGGGGGCACTTTGAGGGGGGAGTTAAGGGTGGTGAAGAGACGACAAGGGTTGGAGCTGAGAGAATTGGTCAATTGGGTGTAGTAGTTCTGTTTTGCAAGGAATAGGGAGGAATGGAAGGAGGATAGCATGAATTTGTAGTGAAGGATGTCTGAATGGGCACGAGATTTCCTCCAAAGGCGTTCAGCGGATCGGGTGCAGGAGCGAAGGTAGTGGATGCAAGGGGTCAGCCAAGGCTGGGGACTGTTGATCACAGCCTACTCCTTGATACGCTGTCCTCACTTGGATTTCAGGACTCTGTTCTTTCCGGGTTTTCTTATCATCTCTCTCAGCGTACTTCTAGTGAATCCTTCTCTACTTCTATCCCACTGTCAGTTGGTGTACCTCAGGGATCTGTCCTGGGACCTCTTCTTTTCTCCATCTATACTTCTTCCCTTGGTACTCTGATCTCATCCAATGGTTTTCAGTATCATCTTTATGCTGATGACTCCCAGATCTACCTCTCCACACCAGAAATCTCAGCTGAAATCCAGGCCAAAGTATCAGCCTGCCTGTCTGACATTGCTGCCTGGATGTCTCACCGCCATCTGAAACTAAACATGACCAAGACTGAGCTTCTCATCTTTCCCCCTAAAACAACCTCTCCTCCTCCCCCATTCTCTATTTCTATGGATAACACTCTCATCCTTCCTGTCTCATCAGCTCGTAACCTTGGGGTCATCTTCGACTCCTCCCTCTCCTTCTCTGCATATATTCAACAGACTGCTAAAACCTGTCGTTTCTTTCTCTATAATATCAGCAAAATTCACCCTTTCCTTTCTGAGCACACTACCAGAACCCTCATCCACACTCTTATCACCTCTCGCTTAGACTATTGCAACTTGCTTCTCACAGGTCTCCCAGTTAGCCATCTCTCTCCTCTTCAATCTGTTCAAACTTCTGCTGCACGACTAATATTCCGCCAGTGTTGTTATGCTCATATTAGCCCTCTCCTCAAGTCACTTCACTGGCTTCCTATCCGTTTCCTCATACAGTTCAAACTCCTCTTATTGATCTATAAGTGCATTCACTCTGCAGCTCCTCAGTACCTCTCCACTCTCATCTGTCCCTACATTGCTCCCTGGGAACTCCATTCACTGGGTAAATCTCTCTTATCTGCACCCTTCTCCTCCACTGCTAACTCCAGACTCCATTCCTTTTATCTTGCTGCACCATATGATACGTTGAAACCCTCTGCTCAGTGTGCGATGGCAACTAAGAAAGGAAATAGAATGTTAGGTATTAGAAAAGGAATTGAAATAAAAAATGAGGACGTTATAATGCCTTTGTATCACTCAATGGTGCAACCGCACCTCGAATATTGTGTTCAATTCTGGTCACCATATCTCAAAAAAAGATATTGTAGAATTAGAAAAGGTACAGAGAAGGTTGACACAAATGATAAAGGAGATGACTTCCCTATGAGGAAAGGCAAAAGTGGCTAGGGCTCTTCAGCTTGGAGAAAAGACAGCTGAAGAGAGATATGATAGTGGTCTACAAAAAAATGAGTGGAGTGGAATGGGTAGATGTGAATCACTTGTTTATGCTTTCCATAAATACTAGGACTAGGTTTGGATGACTTCCTAAAGGAAAAGTCCATAGACCATTATTAAAATGGAAAATCCACCTGGATTGGCCACTGTTGGAAACAGGATGCTGGGCTTGATGAACCTTCGGTCTGTCCAGTATGACAATACTTAAGTACACATGTACATTTGCTGCTATTTTCTTTAATAAAACAGCTTTCTTATTTTTCTAATATCTAAGCCTTGTGTCCCTTCTTCTCAGTGTTTATAATTTGGACTGTTCTGAATTTGGATTGCATGAGTGGGAAGTTTGTGATTTAATCCCTGAGTGCTAAATTACCATTATTTGTTATATTTGTACTTCCCTTTCTTTGCCGGTCCTCTAATAAGGCACAGTTATTGTGTTTAGTCCCCACAAGTCACTGTCACACTTTGTACACTTGATGGCTGCTTTACAGTCTATAGCAATGAAGAGCAACATCTATAGCAAATTCTGTACTTTTTTTTAGCAGCTCTTCACTTGACATTTTTTGAAAGAATGAGATTTCTTGCGTATAGGGCACTGTCAATTCAGCTCCTCTGCTTTATCTGTAGTAGGTGGATAATCAGACGGTGTGGATGCTTCGAGTGACATCTGTCTTATGATATTCTTTTTGGCTGGCTTGTCTTGTTTGCTTCAGATATATCAAACATGAAGCTGGAATCATTTCTCTTCTTTGCTATGTCTCTAATAAACTTTGTGAAGACTGTGAAAAGAGAAAATTTCTCTTGATTATCTTCTTTATACTTCATGCCACATGATGACCATTTCTCCCTTATGTCATTTGACAGCTTTACCACAATATTCTTTATGCCCCAAGATGTGCCTAAGTAACAAAGCCCTGGGAGGATTTGCTCAGCTTTAATCATTTCAAATTAATTGAGGAGGTCTCCAAACTATAGTAGCTTGTGGTTATGTTTGTATGAGATCTTTGGAAGATTCTTTATTCGTCCTATTAGCTATTTCTGAATAGCTTCAGGGCTGCCATAGTACTTTTTCAGTCTTTCCCATATCTCTTTCAATCCTCTAGAGGGGTCATGCCAATATGTATTTTTTAAATCCCTTTACATGGTCAACTGATTCACTTCCCAGCCATCTCATAATCAGATTCATCTCTTCCTTTGGAATGAACCTCATAATTGATATGGCATCCTTGAAATCAGATATCCTCTGTAGTTCTCAGGATGGTCATTGAACTGGGTAAGTCTCAAAATCACGAGGTCTTTGCGAGTCATATACAGCACAGTCTCAATTATCCAACTTTCGCTAATCCGACCATTTGGCATATCCGACAGAAACCCCTCCACCCGGTGATGTCATTGCATTGCTATTAACAAGCGTGCCGCTTCTCTTCCTGCTTTCTGACTTTATGTGCTGCAAGGCAATGTTTGAGCCATGTTTGAACTGATACCATGCTTCTCTGATGATACTCCTTCATGCACCCCTCATCCAAGTTAAGAAGCTCATGCGTCTATGCCTGAATTTTTGGATATAGGATCCCACTCGTGCAGAGAGGGAAGAGTTTTTTTTATTTGAGACCATGGTTCTATGCAAGGGAACCATAATGTTTAGATCTTGGACCCCGCTTGTGCAGCGAGGGAACCATTGAAAAGTTTTGAGCTGAAACCTTGCTTTTACAGCATGGCAGCAATTTTTGGCCAGTCAAAAGAAGAAAAAAGTTGTTTTGTTTATAAAGCAAATCAATTGAAATCAAACAAAATAAAACATGGAAAAGAAAATAAGATGACACCTTTTTTATTGGACATAACTTAATACATTTCTTGATTAGCTTTCGAAGGTTGCCCTTCTTCGTCAGATCGGAAATAAGCAAATGTGGTAGATGACAGTATATATAAGTAAAACATCCAAGCATTTCATTGACAGTCTAAGGGTGGGGGTGGGTAGGACCTATGCATGGGAACATCAAAGCATTTCAGAGATAGTCTAACAGGATGAGAGTGGATAGGTGAGAGGAGGGTGATAAACATAGCAATACAACTTTATGGTTTATAATGGGCTAGAAAACCCAGATCTTTGTTAAGTCCTGTCTGTTTATAAAGCAGAAACTTTTGCAGAAAGGAAGAAACTAAACCTTAAAGATGTTTTGAGATAAGACCTTGCTTTCCTGCCAGGGATCCATTTTTGATCTGAAACTGTGCTTTTGCAGAAAGTTTTGGACCTGCACTATGTGACCCAACATCCTACTTTTCCTGTCTGGGATCCATTTTTGATCTGAGGCTGTGCTTTTGCAGAAACAGAACCATGGTAAGATTCTTGTGCACAGTGAGTTTTATGCAGTACTACATGTATACCTACTGTATTCCTGTTTGTTCATTTACAGCACTTTCTTTATTCTTGCTCTCATTCTTAGATCCAGAGAGTTTCCAGTTGCAGTTCTACTGTCTTGAGACATGGGACTCTGCTTGGCTCCTCTGTCTTGATTTCTGCTTCATATGGTACTGTTATTGACTGGAGAAGAGGAATGCGGCTGAACATGCAGTGATTTTGAGAAATGAGGCTCTGCTTGGTTCTGTATTTCTGTATATGGAATTGATAAACATGGTTTCCCAAACATGGTTTCCCTTGCTCGGTTCTGTACCTGTACAGTATTGTTCACACTGCCTGCTGTACAATGGCTATGCTGTGTATGCTATTCTGTATTTGTGCTCAAATTGCCTGCTGTACAATTTTTCATTTTTTTTGTTGCTGATTAGTGTTAATAAATAATATTTCAATTAAAGATACCCTATGCCTGCTTTTTATGTAAAAAGTATGTTTTCCATGCATTGTTTTCCATATTATCTGACTTTTCACTTATTCAACAATGGGCTAGTCCCATTTACATCGGATGATCAAGACTGTACTGTACCTTGCTAGATCTTCCCTTTCTGAATTCTCAGGCAGTGGCGTAGCTAGGGTAGTTGACACCTGGGGCCGGTCATTTTTTAACACCCCCCTCCAAAATCTAGTACTAGGCATGCCGAGAATACAAAACACTCAGGACCTATAGAGCAGTTCTACCATACCATAAGCAGTCATTTCTACGAATCACACAAGAAAAGGAAAGCATCTTAAACACTACAGTGAGCACTAGAACATCAATTCACCTATTGTAAAACAAAACCAAACAGAACAGTACAGATCGTCAATCCTACACAGTCAATGCCAACTGAAAGCCATGACTTTTTCACAAACACAGATATAGCCTAATCCACTATAGAATAAGTAATATAAACTTTCTATTTAGACAAAAATTAAACTGAACCCCCAAGATGCCAGACTCTGCATACAATGCAACACCACAGAAACAGAAAATGTCCCCTAGTACTGTGCAAAATTTAAAGACAGCAGATGTAAATTTGAAAAAAACTAACAAGAACCAATCACCACTTTACAAATTAACAAATAGAAATAAAACAAATATAGAAAATAAAATAATACCATTTTATTGGACTAATACATTTAGCTTTCAGAGGCCAAAACATCCTTCCTCAGGTCAATACAGTATAGTGCTGTTACAGTATCCTATCCTGACCTGAGGAAGGGGGTTTTGTTCTCGAAAGTTAGTCAAAATGTATTAAAATTAGTCCAATAAAAAGATTACCTTGTTTACATGTTCTATTATAAACATTTATTAACACAGCTACAATACTACTATATCCTAAAGTAAAAAAATAAAAGTAAATATTTTATTTACAGTTTGTTGTCTCTGGTTTCTGCTTTCCTCATCTTCTTTTCACTGTCTTCCTTCCTTCCATCCAGCATCTGTCTTTGTTCTCTCTCTGCCATCCAGTGTCTGCCCTCTCTGCTGTCCCCTCCATCCAATGTCTCCCATCTCTCCCTCTGCCTCTTCCATCTACATCTGCCCTCTATCTCTGCCCCTTCCATCTACCATCTGCCCCTGTCTGCCCTCTCTCTCTCCCCCTTCCATTCACTGTCTGCCCTTTCTATCGCTTCCATCCACTGTCTGCCCTTTCTCTCTGTCTGCTCAATCCACCATTTGCCCTCCCTCTCCCATCCATCTAGGGTCTGCCCTCCCTCTCACTCCCCCTTCCATCCAGGATCTGTCCCCTCTCTCTGCCCCTTTTTTCAGCCCCAAGTTCCAGCCCCACTATCCTACCAGTCCGCAGTTTCAGGCCCAGCCCTTTTCTCCCACCAGTCTCGAGCTTCGGTCCCCAGCCACTTCTCCCTGTCCCCTTTTCAGCCCCCAGTTTCAAACCCAGCCCTTTTATCTCACTAGTCCCGAGCTTCAGCCCCAGCCACTTCTCCCTGTCTCCTTTTCAGCCCCCAGTCCCCACAGTTTCAGCTCTTGGCCCTTTTCAACCCCCAGTCCCAGTACTAGCCCCCTTATCCCACCTACCCTCCTTTTCAGCCCCCAGTTCCAGCTCCCTTCATCCACATGCCTTGCATTAGGGCCTCCCTTTTCAGCCCCAGACCCCATCTGGGCTCCCCTCCCCATCCCTTTCTCCCATCTGGCCACCCCATCCCCTTCTGCCATCTGGGCTCCCCTTCCCATCCCCTTCTGCTATCTGGGCTCCCCACCCTATCCCCTTCTGTCATCTGGGCACCTCATCCCCTTCTGTCATATGGGCTCCCCTCCCCATCCCCTTCTGTTATCTGGGCTCCCCACCCCATCCCCTTCTGTCATCTGGGCTCCCATCCCCTTCTGTCATCTGGGCTCCCCTCCCCATCCCCTTCTGTCATCTGGGCTCCCCTCCCCATCCCCTTCTGTCATCTGGGCACCCCACCCCATCCCCTTCTGTCATCTGGGCTCCCATCCCCTTCTGTCATCTGGGCTCCCTTCCCCATCCCCTTCTGTCAACTGGGCAACCCATCCCATCCCCTTCTGTCATCTGGGCACCCCACCCCATCCCCTTCTGTCATCTGGGCTCTCCTCCCCATCCCCTTCTGTCATCTGGGCTCCCCATCCCCTTCTGTCATCTGGGCACCCCATCCCATCCCCTTCTGTCATCTGGGCACCCTACCCCATCCCCTTCTGTCATCTGGGCTCCCCACCCCATCCCCTTCTGTCATCTGGGCTCCCCATCCCCTACTGTCATCTGGGGCCCCCTGACCCGACCCGACTACCAGCTCCGTCAAGACAACAGCGGGTGGGGGGGGGGGTGCTCTGCTCCCACTGCTCCCACCCTACCTTCTTTAAAAAAAAAAAAATCAGTAAAGCGACGCGGCAGGCAGAGCGGCTTCGCGTCTGCCCTGCTTGTAAAACAAGTAGATCTCCTCGTCGGGCCTTCGCTCACTGGGTCCTGCCCTCCTCTGAGGTAACTTCCTATTTCCTCAAGGGTGGGATCCAGTGAGCGAAGGCCCGATGAGGAGATCTACTTGTTTTACAAGCAGGGCAGACGCGAAGCCGCGCTGCCTGCCACGCCGCTTTACTGATTTTTTTTTAAAGAAGGTAGGGTGGGAGCAGCGGGAGTGGAGCACCCCCCACTCGCTGACACCCGGGGCGGACTGACCCCACCGCCCCGCCCTTGCTACGCTACTGTTCTCAGGCTGAATATCAGAAGGTACTTGTGACTGGCTGTAGTGAGATTCGCCCTTGGATGGTTCTTTGCTTTGCTTTCTCTGAACAGTGGTGTTGGGTGCAGCTACTCAGGTGCCTCCTGCTTAAGCAAAGGGTGTTTAGCTGATGCCCTCCCTCAGAGCAACTGCTTAACTCTTTCTTGCTCCCAATCTTTGGAGAGCATTGAAATCTGTGGTAGAACAAAAGTGTCTTCCTTGGTGCACATACATGGAGCACTATGGTGGCAGTTGACTTCCACGGCATGATGTACTTTATGTTTGCTTCTTTCAAGTGAGGTAGCCACTGGTGAAGGACATGCTTCCTCAGATTCCGAAGACTCCTCTGGGTCAGATTGTGACTGTGCTGGGGCATGAGCCATTACATAAGCTTTGGTTTGCTGGGCAGGGTCTTCAGAGGTAAAGTGGCTAAGCTAGCTCTTCCTGCCATCCTGCTTTGTAGCTGCTTCAAGAGCCTTGACTTGAGTCTCAATGGCAGCTGCTTCCTTTTCTTACCACAGCATTTCCATAGAAATGTCCAATTCAGCTTTCCTGCTTGTAGCAGTAGCAGCTTCTTTCTGTTCCTCTTCTTCTAATTCAGATTTCTTACATGCAGTGGCAGCAGCTGCTGCTTCTTCTATTTGAAGTTTCTCTAGTTTCAGGCTGCTTCTTGTTGGCTTCCATGGCTGGCATTATGATTGTTGCAGTTATTCAGGTCTTGCCTCATCTCAGTATGTGGAATTCAGAGGCGGCAAGACCTGGACAACTGCAAAAATCATAAAGAACACATGATTTAGCAGCCTCTGCTTCCATTTGCAATCTGATAGCAATTGAACTTGTGGTGACCTTATGTGACCATGATGAATGACTGAAGGTATGTTTAGAGGCACCAGAGTGTTGTGATATATTGTCACAGCTGAGTTATATTTACAAAATAAATGCTTTAAGGCCAATAAAATCTTTCACTGCTCTGTTCCAATATTTATTTATGTATTTATTTATAATAGCTTGATATACTGCTAATCGCATAACTGTAGCAAAACAGTTAACAATATGTAAAAAGCTCAAGTGACAGCGAGGGAGACAAAGAAAAAAAGAAAGAAGGAGGAGGGACAAAAAGACAAGAAAGGCTGCTTTGAAATAAATGTCTTTTCACAACGAAACTATACGTTTTTGCTTGCTTAGAAACTCCTGGAGAAAATTCAGTTCATTTTACTGATGCCTCTTCACTAAATAATGCTGCAGCAGAAAGGTGCCCATTCAGATTACACACACTAAAATGTTTCTCATGCTTTTTGTATATGCCTCCTGAATCCTCCACTGTTGTTCCTCCTTTTTCACTCTCCATTTTTACTGTCAATATCACAGTATACATGCACGGCTAATTATTCAGTCAAACCAGGTACCAATCTCCAGAGAAGGCAACTTTTCTAAATTCCAATAGTTCTTTATTGCACAGTTAGAAAATTAGCAGGCACTTATGACAGTATGTAGAAGGGGTGAAGGAAAACAGATTATACCACACAGAATTGCTGCCACAGTGGATACTAGAATCATACTGGAGCTCTGAAGTACACACAATGTGCAAGTAGTGATATACTCTCTGAATATATTTATAAATGATCTAGAGATGGGAGTAACTAGCGAGGTAATTAAATTTGCTGATGACACAAAGTTATTCAAAGTCGTTAAATCACGACAGGATTGTGAAAAATTACAAGAGGACCTTACGAGACTGGGAGACTGGGCGGCTAAATGGCAGATGATGTTTAATGTGAGCAAGTGCAAGGTGATGCATGTGGGAAAAAAGAACCCGAATTATAGCTACGTCATGCAAGGTTCCACGTTAGGAGTTACGGACCAAGAAAGGGATCTGGGTGTAATCGTCGATAACACACTGAAACCTTCTGCTCAGTGTGCTGCTGCGGCTAAGAAAGCGAATAGAATGTTGGGTATTATTAGGAAAGGTATGGAAAACAGGTGTGAGGATGTTATAATGCCGTTGTATCACTCCATGGTGCGACCGCACCTTGAGTATTGTGTTCAATTCTGGTCGCCGCATCTCAAGAAAGATATAGTAGAATTGGAAAAGGTGCAGCGAAGGGCGACTAAAATGATAGCGGGGATGGGACGACTTCCCTATGAAGAAAGACTAAGGAGGCTAGGGCTATACAGCTTGGAGAAGAGACGGCTGAGGGGAGACATGATAGAGGTATATAAAATAATGAGTGGAGTGGAACAGGTGGATGTGAAGCGTCTGTTCATGCTTTCCAAAAATACTAGGACTAGGGGGCATGCGATGAAACTACAGTGTAGTAAATTTAAAACAAATCGGAGAAACTTTTTCTTCACCCAACGTGTAATTAAACTCTGGAATTCGTTGCCGGAGAAAGTGGTGAAGGCGGTTAGCTTAGCAGAGTTTAAAAAGGGGTTCGACGGTTTCCTAAAGGACAAGTCCATAAACCGCTACTAAACGGACTTGGAAAACTCCAAAATTCCAGGAATAACATGTATAGAATGTTTGTACGTTTGGGAAGCTTGCCAGGTGCCCTTGGCCTGGATTGGCCGCTGTCGTGGACAGGATGCTGGGCTCGATGGACCCTTGGTCTTTTCCCAGTATGGCATTACTTACTTATGTAATTCTGTGGTAAACTCAGTGGTAAAAAAGGAGTACTTTGCTGAGGGGAGGAAAGATCAGTTGAGCTGCTCACAGGAACCAGATGGAGCCTTCTGCTTCTTTTTTCTGTCTTGGAAGCACACTGGGAGGAGGCACAGGCTAGATGCTGTACTTCTTACATATCTGTCCCTCTGCCTATTCTTGCACCTGTTCTCACTGACTAAGGACAGGTCAGTTAAAGCCAGTGACAGACCCGCTGTGGGACCAGATCTGTCTGGACCAGGCTTGTCCAACCTTTTTATATCGGGGGCCACATTTTATATTTTGTAACATTTGGAGGGCCAAAACACACACCATTGTATTTTGCTGCATGTTTCGTCAAATAGCGCCAAAATGGTGCATCATCCCCTCCCCAGCTTTCATCCAGTCTCACTGTTGCTCATGTAACCGCCCCCCCCCCCCCCCCCACCAGCCTTCACCCAGTTTCTCTCACTGATGTAACACCCCCCACCCCCACTCTTCACCTAGTTTCTTTTCCCTCACCTGGCTTTGGTTGCAGAAGAAAACAGTGGGATTCCTGCTTCCCCACCATTACTTGCCTCTCTGTAAGCTTGAGCCACAGAAAGCCAAGTCACGGCGAGGAAGCAAAATCCTGCTGTAAGCACCACAACAATTGCCAAGCTTCTGAAGTCAGAAAAAAGCACCCAGTGAGCCTGGTTCTGGCCCTCGGGAAGTTGGTTGAACAAACCTGGTCTAGACACTAACAGATCATAAACTGGGAATAGATAGTAAAAGTGATACATTTGGAAAGTGTGAGCTGAAACAAGTGCTTAATAGAATTTAGGTTATTCTTCCAGTTTGTTTTGTAGTTTATCCAATATATTATATAAGTGATAGGAATTATACCTAAACTATTTTAGGAGCTATTATTTTCATTACTGTCATTGTTATTCTTTTTGTATAGCGGTGCTAAGATACATAAACCATTATTTTTCCAGACCAGAGAGTCAGTTTCTATTACTAGCCTATCAGGAGAGTCATAAGGCTTAGGGGCTGGAGATAAGGTTTAAGGGGTATCCCAGAGTTATATAGAGCCACTTGACCACACCCGATTGCCCCACTGTACAGGGGGTACTTTTCGTCACCTTTCTCTGTACTTTTTCTAATTCCTCTATATCTTTTTTCAGATTCTGTGACAAAAATTGCACACAGTATTTGAGGTGTGGTAGCACCATTGAGCAATACAAATGCATTATAATATTCTCAGTTTTGTTCAGTTTTGTTCCATCCAGCATCTGTCTTTGTTCTCTCTCTGCCATCCAGTGTCTGCCCTCTCTGCTGTCCCCTCCATCCAATGTCTGCCCTCTCTCCCTGCCTCTTCCATCTACATCTGCCCTCTATCTCTGCCCCTTCCATCCACCATCTGCCCCTGTCTGCCCTCTCTCTCTCCCCCTTCCATTCACTGTCTGCCCTTTCTATCGCTTCCATCCACTGTCTGCCCTTTCTCTCTGTCCGCTCAATCCACCATTTGCCCTCCCTCTCCCATCCATCTAGGGTCTGCCCTCCCTCTCACTCCCCCTTCCATCCTTCCTTTCTTAATAATTCCTAACATGTGTTTTGGAAAAGCACACTTCATTTACCTTCTTAGCTGCTGCTGCACACCTAAATCCTTTTCCTGGGCAGTGACTCCTAATCTTCAACCTTGAATCATGTAGCTATAGTTTAGTTTCCTCTTCCCTATATGCATCAATTTGCACTTGATCACATTAAATGTCACTGGATGCCAAATCTCCCAGACTCATAAGGTCCTCTTGCAATTTTTCACAATCTTCTTGTAATTTAACAGCTTTGAATAACTCTGTGTCATCAGCAAATTTAATTACCTCACTCATTATTTCCATTTCCAGATCATTTATAGTAGAGGAGTGTGGTAGCCGTGTTAGTCCACTCTTAAGGTTATCAATAGAAATCAAACAAAATAGTTAAGCCACAAGATACCACTGTATCTGCTCTGACACAGGGGACAGAGACAGACACCTTAAAAGCCTGACTGCATCCTTCAAACAGAAAGGCTACAACCCCAAAATAATCTCCAAGAATATTGCCTCCTCCCTCAAAACACCCAGGGAGAATCTGCTACAGTACAAGGAGAAAAAATCCACAAACAGAATCCCCCTTGTAGTGACATACAATCCAGAGCTGGAAAAACTGAGGAAAATCATAAGAGATCTACAACCTATACTCCAGGAGGATGAATTACTGAAAGAGATATTCCCATCCCCACCAGTACTGGCCTTCCAACAGCCACCCAACTTAAAACACAAGCTAATCAGAAGTAAACTTCCATCACAGACTGAAAAGGAACAGAAGGGCACACGTCCCTGTAATTTATCCAGTTGCAAACTATGCCAAAATATTTCACAGGACCCCACAGTTATCCACAAAGGAAAGATATTCAACATAAAGGGATCTTTCACTTGCTCATCTTCCAATGTGGTATATATCATTCAGTGTAAAAAATGTAACGAAGGATGCTATATTGGAGAAACAGGCCAGATGCTTAAGACAAGATTCAATTTACATAGACATCACATGAACAATACAGCCAGTAGGGCCCCCACCCCGGTGGGACAGCACTTCACAGAACCAGGACACTGTACCAGTGATTTCACAGTGAGAATACTGAAAGGTAATTTTAAAACCATACAAGAACGTAAGACCTTTGAAGTCAGAATGATTGAATATTTTAACACCCAACAGAAAGGACTTAACAAGGATCTGGGGTTCCTAACCCATTATCTCTATATAATAAAAGGCACCTCCAACGTTCTGAAGCCTCAAGCCGGAAATTGAGGCGCCAGAGATATCCGGTTTGCCCTGAGTGTCTGGCCTGCCCTTGCGTCATAACGTCATGACGTCGAGGGCGGCGCTATGACAATCGGCCAAACGCCATCTCCCTGACCCTCGGCGGATATTTCCCACCTCCAGAGGACTAACATTGCCCGCACAACGTCGGAGAGAGGCAGGCGGGCACGTAAGCATCGGCGACACGCGATATCACTCCCCTTGCCCCTCGGCAGCCATTTCCCAACTTTGCAGGATGGAGGGAGCTACGCAGGCAGGCAGCCTGAACGTCAGACACACGCAGGGAGCCAGCCTGCCTGCCTGCCTGAACGTGCCAGGAAGGGAGAAAGCTTCAGTCGGAGGGAGCGCCACGACCCTCAAAGGCACTGGAAGGGGGGGCACTCGAACCTCAACCTGCGAGGAGAGAAGGGGGAAGGGGGAGGGAGAAAAACGCCGGCAGACGGAGGGACCACCATCCTGAAAGCCCAAGGGAGGCGGAGATTCCCTCTCACACACACACTCACATTCTCGCACAAACACTCTCACTCTGCCACACTCACACATTCACTCTCTCTCACACACTCACTCTCACACACACTCTCTCAAACATACACACTACGATACAGAAAAACGCTGCCACAGGGCCCACGATCCTGCAGGGGGGGGGGGGCACGACCCTGAGGGGGGAGGGGGACGAGAAGGATATGGGAAAAGGAAACACAGGGGGGGAGCGGGAAGGATGCCAACACACGCAGGGGGGACTCCTGCCGCACACTCTCTGTCTCGAACACACACTCTCACACAGACAGTCTCACTCTCTCACACACACACAGTCGCAAATTCACTCTGTCTCTCACACACTCACTGTCAAACATACACACTTCCATGAAAACCTTGCTAGCGCCCGTTTCATTCCTCTCAGAAACGGGCCTTTTTTTACTAGTAAACCATAAAGCTGTATGTCTCTGTTGATCACCCCACCCCTCACCTATCCACACCCATCCTGTTAGAATATCAATGATATGCTTTGATGTCCCCATGCATACCTCCGACCCACCCCCATCCTCCCACCCTGTCAGACTGTCATAGTAATGCTTGAATGTTTTCACTTATATACACTGTCAGCTAGCACATTTGCTTATTTCCGATCTGACGAAGAAGGGCAACCTTCAAAAGCTAATCAAGAAATGTATTAAGTTATGTCCAATAAAAAAGGTATCATCTTATTTTCTTTTCCATGTTTTATTTTGTTTGATTTCTATTGATAACCAGATCATTTATAAAATGTTAAAAAGCAGTTGTCCCAGCACAGACCTCTGGGAAACCCCACTATTTACTCATCTCCATTGAGAATATTGACCATTTAATCCTACTCTCTGTTTTCTATTTTTCAACCAGTTCATAATCATGCTTATTTTCGAAAGTGATCACCGGCCATCTTCCGACACAAATCGGAAGATGGCCGGCGATCTCCTGAAACCGGCCAAATCGGTATAATCGAAAGCTGATTTTGGCCGGGTTCAACTGCCTTCCGTCGTGGAGCCGGCGAAATTTCAAGGGGGCGTGTCAGTAGGGTAGTGAAGGCGGGACGGGGGCGTGCTCACGAGATGGCCAGCTTCGCCCAATAATGGAAAAAAAAGCCAGGCTTGACGAGCATTTTGCCGGCTTTACTTGGTCCTTTTTTTTTCACGACCAAACTTCAAAAAGGAGCCCCAACTAACCAAATGACAATCCGAGAGAATCAGGGATGACCTCCCCTTACTCCCCCAGTGGTCACCAATCCCCTCCCACCCAAAAACAAAATCTAAGTGCTCGTCAGGGACATCCTAAATCAAAATTATTTTTGCTTGGCTTTTTCAGTAGTACCAGTGGGATTTGAACCAAGACTGGTACTCTAACCACTTCGCCACAGCTCCACCTACTTGGATGTCCCTCCCTTTTGATTATGCCCCTTCAGGTCTCTCTCAGCCAATCACAGACAGGGCTCTCTCAGCCAATCACAGCGCATTTAGCTGTCTGTGAGTGGCTGAGAGAGACCTGAAGGGGCATAATCAAAAGGGAGGGACATCCAAGTAAGTGGAGCTGTGGCCAAGTGGTTAGCGTACCGGTCTTGTAATTCAGAGGTGGCCAGTTCAAATCCAAGTGGTACTACTGGAAAAGCCTGAGCACTTGGATTTTTTTTCCACTTTTTTGAAGCCAGCCATCTGTAAACCAGGCGATCTCAACATTTGACCTAAATGTTGAGATTTAACCGGCCCCAACCGTATTATCAAAAGAAAAAATGGCTGGCCATCTTTTTCAATAATACAGTTGGCACCGCCCCTTTGCGGAGCTGGCCCCGAAGATGGCCGGCCATATAGATGGCCGGTGCCATTCGATTATGCCCCTCAATAGGACACTACCTCCTATCCAATGACTATCTTCCCTGTTGTGGTACTTTGCCAAATGCCTTCTGAAAATCCAAATGCACAATATTAACCAGCTTTATCCACATGTTTATTTACCCCTTCAAAGAAAGACTGGAGAGGCAAGATTTCCCTTGGCTACATCCATATTGGTCTTGTCCCATTAATCCAAGCATATATATATGATCAGTAATTTTGCTCTTTATAATAGTTTCTACCATATTATTCATGTATTCATTTGTCTGCTATATATGCTCATTTATGAAATTGTGAATATTATTGCATGCATTACTGAAATTATGTTTTATTACGATTTTAGTTATCACATGCTTGTGTTAGGCTTGAATTTGCTTTCATATATTCATTTTGTATTTCCTTAGTGTTTGGATATAGATCCATCTCATTTTGTCTTAACCATGCTCCTGGTTCTACCTGTCTAGCTGTATTGTTAGATAGGTTGACGTTGGAACAGACTCCTTTGTAGTTATTCCACCTTAAAGGGGAGGGAAATGTAGGAGTACCTCCTGTGTGTCACCTTGTGCACAACTGAGGCCTATGTCCACATACAGGCCTGAACCTGCATCTTCTATGTGAACAAAGATGGCTGTTTGGACATTTCCTGTTTCTCTATCAGCCCATGGATGCTGCTGACTGATCAAGGACACTGGAAAAACAGGGAGCATCTGCACTTCATGGTGGACAGATTTACTATACTCAAGTATGTGATACCATTTGTGGGCCCCTTGGCTAGGTGCCACAGGCTGAGGGTGAGTGATCAACCCTGGACTTAGCCGACCTGGATTTGATCATTCTGACACCAAGAATGCATAGCCTGATTGGTCCAAAAGAATCACCTGAGGACTATGGACAAAGCTCTGCTCAAATCCTTTGCTGGACAAAGAAATCAGATTCTACTTGGCATTGAACTGGAGTGGCAGCTCTGCTGATAACTCTGGAAAAGACACTGTCTCATCATGCCAAAGAACTAGCCTCTATTCCTTCTCCTGTGGCAGGTAAGTAAGCTAATAACTACAACTGCTTACCAGTGCTACATCTGGCTGCCTGGGCTAAGGAAGCGATAAGGTGATCTCTTTACAGATCAGCACCACTGTCCCAAACAGCTGTAGCTGAAAGAAGAAGCTTTTCATCTATCCAGAGATCAGTGAAGAAATAAATCTCAGGGTGAGATTTCAGCTTAACTTCTACAGGAGGGAGTTCAGACTTGTATTGCTTGTTACCAAAGGCAGGCTTCAGTTTTGCCAGGTGGAAAATTTTTTCCCCACCCAAACCAGCCCAAAACCAGCCCAAAACCCGCCCACAGTCAAACCCCGCCCCTGACACCCCAACCCCTGCCATCATCAACCTCGCCCCCGCCGTCATCGGCCCCGCCTCTTCCATCACCGGCCCGCCTCCCCGTAATCGGCCCCGCCCCGTCATCGCCCCCGCCCAAAACGCAACTAGCCCCGCCCCCGCGGCCCGAAAAACCGCTGAAAAAACCGCCGAAAGACCCCAAAGCAAGCCCAAAAAACCGCAACCCGCCGCGGGCAAAAATTTCCCGCGGCGGGTCACGGAAAACCGCCCAATTGGGCGGGAAAACTGCCCACCTGGCAACACTGGCAGGCTTGGTTCTTAGGTATATTTCTCAGCACTGATAGAGATACAGTGGGGGAAATAAGTATTTGATCCCTTGCTGATTTTGTAAGTTTGCCCACTGACAAAGACATGAGCAGCCCATAATTGAAGGGTAGGTTATTGGTAACAGTGAGAGATAGCACATCACAAATTAAATCCGGAAAATCACATTGTGGAAAGTATATGAATTTATTTGCATTCTGCAGAGGGAAATAAGTATTTAATCCCTCTGGCAAACAAGACCTAATACTTGGTGGCAAAACCCTTGTTGGCAAGCACAGCGGTCAGACGTCTTCTGTAGTTGATGATGAGGTTTGCACACATGTCAGGAGGAATTTTGGTCCACTCCTCTTTGCAGATCATCTCTAAATCATTAAGAGTTCTGGGCTGTCGCTTGGCAACTCGCAGCTTCAGCTCCCTCCATAAGTTTTCAATGGGATTAAGGTCTGGTGACTGGCTAGGCCACTCCATGACCCTAATGTGCTTCTTCCTGAGCCACTCCTTTGTTGCCTTGGCTGTATGTTTTGGGTCATTGTCGTGCTGGAAGACCCAGCCACGACCCATTTTTAAGGCCCTGGCGGAGGGAAGGAGGTTGTCACTCAGAATTGTACGGTACATGGCCCCATCCATTCTCCCATTGATGCGGTGAAGTAGTCCTGTGCCCTTAGCAGAGAAACACCCCCAAAACATAACATTTCCACCTCCATGCTTGACAGTGGGGACGGTGTTCTTTGGGTCATAGGCAGCATTTCTCTTCCTCCAAACACGGCGAGTTGAGTTCATGCCAAAGAGCTCAATTTTTGTCTCATCTGACCACAGCACCTTCTCCCAATCACTCTCGGCATCATCCAGGTGTTCACTGGCAAACTTCAGACGGGCCGTCACATGTGCCTTCCGGAGCAGGGGGACCTTGCGGGCACTGCAGGATTGCAATCCGTTATGTCGTAATGTGTTACCAATGGTTTTCGTGGTGACAGTGGTCCCAGCTGCCTTGAGATCATTGACAAGTTCCCCCCTTGTAGTTGTAGGCTGATTTCTAACCTTCCTCATGATCAAGGATACCCCACGAGGTGAGATTTTGCGTGGAGCCCCAGATCTTTGTCGATTGACAGTCATTTGTACTTCTTCCATTTTCTTACTATGGCACCAACAGTTGTCTCCTTCTCGCCCAGCGTCTTACTGATGGTTTTGTAGCCCATTCCAGCCTTGTGCAGGTGTATGATCTTGTCCCTGACATCCTTAGACAGCTCCTTGCTCTTGGCCATTTTGTAGAGGTTAGAGTCTGACTGATTCACTGAGTCTGTGGACAGGTGTCTTTCATACAGGTGACCATTGCCGACAGCTGTCTGTCATGCAGGTAACGAGTTGATTTGGAGCATCTACCTGGTCTGTAGGGGCCAGATCTCTTACTGGTTGGTGGGGGATCAAATACTTATTTCCCTCTGCAGAATGCAAATAAATTCATATACTTTCCACAATGTGATTTTCCGGATTTAATTTGTGATGTGCTATCTCTCACTGTTACCAATAACCTACCCTTCAATTATGGGCTGCTCATGTCTTTGTCAGTGGGCAAACTTACAAAATCAGCAAGGGATCAAATACTTATTTCCCCCACTGTATGTATTTACCGTGTTTCCCCGAAAATAGGACATTCTCCAAAAGTAAGACCTAGTAGAGGTCTTGCTGCAATTTGAAAATATAAGGCCTCCCCCGAAAATAAGACCTAGCAGGGGAGGCCTTATTTTTCAGGGAAACATCGGGGTCACCCCCCCACCCGAGATCGCCGGCTCCCCCCCTCGATCAGCGGCTCCCCCCGCCCTCAGTCGCTCCCGGAACTAACCTCTTAACCGCTTCCTTTCACCTTCACACTCGCCGCAAGCAGCAGGGCTGGCCACTCCTTCCTTCCGTGTCCCGCCCTCGCCTGTCGTTAGGGAGGCAAAAATGTGCCCCCCCTCTCTGGCTCTGGCCCCCCCCTACCGCCGGATTCCAGATACGCCCCTGGTTTGCAGCATTAATAAACCACTTCCATACCAAGTGCCATGTATGTGTCTGATGCTTTCTAACTGCTAACAGCCTTTCCATCTCACACACATATTTCAGTTTGTTATGCCATTTCACAACGGATGGTACCCCCGGTTGTTTCCAGTTTTGGGCAATTGTCACACGAGCAACACCTGTCATCTGCTTCAGCAGCTGATGTTGACAAGATTTTAAACCATCCACTTTTGAGGCGAAAAGGAACACCTCAGACGCCCATGGGACAGATGACCCTAACCAGCCCTGCATCCTACTATGAACCGCCTTCCAAAGTGCTTTAACTTTACTGCAGCTCCACCAGATGTGCCCCATGGTGCCGCGCATACCACACCCCCTCCAGCACAAACCTGTTAGGGTTGGGTATATGCACCAGAGGCGTTCCGGAGTTAGATACCATCTGAATAGTACTTTCACTGCGTTCTCTTTAAGGGGCACATATGTGGAAACACCCAACACCTCCCTCTCAATTTTCTCCCATCCCTGGTCACCCAGTGTCACTCCCAGTTCCTTTTCCCACCCCCTCCTGTGATTATTGTAGATCGGGACCTGTGCGCTGACACACTTATAGAGGCTACCAATCAAGCCACGGGATGTGGTTAATTTTTCACAGATCACCTCCAGGGGAGTTCTTTCCTTCTGGACCACCAAACGCACTGCTGCAGTGCAGAGGAAGTGTGACAATTGGCAGTATGCAAACTCATCCCCTTCCACCCCACGGAACTCTGTTTTTAGGACTGCGTGTTTAAGCAAGGTAGTCCTGTCAAACATTTGGCCCCATGTACGCAATCCTTCTCCATACCATCTGGTAAAGACCCCTTTCGTGGTCCCTGGCAGGAACAGGGAATTGTATGCAATTGGAGTCAAATGAGAGAGTACACAACGGCCCCCTTGAAACAGCTTGTCCCAATAGTGAAGAGTAACCTCCACTGAAGAACACACCCCCTCCTTCATGGGACGAAAGGGCCTCGGCAGCCACATAAGCGCCCCCAACGGCGTTTGTCCCAAGGATTGCTGCTCTATGTGTACCCACTGTCGGTCTGGGTAGTCTTGGTACCATTCTATAGCTGCCTTCCCCTGTGCCGCCCTATAGTACCAATGAAGGTTCGGAAACCCCAACCCTCCCTTTTTCCTATCCTGATACAGCAGGGTACGTGATAACCTTGGATGTTTTCCTGCCCAGACGAAGCGCACAATACGATCCTGTAAGGATGCAAGGAATCGACTGGGCATCATCACAGGCAGCACTTGGAATAGATATAGGAGGCGAGGCAGCACGTTCATCTTAATAATAGCTATCTGTCCGAACCAGGAGGTCTCCAGCTCGCCCCATCTCTCCATGTCCTCAGCAATGACTTTGACCAACTCTTTATAGTTAGCCAGAAAGAGCTCCGATAGAGTCGAGGTCAAGTTTACCCCCAGATATCTAACCTGCCGACGGGCCCAGTGAAACGGGAAGGACACCTTTAACTGTGCCACTGTTTCAGCGGGCAGTGTAACATTGAGAGCCTCAGACTTTGCCATGTTAACTTTAAACCCAGACACTGCAGCATACTCATCAATGAGTTGAAGAAGTCTAGGAAATGTTGACTGAGATCTAGTCACGTAGAGCAGGACATCATCAGCAAACAATGCAATTTTATGTGTTCTCCCACCCATTAGGACCCCCGAAATCTCTGGGTCTTGTCGTATCCTGGAAGCAAATGGCTCCATAACCATCGTAAATAATAAAGGGAAAAGGGGGCACCCCTGCCGTGTGCCTCTATACAATGAGAACAAATCAGAATGACCTCCATTAATTTTTACACAGGCTCTGGGCGAGTTATAAAATGCCTGTATCCACCCCCGAAAATTTATGCCAAATCCCAAGTGCTCCAGCACCTTATACATAAAAGACCAGTGGACCCGATCAAAGGCCTTCTCAGCGTCTAAACTGAGAAGACACAAAGGTCTCCGATTTCTCTTTGCCAGATACATGAGGTCCAACGTGCACCGGACATTGTCCATCGCCTTTCGATAAGACACGAAGCCTACTTGATCCGGGTGCACTACCGTTGGTAATAAAGGTGCCAACCGGTTTGCCAGCACCTTTGCCAATATTTTAACATCTGCATTTAGCACAGATATAGGTCTGTAGGAGCCACACTTTCCGTGATCTTTACCTGGCTTAGGTATCACTGCTATCCAGGCTTCAAGCATTGTATGAGGCAAAGTCCCCCCAACCCCCACTTGATTGAGCAGTTCCGCAAGCAACGGAGCCATCTCGGGTGCAAACTTCCTATAGAATTTGTTAGGAACCATCGAGTCCAGGAGACTTACAAGAAGGCATACCGCCTATGGCCTCCAGAACTTCCTGTGAAGTGACCAGTTTTTCCAACAATTCACGGTGTTGGCTAGACAACGGAGAAAGCTCACTGTCTCGCAGAAACTTCTCAACAGATTCCAAGGAGGGGTTAATCTCCTGTTCATAGAGGGCTTGGTAGAACTCTCGGAATCGTGTGCGAATATGACTAGCTTTACGCAGTAAATCACCCTTAGCATCTCTCACTTGTTTGATCGTTCTATCCACTCGTTGCCTACGCAACCATATTGCCAAGAGGCGCCCGGCTTTATTCGCAAACTCATAGAACCTCAACCTCTGTCTTGCTCGCAGCAGTGCTAGCTGCTCCGAGTATATGGAGTCCAACCTCAGTCGCTCATTACACAACTCTTGCCACACCTGCAATGACACATTTGCCTTATGTTGCTGCTCCAGATGATGTATTTTCACCAAACAGGCTGCTATCTGCGCCCTACGCGCTTTTAAGTGTGTACTGGCTAACTTCAAGAAATACCCTCGGGAAACCGCTTTCATAGCATCCCACACTACTTGCATTGGGGGCCCAGAGTCAACATTAAACTCCAAGTATTCTTTTAGCATCTTTCTGTATCCCTCCACCACCTCCCCCTCCTGCAGTAAACTAGTGTTTAAAGTCCATCGCTTATCTTTAAGTTCAGGTCAAATATTTGGCAAAGTAACCCACACTGGGGCGTGATCCGATATTGTCATACTACCAATGCCAGCTTCAGGACCCCATTCTACCAAAGTGGTGTCCAGAAAGATATAGTCAATTCGGGAGTATGAAGCATGCACATGTGAATAGTAGGTGTAATCCCTGTCCGTTCTGTGTGTCAGCCTCCACAGGTCCAGAGCACCAAGTGAATATGCCAAGGACTCCAACGCTTGTGACTCTTTTTTCTCCTCTCTCCTAGCTACTCCTGTTCGATCCAACCCAGGGTTTACCACTGCATTAAAGTCGCCCCCCAGTATGAGGGAACCCTTGACAAAAGGGATCAAAGAATTCCGGACTCTAGTAAAGAACTCCACCTGTCCACTATTGGGTGCGTAAATTGATGCCACCGTTAAATTCACCTGGTCCATTTTTAAATGTAGGAAGATAAATCGTCCCCCTGGGTCCCTTTTGATCTGTACTACCCGAGCTGCCAGAGAGTCATGCATCAGTATTGCTACCCCCCTTTCTTTGATGCTCCCGCTGATGCACAATATGTTCCTGAATAACCTGGGCAAGAGAGGTACCGTTCATGCTTGTGACGCAAGTGCGTCTCCTGCAGCAGCACTATATGTGGCTTAAGTTGTTGCAGTTCCCTATAAAGTTTCTGCCTCTTTTGTGGCATGTTCAGTCCCTTAACATTATAGGATATTATTTTCAAATATGCGCCCATTACATAATGTTATTGAAGCAGTTAACAAACACATACATCAGACCTCGTCTTGTCCCTTTGTGAGTGGTATGCGTCCTTAACCTCAAATTGGGTTCCCTACCTCCCCCTTCCCCCTGTCCCACCCCTACCCTTCTTCCCCCCTCCCAAAGCATCTCCCACATTGACACCAACCAGAGACACTACCCCTCTGAGTGGGATTCGAGGAAGTTATTCACCACACTCACAGCACCCCGGCCCCACGGCCCTCCCCCCCACACCTTAATAGTCCCTCCCTCATCTAATATCAGTCTCTTTCACTTGTCCCTCCCGACATACCAAAACACCCTAATCATCATTATCACACACCTCCTCATCCTCATGTCATCCCCTTCACACAGCACTCATACAGTTCACACACACCCCACATCACGTGGTTCTGATGACTGTAAGTCAGCAAACAGGATAACCCCAAAACCTATTGTACTTCTTGCAACAAAGACTGCTTAAACTTTATACAAGTTACCCCAGTGTACAGTCTTTATATGACCCTTCCAGCTCAATCCAGTCAGCGCCTAGATTTGCCCCTCCTGGCCGATCCGGAAATGCGCTGCCAGCCCTGGAATTTGGCCCGTGTTACAGACGCCATCTCTCCTGGCGGGGTCAAAGAGCTCACCAACTCCCTGCGTGCAGGGCCTCCCAGGCTTCCTGCAGTGTGTGCACTCGGTATTTACTTCCCTTCAGTGTGAAGTTCAGGGAGAAGGGAAATCCCCATCGGTATTGCAGTTGATGTTTAAGTAGAATATCCAGGGCTGGTCTCATCTGGCGTCGCTGTTGCAAGGTATACTGCGATAAATATTGGTATACCAAAATCTTCGCCCCTCTGAATTTGAAATTCTGTGTCTTACGTGCACAAGCCATAATCTTCTCCTTAATTTCATATCTGTGGAAGCGCACTATGATATCACGCACCTGCTGGTCCTTTCGTGCGCCCAACGCTCTATGAGCTCTATCAATTTCCAGCAGAGACTCGCCCGCCTGGCCCAGTAGTGTTGCGCACATGGTTTGCGTGATCACAAGGACATCTTCCGTTTCCCCCCCTTCAGGGACTCTGCGAAATTGGAGGTTGTTTCGGTTGCCCCTGTTCTCCAGATCATCCATTTTATATTCAAGATCCAAGTTCTTTTTTTCCAGCTCCTGCAACAGGGTAGTATGTTTAGTCAGAGTCTCCGAATGCTCCTCCAGCTTAAGTTCAGCGTCCTCCACCCTGCCCCCCAACTCACGGAGGTCTGTGCTCAGCGAATCCATGCGTTCCAATATTTCATCTTTTGAATGTTTGATCTCTTCTTGGATATTTGATAGAAATTTACGCAATTCACTAGACATTCCTTTTTTGGGAGGCGGGTTTCGATGCTCTGCCAAAGACAAGGCTGAGTCGGAGTCAGAAGGCGAACCGGGTTCAGGAGACTCATGGCGCTTGGCGGGTTTCCCAGGCATGTTTTTCTCGGACCGCTCTCCTTCCTTTTTGCGCGTCGCGGGTGTTTTGCTCATAGCAGTCGTTGTGCAAGGGAAGCTTCAGGTAGCCTTTTTCCACCCTTTTTCTCCCACTTTCAGCAGACTTTTAATGCTTTTTTCAGGCGAGGGGAGACGGAGCTACGGGACTAGGCTGCCATTTCGTCCGATGACGTCACTTCCTCTTTTCCTTATAATTCCTAGCATGCTGTTTGATTTTTTGGCTGCAGCTGGGCAAAAGATTTTAGCATATTGTCTACAACGACACCTATATATTTTTCTTAGGTGCTGACCCCCAAAGTAGACCCTAGTATCAGGTAACTATGATATGGATTGTTCTTTCTAGTGTGTATCACTTTGCATTTTTCCACATTAAATTTCATCTGCCATTTGGATGCCCAGTCTTTCCTAAGATCTTCCTGCAATTTTTCACAGTCTGCATGTGTTTTAACAACCTTAAATAGTTTTGTCTCATCTGCAAATTTTAATAGTGCTGGTCTAAGTACAGATCCCTGCGGCACTCCATTATTCACCCTTCTCTATTGAGAGAAATGGCCATTTAACCCTACCCTCTGCTTTCTGTCCCATAACCAATTTCTAATCCACAACAGAACATTGCCTCCTATCCCATCGTTGGTGAATTGTGCAGGCCACCTACCTTGCAATTAAATTTTAAATCCAAGAGACTTAGAGGCATGTTTTTAAAGTACAAAACTTACAGTACCATGGGTACAAAGCTTATGCAGTAAATATCAGGTGCATGACAAGTATCTGCCCTGTGGCAGATACTTACTACAAAGGCCTGGGTTAGATGTATTAGCAGACAGTGCAAGTGCACCCATGCTACCTGCTGATACATGTAACATGGATCAGAGTGATACCCATACCATAGTTAAAAAAAAAAAAAAAAAAAGACATCTTAATCAGAGAATCCCCCCTCATTCAGACAGCCCTACCCTCCCAACTCTGCAGACTGACCTCTTACCCATTCACTCACCCCCAAATCAATCCCCCCAAGATAAGAGTCCCCAAAAGGTATGAGCCACTTTATCTGGTTCCCCACCCCATAGCTAGAGGTTAATCTGCCAAATAAGGAGCTATTGTCTGTATTTGGCAGATTTAATCCGAACGCTAGTACTGCTAGGAATAAGAACTGCCATTTTGAACCATGGACTTAGTTGGGGCATGCGCAGAGTAGGATCGTTCCTGACCCATTTACTAGATTTCCAGGGATAGCTTAGGTAATTGCAGGGATGTCAGGGTGGTGGGGATAAGGTTGGATCTTGAGCTATGTTGGGGTTCAGCTCAGGGGTCATATCTTGAGGGGGCTTATCTTGATGCAGCTTGGAGGGGATAAGATTAGCAGGTGGGTGATTAGATCTGGGGTCAGTCTGCAGAGTGGAAAGGGTAGGGCTGGATGAATGGGAGGAATTCTGTGGCTCTAATGTCTTTTTATTTAAACTATGGTATGGGTACAGTTGTCTAGGTACCTGACTGCCAGTAGTGAGGCTACACTTAATGCCACCTCTTAAGATGGCATAAAAGGCACCCATGCTATCAGCAGAAATGACAACATGCAGTAACAAACCACGCATTAGCTGTCAGTAATGGCCACACCTGATCTCAATCTCAGTCATTAACCCACCTGGATCCCACACCAACCCACACTAAACACTGCAAGAGTTTTACCTTTTTTGCTCGGTTTAGCACGCAATAACCATTAACTTGTGTCCATCCTGATGACTACCGCAAGCTAACACCTGTGCTAACTGCTTAGCATGGTTCAGTGAACATCCCCCTTAATTATTAAAAGCAACATAAGTAATTTTTTAGCAAACCTTTTTGAGAATTGTTTCTAAAGATGCTTCTCCAGATGCCTGTCCTGAAACATCCTGAATGTTCTCAGCAAAGTCAAAAGCACGGATCTCAATGAGTTTTTCCAAAGTTAATGAATGCTCAATATCCATCAAAGTTGCATTAATGGTTTGCTCCAAAACTGTCCAGTGTCTTGGCTTCAAGAAAGGATTTCGTAAGTCTGTGATGACTGGAAGCTACAAAAAATAACAGTAGTCAAGATTTTTCATTTTAATTCATTTATGAAAAATGTGTAGGCAGATTTTGGAACATACACAGAGAGGAAAATTCAAATGCCCAAGTAAAGTCATGGATAATTCCCATACTATTTTACTATTGTTTATTAGAGTCTTGCTATACCACCTTTCTGTTGCACAATCAAAAGCATTTTCATATTACAAACAGGTACAGAGCCTCTGCAAAGTACAGCTTCTTGCAAAATAGGTGCACAACCATACTTGAAAGCCCTCCACATACAGAGAGAACAGTGATTTTAAAAAGCTGTATATAAGGAGAACAAACATAGAAATCCCCCATACAGACATGGAAGCAGCTCTCTAAAATTGTTGCTCCCCCTTTATAGAGTCTTGTTTGCAACCCCCCTCCCAAGGTGTCCATTACCTTCCATGGCCACACCCACCCCAATTCAGAAATCTCCATTCACACCCCACTTTCCGATGCCAGCTCCCCCACGTAGTTCACATCCCCAATGTCAGGTCCCTCCCCAATAGCAACCCCCTAAGACCAGCCCCCCCATATGACAACCCCTTGACATGTGGGAAATCACCCAACATTACCATCACCCAGAGGCTCAAAACTCTCCCCCCCACCCCCCACAAGGGTCAAAGCTGGTGATATATGGCTCCACCTACCCTCATCCCATTATCCACTGCCCAAGCTTACCAGAGAATTTTGAGGTCAAGTGGGGTGGGAGCAGTGGTGTGCTGGTAAATGTTTAACAGCAGGCTCTCTCCCCGGCCCACCTCTGCGTCCCCCCCCGTCCACCTCTGCGCCCCCTTCCAAATTGCAGAACTGGCTATAGCCGGGGAGCGAGCCTGGGGGGGGCAATGCATTACTCAAGGAAAAAAAATATTTTATGATCCCAGGTTCCAATCTAATTCATGTTTAATGTGGGATAAAATGCCATAAATAAATAAATAAATAAAAACTTTTAATGTTGAGCACCTGATTCTCAAAGTGGCCATATTCCAAACACTATAATGAAAATAAAATGATTTTTTTTTCTACCTTTGTTGTCTTGTGACTTTGTTTTTCTGATCATGCTGGCCCAGTATCCGATTCTGCTGCTATCTGTCCTCTTAACTCCGTTTCCAGGGCTTCCTTTCCATTTATTTATTTCTTTTCCTCCTTTCTTCTTAATTTCTGGTCCTCCGCAGACTTGACTGTCCAGTGGATCCAGCTTCTGCCTATTTTCTTCATCCATGTGCAGTTTTTCTCCTCTCTTCCTTTTCCCTCATCTCATCTCCTTCCTCACTCTTCTCTCCCCTCCATCCATGTCCAGCATTTCTTCTCTCTCTTCCCTCTGCTCCATCCATGTCCAGTAACTCTCCTCTCCCCTGCCCCCCCTCCAGCCATCCATACCCACCCAGCGATTCTCTCCTCTCCCCTGCCCCTCCTCCAGCCATCCATACCCACCCAGCGATTCACTCCACTCCCCTGCCCCTCCTCCAGCCATCCATACTCACCCAGCGATTCTCTCCGCTGCCCTGCCCCTCCTCCAGCCATCCATACCCACCCAGCGATTCTCTCTTCCCTGCCCCCCTCCAGCCATCCATACCCACCCAGCGATTCTCTCCGCTCCCCTGCCCCTCCTCCAGCCATCCATATCCACCCAGCGATTCTCTCCGCTCCCCTGCCCCCCTCCAGCCATCCATACCCACCCAGCGATTCTCTCCACTACCCTGTCCCCCTCCAACCATCCATACCCACCCAACAATTCTCCTTGCTCCTCTGCCTCCGTCGCAGCAGCCGCAGTGAAAGCCCATCTCTAGCCTTCCCTTAGTTTCCTGTTAGTGTCCTGCCTTTGCAGAAAGAGGAAATGACGTCAGAAGAAGGCGGGACACTGACGGGAACGAAGTGAAGGCTAGAGACGGGGTTTGACTGCGTCTGCTGAGGTAAATCAACAATTTAAACCCCCCAGAGCGGCGGGGGATGAGATAAGCAAGGCTTGTGGCGCCCTCCTGCCATGCTTACCTCACTTACCGTCGGGTTGTACCGCCCCTGGGAGCCGGCTCGCCTGCCACAACAACCGGCTCGCAAGAGCTTTAAAAATTTAACAACCGGCTCTTGCGAGCCGATGCAAGCCGGCTCCAGCACAACACTGGTTGAACCCGAGTATAATACACTCTATAAAGGACTCAAAAGGAACATTCTCTATAGCTCACATTAGTAGTTAGCATTGGTATTCTCTTAATAGAAGAAAGTAAATCCCAGGAATCCAAATTCACCCCCACATCATGTTCCCATTGTTGTTTGATCAGCACCAAATCCCGGTGCCTCTCAAGTTTTCATAAAGCCTTGTGGATCTCTGTGGTGGAATTCGTACAGTCTTATATGCCATTAAAAAAATTCTGAAGGCTGGCTCTAATATGAAGACACAAGGACCTTCTATTTGAGAACTGAATATAGTGTCATAACTGGCGATCCTTTTGTTTTAATACCTAAAACGGCTGTCATTCAGTAATCAGTGTGTCGTTCTTAAAAAACAGACAGTTGTGGATGTCAATCTTAAAAGAAAAGGAGGAGGAGGCGGTCATTTAGCGATCAGTCTGTTGTTCTTAAAAACAGACGGACCTGACTCAATTCAGCTTAAAAATAAGCATAAGGTATCCTTTTGAAATAAAAATAATAAGAAAAAAGAAAACAAATGACTATTCTTTCTTTCCTGTGAGAAAAAAAAGGCTACCCTGTTTCCCCGAAAGTAAGACATCCCCCAAAAATAAGACCTAGTAGAGGTTTTCCTGAATTGGTAGATATAAGGCCTCCCCCAAAAGTAAGACCTAGCAAATTTTTGTTTGAAAGCAGGGCTGCCGAGAGCCGGACAAGGCCGCCCCCCCCACCCGAGGTTGCCGAGCCCCCCTCCACCCACCCTCCGTCGCTCCCGGAACTAACCTTAAACGCCTCCTTTCACCTTCACAGCAAGCAGCAGCAGGGCAGACCTCTCCTTCCTTCCGTGTCCCACCCTCGCGGACATTACGTCAGGCGAGGGCGGGACACGTAAGGAAGGAGTGGCCTGCCCTGCTGCTGCTTGCTGCAAAGGTGAAAGGAGACGTTTAAGGTTAGTTCCGGGAGCGACGGAGGGAGGGCGGGCGGGCCAACCCCAATCCAACCCCGATGTTTCCCCGAAAAATAAGACAGCCTCTGAAAATAAGACCTAGCGCATTTTGGGGGGCAAAAATTAATATAAGACAGTGTCTTATTTTCGGGGAAACACGGTAAGCTGCACACATTCCTCCATGGCTGTTGTGGGTGGTGTTGGTTTGTTTTTTTTAATGTCATTTTCCATCATTTGACCCCCATCCAAGACGACCAGTAGTAGAAACAGGAAGGGACATACGGATGGGATTTGGGGTGGGATTATACAAAAGAGGCAGGTCTATGATGTCACATTCGGTGATGTCATCAGTGGGGTATGGGTGGGGCTTATATCAAAAGTGGGTGGGGGTTGGGTGTGTCCTGATTGGCAGAGTCCACTATGGCTAACCGTGAGAAGCAGAAAATGAACAATATTTGCCAATTAGTACCAGGGCCACTTTAACCACCTATGGGGCCTCAGGCAATCTGTCCAGCAACATAGATTCCTTAGTCCCATCAGCTAAGCTACGTCCCACTGGAAAAAAATGCAACATTGAGGCATGGATCCACTGTCTAGGCCACACTGCTGACAGCTCTGCTATTTCTGCCCCTCAGAAACGAAGTCCACATTAGAAAGGGTGAGATTGTCAGATCTATCAGATGTGTCTAGACAGCAACTACAGATTTTTATATCATTTTTGTTTCATTGTTTGTTTTCTGGAAGCAATAAGGCTGGCAGGGGAGGTGGTGGTGGTGGTGGTGGGGGGGGGGGGGGGGGGGTTAAGGAAACTGCTGGATCAGGAGAGGGGAAGAAAGGAAGATGTTAAACCAGAGTACAGAAGTGCCAAGGTTGGCCCATCACAAAGAGTGAGATTGAAAGCCAATTAGTGGGGTTTTGCTCATGGTGCATTCTGGGTATAAATTTGGCATAGTTGTGAAGGAACTATGGCTTGAGGAAGGGCTTCTGGGTATCAAGGCATGGCACATATTTTAATCCCAATTATTTTTAACATTCCAATCCGGTCTCTCCCCACGTTTGCTCCCCCCATGGGTTCTGCATCTCTCCTTTGCCCTCTCTCTCTCCCTTCTTTCCTCTTCCTGGTGGTTCCATACCTCTCTTCAATTCCCGGCAGTAGCAGCAATTAGGACAGGCTGCTTTCAGCCGATGTCAGAGCTTTATCTTCACAAGGTCCTGCCTACTCTAATGCAAGTTCCTGTTTCTGTATAGGGGGACATTGCAGACAGACAGCTCTTGACACCAGGCACTGCTGGCAATGGAAGAAAGGTACGGAGGATGGCATTTAGGAGACAAAAAAAGGGAGAGGGAGAAGGCAAAGAATTGATACAGGATTCCTGGGGAGGGGGAAGTGGAATATGGGGAGAAGAGTGATATCTCTCTTTTGGACTCAAGGCTGAATTTGCCAGTGGGTGGATGGGCCCCTTTTATGCAGCTGCCCCTTTACTGATTGGTAAAAATGGCCCTAATTATGCTATGCAATACTTTTGCTACGCTCCTGACTCCTAATCTTCCTGACTACCATTCCAAAATCCAAAAAAAATTCTAATTCTAAAACATCTCGTCCCAAGGATTTTGGATAAGAGACTGTGTACCTGTACTTTTGGAATGGGAATGCTTTCCCTTATCCATAGAGAAGATAGCTCAGCCTTCCCAGAAATGGCCTGATCAAGGATTCTTAGAAGCCATCTAGGAATTTTCATTAGGCTTGCGGCATAATTTTTTTCTGAATGAAGAAGTGGATTTTATCAGTCATTCTGGCTGATTAGGACAAGCCTGGCACTTAAGTTACAAAAGGAGTACAGCGAAATAACAATTGGTAGCCTCAGGAAGAAAAGAGAGGAGATTCAAATAAACTGAATAAATTTGGTTTCAAGAAACAGAAACGTAAAAGTTGCAACATCTTCTAAACATTCTCAATGAGCTCTGGTTAGTCAAAAATAACTAGAATGGTTCTATGAATATATTTCTATAGATTCTTCGGCAAAAGCATGTGTGGTGTATCAAATTTTTACAATCTGAGAGGTTTACCACAGGTAAATTTTGTTTTCTTTAGAATCATCATAAAAATAGGATGAAGAATGGATTTCTTGATTGACTGTCAATCCTGGTCCTTTAGGGCCCTGAAAGTATACTCCCACCACAACTTGCTACTCAGAACAATCCCCATGGCTACACTTAGGGGGTCTTTTACTAAGGTGCGCTAGCATTTTTAGCTCATGCTAAAAATCAGCTGGAGCAACACATTGAGATGCCCATATTGGCATCTCGGTGTTTAGCGCCAGCTGATTTTAACTGTGAGCTAAAAACACTAGCACACCTTAGTAAAAGATCCCCCAAGTTGTGTCTATTGAATTCCTCTTATCAGTGAGGATAATCAGAGGGCAAGTACATACAGGCAATAATAAATGTCATGATTTTATGTCTTTGACAAACAGCATTACTCAATATTAAATAAGATGAGCATAGACTATAAAAATAGGGCTGCAGAGGTATAAATAAGTAATTAGGTTAGATAAATTTTATTTCTACCATCAAACCAATAAAAGTAGAATAGAATATATTTACCTTTTCTTTCATCATGTCTACCTTCTCTTTAAGTCGTGGAACCACATTATTGGTTGGTAGACCTTTTTCCAACTGATTCACAAATTTAGCATATTTAACCACTTGTGAACTAAGTTGTTCTGTGTCCAATGTGTCAAATTTAGACTGTCAGAGATAGATAAAACAGCATTTTATCAAACGTTGGAATAACTATAAAGCATTATACAGGTTCCACGTAGCTGGGGTCAATATTTAAAAGCAGTTATACATTGGTGGCTGACCATATACAGTGGTGGAAATAAGTATTTGATCCCTTGCTGATTTTGTAAGTTTGCCCACTGACAAAGACATGAGCAGCCCATAATTGAAGGGTAGGTTATTGGTAACAGTGAGAGATAGCACATCACAAATTAAATCCGGAAAATCACATTGTGGAAAGTATATGAATTTATTTGCATTCTGCAGAGGGAAATAAGTATTTGATCCCCCACCAACCAGTAAGAGATCTGGCCCCTACAGACCAGGTAGATGCTCCAAATCAACTCGTTACCTGCATGACAGACAGCTGTCGGCAATGGTCACCTGTATGAAAGACACCTGTCCACAGACTCAGTGAATCAGTCAGACTCTAACCTCTACAAAATGGCCAAGAGCAAGGAGCTGTCTAAGGATGTCAGGGACAAGATCATACACCTGCACAAGGCTGGAATGGGCTACAAAACCATCAGTAAGACGCTGGGCGAGAAGGAGACAACTGTTGGTGCCATAGTAAGAAAATGGAAGAAGTACAAAATGACTGTCAATCGACAAAGATCTGGGGCTCCACGCAAAATCTCACCTCGTGGGGTATCCTTGATCATGAGGAAGGTTAGAAATCAGCCTACAACTACAAGGGGGGAACTTGTCAATGATCTCAAGGCAGCTGGGACCACTGTCACCACGAAAACCATTGGTAACACATTACGACATAACGGATTGCAATCCTGCAGTGCCCGCAAGGTCCCCCTGCTCCGGAAGGCACATGTGACGGCCCGTCTGAAGTTTGCCAGTGAACACCTGGATGATGCCGAGAGTGATTGGGAGAAGGTGCTGTGGTCAGATGAGACAAAAATTGAGCTCTTTGGCATGAACTCAACTCGCCGTGTTTGGAGGAAGAGAAATGCTGCCTATGACCCAAAGAACACCGTCCCCACTGTCAAGCATGGAGGTGGAAATGTTATGTTTTGGGGGTGTTTCTCTGCTAAGGGCACAGGACTACTTCACCGCATCAATGGGAGAATGGATGGGGCCATGTACCGTACAATTCTGAGTGACAACCTCCTTCCCTCCGCCAGGGCCTTAAAAATGGGTCGTGGCTGGGTCTTCCAGCACGACAATGACCCAAAACATACAGCCAAGGCAACAAAGGAGTGGCTCAGGAAGAAGCACATTAGGGTCATGGAGTGGCCTAGCCAGTCACCAGACCTTAATCCCATTGAAAACTTATGGAGGGAGCTGAAGCTGTGAGTTGCCAAGCGACAGCCCAGAACTCTTAATGATTTAGAGATGATCTGCAAAGAGGAGTGGACCAAAATTCCTCCTGACATGTGTGCAAACCTCATCATCAACTACAAAAGACGTCTGACCGCTGTGCTTGCCAACAAGGGTTTTGCCACCAAGTATTAGGTCTTGTTTGCCAGAGGGATTAAATACTTATTTCCCTCTGCAGAATGCAAATAAATTCATATACTTTCCACAATGTGATTTTCCGGATTTAATTTGTGATGTGCTATCTCTCACTGTTACCAATAACCTACCCTTCAATTATGGGCTGCTCATGTCTTTGTCAGTGGGCAAACTTACAAAATCAGAAAGGGATCAAATACTTATTTCCACCACTGTAGGTGTTTTAAAATTTCTTTTCCCAGGCCACTAAGTAGATACATTTTGTCTATAACTTCAGGAGGGGCTAGGGCATTTCAGGAGCAGAACTTAAATTTATCCTTAGAGGACTGAATAGTTAGCTACTAGCCAGAAATAAATTATCCATACCATAGGAGCAAGCTCTGTGCGTCCTTCAGCATCCCCAATATTGAGCAAACTCCTTGACTGTGTCCAGGAAGGGAAATATCTGTTGGGTTTAGCACCCCTAATTATTTTGAAAAGTTGGCTCCTATGATCCGTACAAATGACTGCATAAGGTGTAGTGCTAACATTATATATCAGTCTGTATTATATGGCTAGATTAGCTGAAAATATGCATAAAGCTATCCAAATAGCTTCTATGGTATCTATGTGGTAATCATCTCACTGAATATTGCCCTTACTATAGATATGAAAATGAACGCATATCTTAAATTCTATCCTTCCCCAAAAGAGCAAATTTCAATAAAGCTGCATTGTAAATATTTCTCCATTAGAATTATGACACCTTTTCAAATAATGTATTCACTTCATGGTCATAACATTCAAATGTTTTCTCATTTTTTTTCCAATTTAAATAACTTACATAAGTACATAAGCCTTTCCATACTGGGACAGACCGAAGGTCCATCAAGCCCAGGATCCTGTTTCTAAAGGTGGCCAATCCAGGTCACAAGAACCTGGCAAGATCCCAGAACAGTAAAATCGATTTTATACTGCTTATCGCAGGAATAAGCAGTGGATTTTCCCAAGTCCATCTTAATAACGGCTTAAGGACTTTTATTTTAGGAACTTGTCCAAACCTTTAAAAACCCTGCTAAGCTAACTGCTTTTACCACATTGTCTGGCAATGAATTTCAGAGTTTAGATACACATTGAGTAAAGAAATATCTTTTCTAATTTGTTTTAAATTTGATAAAATGGATGGAACGACTACCTTATGAGGAGAGGTTAAGAAGGCTAGGACTCTTTAGCCTGGAGAAAAGACAGCTGAGGGGTGATATGATAGAGGTCTACAAAATAATGAGTGGGGTAGAGGAGACAGATGTGAAGCATTTGTCTACGCTTTCTAACAACAGTGGCGTACCAAGGGGGGGTGGTGGGGGCGGTCCGCCCAGGGTGCACGCCGCTGGGGGGTGCCGTGGCGTGCGCCTGCTCTGAGTTCGCTAAACTTCGTCGCTCGTTTGCTGCAGCTCCCTCTGCCCTGGAACAGGTTACTTCCTATTCCGGGGCAGAGGGAGCTGCAACGAAGTTTAGCGAACTCGGAGCAGGCACGCACTGCGGCACCCCCCCCAGTGGCATGCACCCGGGAGGGGTGTCATTTCGCCGGGGGGGGGGGGGGGCAAAGGTGTCATTTAGCGGGGGTGGGGCGCTGCACCCGGGGGGGGGGGGGCACATCGGCGCTCCGCCCCGGGTGCCATCCAGGCCAGGAATGCCACTGTCTATCAATAATAGAACCAGGGGACACAAGATGAAATTAGAATGTGGTAGGTTTAAAACAAATCGGAGAAAGTTTTTCTTTACTCAGCGCGTGGTTAGACTCTGGAACTCATTGCTGGAGAAGATAGTGACGGCAACTGGCCTTGCTGAGTTTAAAGGGGGTCTGGACAGATTCCTGAAGGAAAAGTCCATTGATCGTTATTAAATTTTGGGGTTTTGCCAGGTTCTTGGGGTCTGGATTGGCCGCTGTCGGAGACAGAGTGCTGGGCTTCATGGACCTTTGGTCTTTTCCCAGCATGGCAGTGCTTATGTACTTACGTACTACTTAGTAGTTTCATTGTGTGCCCACTAGTCCTTGTATTTTTGGAAAGAGTAAACAAGCAATTCACATCTACCTATTCCACTCCACTCATGATTACATAGACTTTATTATATTTCCCCTCAGCCATATCTTCTCTAAGCTGAGGAGCCCTAGTTTCTTTAGTCTTTCCTCATAGGGAAGTTGTTCATTCCATTTACATTTTCATTGCACTTCTCTGTACCTTTTTTTAAACTCTGCTATATCTTTTTTGAAATGCGGTGACCAAAATTGTACACAATATTTTAAGTTCAATCGCACCATGGAACAATACAAAGGCATTATAATATTCTCGGTTTTGTTCTCCATTCCTTTCCTAATAATTCCTAAGTTTTATATGTTTATTAAAGTTTTTGTCATACAAATAATACAAAAGTGAACACTAAAGCAAACAGAACCCCCCCCCCCCCCAAAATAAACACAAATATGTAAAAAAAAAAAAAAAAAGTGTCAGCATAACATAATCAGAGGTCCATGGCAATACCTGGAAACAAATAGTATGGATACCCCAGGTCAATGAGTGCAATGTGGCTCCTGGCAAAAGAGGTCTAAACGAGCCCAGGTCCGCAAAACAGACCTAATGGTTCTACGCCTAATAATTCCTAACATTCGATTTCCTTTCTTAGCTTCCACTGTACATTGAGTAAAGGGTTTCAAAGTATCATCAGTGCTGACACCTAAATCCTTTTCCTGGGTGATGAGTCCTAATGAGAAACCTTGCACCATGTAGCTATGGTTTGGGTTTCTCTTCCCTACATGCATTACTTTGTACTTGCTCATATTAAAGACTACATTTTATCAATGGCACCCAAATAAACAGATGTGCGCCAAACTAAAAGAAAAAAACAGAACTTAAGTTTACCATCTGAGCTGTCTGAGCTATGCTGGGCATTTTCAGACTTGGTTTGATTGTAAATTGATGTTACCTGTGTCTTAATATGTTCCTGATGACCTGCTTCTATTCTATCTTACTTTTTAACTGTCTTTTCACTTGCAGAGGGTCTGACTCTATAGTCCCACACACCCACCCCTCTCCCACCCACCCCTATGTGACCTCCCATTAAATAGGGCAATCAAGGGACAAATATCTTCATTACACCATAATTGGTCAATCCTACGCCTTGTTATCCCCTATTATAGTTCACCTTTTCACACTTGTGAATCACATCAATATGACCTTCATTCAGTGCAATACATGTTCTGCTTTAATCCTAAGGCAAACTACCTGGAACCTTAAAGCGTGTCCTATCTGTCTCGAAATATCAGCTTTGAAGGATGCGATCACCAAACTCAAGAAGGAATTAGCTACAACTAAAAAAGCATCCAGGAATACTCAATTCCCAGCCCATTTACCACCACCACTGCCACAGAGAATGAAACAACAGAGGAATAGATGGGTCATGGTAGGCTCTGGTAGACTAAGATCTGAGACACAGAAGCACTCACACTCCCAACCTTTTTCCTTGTCAAATTCTTTTGCTGCATTGCATCATCATGATGCCGAATAAAGAAGTACTGTGGTGGAACCAGAGGAAATGAAAGTAGCACAACTCAACAAACATCCCCCAAACAAAGACAGATTGGTGAAAAGCAGAAGACTCTTACTGCTCGAAGACTCCATTATCAGAGGCATTAACTTAGGAACACAGTTCAAGGGATCCAACCTAGTGAAATGCCTTCCAGGATCTTCAGCTACCAGATGTACCGACCAAATACGGAAAGTGATCCGAGAAGAAAGCAAGGCTTCAAAAATACTGATGTTGTAATTCACCTGGGGACAAATGACCTGGCCAACAATAGCAAGTTTACAGCACAGAGAGCGTTTCAGAAGCTTGGGGAGGGACTGAAATCTTTGGTTCGGACTGTGGCGTTTTCTGAAGTAATTCCCGCAAGGGGGAAGGGAGAGGAAAGACTATGCAAAACAGTAGATTTCAATAAGTGGCTTGAGTCTTGGTGTAAAGAAGAAGGTTTTAGATACATAGGAGCATGGGGTAATATGTGGAAAAATAACAGGCTGTACTGTAATGAGGGGCTACATCTTCCTGTGACGGGAAAAAAGATCCTTGGGGAGAAATTCTCACAGTATGTTTCTAGACATTTAAACTAGAAGGCGGGTGTGACAAAAGGAAACAAGGGAATTCAGAAAGTCCCCCCCCCCCCCCCCAGAATAAACATGATAGCAGAGGGAAAGGTCATCTAAATATAGAAAACCACCTAAACTCACTAAGCCCATGGAAAGCAATGAGCATAAAATGCTCGTAGTCTAGGTAAAAAGGTTCAAGACTTACAAGCCCTGATGTTTGAAGAAAACTTGGATATTGTTGCTATTACAGAGATGTGGTTCAATGATTCCCATGAATGGGATGTGACTATACTGGGCTAGTCTTTTTAGGAAGGATAAAGAGGGCCGAAGAGGTGGAGGAGTGGCACTGTATGTGAGAAACAATATCAGAGCGGCTGAAATGTGGGGAACTTGGAGAAAGGAAGAAGCCTTATGGATCGTCCTGGAAAGAGAAGATGGAACCTGTATCCACACGGGGGTTATCTACAGACCTCCAGCACAAATGGAGAAGCTAGACAAGGATCTGATAGAAGATATTCAAAAGATTGGTATGAAAGGGGAGGTGCTACTGTTGGGAGATTTTAAATTGTCTGATGTGGACTGAAACGTCCCGTCTGCAGAAACGGAAAGAAGTAGGGAGATTGTGGGCGCCTGTCAAAGTGCCTTGCTCAGACAAATGGTGACAGAACACACAAGGGAAGGGTCGATGCTGGATCTAGTGCTTACGAATGGAGGAAGTGTTTCCAAAATCCGGGTGGGTGCCCACCTATGTAATAATGATCATCACACCATATGGTTTGATATACGGGCATACTGATTTCGATAAAATGGGGGAATACTTGAAGGAGCTGTTGGAGTGGGAAGGCATAGGAGAAGTGGAAAATCAGTGGTCAAAGCTAAAGGCTGCTATAAATATGGCAACTGATCTTTACGCTAGGAAAGTAAACTAAAACAAGAGAAACAGGAAACCTATATGGTTCTCCAAACTAGTAGCTGAAAAAATAAGAGCAAAAGAGGCTTTGTTCACAAAATACAAAAGAACGCAATGAGAGGATCATGGAAAAGATTATTGGATTAAACTCAAAGAAGCGAAGAGGGAAATATGGCTAGTGAAAGCGCAAGCGGAAGAAAAAATGGCTGAAGATGTACAGAGAGGTGAGAAGACCTTTTTCAGATATATTGGAGAAAGGACAAAAAACAGGAATGGAATTGCAAGACTGAAAGATAATGAGAATGGCTATGTGGAGAGTGAGGAGGATAAAGCGAATGTGTTAAACAATTATGTTTCTTCGGTGTTCACGGAGCAAAATCTTGGTGAAGGACTGTGGTTGGCTACCAAGGGAATATCTGGGAATGGAGTGGATAATGCGCCATTTACGGAAGAGTTTATAAACTGCTGGAGAATCTGAAGGTGGACAAAGCTATAAGGCTGGATGGGTTACATCCCAGGATACTGAGGGAGCTCAGAGAGGTCCTGATGGGACCTCTTAAAGATTTATTTAATAGATCTTTAGAGATGGGAGAGGTTCCAGGAGATAGGAGATGAGAGGATGTGGTCACAAAAGTGGAGACAGGGAAGAAATGGAAAACTACAGACTAGTAAGTCTCACGTCGGTGGTAGGAAAAATAATGGAGTCGCTGCTGAAAGAAAGGATAGTTAACTTTCTAGAAACCAACAGGTTACAGGACCCGAGGCAACATGGCTTTACCAAAGGAAAATCCTGCCAAATGAATCTTATTGACTTCTTTGATTGGGTGACCAAAGAACTGGATGAAGGACGTACGCTAGATGTAATCTACTTGGATTTCAGTAAAACCTTTGCTACAGTCCCCCACAGAAGACTCGTGAATAAGCTGAAAGGGTTGAACTTAGGACCAAAAGTGGTGAACTGGATAGGAAACTGGTTGACCGACAGGTGGCAGAGAGTGGTGGTAAATGGAATCTACTCGGAGGAAAGGAAGGCGAGCAGTGGAGTTCCTCAGGGGTCGGTGCTGGGGCCTATTCTGTTTAATATATTTGTGAGAGATATTGCTGAAGGGTTGGAAGGAAAGGTTTGCCTTTTTGCGGATGACAGAAAGATAGCCAATAGAGTGGATACCCTGGAGGGAGTAGAAACAATGAGAAGGGATCTCCAAAAGTAAGAAGAATGGTAGCGAGTCTGGCAGTTAAAACTTAATATTACAGCTGTCACCCCAGGCTTAACATAACCATGCACTCAGTAGTGGAGAAAAAAGTCTCAGTAACGCCACCCAGCCAGCCCGAAATTACAGACTATAAGGCATGGGCCTGGCGCATCATCATCTGGCTCAAAAAAAACTCCACAATTCCTTAGTGTCTCAAGGTGTATATTGCAAACCTTTTCTCAATATTACTAATAAGGTGACAAACGTGTATGCATACTTCATAGAGCACAGAATGTAGATAGAATCAATTACTTTCAATTCTATTCATGCAGTTTAAATCAGTTAAATGTCAACTCAATACTGCTACTTTTCAGTCCTGGTGATACAGCCACAAATCACTTACCTTGAATCCAATTGCTGCAGTGTTTCGCTGTTCAAAATATCACCGGCTTCAACCCATAGAACTGAAAGTAATTGATTCTATCTACATTCTGTGCTCTATGAAGTATGCATACACGTTTGTCACCTTATTAGTAATATTCAGTGGCGTAGCCAGACCTGACATTTTGGCTGGGCCCAGAGCTAATATGGGTGGGCACTATATATCCATCCCATAGCTAAACATCAGCTCTATCTTCCACCCCACTCCTCCCTGTAGCCTAGCATCAGCCCTGTCCTACTCACTACCCACCCCCTATGGAATTAAATTAAAAAAAGACTTTTTTTTCATGCCCACCTCTGCATGCACCGGTCCACCCAGAGAAAACAGCTGGCGCCTACACTTTTTTTTTTTAAATTTTAAACTAGGCACTGCAGAGACCATCCCCACCCAAAAACCCACCAAAATGAGAGACAGACAACTTTTTTTAAAATTAAGCTAGCTTGGCACTATTAAAATTTAATGTTGGGGAATTTTTGGGTGGGGATGGGCTCCTCATTGCCCTAGGCCCCTGATGGCGAACCTATGACACGCGTGTCAGCACTGACACGCGTAGCCATTTTCGATGACACGCGGCGGCGCCGCAGTGTGGTCCGCCCTCCCTCCTCGCTCCCGGAAACTAACCTTAAAGCCTCCTTTCACGTCGCAGCAAGCAGTAGCAGGGCAGGCCACTCCTTCCTTCCGTGTCCTAACCTCGCCTGACGTAACGTCCGCGAGGGCGGAGCACAGAAGGAAGGAGAAGAGGTCTGCCCTGCTGCTGCTTGCTGCAGCGTGAAAGGAAGCTTTAAGGTTAGTTCCGGGCCCGGTAGTGGGTGGAGGGGGGGGCCCGGCGATCTCGGGTGGGCAGCGATCTCGGGTAGGGGGGGCCCGGGGGCGGTCCTAGTAGCAGTGATTTTTCTTGAAGTGACACACCACCCGAGTTATGCTCGGTTTTTTGGTGAATTTTGACACACCAAGCTCAAAAGGTTGCCCATCACTGCCCTAGGCAGTGAAATGTCTACCCCTCCCCCCCCATCCAGAAGTCCATTACCAGACCACAGCCATCATTTTGATTACAAAAGAGTAATCAAAATGCTGGCTGGTCATGGTGGTGGGCTTCTGGGTGGGAGTGGGCTCTTCACTGAAGGGCAAAAAAAGGTATATTTTAATCATTAAATATATACATTTTTTGCCCTAGGCAGTGAGTGAAGTGCTTACCCCACCCAGAAATTCCACAACAATAAATTTTAATAGTGCTCAGGCCCCAGCTAGCTTAATTAAAAAAAAAAAAATTACATGATGAAGTTAAAATTATGATTAAAGAAAAAAAAGCATTTACAATTTTATTACCTGCTGGGCTGGGCTGGCAGCTGCTTGGCAGTATTAGAGTTGCACTACAGCGTGGTACCGAGACAGGAACTCAATTCTCGAATGATCTTCACGATCGAAGAACCATTCCCAATTCCCACGTTTCCAGGGCAGGGCAGGGCCAGGCTGAGGCTCGCAGTGCACTAGCTCAATGCTCAACCCTCCTGCGTGCACGTGCAGCTATTTTTTTAGCTTGCCCTGATGCCACAAGCGAGCGGACAGAGCCGAGCGGAGCGAGGCTGAGCATGCCCCTGCGCATAGCCACGTCATCATATAGTCGTACCGCTACCGCGCAGGATGGAACAACAACTACAACAACAACAAACACAAGCTGCGCCGCATGGCCGTGATGCGACAGACCTGCAAGTGCATTAGCGCCGAGCCGACTGCCGAGTCTGCCACTCTGCCTATGCAAGCCCAAAGGGTAGGCGGGCTGGAGCCTGGGCTTGAGGTCAGCTAATCGGGTGCCGTCTCTGCCGTGTCACGCTAGGCTGCTACAGTGTGTGCGCTTGGGTGGGCGGGCGGGCGGGCCTGGGCCCACCCGTACCTACGCCCCTGGTAATATTGAGAAAAGGTTTGCAATATACACCTCGAGACACTAAGGAATTGTGGAGTTTTTTTTGAGCCAGATGATGATGCGCCGGGCCCATGCCTTATAGTTTGTAATTTTGGGCTGGCTGGGTGGCGTTACTGAGGCTTTTTTCTCCACTATTGAGTGCATGGTTATGTTAAGCCTGGGGTGACAGCTGTAATATTCATTGTTTTTGTACACAGCAGGTGTGAGGCTGTGTTGTGAGTTTCGGGATATTTTCAAAGCTTGAGTGAATCAGTAGTTAAAATTTAATGCCAAGAAATGCAGAGTGATGCACTTGGGGTGCAGAAACTCAAAAGAGAGATACCGAATAGGAGGGGAGAGATTAGTAAGCTCGACTAAGGAGAGAGACCTTGGGGTGTTGGTGTCCGAGGATCTAAAGGTGAAGAAACAATGTGACAAGGCAACGACCAGGGCCAGAAGGATGCTAGGCTGCATAGAGAGGGGTATAACCAGCAGGAGGTGTTGATGCCCCTCTAGAAGTCATTGGTGAGGCCCCATTTGGAGTACTGTGTTCAGTTTTGGAGGCCGTATATTGCTAAAGATGGAAAAAGATTGGAAGCGGTGCAAAGAAAAGCTACAAAAATGGTATGGGATTTGCATTGCAAACCGTACGAGGAGAAACTTTCCGACCTGAACATGTATACCTTGGAGGAAAGAAGAAACGGGTGACATGATACAGACATTCAAATATTTGAAATGTATTAATCCGCAAACAAACCTTTTCCAGAGACGGGAAGGTGGTAGAACTAGAGGACATAAATTGAGGTTGAAGGGGGGCAGACTCAGGAGTAATGTCAAGAAGTATATTTTCACGGAAAGGGTGGTAGATACTTGGAATGCCCTCCCACGGGAGATGATGGAGATGAAAACGGTAATGGAATTCAAACATGGGTGGGATAAACACGTAGGAATCCTGTTTAGAAGAAATGGATCTACGGAATCTTAGTGGAGATTGGGTGGCAACGCCGGTAATTGGGAAGCAAAACCAGTGCTAGGAAGACTTCTACAGTCTATACCCTGATCGTAACTGAATAGATATGAATGGGCTGAAGTGTAAATTTTAAGGGGCTTCGATGTTAGCTTCAGAACTTTTAGTACAAGAAGAGTGCTGGGCAGACTTTTACAGTCTGTGCCTGAGAATGGCAAGGACAAATCAAACTCGGGTATACATTTGCTGCTGTGGCCTAGTGGTTAGGGTGGTGGACTTTGGTCCTGGGGAACTGAGGAACTGAGTTCGATTCCCGGCACAGGCAGCTCCTTGTGACTCTGGGCAAGTCACTTAACCCTCCACTGCCTGCCGCATTGAGCCTGCCATGAGTGGGAAAGCGCGGGGTACAAATGTAACAAAAAATATAAAGTATCACATACCATGTAAAACGAGTTTATCTTGTTGGGCAGACTGGATAGACTGTTCAGGTCTTTATCTGCCGTCATTTAATATATGTTATGTTATGTTAAAACTATGGGTGCAGATATATATGGCTGTATTCAATAAATAGCCATCTGTTTCATGCCCTTTACTGAATACAGTCATAAAATTCTGTGCCCGACTTGAGCATCATGCCTAAATTCCATGCCTGTCCAATCCATGCAGAAACTTAGGTGCTGTTATTTCAGTACTGATGTCAACGGATAATGCATAATTATGTCATGCATGCAAGGACAGTGAGAAAAATGGCAACGAGCAGAAGGCAGCCAAATTTTAATGAAGATGATACTCTCCTCCTGACAAGACAGATCATGGCCAAGGAGAAAAGATATTTTATTATATCAGTGCACAGGAGGAAGAGCTACAATGTCTACAGGAGGGCATGGATGAGGCTGACTGTATTCTACAATGAGCATGCTTCCTTCCCTACGCAAAATGCAAACAGGGTACAGTAAAGCTCCTGATTGCAGCAGAAGAAAGCATTACTTGCATACTAATTAATCCGTAAGATTAACCTTGAATTTTCATTCAAACCCTCCCCCACTCTCACACCCACTCTCCTTTCCTTCCTTCTTTCTCCTCCTTCTCAGAAGTTTCTGCTAAAGAAACTGCCCTTCTTCTTTCCTCCTCTAAATCTACTACCTGTTCCTCTGATCCCATCCCCACTTACCTACTTACCACTATCTGTCCTACTATCATCCCCGTCATCTGCCACATCCTTAATATTTCACTCTCCACTGCAACGTTTCCTACGGCCTTCAAACATGCTATTGTCACTCCACTCCTTAAAAAACCCTCACTTGACCCTACATGTCCCTCCAACTATCGCCCCATCTCCCTTTTCCCTTTCCTCTCCAAATTACTTGAGCGTGTTGTTTACCGCCGTTGTCTTGACTTTCTCTTTTTTCAACCTATTCTTGACCCACTTCAATCTGGTTTTCGCCCTCTTCACTCTACTGAAACTGCACTTACCAAAGTCTCTAATGATCTGCTTCTGGCTAAATCCAGAGGTCTCTATTCCATCCTCATCCTTCTTGACCTATCTTCTGCTTTCGACACTGTTGACCACACTTTACTCCTTGATACGCTATCCTCACTTGAATTCCAGGGCCCTGTTCTTTCCTGGTTCTCGTCTTACCTCTCACTCCATACTTTCAGCATTCACTATGGTGGATCCTCTTCAACTTCCCTCCCGCTTACTGTAGGTGTGCCTCAAGGCTCTGTCCTTGGACCACTCCTTTTCTCCATCTATACCTCTTCCCTTGGTGCCCTGATCTCTTCCCATGGCTTTCACTACCACCTTTATGCTGATGACTCTCAGATCTACATCTCCACCCCTGAAATCTCAACTTTAATCCAGGACAAAATCTCTGCCTACTTGTCTGACATTGCTGCCTGGATGTCTCAACGCCATCTTAAATTAAACATGTCTAAAACCGAACTTCTCATTTTTCACCCTAAACCCTCCTCCCCTATTCCCCCATTCTCTATCTCTGTCAATGGCTCTCATATCCTCCCTGTCTCCTCGGCTCGTAACCTTGGAGTCATCTTCGATTCCTCTCTCTCCTTCTCTGCCCATATTCAACAAATTGCCAAAACCTGTCGCTTCTTTATCTACAACATTAGCAAAATTCACCCCTTCCTTTCTGAACACGCCACCAGAGCCCTTATTCACACCCTTGTTACTTCTCGCTTAGACTATTGCAATTTACTTCTCACTGGTCTTCCGCTCAGCCATCTCTCTCCTCTCCAGTCTGTCCAGAATTCTGCAGCACGACTTATTTTCCGCCAGAATCGTTATGCCCACACTAGCCCACTCCTCAAGTCACTTCACTGGCTCCCTGTCCACTTCCGTATTCAGTTCAAACTCCTCTTGCTGACCTTTAAATGCATCCACTCTATGACCCCTCACTACCTCTCATCTCTCCCTACATTCCTCCCCGTGAACTCTGCTCTCTGAATAAATCTCTCTTATCATCCCCCTTCTCCTCCACCGCTAACTCCAGACTTCGTTCCTTTTGTCTTGCGGCACCTTATGCCTGGAACCGACTTCCTGAGCCCATACGTCTAACTCCATCTCTACCTGTTTTCACTACTGCCTTTGGCTCCTAACCCTACTCATTTGCCTTCCTTCTCTCCTGTTCCTCTTTACCAGTAATTCCCTTGCCCGTAAATGTCTTGTCTGTCTGTTTTTACCTAGATTGTAAGCTCTGAGCAGGGACTGTCTCTGTGTGTCTCATGTTCAGCGCTGCGTACGCCAGGTAGCGCTATACAAATGTTATTAGCAGTAGTAGTAGTAGCTATGTGCCTGTGGTAATGGAGGATGAGGTGAATGGGTCAGGGTGATAGGTACCACTGGTGGGATTTGACCCCACCACCCCTGAATGTCATGTCAACTATTCTAACCACTAGGCTACCTCCTCCACTCCGCCTCCACTATGCCTTCACAACATGTTAGGTATCTGTACAGATCCATTTGGCAGGCAGCATGTTCATGTCAGAGTGTAAGATTGTCATTGCCATATATATGTCCTGCAAATAAGAACACTGAAGCCACTATAACAGCCTCTTCCTCCATGTCTTGAGATAAATATATAGACATCAGCATGGTAATCTGCACTGCGGCATTTGGAGATGGATGCAGGGGGAGTATTCTAAAACAGGAATCCCCACTTTGAAAGCTAGGTAGCATTGTGAAACATATGCCATATACCTGCAACTCAACCTCCCTCTCTTTCTCCCTTCCTGCCCCTTTTCTCCATATAGACTGAGGATTTGAGGAAACATGGCCAATACCTGCAGCACCACAAATGGAACTATCTCCTGGGGGGGGGGGGGGGGGGCTGGGATGGGGGAACAGCAGCTGCAGGCACAGGTAGGTGAGTAACACTGCAGTGTCAAATGCACACACCATGGGCTCCCTCTCTACTTCTTGCTCATCTGTATAGCAGCGACTTGGGGCAGGTATCTATGGTGCCACAAAGTACAAGTGTTCAATAAGGTCCCCTAATATGGTAAAGGTCCCTGGGCAGGTATAGCACAGATAGCACTACAGGTAGCTGTAGGCAGCAGATCCACATCCTGAAGGAAGGGAGCTGTTGAATAAACTGTCATTATGCCTGAACTCTCTAACATAGTTACTGTAAACAGCAGGTGGCAATGTATAATCAGTAGGCAAAGGTTAATCCCTAAACCTCATATACCATGGTTAACTCCCAAACTACAGTGTCAATCTTAGAAATTGTAATGGTCAAATGTGCATCTGATGGAGAACATGATTGTAACCAATGTCTGTTTCCCACCTTCATAGCTTAGTCACCAGCTGCAACACCCTCTGGACCTGCCAATGCAGGGCCAAGCCCAGAGGCCACTATGGAGGAGGAGGTGTGTGGCCTGCAGGAGGAGGACAGCAGTGAGGAGGAGGAGGAGGAGAGCAGCAAGGAGGATGAGCAGGAGAAGAGCAGCGAGGAGGATAAGCAGGAGGAGAATGGCGAGAAAGATAAAGAGGAGCAGAGTATTGAGAAGGACCAGGAGGAGGACAGCTGCAAAGAGGAGAAGAAGGAGAGTTGCGAGGAGGATGAAGAAGTGGCAACAGCAGCATCCCCCTAACACACCATTTCCCCCTTCCTGCCCACCCTAGTGCCACCCCATGAGCAGCAGGACCAGCCTCCTACTGCTGTCCACATCTCCCCTGACACAGATAGCTGAGTCTGTGGCAGTTACAGGAGCAGGTGAAGGTACGGCAGCATCTTGCCCTGCACCTGCCACTGGAACTGAATCTGTGTGAGAGGGGATAGGATCAAAGCTCAAGGCCATGGAGGGCCCTGGAAGTTGGTCAGACCAGGCTTAAGCATGCTCTAAGATGCATCTTATCTGGCCTAGAGATGCTGGGACCCTGTGACTTTACCCCTCCCAGGACCCTCTGTCTGCCCCACCTCCTTATGCAGCTCTTTGGGTGGCCTCACCTCCCTCTACCTACAATAATCCATCCCCTTCTTTAACCATTTTTGTTCAGTGTATATAGTTTTTTATATTATTTTTTTGCAAAAACTTATTTTTTACACATTTTTGAACTTTTATTTTTTATTGTTTTAATCATACTTTTAAAAAATTATATTCTATTATTATTTATAGTTTTCACATTTTTATTATATGGTTAAAATTGTATTATAAAACCAATGTATAATAAGCCAGAGTCCAAGATAAATATTTCACCAAACAGCTGTGTAGAAATCCTAAACAGAACTCAGTAGTGCAACTCAAAGCCAGAAAGGTTTTAAGCTTTAAGAATCGAGCATTCAAATCTTCATCAGTCTTTTTGTATTGCATTTTCTATATTTTTTCATATACTCTTGAACTTTTCAACAAAATTTTAATTAGAGTCATAAAAAGTTTAATGAAAACTTAGCCTTTTTGACATCTTTAGCAGAACTAATTATTTTTTGGCATAACAGATGTTTCAAAGAAGTACAGGGTGTAGCAATGGGAGCTACTTTAGCTCCATCTGTGGCAACATTATATGTTGCACGCTTTGAAGGCATAAAGCTGTATCAAGCCACTGAGTTCAGACTGCACTTCCCTGGAGGATTTCAAGGAACAGTCACTATCATTGTTTCAAAAATAGGGGTTATCCATGTAGAGCCATCTCATAAGCTTATTTAAGGGCTTGATTTACTAACAGGGAACTGCACATGATGGAAAGCTCCCAGTCTCCTGATGTGGACACATTAACTTGTGTACTGCCTTTTTCAGAAGTGGCACCATCATTTGTGAATATTTTGAAGACACACTGGCATGTTCTGAAACTGTATCCATGTCTGAATAAATTTCCTGTTATAGCGTATAAACGAGGACACATGATAGAGGAGATGCTTTCTAAATAGCGATAGATAGATATTATAACATCTCGTCAATTAGGAAGTCATTCCACTTATGGACATTGTCAATAGTGCGAGTTGGCCCTCAAGGGCCCTATATGGAGACATCATCACACAGGACAAACTGTACAAGCACATTTTGATACTGACTGCAATAGTTCTAATGTGGTATATATGATAGAGTGCCCTTTTCAGCCAGTATATGTAGGATGGAGCAGTAGACCAGTGTGCCTACGATTAAATAAACAGAAGTCAAGGATCACACTAGTACTATGGAGGCACCACTAGTTCCTCATTGGAAGGAGAAACAACATACTGTGAAAGATATTAAATGGCGAATTTTGGATCAAGTAAAAGAAAGGTGGGATGGTGGTAATTATGAAGGTATGCTTAATTATAAAGAACCTTCCTATCCAGTCCAAACTTAATTCATATATAATGTTCAATAGTATTCAATACTCCACATTCTTCACATTCTTCAAACTTTCTATATGATGATATACATTCCCCATGAACCTCAGTGATGTGCAATCACCAGCAATTTCTCAATCTGGTGATAGTAGCAAACATCCACCTCTTCATTGGTTCATTTAAATATTCTAAACTTATTCATTCTATTTGTTAAAGCTCATAATTTAAATTGAACTTATCTTCTTTCTTTCTTTTAATTTTATCAGACCCAGGGGTTAGGCTGCCCGACATGCACGTTTCGCTCCGAAATGAGCTGTCTCAAGGACATCCCCTACAATATAAAAGCATTTCATTTATATCTGCACTCCATCCCCAGGCAATTAACCTATGTCCGGAGAGCATATTTATTTAAACCGAACCCCCAAAAACTTACCCCATGATCTTACTAGCGTCCGCTCAGCAAAAGTTATTCAGTAGCCAAGATGGCGCCAGCGTCTTTTCGAATTAAATATCAGCTGTTCTCTGACGTATCAACAATTTAAGCCCCGCCCCCCATGGCGTTCCACCAATAGCCTTCCTCCTTTCACTGCTATCGGTGGTAGGTTAGAAATTAGTTCAAATAAGGGTTGCCCATTCAATTCTGCATTCAAACCCTTCGGGGTAACCATCTGTAACATGAAAATATTAAATTGTTCTCTAAAATTTAAGAGTTTCTTCATGGACCCACCCTCCTCCCGAACATCTAAACATTCAATAATCCTCCGTCTAATATCTTCAGTCCTATGCTGTTTCTGCAACCAATGGTTAACCAAAGGAGCCTGCATATTCTGCGTTTGTATCCTCGACTTGTGCTCATTCAGACGAATCTTAATAAGTCGAGCACTCCTGCCAATATATATCAAATCACAGGGACATACGATTGCATATACCACATTACTACTCTCACAATTGGTTACTGATATACTTCTCATTGTTTTCTGTCTCTGGGGCACACGCCAGCTATCACCAGTAATGGCTGAGGCACACCATTGGCAATGACCACAACTATTTTGACCCCCCTGGGTAGTATTTCTAGCTCTATATTCCAAAACTTATTTTTACTTAAACATTCTCCCAGAGTTTTACCCTTAGTAAAAGACATCAGAGGCAGATCTACAAAACATGTATACAATTGAAGCACATGCCAGTGACTTTAATCACTTGAGATATCTTTCTACTGATATCCGTATAAGGTAGTTTACATGTCAAACGATCTTCTTCCACGTTCTCAGTTTCTTTTAATAGAAGTGTTCTCTGGGCAAACCTAGCCCTAACATATGCTTTTTTTATGACCGATCTAGGATATCCTCTCATCAAAAATCTATCTTTTAAATCAGCAGCTTGTTCTTAAACTCGATCAACGTACAGCATACCCTCCTAGCCCTTAAAAATTGGCTTACCGGAAGATTGTATTTAAATGAAAAGGATGAAAACTACCAAATTGAAGAAGTGTATTCCTACTTATTGGTTTACGATACAAAGATGTATGCAATCTATTCCCTACCTTATATATAGATAGATCAAGAAATTCTATAGAGGTACTCTGAACCGTCAAGGTGAAGGAGATATTAACATCGATTGTATTTAGCCAGTTCACAAACTCCAATAAAGCTGGCTTCGAGCCTGTCCACAGGAAAAATATATCGTCCAAAAAACGTCTCCATAGCCTCACAAATTGAAAATAGGGAGACAAATAGATAGATCTTGATTCCATTTGGGCAATATATAGGGTGGCTACAGATGGAGCTAGAGTAGCCCCCATCGCCACTCCTTGTGTCTGGAGATAAAATTGCTTGTCGAACCAAAAATAGTTCTTACAAATGACCAAATCTGCTAGTGTCAGAATAAAGTCCGTGGATATCCTCTGCACTCCTGGGCGTGTCGCTACAACATCTTTAATCACTTGTAGTGCACCAGCCAGAGGAATCTTCGTATACAAAGATACGATATCCAACTTAACTAGCCATGTAGATGCTGTCACATTATCTATATCTTCTAAGTGTCCTCAAAAAATGAGAAGAGTCTTTCACATAAGAAGCCATCTTTTGAAACTCTTCTTTCAAAAACTGATCAATAAAGATAGATAGCGGTTCAAGTATTGACGATGATGTAGATACAATCGGTCATCCAGGAGGAGATGTTAATCGCTTATGGATTTTCGGCAAAAAATAGATCTTAGGAGTTTGAGGATTCTCCTCAATTAAAAATCTTCCTTCTTTGTTGTCAGCATATTTCTCTTGACAGCTTCAGAAACTATCTCCTTAATCTGATTCTGTAAATCATCCATAGGATCCCTAGACAATAATTTATAAGCATCCTGATCATTAAGTTGATTTCTCGCTTCCTGCATATATTGTCCTTTATCCCAGACCACTGTCGCTCCACCTTTATCAGCTCTAATCACAATAATCGATGGTTCATTAATCAAGGTTTCTAAAGCTTTCCATTGTCTAGATGTCATATTACTCTTCATAGTTTGATGACACAAATTCTTTTCAATTTCATCCAGGTCTCAAAGCACTAAATCTCTAAAGGTCAATACTACCGGGTTAATCGGTCCCGGAGGGTACCACCTAGAAACCGGCTTTACTGTAGAGATATCCACTGAAGTCGGATGGTCCATAAAGAACACTCTGCACTGTAATTTACGAACAAATTTTTGTAACGCCACACGAAGGCGAAAAGGATCATGTCAAGTAGTTGGTACAAAACCCAAACCCAGATTCAGCACTTCTATATGATCTTCTGTAAGCTGAAAAGATGAAATATTCACTACTGCTTCCGGGTTCTCCATCCCCTGGAGTCCCCCGATCGATCTTGATCTCTAAACTGTTGTTGCTGTCTTTGTTGAATCGATTTGGTCCGTGTTCTCATACCACCCTGGACTCGTTGTTCCTCCATCATATTCTCCTGATCCCGATCACTCCCAGTACTCATCTCACCACTCTCCTCAAATGATCCCTCAAATGCCACTTTCTTCTTACCCGATATCATTCCAAATTCCTTTCTCTGCCAATTATATACTCTTCCATATTGATAATCTTTCTCATCTCTTTTCAATTTTTTAATTTTTACTTGTTTAAATGGAATCTTTCTTGGCTTTCACTGTATTTTTCAACTCATCCATCCACTTATCAAAATCTTCCGGCGCATAGGTACTTTTTAAACTCTCTTCCATCGTGGTGATCTCCACTTTCAAATCCAATTCTACCTGGGTGGTAGTTTCTACTATTAGAGCCATCAAATCACGGCTACACTTACATAAAAATAGCAGACCATTTCTCAACAAAGACCTTATCTGTAACAAAGATCTTCGGTTCTTTAATTATCCGCAGACCCCTAGGGATCCAGGATTTTTTCAGGTATTGTACCAAAGTACTCGCATGAAGTTCTGCCCTTATTAGTCTCTTCTGAAGATTTTCTAATTCCAACCACGAGCCATGGAGGTCCGGGCTCTCATCTTCTTCTAGCAACATAGGTCGCTGTAAAAGCTTTTGGATCTGTTCCTCAGTATACCCTTCAAATGCCATAGTAATTCAGTATTACACTCACTATTCAGGCAAAGATAATACTTGATAAAACTGGATATATGTTCACACAGATAAAGACTCTTCCTATCCAGTCAAAACTTAATTCATATATAATGTTCAATAGTATTCAATACCCCACATTCTTCAAACTTTCTATATGATGATATACATTCCCCATGAACCTCAGTGATGTGCAATCACCAGCAATTTCTCAATCTGGTGATAGTAGCAAACATCCACCTCTTCATTGGTTCATTTAAATATTCTAAACTTATTCATTCTATTTGTTAAGGCTCATAACCATTGGTTAACCATTGGTTGCAGAAACAGCATAGGACTGAAGATATTAGATGGAGGATTATTGAATGTTTAGATGTTCGGGAGGAGGGTGGGTCCATGAAGAAACTCTTAAATTTTAGAGAACAATTTAATATTTTCATGTTACAGACGGTTACCCCGAAGGGTTTGAATGCAGAAATTGAATGGGCAACCCTTATTTGAACTAATTTCTAACCTACCACCGATAGCAGTGAAAGGAGGAAGGCTATTGGTGGAACGCCATGGGGGCGGGGCTTAAATTGTTGATACGTCAGAGAACAGCTGATATTTAATTAATTCGAAAAGACGCTGGCGCCATCTTGGCTACTGAATAACTTTTGCTGAGTGGACGCTAGTAAGATCATGGGGTAAGTTTTTGGGGGTTCGGTTTAAATAAGTATGCTCTCCGGACATAGGTTAATTGCCTGGGGATGGAGTGCAGATATAAATGAAATGCTTTTATATTGTAGGGGATGTCCTTGAGACAGCTCATTTCGGAGCGAAACGTGCATGTCAGGCAGCCTAACCCCTGGGTCTGATAAAATTAAAAGAAAGAAAGAAGATAAGTTCATTTAAATTATGAGCTTTAACAAATAGAATGAATAAGTTTAGAATATTTAAATGAACCAATGAGAGGTGGATGTTTGCTACTATCACCAGATTGAGAAATTGCTGGTGATTGCACATCACTGAGGTTCATGGGGAATGTATATCATCATATAGAAAGTTTGAAGAATGTGAAGAATGTGGGGTATTGAATACTATTGAACATTATATATGAATTAAGTTTGGACTGGATAGGAAGAGTCTTTATCTGTGTGAACATATATCCAGTTTTAACAAGTATTATCTTTGCCTGAATAGTGAGTGTAATTATAAAGAACGGCATTGGATATTTTTACTGCAAACTGTCAACCCTGTGGGTTTGAACACTGAAATCAAATGGGCTTCTTTATTATGACAGTGGCAGAACTTAGGTCTGTGATTGGCGGACTGAACTAGCTAACAATTTAAATAGTAAGCAAAAAAACGCCAGTGCCATGTTTGTGTAACATCGTTGATCGGCAAAAGAAGGAGCTCAGCTATACAGTAGGGGGAACCTCCAGTTACCAATGTTAGGGGCTCTAAGACCACTTACATTTTATAATTATGGGCAAAAGAACAGTACAAGGGGGGTTTCTCTATTTAACCGATAGGGATTGAATATCTCTGATTTTATTTCACAGGAGTTTATGTCCTTGAAACAGCTTCATGCAAAACATGCGCCATTGTTGGACTGTTTTGCCCCTGAACCAACAAATTTAAGTTTTCATTAAACGTTTTATTACTCTAATTAAATTTTGTTGAAAAGTTAAAGAATATGTGAAACAATATAGAAAATTCACACAAAAGGACAGATGAAGATTTGCGTGCTTGAGTCTTAAAGCTTAAAATCTTTCTTGCTTTGAGTTGCACTGCTGAGGTGTTTTTAGGATTTCTACACAGCTGTTTGGTGAAATATTTATCTTGGACTCTGGCTTATTATAGTAATATAGTAAATGATGGCAGACAAGAACCTGTATGGTCGATCCAGTCTGCCCAACAAGAATAAACTCATTTTACATGGTATGTGGATAGTTTACATGTATAACCTGAGTTGATTTGTCCTTGCTATTCTCAAGGCACAGAACATAGAAGTCTGCCCAGCACTCTTCTTGTACTAAAAGTTTCTGAACCTAATGTCGAAAGCCCCATTAAAATTTACACTCCAGTCTTTTTACATCTTTAGCAAGATACGACCTCCAAAACTGAACACAATACTCCAAGTGGGGCCTCACCAATGACCTTGAAGAGAGGCATCAACACCTCCTGTATTCTGCTAGTTATACTCCTCTCTATGCAGCCTAGCATCCTTCTTGCCACATATAAGTACATATGTATTGCCATACTGTGGAAAGACCAAAGATCCATCAAGCCCAGCATCCTGTTTCCAACAGTGGCCAAATCCAGGTCACAAATACCTGGCAAGATCCCAAAAACATACAAATATTCTATACTGCTTATTCCCATAAATAGTTGACTTTCCCCCAAGTCCATTAATAACGGTCTATGGACATTTTCTTTAGGAAGCCGTCCAAACCTTTTAAAACTCCGCTAAGCTAACTGCCTGAACTGCTATGGATTTACAGCCTATCTCACTGACACAAACTACTGTGGATTCATTGGATTCGTAATAAGTAATGAAAACCTTTAGTAGAGGAGCTAAATTACTACTACTACTACTTAACATTTCTAGAGCGCTACCAGGGTTACGCAGCGCTGTACAATCCAACAAAGAGAGACAGTCCCTGCTCAAAGAGCTTACAATCTAATAGACAAGTGGAACGGTCGGTTCCGATACAATGATTAGCACATATAAACACAATGATTAGCTGTATACACACAGTGATTAACTGTAAACAATCATTACATCACTGGTCTCTAAATCTAAGCAATGCCAAGAGTCCTTAGACCAGGAAAAGAAGCAATACATACATACAACATCTCTGGTCTCCGTCATGCAGGTTCTTATCATCAGCTGGGGGGGGGGGGCCTGTTACAGCGAAAGCCAGGAGATTTTTTTTAGACCAGGAACAGATCCTCTGCGCAGTCCGTACGTTACTCACAGATGAGCTCCCACTCTGCTCTGACAAGCCCTCCCTTTGTATTAGGCTCCGAGCCCATGACCAGAGCTAAGGAAAATTACAGAATGCTTCTCTGCTTAGGTCTGTGGGAACGTGGTCACATGCTTTCCCAAGCCCAGGTGGCCAAGCTGGACTTCCGAAAACAAATGCCATCCTCCCCTTCACATACCAAATTAGTTAGAGCTGTGTCTTATCTTCTGCATTCCAACTTGTTTTTTGTAGTTACAAGAAAAGTTACTTTTGGTCGAAGACAGAGTTGAAAAACAATCTTTTAAAATTCACTTCCATCACACTGCCTTTACCACATTCTCTGGCAACGAATTCCAGAATTTAATTACACGTTGAGTGAAGAAAAAGTTTCTCCGATTCATTTTAAATTTACTACATTGTAGCTTCATCGCATGCCCCCTAGTCCTAGTATTTTTGGAACAGATGCTTCACATCTACCCATTCCACTCCACTCATGATTTTATAGACCTCTATCATATCTCCCCTCAGCCGCCTTTTCTCCAAGATGAAGAGCCCAAGCCGCTTTAGCCTTTCCTCATAGGGAAGTTGTCCCATCTCCTTTATCATTTTCATAGCCCTTCTCTGCACCTTTTCTAATTCCACTATATCTTTTTTGAGATACGGCGACCAGAATTGAACACAATATTTGAGGTGCCGTCGCACCATGGTGCGATACAAAGGCATTATAACATCCTCATTTTTGTTTTCCATTCCTTTCCTAATACTATCTAACATTCTATTTGTTTTCTTAGCCGCAGTAGCACACTGAGCAGAAGGTTTCAACTTATCATCAATGACGACACCTAGATCCCTTTCTTGGTCTGCATCTCCTTGTCACATTGTTTCTTCACCTTTAGATCCTCGGACACCAACACCTCAAGGTCCTCTCTCCTGAGTCGAGCTTACTAATCTCTCCCCTCCTATCTGGTTGATGATACTTTGAAAACTCTCTGCTCAGTGTGCAGTGGTGGCTAAGAAAGTAAATAGAATGTTAGGAAAAGGAATGGAAAACAAAAATGCGAATGTAATAATGCTTTTGTATCGCTCCATGGTGCGATCCGCACCTTGAATACTGTGTGCAATTCTGGACAACGCACCTTGAAAGAGATATAGCAGAATTAGAAAAGGTATAGAGAAGGGATGATGAAAATGATGAAGGGGATTGGATGACTTCCCTATGAGGAAAGGCTAAAGTGGCTAGGGCTCTTCAACTTGGTGAAGAGACAGCTGAGGGGAGATATAATAGAGGTCTATAAAATAATGAGTGGAATGGAATGGAATCGGTGGACGTGAATAACTTGTTTACCTCTTTCCAAAAATACTAGGACTAGGGAGCATGCAATGAAGCTACAAAGTAGCTACATTTTAAAACAAATCAGAGAAAATATTTCTTACTTAATGTGTAATTAAACTCTGGAATTCGTTGCAGTGAATGTGGTAAAGCAGTTAGCTTAGCGGGTTTAAAAAAGGTTTAGATGACTTCCTAAAAGAAAGTCCAAAAGCCATTATTAAGATGAATGGGGAAAATCCACTGCTATTTCTAGGATAAGAAGCATAAAAATCTGTTTTACTATTCTGGGATCTTGCCAGGTGCTTGTAAACTGGATTGGCCACTGTTGGAAACAGGATACTGGGCTTGGTGGAACTTCAGTCTGTCCCAGTATGGCAACACTTATGTTCAGTATACAGTGATACGTATGTCTAGTAGCGCTATAAAAATGATAAATAGTAGTAGCTGAAGTAGTAGTTATGTTCTTTAAAGTTTTGCCAGCACCCACACAAAGGAGCACAGATTTTTAAATAATTACTCGTGTTGCCACAGCCTAAAATGCAGGAACTTCCTGGCTGTGGCAACACGTGAGAAATTCCTTTGCGAAGCCTACATAAGGGCTCTGTTTACTAAGCCTTACTGTAGGCGTGCACACTGTTTAGTGAGTGCTAAAAATTAGTGTGCACTAAAAAGTATGCATGCCTACAACATGGCTTAGTAAACAGGGCCCTAAAGATGTAAACTAGCCAATAGTTTATTGCATCTATTAGCTAAATTTCACAGAAACAGGTACCAACTTGCAAATATTTTCATGGCTTTAACACATAGGGCCCAAAGAGAAGTGAGTGTATTTCTCAGAAAGAAAGCCAGAACAAAGCAAATATGCAGTTTCTCAATGTAGAGTCAGAGAGCGAATGAGAGAATGTGTGTAATATGTGTGTTCCTGTGTTCGTGTAGGTAGATTGTGTCTCAGAGAGACAGCAGTGAACGAAAGGAAAGGGAGAAAAGATCAGAGGTGTGTTTCTCAGAGAAGATAAGAGAGTTCTAAAAGACAGAGAAGTTTGAATGAGCCCAAGACCTTCTGGACAAAAATAAACTCCTGCCAAGTTTAATACTTAGGGGCCCTTTTACAAAGGTCTTGCTGTGCGCCAATTCAGAACTACCACCCCCAGCATGCACCATTTCCAGCGCTACAAAAATATTTTGTATTTTTGTAGTGCGCACCCAGCGGTAATTGGGCAGTGCCACATGCTGCCTGATTACAAGTAGGTTAGCGCAGAGTCCTTACCATCATTGCGCACCAATCCCTGTGATGCTATCACAGGCCCCCTTTTACTCCACAGACAGAATCCCCCTTGTAGTGACATACAATCCAGAGCTGGAAAACTGAGGAAAATCATAAGAGATCTACAACGCTATACTCCAGAGAGGAGATTACTGAAGAGATATTCCCATCCCCACCAGTACTGGCCTTCCGAAAGCCACCCAACTTAAAACACAAGCTAATCAGAAGTAAACTTCCATCCAGACTGAAAAGGAACAGAAGGGCACACTTCCCTGTAATTTATCCAGGTTGCAAACTATGGCCAAAATATTTCACAGGACCCCACAGTCATCCACAAAGGAAAGATATTCAACATAAAGAATCTTTCACTTGCTCATCTTCCAATGTGGTATATATCATTCAGTGTAAAAAATGTAACGAAGGATGCTATATTGGAGAAACAGGCCAGATGCTTAAGACAAGATTCAATTTACATAGACATCACATGAACAATACTGGTGCCAGTAGGGGCTCCCACCCCTGTTGGTCAGCATGTTACAGGACCAGGACACTGTACCAGTGACTTCACAGTGAGAATCCTGAAAGGTAACTTTAAAACCATACAAGAACGTAAGACCTTTGAAGTCAGAATGATTGAATATTTTAACACCCAACAGAAAGGACTTAACAAGGATCTGGGGTTCCTAGCCCATTATAAACCATAAAGCTGTATTTCTCTGTTGATCACCCCACCCCTCACCTATCCACACCCATCCTGTTAAAATATCAATGATATGCTTTGATGTCCCCATGCATACCTCCTACCCACCCCCATCCTCCCACCCTGTCAGACTGTCATAGTAATGCCTGAATGTTTTCACTTATATACACTGTCAGCTAGCACATTTGCTTATTTCCGATCTGACGAAGAAGGGCAACCTTCGAAAGCTAATCAAGAAATGTATTAAGTTATGTCCAATAAAAAAGGTATCATCTTATTTTCTTTTCCATGTTTTATTTTGTTTGATTTCTATTGATAACATTAAAACTGTAAATCATGCCTCAACTCTTGTGCAGCGCTGCATATGCTTTGTAGCGCTATAGAAATGCTAAATAGTAGTAGTAGTAGTCTTCCTGCTCACAAGAGACATAACAAGAAAACAACAACAACAACAACAAAAAGATAATCTCTCTTACCTTCAACCACTCTTCTAAGAGCAATTCCCATTCAGAGTAAGAATCCCAAAGAAGCTGTTTCAGTTTCAGTTCAGCACTAACTTCTTCCAAGGCTTCAAACTTTGTCACTTCTACCTTTAAGAATAAGTGAAAATATGTGAGTTATTTTAGAAGCCTATTCACAGATTTCCCCTTTGAAATTCCAGCATTTACACAAGGAAATGACATCCACATAGCAGTTCTAAAAGAAGCTCTGTTGACATGTAGATATCCATCATATATAGAAATTGCAAGGGAAATGTTGGGGGTGTGTACTGTGAATGCGGTCTGAATAACCCAAAAATCTACATGTGAATTTCCTATTTCATATAGGGAATGCATGTGTATGACCTAATAGTTTTATGTCAGGATTTACAGCTGTCCTTTGGCATACACAGGTTATTAAAAATTGTTTGTTTGTGCAAGCCATTTACAGGAGAACTCAATAAAGCTATCTTCCTTAATTCTCCCTTATTTCTCCCTCCAAACTAAAAATAAAGAAAGATTGCATCTTCTATAGTTAATTAGCAGCGTTTATACATATACTAGGGAAAAAGGCCCATTTCTGAACCCAATGAAACGGGCGCTAGCAAGGTTTTCCTTGGAGTGTGTATGTTTGAGAGAGTGTGTGTGAGAGTGACTATGTGAGAGAGAGAGAGAGTGAATGTGTGAGTATGTGTGTGTGACAGAGAGAGAGTGAGACTGGGTGCGAGTGTGTCTGTGAGAGAGTGTGTGTGTGAGAATGAGAGTGTGTGCCATGGGCCCCCCTCCCTCCCTACCTCCCTTCCTCCCAGTACCAGTGTCCCCCCCCCTCCCTCCCTCCGAGTTCCAGGGTCTTCCTCCCCCTCCTTCCCTCCAAGCTCCAGGGTCGTCCCCTCCCTCCCTCTCTCCAACTTCCAGGGTCTTCCCCCTCCCTCCCTCTGAGTTCCAGGGTCGTCGTCCCCCTCCCTCCGAGTTCCAGGGTCATCGTCCCTTCGAGTTCCATGGTCATCGTCCCCCTCCCTCTCTCTGAATTTCAGGGTCCCCCTCCCTCTCTCCGAGTTCCAGGGTCGACCCTCTCTCCGAGTTCCAGGGTTGTCCCCCCTCCCTCCCTCCGAGTTCCAGGGTCATCCCCTCCAAGTTCCAGGGTCGTCCCCTCCCTCCCTCCGAATTTCAGGGGACTGAACTTCAGGTTCCCCCCTCCCTCCCTCCGAGTTTCAGGTCCCCCCCTCCCTCCCTCCCAGTTCCAGGATCCACCCCCCCCTGCGGAACGCGACGTCACACGCATGGGGGTGTCATCGTCCCTCCCTTCCTCCTCCCTTCCAGTTCCAGGCCCCTTACCTCCAAATTTTAAAAGTCATTTTCACTTACGAAGTCGGGTTTACGGCAGCCGGCAGCAGCAGCAGCGGTAACGGGCGTGCAGGCTCGGCCCTTCTCTCTCTCTCAGCTCTGGTCCCGCCCTCATTTCCTGTTTCCGCAAGGGCGGGACCAGAGCTGAGAGAGAGAAGGGTCGAACCTGCACGCCTGTTACCGCTGCTGCTGTTGGGAGGTAGGGAGGCTTCAAGGCTTCACTTTCTCAGCTTCAGAACGTTGGAGGTGCTTTTATATAGGATGGGTCGATATTCAAAGCAATAAACCAGCCAGAAATGGCTCCTGGCTAGTTAAATTGCCTCTTCGGGGCTAACCCATCGTTTTCAGCAGCACTCTCCCAACCTCCGACCTCCCTAGACCCTTACCTTCAGGGATCACCTGATTTCCTGGACAGGGGACTCTTCACTGCAGGGTGTAATCAGAGCACAGGAAAAAGCCTTGCTACCAAAAACAGGTGCCATTATTTCAGTTGGATCTTCACTTGTTCAGAGCTAAGCAAAATTTACTCGGATTGTTTCATATTTTCCATCTGGCTAATCCTTGGTTTTGTGCCGATCTTATCTGTCTGCTTCCTGCTTCCTATCTTTATTTCTGTGATCTAGCTGTACTTAGAAGGGCAACCCCCCTCAAACAACAAACAAATAAACCCTATTCTTTTTTTTCTCTCTCTCTTTACTCCTCCTATATGGCTTAAACTGCCCTGTCCCGCTGAATAATTAGTGATATTGTGATACTAAACTGCATAACGTTTATGTTTTTTCATAATATCTACTGGCTGTCTGTTTAATTCAGCATTTTTAGAGTCAGGACTTACAGCTGTAAAATTTCTGATTGTATATTGCAAAACTGTTTGGTCATTTACTCTAAATCTTAGCTAGTGCAGATTTATGGGTTTGGTGGAAATTAGAGACAGCTTTGTTTTATTTCTATTTCTTTCAGGCCCACAGTGCTAGCCCCCCGCCCCTTACCTGCAGGAGTCACCTTATTTCTTGGGCACCATATCTTCCACAGCAGTGTGGGAAGAGTTTAATAAATTCAGGCTTAGAGTTTGGTTTCACAGCAAACACAGTATATAAGAGTCTCTCTCTCTCTCTCTCCTTACTTACTATCTTTCCTTCTAACACCTCCTGAGCTATGTCTCTCTCTTGGATGTTCTGACCACAGATTACCCTGTGCTATGTAACAAAAGAAATAAGTAATATATCAGTGACACAGCGGGGACATGTGGAGCTGTGCACAGAGTCTGCCCACAGTAGCACAATTACCCTCTACCCAGGGTACAGTGCTGTCATTCCTGGGGGAAGTGATCGAAAGAGTCTGCCCACAGCAGCAGTACATCCTCCCCCCCAGGACCCAGTACTGGCACTGCTGGGGGAGGTGATCAATGGAGTCTGCCTGCAGCAGCACAGTTACCCTCCCCTCAGGGCTCAGGTATCAGATCTGCTGGGAAGGTGACGCTGGCAGACTGCCCACAGCAGTCCTCTTTTCAGCAATGATGAGCATTTCCAGGGGGCACATGGCCAACAATCCTCAGACCATCTTTCTGTCTCCTCCCCCTTCTCCTTCTCCTCCACCACCACCACAACCACCAGATACCATCGGGCCATCAGGGCACTCAGACATAATACTCCAGCATCTGTCACCGGCATTCCTAAGGCACAAGTGTTTGCCAGATGCCACAGCACAGTTCTCAGAACACATCAAGAAGGAGCCACCAGGAGTGGGTGTACCAATTGCTGACACTGCCAGTAAGTGGTGAGAAAAGTCTCCTGCTCTCCCCAAATGTGAGTGGGTGTAGCTTTATAAAATTGTTGTTGTCTTACTTAAACGTCTGAGCTGCTCAAAATTTCAGTATACAATAGGGCTCATTTTTTAAAGCACTTAGACTTACTAAGTTCCATAGGTTACTATGACAGGCATTTTTGATATGATGTCTAAGTCCGACTTTGGACGTTTTGCACATAATATCCAAAATCCAAATTGGAAAGAAGGTAATTTTCAAAAAAAGGATAACTTTTTTTTTTTAATACCATTTTGAACAAGGTTGTGTGCTTTGTTCGTTTTTTGTTTTTTGTTTTTTTTGGGGGGGGGGGGGGGTTGGACTATTTTTGAAAACAAAACCGTCCAAATGAAAAATGTAGAAAATCAAGCCATTGGGATGTAAGATTGGCCAGCATTTTACTTATCTGGTCCCCCAGACATCCCAGGAGAGCAATGAGGCACCCTAGGGGGCACTGCAGTAGACTTCAAATAAATGCTCCCAGGTACACATCTCACCATTGCTCCCTTATTCTGTCTGCTGAGCCCCCCAAAATCTATTGCCCCCAACTGTACATCACTACAATAGCCCTTATGGGTGAAGGGGGCATCTATATGTGGGTACAGTGGGTTTCTTGTGAGTTTTGGAGGGCTCAAGTGTAACAGATAGGAGGAGGTATGGGCCCGAGTCCACCTGTCTGCAGTGCACTGCACCCATGACTAGACTACTCCAGAACCTGCATGCTGCTCTAATGGACCTGAGTATGACATCTGAGGCTGGTATAGAAGCTGATAAGTAATGTTTTTAATCACAGGTCATCCCTGATTCTCTCCAGTGGTCTTCTGGTCATTTAGGGCACCTTTGTGTGCCTTACTCATTATAAAAACAGATTTAGATCAAAATATCTTGGCTTTAGTCCTAGAAAGTTTTGTTTTGTTCCATTATGGCTAAAAAATGTCCAAGTCTTAGGAACGGCCAAATCCTGCCCTTAACACACCCCTGACATGCCCCCTTGAGATTTGAATGCCACTGCAGATGAACAGCATAGAAAAACATCTGAAAAATAGGTTTTGAAAATACTGATTTGGACGTTTTTGTGAGAAACATGTCCTAATGCTGCTTTATGCCACTTTTTAGATATGTTTCTCTTTCGAAAACTATATAACTTTGTAAGTTTAAGTGCTTTGAAAATATGCTTCTACACTTCTCTGTCTACAGAGTGGATAATCTTTACTATTGTCAAAATGGTAGCTCTTGCTGTCTCTGTGGAGCACGCAGATTTTATGGTAATGTCCTGTAGCCATACTCTACAACTTAGAATCTCCCTCTACTGGGGTAACTCTGATCACTTTTTAATTCCTTCACTCAGCCAGGAGAAACTCTCCATGCCTGTAATTTTCAGACAGCTCACACACTAACTCTCCATCTCTATTCAGCTTTTTCTCTTTCTCCTTCCTCACGGAAAAGCAATGCTCTGCCATCAGTGGAGGAGGTGAGGTTTTGCTACACAAAATGGCAGTTCCCTCACTCTGCCTCTGGACAGCGCAGCCATATTTGGGGCTCATTGGCAGATAGATTTTAGATTCCTTATCATTGAACTAATCCTTGCTGTGCTTCCGCCATTCCCACTATAATTTCTGATCACAACCTCTCTTTTCAAAAGTACTTTCAGTGTCCCAATGCCCCTTCCTTCAGTGGCCTCCAGTGGTCACTGTTTCATGGCTCCGTTGTCTACAGAGACTGCTGCTCTATGTTCTACACATTTTTATACGAGAAATGATGTCTACTTGACACACATCAGGTACCAATTTACTTCTCCACATGCCACATGTCATCAAGACTTTAAAGGAACATTAAGCCGCTTGAACAGCATATTGTTTCTTTAATTCTAAAGTCTAAAAACAAAAACAAAAAAAATCATGATATACTTCTGTCTGTGTCTCTTCCTTCAGGAATCTAAACTGTACTAAAATGGGTTAACCTTCAACTACCCAGACATCATTACCCAAGAATACTTTACACCTTTGGCTGGGCTGTATTGCTACATTACTTACTTGCTCCATTAGTAACTAAAACCACCTTATTGTCTCTTAGTAGCAGTAAAAATGTGGAGATACATACTGGCTACCCATTTACATTAAATGCCATCAGAGAGAAGCTCTGTTTAAGACTGAACTTAATTTCTGTGCAAACATAACATGTGAAGGATCCTTAAAAAAACCCAATGCAGAAGCATCCATATGAACAGGCACAGTATGTATACCCTTTTGCGATCTACATGGTAAATTTCTATTCTGGCCTCTACAAGGCTGCTAGTTACCAAGAATAAATTCCAGTCCTTAATCCTAATTTTTTGTTTAGTGCAGTTGATGACAAGAAAAACAAATCATTCACTTACAGTTGTGTTGAGACAGATTAGGAATGCTGTACATACAGAGTGAGACCATTTCTGTGATCAGTCCCTCTGCCTGAAAGGAAAACCTGGCAGTACCTGGTGATTTGGACACTGATATCAACAGGCACAGCATGTTATTAGTGCTGATTATCGGGGGGGAAGTGAGAGAGGGTTGTGCCTAATCCTCGCACACTTTTGTTTGATAGGTCCGGGCTGTGAAAAGCCTGGACCTGTCAAATATTCCAAGGAGCTACCCCCCCCCCCCCAAAAAAAAAAAAAGACATGGCCCTCCCGAACACTGATACGGGAGGTTGGAGATCTGGTGGATCTCTAGCCCCCCAACCCCCCCAACAGAAATGGCTGGCGGTCACCGGACCTCCAGCCCACACATAGTAACATAGTAAATGATGGTCCATCCAGTCTGCAGTCTAGCAGTGACTGTGACCCTCCCCCCCAAATCCCTGGTACCTTAAATGGAGGAGGGATGTGATCCTAGTCTCTCCTCCTATGAGCACCACCTCCAAAATGGCAAAATCCAGCCTGCACTGGGCGGGGCTTCCATACCATATAAGGGAGTATTGAATGCACCAGGCATGGCACCGCCATTTTGAAGATGATGCTCGTAGTAGTAGGGACAAGGATCGCGTCCCTTCTCCATTTAAGGTACCAGGGGTTTGGAGGAATCGCGGTCACTGCTAGTCCGGTGACCTCCAGCCACCTCTTCTGTTGGTGTGGGAGTTGGAGGGGGTTGCTACTAGGCCACCAGTGATGGGGGCCTTGAAAGGGGTCCCACTGGACCACAAAGGTATTTGTATTTGGGGTGGGGGGTCTGGGGGTCCACCAGATCCCCAGGACTGACAGTGACAGCCCGGGTGGAAAGCTGCATCCTGCCGTCCGACTGCTGTCCTGCTGCCCTTCCTGCCCTAAATTCATCTCCAAGCTGGCTTAGGGTTTTAAGCAGTAGAGTGCTGTTGTTCAGCATGCTCTATCTTTGATCATGGAGCACCAGAACAAAAAAGCAGATCAGCATACATTAGCATGTATTAGCATGCTACTTGCATTGATCTGCTGTGCACTTTTGTTCTGACACTCCGGGTGGCTGATCATGAAGCGCAGGTAAATGTGGGCAGTAGACTGGCACTAATGGTCTCTAGCGCCCACATTTACCTTTGATCATCTGTTTGTGAGTGCAGAACACAGGCATTAATAAAGACTAATCACTGGGGACTGTAGAAATGCAGTGATCTGGTCCATATGCACAATTTAAATAATATACACACATGTAATCTGTCACAAGTAGACAGAACAAGTTGCCCCATGCAGTGGGGGAAGAACACTCCCCAAACGGTATCAGAAGATACCACTACTAACCCTTTACCAATAACCAATAGGCATGGAAGTCCAAGTAAGCTGGATCTTTTGTTGCTTGATGACTTCTCTCTTTCTCATAGGAGCCGAAATGAGAAACACAAAACACAAAACAAACAACAGAGAGAGAGAGAGAAAGTCTCTGAGTCTCTGGAGTGGGTAATGGTCCACAGAGTTCATGTGTCTTCGTGAGGTATGAAGATCACTGGTTCAGTGATGACTCTGATGAAGCAATCTATTGTCTTAGATAGGAGTCTGGTGTTGAAATTACCAAGTGGCACTAAGTTGTTATTGATGATCTCTGAATCTGCATCTCTGACAGCACTTTGGTGACAGGTGTCTACTTGAATGTCCATTTCACTCAGTATTAGCTCTGCTATCTCTGTTGCCAGTACTGCTCCACACAGTTCTAAATGTGGAATAGTGTGATTGGGCTGTGGTGCTAACTTGGCCTTAATGAAGAAGATAAAACCCACGTGAGACATTTCTTCTGCATCTGTTGCTTTCAAGTAGGCCACTGCAGCTATGGCTTTTACAGAAGCTTCTGAGAAGATGCAAATCTCCTTGCATCTAGCAGTACTGAGCGGATAAGGAATATATGTGCATGGCATTTGGAGCTGTTCAAGAGCCTGTAGGGAATCTTTCCATTTTTCCCATTCTTATCTCATGCGACACGACCACATCACATCATTTTTGCAAAAACTTCATTGGCTACCAGTACAATACAGGGCTAAATGTAAAACTCTCTGTCTGATCTTCAAGGCCCTGAATGGGAATGGCCCCGAGTACCCGAAGAATAGGATGATCCGCCACACACCGCCAAGGACACTAAGGTCCTCCCAAGGACTATCACTAACCACACCCCTCTCCAAAAGACATTACACGATGTGATACCCGCAAGCGAGCCTTCTCCAGAGTAGCCCCCACACTCTCGAATGCACTGCCTGAAAGGCTCCACTTAACACAAGACTGGTGAAAGCTTGGCTCTTCAACCAGGCCTTTAATGGAAGAACTAACTAACTTGTTAGTCTCACTCACACACACAAGGAGTGACTTGGGCTGCACATACTGCAGCAGGACATGTTTATCCACTCCTACGCTAGCTGAGATAATATTTAAACATCTCTCTGACCTCATGTGCAACTTTCTTTAAATCAGTCTTTAAATCAGTCACCTTACTTTCTAATTCTTCTTACTCTCTTACCTATCTATATGTTACATCTTTGATCTACCCTTCACTATCAATTAAAATGTTCTATTAAGTATTGTGTTGACATTTGTAAGTAGTATACCATGCCATACTTTGTACTGTTATTTGAATACTTTTAATGCTGTAATTGCCTATTGCTCATGTTTGTTCTATTCTTGCTGTTTACTGCCTTGAATGAATTCCTTCAAAAGGGCTGTAAATAAATCCTAATAAAATAAATAAAATTTCTTGTGGTAGTGGGTCATCCCACCTATCAGTACTTTAGAACAGTGCTCTTAACAAAGATCTTCCACGAACTCCAGTGGATCAAATAGACTGTTAACTGTAGACAAAACATCTCAACGAGTATATGGTTTGCCTTGAGTTGAGACTTGAAAGGTAAGGACGTTTCTTTTTAGGTTCCAATGTAACCCAAGGCTTCACTGGAGTGGAGATGTATCTACTCTCAATTCAAAGTCTTTCAAGCCTTTGGCATGATCCTCTACAGGAAATGCTTTCATTACTTCTGGACTGTTAGAGGCAATTTATGAAGTCTCAGATTAGCCTCTGCTAGCATTGCTTGTGTTCTCTTTAACAAGTCAATGGCTTCAGCGGTGGGCAAAGACATCAACCCATCGTCCACACAAAAGTCTCCTCCCAGGAAATGTCTGGCATCTGTACCATACTCTTTTTCTCCTTCTTAGGCTGTCCTTCTGAGCCCATATGTGGCTACTGCTGTTGATAGACTGTTACCAAAGACATGGACTCTCATTCTGTGTTCCACAATCTCTTTGTTGATGTCATTGTCATAATCCTATAGGAATCTTAAATAGTTTCTGTAGTCTGGGTGTACTACTAAACAGTAGAACATTTGCTATATGTAAGCTGTTATTGCAATTGTTTCTTTTCTGTAGCAGATCAGAACCCCTAATAGACTGGTGATCATGTCAGGACCAGACAGAAGTATATTGTCGGATGAGATTTCTTGGAACTGAGTACTGGAATTGAACACAATTCTTAACACAATTCTTATCTGGCCTGGTTTCTGCAGGTGGTACACATTAAAGGTAGATAGGTGCCAATGAGTGGCATAGTCACAGGGAACCTTGGGGGCCAGGACCCCCTCAGTTTGGGTTTGGACCCCCAAAGTCTGCTGGTTTGGCTGGCAAGGGTTTGTGATATTCACCACAAGCAAGCGCACTGCTTCCCCCTCCCCTGTGCGCATGCTGATTTTTAATAAAATTGAGAATGTGTGAACTTCATCATCCAGGCCCTGGTCATGCTAGGACCCTCACCCCCTCTCTCCTCTCAGAATGTCCCATAAATTCGCTCCCCCATTACCATCAACATTTTGCCCCTTAAACACTCGCTTCCGTGCAGATTCAGCGCTAAACAGTTACAAAGTCCCTTCTATAAACGCTTCTCAAAAATGACTGTCTGAAGTGTTGTGAAAAATAACCTTATCTGTAAACTTGCCTTCTGCCATTGGCACATTATCTCTTCCACTTTGTAAACTTCTATAACACCTTTTGCAAACTCAATCCAAGTTGAAACAGCAGACACCACTCCTGTGCTTTCAAGCTCCAGTTAGTTGCAATTCTGCGTTAACAAATTTTTGCGCTTCAGGCACTGAGTCAAAAGAGCGCCATTGTCCCTCATGATGAATCTTTAAAATTGCCGGATACAGCAGCATAAACCAGATTTTCTTCTCCACCATTTCAGAACATATTGGATGAAAACGACGCCTTTATTCCTGTACTCCAGCTGAATAATCTTGAAAGATCCTAATTTGAGCTCCTTCATACATGTCAAGGAGTCACGTTTCAATCTGAAGCTCCTCATAATTTCTTCCTTATGAAGGTAGTTGTGCACCTTTATAATGACAATCCTTGGCCTTTGATTATTTTGTTGTTGCCATCCAACTCTGTGAGCGCGCTCGATGCACAGCACCCCATAACTGTCGGATAAGGCAAATTCTTTGCATAGCCACTGTTCCAAAATATGTCCTAGTGATTTTTCTGGCAATTTTTCTGGCAGTCCTACAATTCTCAGATTACATCTTCTCGATCTATTTTCCATGTCTTCTAGCTTTTCTTCCTGGGCCTTTATCTGATCTTTAAGGTGCGAGACCTCCGGTTCGCTCCGGGCCCACGTATCTTCTAGTGCTGATATCCGGTTTTCTGACTCACCCAGTCTTTTCACCGTATCCGCCAAAGATGCTTCTAATTTTTCCAACTGTCCCGTTAGCAGGTCGAACCGTGGAGTTAATGCTGCTCCCACCACTGCTGTTATTTGTGCCAATTGTTTATCGGTAAATTCTCCACTACAATCACCTTTCACCTCCACCATCTTGGAGCTAGTTTTTGGCAGTGACAGTTCTCAACTTTTGTTCCCCAACGGAGGAGGGGTAAATTCAGCGTTTTTGATTGAGGTAAGGAGTGAGGGTCCCGGAGCAGCGCTGAAACACAGCTGCTATTCACACCGCATCACGTGACCTCATACAAAGGCATTACAACATCCTCATTTTTGTTTTCCATTCCTTTCCTAATAATACCTAACATTCTATTTGCTTTCTTAGCCGCAGCAGCACACTGAGCAGAAGGTTTCTACGTATCATCAACGACGACACCTAGATCCCTTTCTTGGTCCGTGACTCCTAACGTGGAACCTTGCATGACATAGCTATAATTCGGGTTCCTCTTTCCCATAAGTACATAAGTAATACTACACTGGGAAAAGACCAAGGGTCCATCGAGCCCAGCATCCTGTCCACGACAGCAGCCAATCCAGACCAAGGGCACCTGGCAAGCTTCCCAAACGTACAAACATTCTATACATGTTATTCCCGGAATTGTGGGTTTTTCTCAAGTCCATTTAGTAGCGGTTTATGGACTTGTCCTTTAGGAAACCGTCTAACCCCTTTTTAAACTCTGCCAAGCTAACCGCCTTCACCACGTTATCTGGCAACGTTTTCCCACATGCATCACTTTGCACTTGCTCACATTAAACGTCATCTGCCATTTAGACGCCCAGTCTCCCAGTCTCGTAAGGTCCGCTTGTAATTTTTCACAATCCTCCCGCGATTTAACGACTTTGTGTCATCAGCAAATTTAATTAACTCACTAGTTACTCCCATCTCTAGGTCATTTATAAATATGTTAAAAAGCAGCGGTCCCAGCACAGAGCCCTGGGGAACCCCACTAACTACCCTTCTCCATTGAGATACTGACCATTTAACCCTACTCTCTGTTTTCTATCTTTTAACCAGTTTTAATCCACAATAGAACACTACCTCCTATCCCATGACTCTCCAATTTCCTCTGGAGTCTTGCATGAGGTACTTTGTCAAACGCCTTCTGAAATCCAGATACACAATATCAACCGGCTCCCCTTTATCCACGTGTTTGTTCACCCCTTCAAAGAAATGTAGTAGATTGGTGAGGCAAGATTTCCCTTCACTAAATCCATGTTGACTTTGTCTCATTAATCCATGCTTTTGAATATGCTCTGTAATTTTGTTCTTAATAATAGTCTCTACCATTATGCCCGGCACCGACGTCAGACTCACTAGGTCAAGTACTTCAGATGGCAGGAACTCAATGGCTCAAAAGGAGCTTTCATCAGCTGGATGGGAATGATGTTGAGATCCCATGACACTGGTGGAGGTTTGACAGGGGGCTTTGAGTAAAGCAAACCTCTCATGACACGAACTACTAAAGGCTGTCCAGAGATAGGCTGACCTTCTACACGTTGATGGTAAGCACTGATTGCACTAAGGTGAACCCTTACGAAGTTGGTCTTGAGACCAGACTCTGATAAGTGTAGAAGGTATTCAAGCAGCGTCCGTGTAGGACAAGAAAAGGGATCTAGGGCCTTGCTGTCACACCAGACGGCAAACCTCCTCCATTTAAAAGAATAACACTTTTTCGTGGAATCTTTCCTGGAAGCAAGCAAGACTCGGGAGACACCCTCTGAAAGGCCTAAAGAGGCAACTTCTAAGTTCTCAACATCCAGGCCGTGAGAGTCAGAGACAGGAGGCTGGGATATAGAAGTGACCCCTCGTTCTGGGTAATGAGGGCTGGAAAACACTCCAATCTCCACGGTTCTTTGGAGGAATACTCCAGAAGAAGAGGGAACCAGCTCTGACAAGGACAAAAAGGAGCAATCAGGATCATTGTTCCCCAGTCTTGCTTGAGTTTCAGCAAAGTCTTCCCTACTAGAGGTATGGGAGGATACGCATACAGAAGGCCTGTCCCCCAATGTAGGAGAAAGGCATCTGATGCTAATCTGTCATGGGCCTGAAGTCTGGAACAGAACTGAGGGACCTTGTGATTGATCTGAGTGGCAAAAAGATCCACTGAGGGGGTGCACCATGCTCGGAAGATCTTGTGGACAACATCCATATTTAGAGACCACTCGTGAGGTTGCATTATCCTGCTCAGTCTGTTGGCCAGACTGCTGTTTACGCCTGCCAGATACGTGGTCTGGAGAAACATGCCGTGGTGGTGAGCCCAAAGCCATATCCGGACGGCCTCCTGACACAGAGGGCGAGATCCGGTGCCCCCTTGCTTGTTGGTGTAATACATAGCAAACTGATTGTCTGTCTGAATTAAAATGATTTGATTGGACAGCCGATCTCTGAAAGCCTTGAGAGCGTTCCAGATCGCTCTTAATTCCAGGAAGTTGATCTGAAGATCCTTCTCCTGAAAAGACCAAGCTCCCTGAGTGTGAAGTCCATCTACATGAGCTCCCCACTCCAGGAGGGATGCATCCATCATCAGCACTTTCTGTGGCTGAGGAATTTGGAATGGACGTCCCAAGGACAGATTGTATCGAATGGTCCATCACTGAAGGGAACTGCAAAAGTTGGTGGAGAGAGGGATGACATCTTCTAGATCCCCTGTGGCCTGGGACCACTGGGAAGCTAGGGTCCACTGAGCTGATCTCATATGTAGGCATGCCCTGGGAGTTACATGAACTGTGGAAGCCATGTGTCCTAAGAGTCTCAACATCTGCCGAGCTGTGATCTGTTGAGACGCTCAAGCGAAGGACACTAGGGTCAGGAGATTGTCTGCCCTTGCCGGGGAAGATAAGCTCGAGACATCCGTGTGTCCAACAGAGCTCCAATGAACTCCAATTTCTGCATTGGGACAAGATGGGACTTGGGATAATTGATTACAAACCCCAGTAGCTCCAGCATTCGAATAGTCATCCGCATAGACTGTAGAGCCCCTGCCTCTGAGGTGCTCTTCACCAGCCAATCGTCAAGATAAGGGAACACATGCACTCCCAGTCTGCGTAGCGATGCTGCGACAACTGCCAGACACTTTGTAAAGACTCTGGGCGCAGATGCGAGGCCAAAGGGCAGTACACAGTACTGAAAGTGCCGAGTTCCCAGCTGAAATCGTAGATACCTCCTGTGGGCTGGAAGTATTGAGATGTGAGTGTAGGAATCCTTTAAGTCCAGAGAGCATAGCCAATCGTTTTCCTGAATCATGGGAAGAAGGGTGCCCAGGAAAACCATCCTGAACTTGTCTCGGACTAGGAATTTGTTCAGGGCCCTTAGGTCTAGGATGGGACGCATCCCCCCTGTTTTCTTTTGCACAAGGAAGTACCTGGAATAGAATCCCAGCCCTTCTTCCCCTGGTGGAACGGGTTCGACCGCATTGGCCTTTAGAAGGGCAGAGAGTTCCTCTGCAAGCACCTGCTTGTGCTGGGAGCTGAAGGACTGAGCTCCCAGTGGGCAATTTGGAGGCTTGGATACCAGATTGAGAGTGTATCCTAGCTGGACTATTTGAAGAACCCACCTGTCGAAGGTTATAAGAGGCCACCTTTGGTGAAAAAATATCAACCTCCCCCCGACGGGCAAGCTGTCCAGCACGGACACTTTTTCCGAGGCTATGCTGCACTGGAGCCAGTCAAAAGCCAGTCCCTTGCTTTTGCTGGGGAGCCCTAGGGACCTTAGGCGCACTGCGTTGATGGGAACGCGCATGCTGGGGCTGAGCCTGAACCGGCTGTCGAGAAGCAGCAGTGTACCTAAGCCTATTATAGGAATAGGGAGCACTCCTCTTCCCTCCAAAAAACCTCCTAGAAGAGGAGGCAGTAGTAGAAGACGTCCGGCAGGAGAGAGAATCCATGGCGTCATGATGCTTTTTTATCTGATCGACCATGTCCTCTACTTTTTCTCCAAAAAGATTATCCCCCCGGCAAGGAACATCCTGGCCAGGAATTTGTGACATGCCTTCTGCTGCCTGACCACCTGGTGAAAAGTTTCAGCAAACTCCGGAGGAAGTGCTTCAACTAAACTGGACAGTTGCCTCACCAAGTTCCACAAGTGGATGCTCGTGTAGAGCTGGTATGTTTGGATCTTGGCGGTGAGCATACCAGCCTGATACGTTCTCCTCCCAAAAGAATCCAAGGTCCTAGACTCTCTGCCTGGGGGTGCCGAGGCATAGTCCCTAGTACTCTTGGTTCTTCTGAGAGCAGAGTCCACCACCATGGAATTGTGAGGAAGTTGGGCCTTCACCATTACAGGCTCACAGTGGACTCTGTACTGGGTCTTGGATTTTTTGGGGACCACTGGATTAGAAAGAGGGCATGACCAATTCCGCATCAGCAGTTCCCTGAGTGTATTATGCAGAGGGGCCGTTGCAACCTCAGCAGGTGGAGAAGGATAATCCAGGACCTCGAGCATCTCAGCCCTGGGCTCATCCACAACCTCCATAGGGAATGGAATGTCCTTAGACATTTCCCGCACAAAGGAGGAGAAAGAAAGACTCTCAGGTGGAGACATCCTAGTTTCATTTGGTGGAGTAGGATCAGAAGGAAGCCCACACGACTCTTCCTCCGAAAAGTACCTGGGGTCCTCCTCCTCTTCCCACGAGCGCTCCTCATCGGTGTCAGACAAAAGCTCCCTAAGAGCAGCCCGAACCCGAGCCTGTCTCAATGTCGAGGATCGATGACCTCTTGGGGGGGTGTCGAGAAATCAACCCCTGCCTAGACTCCGGCGAAGATTCCTCCACTGACGTCGAGGGGGAATCGACCCGCGTGGCAGCTGACATCGGTACCACAAGCAGCACTGAGGATGGGGACCTCCTCACAGGTGATGGCCCAGATGCTGCCCCACAGTCGGTACGGACGGAGTAAGCACCCCCGACACCAAGGCAGACAGGCGAAGCAACCCTTCCAGAAGCTCTGGAAGAAGGGCCCTGATGCGCTCATCGAGAGCTTCCATCGGAAAAGGCTGGGGGGGGGCAGTCAGAAGTCGGTACCGGAATCTGAGGGGGCTCGAGAGTCTGAACTAGGCTGCCAGATGACCGGCGCATCAGCACTTCTTGTATGGAGGGTGAACGGTCCTCCCGGCGCCGACGCTTCTCAGGTGCCGACTCCCTCGGGTCCCCGGAACTCTCGGTACCATGCATGGAAGGAGATCGATGACAGTGCTTCTTAGCCTTCGCTCGACACCCGTCATCGAGACTCCTCGGTACCGAAGAGGAGGACGTGGAATCCTCACGCCTCCTCGGGGCCGGGTCCGAGAAGGTCGGTCCCGGGGGGCCTACATAGCAGTAGGCCTCGAGATGGGTGGAGACTCACTCGATGTCTCGCTGCTCCCAGCTCGATGCGGTTGCTCGGCAGCTATTACCTGAACTCTTGGTGCCGCTGCTTCCTTTTGACGTCGATGCTGATGCCACCGACCTCGGTACCAATGTTGATGCTGACGTGGAAGGACTGGACCGGTCAGAAAAAAGTCTCTCACGCTAAGCCTCTCGAGCCACTTGGGTCTGTTTCTTCATCAACTTACACAGCTTACAGGCAGCTAGAAGATGGTCGGGCCCAAGACACTGAAGGCACCACGAATGGGGGTCGGTAGACGAGATGGTCCAGTTGCAGCAAGTACAGCGTTTGAAGCCGCTGGAAGTCTCCGATAACATGGGCAGGAAAATAGCATCCGCGAAATCAAAAGGTTCGATGGTGACAATAAAAAGGCACAAAAAAGGGGAAAAAGACGCGGCCGAGCAGCCTAAAGGGCAGCCGCAACGAAAAAGAAAGGAAACTTCAAAGAAGAAGAAAAAAACTAAAAAAGTAAAGGAAAAACTAAGTATATATTCTTGTTTTTTTTTTAAATAAGAACAAGAAGAACAAGAGACAGGGCATGATAAACGCGAAAAAACGGTTCTCCTGAGCCGAAAGGGGAGTAGCAGCAAAAACACAACTCTCCTGAAGCGCAGATCAAAAAGAACTGAACACCTAACGCTCGTGTCGCGAGCGGGAACCCATTCGCGCATGCGCAGTACGCTCGGGCCACGTGACAGGGCGTTTCCAGAGACTTCTCTTTTGTTTTGGACTTCCGGTCTCCTGGGCTGTCGCGGAGGACGACCCATTTGTGAGAATTATCAGCCTGCTTGTCCTCAGAGAAACCTACTATTACTTTTTTATCCTCAACCTTTAAATGTCCAGAGCAAAATAATGTAAGTATGTGAATACCTACAGCCCATGTATATTATAGTCAATTTTCAGAGGAAAACAATATGTATTTTGCTTTCAAAAGAAGGTAGTGCAATATACATGCAGTACGACTGCCCACCTGCTATTTGTGTGGATAGCCAAAAGAAAAGGCAATAAAATCTCACATACATTTGAAAATGTTAAGTAAATATTCAATTTACTCCCCTGTAATAAACATGCTTCTTAGAATGCCTCTTTTTAACCGTTTAAAACTATGGAAGCCCATGTGTAACCAGGGGGCAATTTTCAGTCATACTATTTTTTTTAACCTATGGAACTGGCTTTGAAAATGGCCTCCCCATTTAAAAGTGAAAATACTTGTCATGACCTATTTGTAAATAAATACCTTAAATTGTATTTATTTATTAGGATTTATTTACCGCCTTTTTGAAGGAATTCACTCAAGGCGGTGTGCAGCAAGAATAAGTCAAACATAAGCAATAGACAATTACAACAGTAAAAATATTTAAATAACAATACAATGTATGGCACAGTATGCTACATTACAATGTCAACATAATACACAATAAATATAAAATGTTAATGTTGTACCTTAAAATTCTTTTGATAGGATTTGTACTGATATGCACGTTTTTGTAGTTCTTCTAGAACAGTCTGCAGGTCTTTTAATATTTCTTTTACTTTAGTTTGATCAGCTGCAATATCCAAAATTTGTGGATCCTGTGAAATAGAAACAAATTGTTATAGTAGTTCAACTTAGTTATAGTAGTTCAATATAGGTCAATTTTCCTAAAAGCACTAAATAACTGACTTAGTGGTACTGTGTTAGCATATGTTACGTGGAGGGGCATTTTCAAAAGAAACGTCCAAGTTGCGATTTGGATGGCTTTGTAAAACGTCCAAATCCGGGGGCAGGGAAAACCGTATTTTTGAAACAAGATGGATGTCCATCTTTCTTTTCAATAATACCGTCAGAGACATCCAAATGCAAGCCATTTGGATGTGGGAGGAGCCAGCATTTCTAGTGCACTGGTCCCCCTGACATGACAGGACACCAACCAGGCACCCTAGGGGGCACTGCAGTAGACTTAATAAAATGCTCCCAGGAACATAGCTCCCCTTACCTTGTGTGCTGAGCCCCCCAAAACCCACTACCCACAACTGTACACCACTACCATAGCTCTTACGGGTGAAGGGGGGCACCTATATGTGGGTACAGTGGGTTTGTGGTGGGGTTTGGAGATCTCGCTGTTTCCTCCACAAATGTAACAGGTAGGGGGGTATGGGCCTGGGTCCACCTGTCTGAAGTGCACTGCAATACCCACTAAAACTGCTCCTGGGACCTTCATGCGCTGTCATGGACCTGAGTATGACATCTGAGGCTGGCATAGAGTGCCAGGTCTGTGGCCGTGACCCCTCTCCAACTCACCGTATTTCCTGTGGTCAGCTTCTGAGCTGGCTCCTGTCAGTTTTTCCTGTGTTAGTTCTGTCTCTGCGTGCTGGCTGCTTGGATTGTGTGTGTGCTGTTTCCCCTTCCAGACTTCAGCCCAGTCAAGTCCGGATCTTCCGGCCTGCCAGACTTGCTTGTTTTGTTTGAACCTGCACAGCACCCTTAGTTGCCTGGTGATTGCAGCAGCTGAGCCTCAGCAGCTGCTGGGCTTATTAGCCATTTTGAAACTCTCTGCTTGGCCTTTGCATCGGCTAAGGTCCCTGGTATGTTGGTGTGCTGTGCACTTTTGTCTAGTCGAGTTTCTTGTTTTAGTTTCTTGCCTGATTCTGCTGTCTACCCAGACCCGGCTTGTTTCCTGGTTTTCTCTACTGCCTGCTGCCTGCCCTGACTTGGCTTGTTTTCTGGTTTTCTCTTGTGCCTGCTGCCTGTCCCTGACCCGGCTAGTATCCTGGTTTTCTCTTCTGTCTGCTGCCTGCCCAGACCCAGCTTGTACCTTGGGTTAGTCTTCTGTGTCTAGTTCTTGGTTGTCTGTTTGTGTCTTGTTTTCAGTGTTTTTCCCTGTTTTAGTGGCTGCTTGCAGCTTTCAGTCCTGCCCGTGAGCCTTCCCTTCCTTGCCCTGCTGCCCCTGTATGTTCCTTTCCCCTCTGACCCTCAGTCCTGGTTCAGCCTAGTAGGTATCCAGTCCTACCTTGCCCAGTAAGTCCTGCCGGCCACTCGCAGTCAGGAGCTCAACTCCTGGTGAAAGGTGGCCAAGTGCAGGGGAAGCTTATGTGTGCCTGCTCTGGTTTCCTGCTTGTTTACCTCTGCTGCTACTCCAGTCCGGGGGTCCAGTCCTGTTCTGTCTAGTCTCTGGTGTGGGGTGGTTTTGCCTGCCACTGCCGCTCCTCGGCAGTGGTCCAAGGGCTCACAATCCAAGTTCCTGCGTTTTTGGAAAACGTGACATAGAGGCTGGTACGAAATATTTTTAAAGATGCTTTTTGAGGGTGGGAGGGGGTTAGTGATCACTGGGGGAGTAATGGTAGGTCATCCCCGATTCCCTCTGGTAGTCATCTGGTCATTTTGGGCACCTTTTTGTGCCTTATTCGTAATATAAACACGTCCAGGTGTTTGCCATGGACGTCCTTGCGTTTCTTGATTATGGGTCAAAGACGTCCAAGTGTTAGGCACGCCCAAATCCCACCTTCGCTACGCCTCCGACATGCCCCCTATAAATTTGGATGTCCTTGTGATGGACTACAGTTAGAGACGTCCAAAATCGGGTTTCGATTATACCGATTTGGACGTCTCTGAGAGATGGAAGTCCATCTTCCGATTTATGTCGAAAGATGGATGTTCTTCTCTTTCGAAAATGAGCATGATAGTAACATAGTAAATGACGGCAGATAAAGACCTGAATGGTCCATCCAGTCTGCCCAACAAGATAAACTTATTTTAATGTAGTTAGGAGACTGCTTACTAAAATGCAGTAAGTTTTGGGCTCAATGCACTATGGTGCAGAATTTTAATGCATGGCAGGCCCAAAACTATTGCTGCAGCAAGAAAGGGAATTCTCACATTTTTTATTGCACCATTAATATTCAGATTTATGTGCAGTATCTGCTCCAGGTTATCGAGGAAGTACTTACAGCCTCCTATTTAGAAAGGCAGTTGGTGGTCCCATGTTAACTGTGTTAGGCGGTTAGGGTGTGATAAGTGCAATGCGCTAGCTGGCTAATGCTTTCATACCCACTCTCCACCCATGCCACACTCCCTCACAGAAAAATTCTGAAAAATTAATTAATGAGCATTTTAATGTATGGAAACATGCAGTAGCCTGTTTCCATATATTAATCATGTGTTAAGGGGGTCCTTTTACTAAAACTTAGCTCGAGTCTACAGTATGGGCCATTTTATTCCTATGGGCCCTGCTGCAGATAACTTGAGCTAAGCTTTAGTAAAAGAGCCCCTTAATGTGTATTTATACACATTAGGTCCCATGACATATAAAATAGAACCTGTAATAAGTAACACAAATTAATGCATGCCTATTAAAGCAAAAGAGCCTTTTAGTAAATCTAGCCCTTCATTGACTAGCACTGAAATTCACGGATGGTTGGCTCCATTCCTTCTCACCAGTGGAATGCTGGGTCAATGGCATCCGATCCTCCTCCTTGCTCTAATTTCATTTTTAAAATTCCCTTTATTATCCCCAACCCAGAACTCGCTTCCATCTCACAAAAGCTCACCACTCCTCAACCCCCCTATTAAAAAAAAAAAAAGTAATTCCTAGACAAGCAAAGAGGAGGTCACAGGAGGTCAAAGGAACACATGGAGGATTACCGGATGAAAATGAAAGAAGCCAAGAGAGAGATACGACTGGCAAAAGCGCAAGTGGAAGAACAAATGGCTAGAAATGTAAGGAGGGGTGACAAAAATTTCTTCAGGTATATTAGTGAAAGGAGAATGACTAAAAAGGGAATTGTGAGATTAAAAGATACTGCGAACCGCTATGTGGAAAATGATGAAGAAAAAGCAAATTTGCTAAATAGATACTTTTGTTCTGTTTTCACAGAGGAAAATCCTGGAGAAGGACCGCGATGGACTGGAAATAATACAATTGAGAATGAAGTGGATAGAGCACCGTTCACAGAAGAAAGTGTGTATCAACAACTTGAAAAGCTAAAGGTGGACAAAGCCATGGGACCGAACGGGATCCACCCCAGGATATTGAGGGAGCTCAGAGAGGTTTTGGCGGGTCCTCTTAAAGATTTGTTTAATATATCCTTGCAGATGGGAAAGGTTCCGAGGGATTGGAGAACGGCGGAGGTGGTCCCTCTTCACAAAAGTGGTGATAGGGAAGAAGCTGGAAACTACAGGCCGGTAAGCCTCACTTCGGTTATTGGAAAAGTAATGGAAGCGATGCTGAAGGAAAGGATAGTGAATTTTCTGGAAGCCAATAAGTTGCAAGATCCGAGACAACATGGTTTTACCAAAGGGAAATCGTGCCAAACGAATCTCATTGAGTTCTTTGATTGGGTGACAGGAGAATTGAATCAGGGACGAGCTATGGACGTAATCTACTTAGATTTCAGCAAAGCTTTTGACACGGTTCCCCACAGGAGGCTCTTAAATAAGCTGGAGGGGCTGAAGATAGGACCTGAAGTGGTGAACTGGATTAGGAACTGGTTGACAGACAGACGCCAGAGGGTGGTGGTGAATGAAATTCGCTTGGAGGAAGGAAAGGTGAGTAGTGGAGTGCCTCAGGGATCGGTGCTGGGGCCGATTCTGTTCAATATATTTGTGAGTGACATTGCCGAAGGGTTAGAAGGTAAAGTTTGCCTATTTGCGGATGATACTAAGATCTGTAACAGAGTGGACACCCGGGAGGGGGTGGAAAACATGAAAAAGGATCTGAGGAAGCTAGAAGAATGGTCTAAGGTTTGGCAATTAAAATTCAATGCGAAGAAATGCAAAGTGATGCACTTACGGAATAGAAATCCACGGGAGACGTATGTGTTAGGCGGGGAGAGTCTGATAGGTACGGGCGGAGAGAGGGATCTTGGGGTGATAGTATCTGAGGATTTGAAGGCGACGAAACAGTGTGACAAGGCGGTGGCCGTAGCTAGAAGGTTGTTAGGCTGTATAGAGAGAGGTGTGACCAGCAGAAGAAAGGGGGTGTTGATGCCCCTGTATAAGTCGTTGGTGAGGCCCCACCTGGAGTATTGTGTTCAGTTTTGGAGGCCGTATCTTGTTAAGGATGTAAAAAGAATTGAAGCGGTGCAAAGAAAAGCTACGAGAATGGTATGGGATTTGCGTTACAAGACGTATGAGGAGAGACTTGCTGAACTAAACATGTATACTCTGGAGGAAAGGAGAAACAGGGGTGATATGATACAGATGTTCAAATAGTTGAAAGGTATTAATCCGCAAACGAACCTTTTCCGGAGATGGGAAGGTAGTAGAACGAGAGGACATGAAATGAGATTGAAGGGGGGCAGACTCAAGAAAAATGTCAGGAAGTATTTTTTCACGGAGAGAGTAGTGGATGCTTGGAATGCCCTCCCGCGGGAGGTGGTGGAAATGAAAACGGTAACGGAATTCAAACATGCGTGGGATAAGCATAAAGGAATCCTGTGCCGAAGGAATGGATCCTCAGGAGCTTAGACAAGATCGGGAGGCGGGGCTGGTGGTTGGGAGGCGGGGATAGTGCTGGGCAGACTAATACGGTCTGTGCCAGAGCCGGTGGTGGGCAGCGGGACTGGTGGTTGGGAGGCGGGGATAGTGCTGGACAGACTTGTACGGTCTGTGCCAGAGCCGGTGGTTGGGAGGCAGGGCTGGTGGTTGGGAGGTGAGGATAGTGCTGGGCAGACTTATACGGTCTGGGCCAGAGCCGGTGGTTGGGAGGAGGGGCTGGTGGTTGGGAGGCGGGGATAGTGCTGGGCAGACTTATACGGTCTGTGCCCTGAAGAGCACAGGTACAAATCAAAGTAGGGTATACACAAAAAGCAGCAAATATGAGTTATCTTGTTGGGCAGACTGGATGGACCATGCAGGTCTTTTTCTGCCGTCATCTACTATGTTACTATGTTACCTTCTCCCAGCTTAGCAGCCCAAATTGATCTTGGACAGGAGATCAGAGGCCTGCTAGATTTAGGACTGTGGTCTGTACATAGTGCATCTCTAATACTAATACTGCAAGCAACACTGACAGAATCGATTGTTAAACATCCCAACAAATGGCATCCACCTGGTACTACAAGTCCTCTCATTCACCCATATGAGAAGCTGGTTTTGAAGGATATTGCAGTAATTGAAGGTAAGAAGACAAGAGCTTTTTTCGACACCTCCAGAACACAGAATGAGGCTATCAAGAGACTCACACAGGATCATCCCATTACCATCAAACCAGCAGACAAAGGAGGAGCGGTAGCAGTTATGAACACAGATGATTACAAGACAGAAATTTACAGACAGCATCATGATCAGTCTTTTTATTCCAAACTGAGAGGAGACCCCATCAAACAAATCAAAGCATCCATTGATTCTTTGATCAAAATTGGAGCAGACAGTGGATTCCTAACTAATCATGAGAAACAATTCTTAGAAGTAAAGAAGCCAGTGTCAGGATTGCGGGAGGTCAAAATTATTGCTGGACATACTTATATTAATATGAAACCAACTTGACAGATTAATAGTAGACCAGCTTCTGACCTCTGAGAACTCTACCCCTCCCTCAGGAAGCACTGAGGATGGCACCAAATAGTGGCTTCTCTCTTCCTCTGAACAAACACCCTATCCTTTCTTTCTCCCTCTAAACACACACCCAGAGACAGCCTTGCACCCGTTACCTGTCCTGCTGTGAGCAGATACATATCTGCAAAAATATAATATACTTTATATACCCAAACCCATGTGGATTGTGCATTCTTTGAGAACCCACTGCCTCTGCGAACTGGACCCGGGACCAACCCTAGACAACGATTGCTGACAGCCAGTAACACCAACTATTTATATTCTGCCCAAGATATACAAGTCTTTGAAGAATCCTCCAGGAATACCTACTATGGCTGCCATTGGTTCAGTTTTAGAACCACTGTCTATTTTTGTGGATATATTTTTAAGAGCAATGAAATCCCCAAATTCCCCTCCTATGTTAGGGACTCTGCTGATATAATCAATACCTTGAAAGATCTACATGTGGAAAAAGAAATCCTTCTTGTAACAATGAACATAGTATCACTCTACATGAATATTCCCTAGGATGAAGCTGTTGATGTTATCAGAGATGCACTACGCAAAGACCACAAGTATCCATGGATCCCAGTTGAATTCATTGTTGAACTAGCCACCATTGCCTTAAATTGTTTTTTCATCTGCTTCAAAAGATACCTTCTACCAACAAACAAAAGGTACTGTGATGTGAGCTACTATGGCCCCGTCAGTTGCCAACCTATATGTGGCAGCATTTGAAGAGAAATTTTTCCATGAGACATCATGGAATGAGAAGATTGTCCCAGTGGCGTACCAAGGGGGGGGGGGGGGGGGTCCGCCCCGGGTGCACGCCGCTGGGGGGGGGGTGCCGCGCGCCGGTCAGCGTTGTTGGTTTCCATGCTCCCTCTGCCCCGGAACAGGAAGTAACCTGTTCCGGGACAGAGGGAGCATGTAAACCAACGACGCTGACCGGCGCGCGGTACCCCCCCCCCCAGCGGCGTGCACCCGGGGGGGTCTTTTGCCGGGGTGGGGGGTGTCGCGCTGCATGGGGGGGGGGTGCTGCACCCGGGGGGCGGGGCGCATCAGCGATCCGCCCCGGGTGTCAGCGCCCCTCGGAACGCCACTGGATTGTCCTCTGGAAATGATACATTGACGATATCATTTTGCTCTGGAGTGGAAATGTGGATGAACTCAATACTTTCCACGAACAACTGAATGCATTTGACAGCAATCTCAAGTTTTAGATGACTTTTGACACACAACAGATTGCATTTTTAGATATCAGTATCATCTATGAAGACTTTTCATAGTGACTTATATTAAAACCTACTGACTTGAACAACTACTACTAATCATTTCTATAGCACTACTAGATGTGCACAGTGCATACAGGTACTTTCTCTGTACCTAGGGGGCTCATAATCTAAGTTTTTGTAGCTGGAGCAATGGAGTGTTAAGTGACTAACCCAAGGTCACAAGGAGCTACAGTGGGAATTGAACCCAGGTTACCAGGGTCAAAGCCCACTGCACTAACCATTAGGCTACTCCTCCACACTTGATTTGAGAAGCTGTCATAATTATAGTCTAAAGATTAACCTCCCATATAGTCAGTTTTTGAGGTGTAAACACCTTTGTTCTAAGGATGCATTTTTTAAGAAACAGGGAACTGAGATAAGATTTCAATCTAAAGGATATCCACTGGAAGCAACTGCTAAAGGATACAATAGAGCTACTAATGTTGATAGAGATATATTACTAAAGCCCAAAATGAGAGAACTAAATAGTACAATTGTCCGCTACCTTTCACTCATGTTTCAAAAGATATCAAGATTTTATGCAAACACTGGCACATCATTCAAGGAATTGAACATTTTCAGAAAAAAGACCTCATGATTGCCCAAAATAAAGGAAGGAATCTGAAAGACATCCTCATGCATTCCGCTCTCCCTGAACCTAATCAGCAACCTAGTTTGAAACATGCATGACATTACAAGTGTGGTTCATGCTCAGTATGCAGGGTCAATATCCAGATTAAAACTTTTGTTCATCCAGTAACAGGAGAGGAATTTGTACTTAGAAGCTTCACTAACTGCAAAAGATGGGGTATCATCAGTGGTGTGCTGGAGCCGGCTTGCACGAGCCGGTTGTTAAATTTTACTGATTGTTGCGAGCCAGTTGTTGATGGAGTCAGGCAACGAGCACACAAACATCTGTTGTTGTTTTTCTCCTCCTCTCTCCCTCCTCCCCCAGCCCCTACCTACCCATGAGCCCCCAGCATACCTGAGCTTCCTACCTCATCATGTCGTCCCTTAGGTTCATCATCCCCCCTCACCACTGCCTGCCAGATCCCACCCACGCGTAAGCAGGAAGTTGCATCAGCGGGGCAGTACTCGGCAGAGACAAGACTCCAGGTCGACCAGGCAGCGTGGTACCACTAGAGCTGCTGGAAGAGTAAGATTTGAAGAATGGCCAGAGAGGGAATGGAAGCTGAGAGAGGTAGGACTCACAGAGGAGTGAGAGGGACATGATGCTGGGTTTGGATGAGGACGAAGACAGCATGAAGTAAACACTAGTCAAGGTGGTAGTGGACAAGGAAGTGATTACAGTGCTGCAGTTACAGCATCAGCTGGGTCAACTGTGTCGGCTCCAAGTCTATCAAGCAGGGGCGTAGCTACGGGTGGGCCTGGGTGGGCCCAGGCCCACCCAATCTTGGCTCAGGACCACCCAGTTTCTCCTGATCCTCCAATTGATTCTGTCTTAGGCTGCAGTGGGCGAGCACAGCTTTTAAGGAAATTGCCACGGCTCCAACCTCATTGGCTCTGCTCACAGCCACATATGCAGTCAGCACGCAGCAAAGAAAACAGAAGCTCTCCTCTCCAGTTCAACTACTTGCGACCGATAACCAGCCAAATCTTGTTTGCAGGTCAGGAAGTCAGCCCCTCTAGCGCCGCCGCACCACCACTGCTACGACTGCCGCTGAAGCTGTTGAGTGCTCTGCTTCTCTCGCCCCAACGCCGATCATCAGTCAGGATGCCTGCCTTGCCTTACCCCCATTCCCCATGGCATGCAGACCGGCGCCACAAGGAAATTTCTGCCGCCATTGTTGCAGTTCGGCTTGCGGACACCCAGCTGTGCTGCAGCACTGGCAGCAGAATTTTCTTGTGGCGTGGGGGGAGGGGGGGTAAGGCAAGCCATGCATCCTGACTGGCCGTCGGCATTGGGGCGAGAGCAGCAGAGCGCTCAACAGCTTCAGTGGCAGCAATGGTGGTGTGGCGCAAGAGGGGCTGGAGAAGATGTTATTGGGCCTTTGCTGAGCTCACTCAGCCTTTAGTTGAGCCCTCAATGCCTCAGCACTCCTCTGTGGCCCCAAACAGGAACAGGACCCAGCCAGTACACACAGCACAGCACAGCATAGTCTGCAGTGCTGTCTGAGATACTTGCCACCACGTGCGCACAACTTTTGAAAATTCAGGCCCAGCTGCCCAGGTAAAATATATATTTTTTAAATGTACAGTGTAATGCTGATGGTGGGCATCTTGGTGGGTGTGGGTTATTCACTGCCTAGAGAGGAAAAAAAGGTATATTTTTAATCATTAAATATACTGTTCCCCCCACCCCCCTAGACAGTGACAAGCCCACCCAGAAACCCACCAACAAATTTAAATGTTGTGTTTTTGGGTGGGGGTGGGCTCAATGCCCAAGTTAAAAAAAAAGTTGTATTTTTTATGTTGGTGGGTTTTTGGGTGGGGATAGTCTCTGCAGTGCCCAGGTTAAAATAATAATAATAATAATATTATTATTATTTAAAAGCTTTGTATTTAATGTGGGCAGGTTTCTGGGTGGGGGTGAGGGGATGCCATACTAGGGAGTTATGGGTAAGGGGGTAGGACAGGGCTAATGCTAGGCTGCGTGCAGGGAGGGGTGGGGCAGATGCCTAGTTATCAGATGGATGGTGGGGGAAGGGAAGGACTGATGCTGGGCTATGGGAATGGATAGTGGGGGTAGAGTAGAGAAGGGAAGGGCTGGATGGTGGGATAGGGAAGGGAAAGGCTGGTGCCAGGCTACAAGGATGGATAGGGGGTAAGGAAGGGAAGGACTGATGCCAGGCTACAAGACAATTTCTGAATTTTGGTCCTTAATTCTATAATTGATGAGGGTTGGTCTGTGTTTTGCATGTGAACCAGCAGGTGAGAGATTTTGCTGGCATGTAGTTTGTGGGGGGGATCTAGGAGTCTGACTTGTCTGGCCTTTCCAATGAGATGGGTATTGCTGTTGTGCAGTGGCGTAGGAAGGGGGGGCAGTGGGGTGGTCCGCCCCGGGTGCACGCCGCTGGGGGGTGTCGGCGCCTCGCTGGTTCCTTGCTCTCTCTGCCCCAGAACAGGTTACTTCCTGTTCTGGGGCAGAGAGAGCAGGGAACCAGCGAGGCGCCGACACCCCCCAGTGGCGTGCACTCGGCGGATTGGCTCTCCCGCCCGCCCCTCACCGCCTTCCAGGTATGTTCTTGGGGGGGGGGGGGGGTTGCGCTCCGGAGGGGGGAGGGTGCGCCGCGCTGCACCTGGGGGGGTGCGTAGCGGCGATCCGCCCCGGGTGTCAGCTGCCCTCGCGATGCCACTGCTGTTGTGTGTATTCACTGCTGCCTTTTTAAAGGTACTGTTACTGGCATTTGTATTCAGAATTGGTTAAGGTTTGCAACATAGACTCTAAGAAGCTTCTTTGCAGGATTTTATGTTACTTCATAAAGTACCTAGAGGTGAAGGGATTTTGTGTTGCTATTATTGAGGTGCTACCTGAATTTAAATACATTTTTCCTATGGAAAGCTATAAGAGGAAACATTCTAGCTATGTTCTCTATATGCCACAAATTCCATAGTAGGTAGAAAAGGAAGAAGTCTTCAAAGGTATATTTACCAAATTTTAAATGTTTGATTAATACAGCTTAATAAGGCATATATATTTATTATAATGTAAAGTTGAAGGATATGTACCAAACCGTGGTCATTTTATTTTGTCAGCATCAGAAGGGAGATAGAGTAGAGCTAGAGGAAGTGAAAAACACTTCAAAGTTTACTTAATCAGGCATTTGTTATAAAGCAAAGTTTGAAGGATATATGATATTGCTGTAATTATATTGCAGGATCCTGTCATGTGTATTGAGATGTTTGCCATTATTGCAGACTTATGTCTGGTCAAGTTTAAGATATGGGATAATGTAACTGTATTACAAATATCTGTTTTTCTATTAAGTATATATGTGGTTTATATTGATGCAGGGCAGCTGTTGGGCAGACAACTTAGAAATCCATCATTAAGTGCTACTCATACCTATATACATAGAGCCCACCCATATTAGCTCCAGGCCCACCCAAAATGTCAGGTCTGGCTACACCACTGCTATCAAGTGCATCTACAGATAAGTATGCAGCTCTAGCAGAATTAGACAGTGTGCTCAGCTCTCCAGCAACCTCTAGTACTACTACTACTACTTGACATTTCTAAAGCGCTACTAGGGTTACGCAGCGCTGTACAATTTAACATGGAAGGACAGTCCCTGCTCAAGGAGCTTACAATCTAAAAGACAGGTGTACAAATAAAAACAAGTATAGAGTCCGTCTGATAGGGAGTACTATAGTCCACAAAAGGTTAGGTGCCGAAAGCAGCATTGAAGAGGTGAGTTTTAAGCAGAGATTTGAAAATGGGTAGGGAGGGGGCTTGGCGAAGGGGTTGAGGAAGATTGTTCCAGGCAATGGGTGAGGCAAGGCAGAATGAGCGGAGCCTGGAGTTGGCAGTGGTGGAGAAGGGAACTGAAAGGAGGGATTTGTCCTGTGAGCGGAGGTTACGGGCGGGAACATAGGGGGAGACGCAGACCGGGTGCATTTGTAGGTAAGGAGGAGAATCTTGAATTGTATGCGGTATCTGATCAGAAGCCAGTGAAGTGACTTGAGGAGAGGGGTGATGTGAGTATATCGGTTCTGGCGGAATATAAGACGTGCGGCAGCGTTCTGAACGGATTGAAGGGGGGATAGATGGCTATGTGGGAGGCTGGTGAGGAGTAAGTTGCAGTAGTCAAGGCGAGAGGTAATGAGAGCGTGGACGAGAGTTCATGTGGTGTGCTCAGATAGGATTAATGTTAGCAGGTACTCTTCTTGTTAGAAGTTAAAAGTAATAGCCTTGCTGCTTAGGAAAGAACAGTGTAAAAGATTCAGTAAACAAAATCTGGCTCTTATTCTGGTCTGTTTCCTTTGCTGTGAGTTGTAAACAGAGTGAGAGTAGTTCAGTTTTAGTAAGACATTTGTGATGCAAAATTTCAGGTCTGCATCTTGCCACTAGCAGCTGTAATTTGGACAAGTGACCTGTTCTGTGGCTCAAGCATGAGCAGTTGAAGGAATACGCAGGAAATAATTTCTTGTTAAAAATGCTGCTGCTGCCTCCTGCAGCTTGTTGAGGCTGGAACAGTAGCGCTTGAAAGAAGCACTTTTCTGCCTGTTTTTCCATATGAGCTTTGAGGCAGTATGGTTTGTGGGGGAGGGGGAGAGGAGAGATCATCAAAGGAGAGGAGGTGGCAAGAAAGGTCTAGCTACAGTGAAGGATAAGATGATCCAAACAGAGAGGGAGAGAGCATAATACTTGGAAGAAAACTAGTGATGAAAGGAATGAGAGGAGACAGTAGGGCAGAAATGGTGGAAGGAAGGGAGAGTAAAAAAAAAAACAGGTAGAAAACCTTGGGTGAGAATGCAGAACATTACTGAGACAGAGTACTAGGCATCCCTGCTATTGCATGTAAGTGCTTATCAGTAGGATCAGTGTCTTGACTTTTTCTTTCCCCTAACCTTGCTGATGTTTGCTTTAACAAAAGGCACATTGATCCCTGCATAAAGTTTGTGACATTAATATGTACCAGAAAAGCTGAATGAATTTTTCTTTCCCCTCCCCCACTACCTCCGCACAAGTTTTCTAAACTTAGTACAAAACTAATCTAACAAGTCTATAAACATTTTTATCTTGTGCGGTTGGGCTTGAACATTTATATCCTGTATATATTATGTGTGTGTAAATATACTAGACATAAATGATATTCACACTAAATACATACATTTTCATAACTTATACAAATATGGTACGGAAGGTATTTCAGAATCTGTTTGTAATTACTACTACTTAACACTTATATAGAACTACCAGGCATACGCAGCGCTGTACACCATACACATAAAGACAGCCCCTGCTCAAAAGAGCTTACAATCTAATAAGACAGGTAACAGACAGAACAACTAAGAGGCAGGGGGAATTAAAGAGGAGGGGATAAAGGTACAGGCAAGTGAGCAGTGGTTAGGACTTAAAAGCAGCGTCAAAGAGGTGGGCTTTTAGCTTGGACTTAAAAACGGCCAAAGATGGGGCTAGACGTACATGCTCAGGAAGTCTATTCCAGGCGTGTGGTGCAGCGAGATGGAAGGAACGGAGTCTGGAATTAGCAGTAGAGGAGAAGGGGGCCGATAAGAGAGATTTGTCAACAGAACGGAGTGTTCGAGGAGGGGTGTAGGGAGAGACAAGAGTGGAGAGGTACTGGGAAGCAGCAGAGTGAATACACTTATAGGTCAGTAAGAGAAGTTTGAATTGAATGCGGAAATGGATAGGGAGCCAGTGAAGTGACTTGAGGAGAGGGCTAATATGAGCGTAGCGACTTTAGCGGAAAATGAGTCGTGCAGCAGAGTTTTGGATTGATTGAAGAGCAGAAAGATGGCTAAATGGGAGGCCGGTGAGAAGCAGGTTGCAATAGTCTAGGCGAGAGGTGATGAGAGTGTGGATGAGGGTTCTAGTAGAGTGTTCAGTGATGAAGGGATGGATTTTGCTGATGTTATAGAGAAAGAAACGACAGGTTTTGGCAATCTGCTGAATGTGAGCAGAGAAGGAGAGAGAGGAGTCGAAGATGATCCTAAGGTTACGAGCTGATGAGACAGGGAGAATGAGAGTGCCATCCGCAGAAATAGAGAAAGGGGGGAGAGGCGAGGTGGGTTTAGGGGGAAAGATGAGAAGCTCTGACTTGGCCATGTTAAGCTTTAGATGATGTTGAGACATCCAGGCAGCGATGACAGACATGCAGGCTGAAACATCGGTCTGGATGCTGGTTGAGATTTCGGAGGTAGAGAGGTAGATTTGGGAGTCATCAGCATAGAGATGGTATTGAAAGCCATGGGAAGATATCAGAGAGCCAAGGGAGGAAGTGTAGATGGAGAGCAGGAGAGGATCGAGAACAGAGCCCTGAGGTACTCTGATTGGTAGTGCAATAGAAGTGGAAGAGGAGCCATCAGAGTGTACATTAAAGGTGCGAAGTGAGAGGTAGAAGGAGAACCAGGAAAGAACAGAGCCCTGGAATCCAAGTGAAGACACTGTATCAAGGAGTAGGCTGTGATCAACAGTGTCAAAAGCAGCAGATAGATCAAGAAGGATGAGGATAGAATAGAGACCTTTGGATTTGGCCAGTAACAGGTCGTTGGAAACTTTTGTAAGTGCAGTTTCAGTTGAATGAAGAGGGCAAAAGCCAGATTGGAGTGGATCAAGAACAGAATGAGATGAGAGAAAGTCAAGACAGCAGCGATGAACAGAGCATTCAAGTATCTTGGAGAGGAAGGGGAGGAGGGAGATGGGTCGATTGTTGGAAGGTAATGTAGGGTCAAATGAGGGCTTCTTAAGGAGTGGTGTGACCACAGCATGTTTGAAGGCATCAGGAACGGTCACAGTGGAAAGTGAAAGATTAAAGATGTGACAGATAAAAGGGGTAAGAGTAGGAGAGATGGTGTTAAGAAGGTGGGTAGGAATGGGATCAGAGGAACAGGTAGTTCGTTTAGAGGAGGAGAGAAGGTGTGTTGTTTCTTCATTAGTGACTACAGGAAAGGACGAAAAGGACGGAGGGGTTGGGGAGATAGGGGAACGGGCAAGGGAAGGGAGAGGTGGGGGTGGTTTGGTTGAGAATTCAAGATTAATCTTCTGAGCCTTGTCATGGAAGAATTCAGCTAGGGTCTGGGGAGCTAGTGAGGGGGGAGTTGGAGATGGAGGCACCTTGAGGAGAGAGTTTAGTGTGGCAAAGAGAAGTCGAGGGTTTGAGCTGAGAGAGTCGGCTGGATGTAATAGTCTTGTTTGGCAAGCAAAAGAGCAGATTGGAAGGAGGTCAGCATGAACTTGAAGTGTGTGAAGTCAGCAAGGGCACGAGATTTCAGCCAGAGGCGTTCGGCGGAGCAGGTACAGGAACATAGGTAGCAGATTTTAGAGGTCAGCCATGGCTGGGGTTTGGTACACCTTATAGGACGGGGTACAAGAGGTGCAAGAATGTCTAAAGCAGAGGATAGAATAGTATTGTAGGAGGAGATGGCTTCCTTGACAGATTTGGATGGTGCAGTGGTAGAGAAAAGGTTTGAGACATAGGAGGATAGGGTACTAGGGTCAATGGCCTGGATATTCCTAGATAGATTGGTTAAGATTGGACGGGATTGGGCAGGAGGAAGTTTAAGTGTGAAGGTTATTAGATGATGGTCAACGAGGGGAAGATCTGAGACAAAGGAATTGGAGGGAGAGCAGTTATAAGAGAAGATGAGATCAGGACAGTGACCATTCTGGTGAGTAGGGGAAGTGGAGCATAGTTGGAGATTGAAGGAGGATATTAAGGTGAGGAACTGGGAGACGTAAGAATTGGAGGGGTCATTAACATGAATGTTAAAGTCACCAAGGATGAGGGAGGGGGAAGAAGGATCATGAAAGAAGGAGAGTCAAGCGTCAAAGTCGCTGAGAAAGGAAGAAAAGCAGAGAGACTGAGGTAGCAGAAGACATTGAAATTTGGAAGAGGGTGAGGAATGTTTGTAGTTTGGAAGAAACGTAGGGGGCTGCAAGTTAATCACACTTAACTCTGTGATTAATGTATTAATTACTATTCTCGCGTTTACAGTGTCTCCTGTAAACATCCCTGCTCTCTTCCACACTCAACCCCTGTCCTCTGTGCAGTCTAGCTCCCCCCCCCCCCCCCCCACACACACACACACCCCTTGTCGGTCTCTGTTGGTCCTCGGCAGCGTTGCACAAATCTTTCCCTTTGGCTTATCTGGACTTCTCTGACATCACTTCCTGTTTTTACATGGGCAGGACAGGTGAGAAAGCTTAGAAGCAGATGCTGAACCCTGGGTAGGGGGAGGGCAGTGAGCAGCAGCCTCTCGAGCAGAACTGGAGAGGTCACTGGTGAGAGCTATGGCTGAGGCAGTGAGCTCCAGCAATCACAAGAAGAGCTTGGTGCTGGTCATCACGTTTGTGTCACTATTCATGGGGGGGGGGGGGCAGAAGGGAGGGAGAGAATGGACTAAGAAAGAAAGATAATGGACCTGGGGAAAGGGAGAGAGAGAGATGTTGGATCAGGGGATAGAAAGAAGGAAGATTCTGCCCTTTAGGGAAGGGAGATGGGATTTGATATATTGCTTTTCTGTGGTTACAATCAAAGCAGTTTATATATTTTATATACAGATACTTATCTTGTGTGTGGGACAATGGAGGGTTAAGTGACTTGCCCAGGGTCACAAGGAGCAGCAGTGGGAAAAATATCTTTAATTGTTTGAGTAATCACATTTTAAAAAATTTAATCAAAATACAGCCCTAAAGAAGTGTCTTTAAAGCTGTAGATGCCTGTGGTATCTTAGTTATCTGAAATAGACTATGGGGTTCATTTTCAAAGCACTTAGGCTACCATGTAACTTTGTAAGTCTAAGTGCTTTGAAAATACACCTCATTGTATTGCTTTTCCTCCTTTTATTGAAATCTTGTTTTGAAATGCAATTTTATGAAGATATTACCTGAGAATGCATGCTTTTAGGGACTTGTTACCTCCTCTGTATCACATCGGGGATACTAATCTTGTAATTGTTAGCCAGTTCGAAGTCACTGTGATAACTGTTCCCTGCATAATTTTCTCTCTTGATCTTGTTTTTTTCTATATTATTTTTTTCTCTGTTAGTGTTGGGATGGAAGTGAATAGCTTATGTTTTTGGGAGGATTAGGAGCATATTTAATGTCTGGTTTTTCTCTTTAGTCTCAAGAGGCCTGTTTATTATTATTATTTTTTTTAATTTTTATTTATTCCATTATATAATTTTACATTCATATCATATAAATGCTCAGAATTAGAACATAATCAATAAGGAACTAACAAAAACAATTCCCAATTGGGATTAAAGGAAATTAAATTTTTTATAAATGACCACAATTTTGGGGAGCAAGATCTGGAAAAATAGAGAAAGAAGAATAAAAAAAGAAAAAAAAGAAAGGAGAACACAAAATCAACCCGCTAGCAGTATATACAGCGTTATCTGTGTTAGAATTCAGGTTGGAACAGCATCCTTTTCCTTTGACATTATAAACTCTGACATTTTCTTTGGGTCTAAGAAAAGGTAATTAACATTATTAATAGATATAAGACACCTACATGGAAACTTTAAAACGTAGGTGCCCCCTAGTGCGAGCACTCTAGGTTTTAACATCATAAATTCTTTTCGTCTTTTCTGCGTGTCTTTATTTAGATCCGGAAACATTTGTATCTTTTCACCCAAGAACGTATCATTCAAATGTTTAAAATATAGTCTGAAAATATTATTGCGATCGGATTCAAATGCAAATGAAACTAGTAAGGTAGATCGATGAGTGACAACTTCCAGTGAACTTTCCAAGAGATCAGTTATATTGAGTCCAGGTTGAAGTTCCAAGCCTCGGAATTTAATTCCATGTATACTATGGGCTCGAGTAATAGGAGGAATAGCTTCTGTTGGAATTAACAAGATTTCTCTGAGATATTTTTTCACCATATCAGTTGGAGACAATACTGGAATTTGAGGAAAGTTTAAGAATCTTAAGTTATTCTTTCTGGCTTGGTTATCAAGATATTCTAGTTTTTTCTGTTTATTATTATTTCAACATAAGATTGATACTTATGTGTTAGGCATCCTGAAGAAAGTTACTGGTAAATTCCATTTATTAAATCCCAAAGGGCACAACTAATAGATTCAGTAATAAGAAGGTGGTGGATATGTGGAAAGCCCTCCCACGGGAGGTGATGGAGATGAAAACAGTAATGGAATTCAAACGTGTGTGGGATAAACATAAAGGATTCCTGTTTAGAAGGAATGGATCCACGGAATTTTAGCGGAGACTAGGTGGCAATGCCGGTAATTGGGAAGCAAAACCTGTGCTAGGTAGACTTGTACGGTCTACGCCCTGATCGTGACTGAATAGATATGGATGGGCTAGAGTGTAAATTTTAAGGGGTTTCAATGTTAGCTTCAGAACTTAGTACAAGAACAGTGCTAGGCAGACTTCTACAGTCTGTGTCCTGAGAATGGCAAGGACAAATCAAACTTGTGTGATCAAATTTGCAGATGACACAAAACTATTTAAGGTTGTTAAAACAAGTGCAGACTGTGAAATATTGCAGGAACACCTTAGGAAATTAGAAGACTGGGCATCCAAATGGCAGACAAAATTTAATGTAGACAAATGCAAGGTGATGCACATTGGAAAGAAAAATCTGAATCATAGCTACCTGATGCTATGGTCCACCTTGGGGTTCAGCGCTCAAGAAAAAGATCTGGGTGTCATTGTAGATAATACGCTGAAATCTTCTGCTCAGTGTGTGGCGGCAGCCAAAAAAGCAAACAGGATGCTAGGAATTATTAGGAAAGGGATGGTTCGGTTCTGATCGCTGCATCTCAAAAAAGATGTAGCGGAATTAGAAAAGGTTCAAAGAATAGCGACCAAAATGATAAGGGGGATGGAACTCCTCTCATATGAGGAAAGGCTAAAGAGGTTAGGGCTCTTCAGCTTGGAAAAGAGACATATGAGGGGAGATAAGATTAAGGTCTGAAAAATCCTGAGTGGTGTACAATGAGTAGAAGTAAATCAATTTTTTTTACTCGTGCCAAAATTACAAAGACTAGGGGACACTCGAGGAAGTTACATGGAAATACTTTTAAAACAAATAGGAGGAAATGTTTTTCACTCAATGAATAGTTAAGCTCTGGAACTCTTTGCCAGAGGATGTGGTAACAGTGGTTAGCGTATCTGTGTTTAAAAAAGGTTTGGACAAATTCCTGGAGGAAAAGTCCGTAGTCTGCTATTGAGACAGACATGGGAAGCAACTGCTTGCTCTGGGATTTGTAGTATGGAGTGTTGCCATGATTTGGGTTTCTGCCAGCTACTTATGGCCTGGTTTAGTCCCTGTTTGGAAAAGAAGATACTAGGCTAGATGGACCATTGGTCTGACCCAGTATGGCTAGTCTAATGTTCTTGTTTTCTTATGGAGCCCATCCTTTCAAAACAGGCTCCCTATTTTCCAGAATGTTGCCCAGTTCCTAACAAATATTAATCCTTCATCCCTGCACCATCATCTAAATCATACATTGAGAGTGCAGAGCTCTGCTGCCTCTTGGGTCTTGCACATAGAACAGGAAGCATTTCTGAAAATGCTACCTTGGAGGATCTGGATTTCAGCTTTCTACCTAAGAGCCTAAATTTGGCTTCCAGAACCTCCCTCTCACATTTTGCTATTTATTTATTTTATTTATTAGGATTTATTTACCGCCATTTTGAAAGAATTCATTCAAGGCGGTGTACAGAAAGAATAAATCAAACATAAGCAATAGACAATTATAGCAGTAAAAATATTCAAATAACAATACAAAGAATGGTATAGTATACTACTTACAATATCAACGCAATATGTAATGAAACATTTTAATAATCAGTGTAAGGTATAAGCAAAGATCAAACATATAGATACGTATGAGAGTAAGAGGATTAGAAAATAAGGTGACTAATTTAAAGAAAGTTGCACATGAGGTCTGTAGGGGTATTTACCTGAGATCTCGCCTGAGATTGTTTTGGTTCATACAAAGCCTGACATCCTGTTACAACAAGATGGATTCTACAACCTCTGACCTGAACATATCTGTGTCAGCAAGATCCAGCTTTTCAGCTTCTGGAAAATCACTGGCAGGCATACCGCATCCAAGGACATTCTGTGTTGCAACTACCCCTTTTATCTCCCTGAGAAGCTGAGTGAGACCCATGGCTCCAGTAAACCTGGTTGGAGACAGATATGCAGACCTAAGGTATCAACTTCAGGGTCACGAACAAAGGATGCTTCATGCTCATGGAGTTAGTTGGACAGGATCATGATTGGTCCCGTGGTATCATCTGACCGAGAGGTACTAAGAAAGCAGGAACTAAAGAAAGTTAGTTGTTCGGAGACTATCAGACAGTTGGGACTGACAAGAAGGACCTAAGAAGACAAGCAAGGTTAGAAGGCTCGGAGGGAACAAGAGACTGTGTTGTTCTAACCTTCTGAACTACATATCTGGTGAAAATACAGATTGGCTCAGCTACATCAGCTCTGAAATACAGCACTGAATGACTGTGACACCTGCTTTCAGAAGATAGACCCTGAACTGAATCCGAGACTGAGTCTCGCTGTGGATATAGCTAGAGTCTAAGAAGAAATCAGCACCTACCTCATCGAGAGACTGCTTCGGAGACAGCGTGGTGAGATAACAGTGATTTACTTTCTATAGTCTGGGATTAGTGAGTGGCATTTGTCCGAGATAAAGATTGGATAGGTCATAACTCGTGGTCAGGGAATACGCTGCTAATCTTGTATTTTGCATAAGTGTGGGATAAGTTTTCATGATAACAAACAAATAAGGATTGTGTAATTACTTAGTATTTCAGTAAGAATCAATTGCATAGTCTTTATTTTGGTAGTAATCTAATTTTATTAGCAAGTTATATATTGTATTTTGCTAAGCCTTGCTGCTAATCTATTTTTATATCTATATATATTTTCTTTATCTATAATAAATAATATATATATCATTTGCGGCTTTGGTTTCATTCTCTCTAACTCAGCTAATTTTGGTTAGGTGCCAAAATAAGGTCCTGTTTCCCCTAGCACAAGTCCAGAATATTTGCTTTGGCAGAGTTCTGTAATCCAGGGCCGTGGCATAAATAATTCTGTTAGGAGTTGTTTTCTTATAAGACTTATTATACTACCTACAGGTCAGAGAGATGATTAAATGTTATCTCAGCTAGGGTAGGAGTGGATATAACATAGTAACATAGTAGATGACGGCAGAAAAAGACCTGCATGGTCCATCTAGTCTGCCCAAGACAAACTCATATGTGTATACCTTACCTTGAATTTGTACCTGTCCTTTTCAGGGCACAGACCATATAAGTCTGCCCAGCAGTATTTCCCGCCTCCCAACCACCAGTCCCGCCTCCCATCAGCGGCTCTGGTACAGACCGTATAAGTCTGCCCTCCCCTATCCTTGTCTCCCAACCACCACCCCCTCTTCCCCCCAACTGCTCCGCCACCCAATTTCAGCTAAGCTTCTAAGGATCCATTCCTTCTGCACAGGATTCCTCTATAAACATGTCCTGCTGCAGTATATGCAGCCTGTGTCACTCCTTTTGTGTGTGTGAGAGAGACTAAGAATTTAGTTACTTCCTCAAATGAAAGCTTGGTTGAAGAGCCAAGTTTTCACCTGCTTCCTGAACTAGAGATAGTCTTGTATTAAGCAGAGCCTTTCAGGGAGTGCATTCCAGAGTGTGGGGACTACTCTGGAGATGGCTCGTGTCCTTGGAGGTGTGTAGAGGGTCATCCTGTTCTTAAAGTTCTCGGGATCATTTCTTTTAAGGGCCTTGAAGATCAGGCATAGATTTTTAAATTTAGCTCTGTATTGTACTGGTAACCAATTAAGCTTTTGCAAAAATGGTGTGATGTAGTCACATCACTTGCAACCTTCTATGAGTCTTGCTGCAGCATTCTGAATCAATTTGTAGTCAGACCATTGAAGAGTGCGTTACAGTAATCCAGTCTTGATGTTACTATGGCACGCACAACTGAGATAAAATTTTCTTTCTCGATGTAAGGAGAGAGGCAGCATAGTTGTCGCAAATACTAGAAGCAGCTCTTGAAGGTTGCTTGGATTTGGGGAATCAGAGTAAGTGTTGGATCTAACTGTATTCCAAAGTTCCTAACGTGATTTGAGGGGGAGTTCGTACTTCCCTATGTCATTGGTACCCACATACACCAAGATAGCTGGCTCCTCCATATCTAGGTGATGCATAAGGTCCACCACCTTCACACCAGGTAGGCAAGTGACCAGGCAATCCTCACACCTACCGCCCACTGAGCTATCCATATGCCTAATGATCGAATCACCAACTGAAACAGCTGTCCTAACCCTTCCCTCCTGGGCAGAAGTTCCTTGGTGTGAGAGGATATTGCATCCCCTGGTGGGCAGGTCCTGGCTACAGGATTACTTCCTACTTCACCAGGGTGATGCTCTCCTTCTAGGAGACCTCCTTCCTTCAAGGCAGTACAGAGGTTGCTAGACCGGAGGTGGGATTTATCTACAATGTCCCTGTAGGCCTCCTCTATGTACTTCTCTGTTTCCTTCAGCCCCTCCAAGTCTGCTACTCTAGTCTCAAGAGAACAGACTGTTAGTCTGGTTGTGAGCCCTTGAGCCTAGGCCGAGGCCTAGTATAGGTGTTAAGCCAAGGCCAAGAGTGGACTGAGCAGGCACTACATACTACCCCAGCTACCAAGCCCTGTACACACACGCAGCAACCATCTTGCACCTCCAGAAAAGGGAAGATAGGCCGTAAGGCCCGCCTGATTGCCCTATCGGGAACCCATTTACTCAGAATTCAAGCATGCGGGCCTCACAGCCTAACCGGAACTGATTCATACGTAGGGAGGGGAGAAAGACTAAATGAGGGGTCCCCCAAGGAGGCTGGAGCACCAGCAACATCCTCGGTGCTGGCAATCAAGGAGAAAGGGTAGCATACACAGAAACACGTCAAGCAGTACCCCACCATACACAAGAAAGTGAGGGACTGCAAAATAAAGATACTGTAGACAGAGACCCTCAGCAGATAGGGAAGGGAAAAGTCTGCAAAATGGAGTGTGGAGCCTAACACACACCCAGCACAGAAAGGGACAGTGCTCTGTAATACAGGAGGTAGTTACAGCAAAGAAAGGACTGAAACAGTCACAAAGGAAAGACTGCAGTAAACAGACAACTACCAGAAGCAGAGAAACTCTGCAGGCAAAGGGTTAAACCAAGCTCAACACACACACAGCAACCAGAGGCAGGGAACACTGCAGACAACGGGTTAATCGGGAATACAATGAAGGAGCAAACAAACAACCCCCACGGAGAGAAACAAAGGGTCCTGAGTCTGCTACAAGGGCAGGACCTGCAAAGCAGAAAACAAACACAGCAAAAAGGGAACTCCGAAGGAAGGGGAAGCAAAACAAACAAACTAGAATGGGACGAGGAAGGAACTTACCACACAGCACCACAGCCGAACAGAGAGAATCCCAGGTGCAGTGTAGAGAGGTAATTAGACACACGCAGGCAGCAGCCGGTAGACAGAGACAGAGCAACAGAAACTGCAAGCAAGGAAAGGAGTATTTAAACTCCACTAAGCAAAGAGCTAATAGCTCAGACAAAGCAAAGGTAAGGCTTCAGCAGAAAAGGAATAACGCCAAAGTAGGGGTTGTAGGGAAAGGTAAGCTTAAGTAAATCAGACTGACATCAGCTCAGCCCCTGACAGCCAATCAGGAGCGATTCCAAGCATTCCCCTGCCTGACTAGCAGAATTCTAACAGAGTCATAACACAGACTCATTCTCTGAGAGCTAGGAGCTCTTTGCAACAAGCACAGACATATAACCTCTCACCAATTGGGAGATATTCATAGTTGTGACACTTGATGCAAAAGACTGCATAGCATCCCTCTAGCTGCTGTACTACAGTCTGCATCTTAGTATTATTGTGTTGTTGAAATGTCTTCAGGTATTATAGATATTAGATTAATATAAAGAACCTTATTATTATTTATTTATTTGTTACATTTGTATCCCACATTTTCAAACCTATTTGCAGGCTCAGTGTGGCTTACATAGTACCGGAAAGGCGTTTGCAGATTCCGGTGTGAACAAATACAATGTGATGTTGTGGTAAGATGAAGTTTATATGGCAGAGCCACAATAAGAATCGTTGAGCGGAGGAGTAGAGTTATGTTCATTACGTGCTTTAGTTTTCTTATGTAGCCGAGGTCAGGCTTTTAGGTTGGATCGGGAGGGTATGCCTTTGTAAACAGGGTGGTTTTTAGTATTTTCCGGAAGTTTAGGTGGTCGTACGCTATTTTCAAGGCTTTTGGTAGCGCGTTCCACAGTTACATTTGTATCCCACATTTTCCCACCTATTTGCAGGCTCAATGTGGCTTACAAAGTAATGTAATGGCATTCGCCAGTTCCGGTATGAACAAATAAAAGGTGTTACTGTGGTAGCATAAGTTCATGTATTGTAGATATATTAGGGAATTTAGGGAGGAAGAGGGAAGTTGGGGTGTGTCCATTACGATCTTTGGTTTTGTTGTGTTGCAGGTACTCAGGCTTTTATGTTGGGTCGGTGGGATATGCCTACCTGAACAGGTTTGTTTTTAGTTCTTTCCAGAAATTTAGGTGATCATACGTTGTTTTTACTATTTTTGGCAGAGCATTCCATAGTTGTGCGCTTAAATAGGAAAAGCTGGATGCATACGTTGATTTGTATTTGAGTCCTTTGCAGCTTAAGTAGTGGAGGGTATTCATTATGGTATATATATTTCCTGTGGTTACTATAAAGACAATGTTGCTCCAATCTGCTCTCCTCACAAGCCTGCTTTCTCCTTTGCTGCTTGGGTAGTGAAGATTTAGGTATGTTCATGTTGATCTTATTATGTTTCTGGTTGGCAGGTCTATGAGGTCTGTCATGTATCCAGGGCTTCACCATAGATAATTTTATGAACCAGGGTGCAGATTTTGAATGCAATACGTTCTTTGATTGGGAGCCAATGCAGTTTTTCTCGGAGGGGTTTTGCGCTTTCAAAACACGTTTTTCCAAATATAAGCCTGGCTGCTGTGTTTTGAGCGGTCTGAAGTTTCTTTATAATTTGTACTTTGCAACCCGCATAGATTCCATTGCAGTAGTCTGCATGGCTTAGTACCATTGATTGTATCAAGTTGCAGAATGTTTCCCTCGGGAAGAATAGTTTCACATGTTTAAGTTTCCACCTGGAGTGAAACATTTTCTTTATGGTGGATTTCACTTGATTCTCTAGTAAAAGGTTCCGGTCGATTGTTACTCCAAGAATTTTCAGGCTGTCTGCGATAGGCAGGGTGTTTATGTTTGTGGGTTTATATGTGTTGTATTGGGATGAGATGATGAGGCAATGCGTTTTTTCTGTGTTGAGTTTTAATTGGAATGCGTTTACCCATGAGTCCATGATGTTCAAAATGAGCTTGATTTCATTGGTGATTTCTGCCAGATCGTGTTTGTAAGGGATATATATTGTGACGTCATCAGCATATATGAATGGGTTACGGTCTTGAGTGGATAAGGACTTGGCTAGTGGGGTCATCATGAGGTTCAAAAGGATCGGTGATAGTGGTGATCCTTGCAGCACTCCGGAGTCTGGTTTCCAAGGTGATGATATGTTTTTGCTAGCTTTCACTTGATATGTTCTTGTGGTTAGGAAACCCTTGATCTATTTGAGTGTGTTTCCGCTGATTCCGAAGTGATCTAGGAGTCTTAGTAATATATTATGATTGACCATGTCGAATGCGCTGAACATGTCAAATTGTAGGAGAAGTATGCTTTTATCTATTGCTATTTCCTGCTTGAATTTAGTTAAGAGAGTAAGTAGTACTGTTTCGGTGCTGTGTAGGGGGCGGAATCCTGATTATGATTCGTGTAGTATTGTGCATTTATCTATGTAATCATTAAGTTGTTTGGTCACCAAGCCTTCCATTAATTTGACTACCAGTGGGATGGATGCTACTGGATGGTAGTTGGTAATGTCATTTGTTTTTTTCTTGGTGTCTTTTGGTATTGGGGTGAGTAGGATGTTGCCTTTTTCTTTAGGGA